>NW_024063194.1:6855625-7535000 GCF_006381635.1 Hibiscus syriacus
GTAAGTACATAGGGCTTACCATAAGCACACAGCAAAAGGGAGCCAACCTAATGGAACATCTTAGGGCCCGTGAGCCTACCCAAGAGTCACATTAAGTCCGTCAAAGTTTTCCAGCTTGATCAGAGTTGTACTTTATAAATCCGTATCAAAAATACAATTGCACCGTGACATAAATTCCATAAATCCATATACATGGTAATCAAATACCAGTTCAAACCAAAAATGAGATAGTCGTCTTAATCCATAAAACATCATAATAAATTAGTGCATCAATAAAACAGGAGCCATAGAATTCAGTGTACCACATTTTAAAACAAATAAAATAGTTCAAAAATAAATAGGGAACACACTAGAGAATCCAAGTATTTTTAGAGGCCATTGTAGTTATCATTATGGATAACATGAAACTTATGAAATTTGATCGAATTCTAGGAAAAAGGTCCTATTGAGGAGAATCGATTACTAACCGATCTAGCCAGACATTTAAGGTTGATACTCTAGAATCCCACTATATTTTTGTATGCATAAGGAAAACGTTCAGGAACCTTTATACATAATAATTCTAAATTCATATTTACTGCGAGTGATTCCATTACCCAAACAATCAGGGGTATTCAGGAATATACTTTGAATTCATAGGATTTCAGCCCAATTGAACCAAATGAGGTATTCAGAATCTTTTCCTTCTGTGTTACTTGCTTTTTCAAACATGACCGAAGTGATTTTAGATGAAATATAGAATCGAAGATTCAAGTCAATTACAATCTATGACTATCTACATATTATCAAACAACTCGAGTTACACAACTCCCAAACTGATGCATGTCAAGAAGTCAATTCATTATCCTTCCAGTGTATTCACTCTTTAATACCATAATGCAGATCCATAGATCATCCCCATAATCATCACTGAATAAATCTTCCAACGGTCTTTTATTCATTTCCATGTTTCAACAATATCAAGAAATACGGACGTACTTGATCCATGGCTCATAACCCATAAGGACAATTCATCATGTAAGTTAAACAGTGTTTTCAAACTCATCCAATCACCTATTTAATCCTCAGTCATTTATATTACTTAGTTCGTTTAGTAAGCAAGTATATCCCGATTACTTTAAAGTTTTCCAGAATAATTCAGACGTTTCTGAATTTCAAATACACGTTGTATTTCATTTCAGTTCAATTTATTCATATAATAAAGTCATTCTGGTATTCGTGGTTGATTTAACTCACGAATACCCACTTATTAGTATTGTATGCGCTATAGAGTTGAGCTGAGCCAAGTACTTCCAGAATTATCATCGATCCAAATTTGAGAAGATGAACAAACATTCAAGTGGTACTTATATCATTCAAGTAATGATATAGCACTAATGTTGGTTGATCACTTAAACTGTGTTCCATAACTTTTAAGAGCAGTACAACATCCATGTTTATTTAGATTCCTTAATTAATCTAAGACATTTACTTATTCTAGGCCAATAGGGTATTTTGGTCATTTTGGTACTCAATATTTTTCTATTCATTTTAAAGCTTGAGTATATCCATTCATTCATGAGCTTGGTGACCTTCTTGAGTCATTTCCATTCCAGGGGTATTTTGGTCATTTTACAAATCTAGAATATTTCAATCATTTCCTTCCATTGGGTCTCATTATTTAATTCAAACTTATCATTTATGTTAGTTCCTTTGAACTATTCTGACAAAATATCACCATCGATAAATTATTATTCTTCACGTACTTACACAAGTCGGAGATTTCCAAGTTAAATGCCTTCTCAGATGTTACTAACGGATTATCAGAATTTTCCATACAAAAATAGGATCCCAACAATCAAATCAGTAATTTATCGGTTTAAAAACAAATTCTCATGTTACTTCCTCATTCAGAGTCAACTTGAACTATTTTTACCTCTCAAGGGCATTTTCATAATTTCTTAATCAGATAATTTCGGTATTAACTCTTAACGAAAATAATTATACTTTAGAGATCCAATGGTTAATTTCTTTCCCGAACATTCTTTGATCTCGAAATAATTCCTTAACAGACTTATGGTATCTTATACAAACCCTTTTAGGGTTAAAAACCAATTATCCAAATTTTCTAAGTAAAACTAGCATTTCTTATGCACATCTGTGATTATATCGGATCAATATGTCTTTTTAGAGTTATTAACCAACTTCCAGGGACAATTCTTGTCATCTTACAATATAAGGGTATTTTCATAATTTTACCCTACCGGAGTATTCTCATAATTTCCCATCCAAGTACCTTTAACATATAAGTTACAAATCCATGGCTGATTTCTTTATCACAAATCACACAACTTGTAATTTAATTCTAACATTCCTCAATATCTTATATTAATCATTCGATCCGAATTCAGTTATTGAATTTCTACCACATTCATATCGAGTGTATAAATTAATCAACTCCACAAAAGTGATCAACATTATCTTATTCATGCATTTACCAATATCAACATGCTCCATAAAGCATAAAAAGGTAGTAAAGAATTACCTTGATTTCCGTGCAATACTGATCGACCATTAAATTCCATTAAAATGTCCTCAAACTTTAAATCATCTTCAAATATTTCCTCGGATCCATATCAACAAAAATTAAATAAAAAAACATAGCTTAATTGCGATAAACGAATCGAATCGGGTGATAAATTAGTCAAAAATAGCTTACCGGGTTCGAATTTGGCAAAACGGACTTCAAATTCGGATTCAGGACGTTGAAAGCATAAAATATGACTTTTCGAAAATTTGGAATTTCTGGTCAAAATCAAAGTCAACGGGTTTGACTTGCAATTTCGAGGCCTTCGGGTCCGAATTTTGAAAAACGAACTGTGGAATCGGATTTGGAACGTCGAAAAATGTCAGGATAGGTATACTCGGTCAACGTCAAAGGTCGTTTAATGCCCGGCCAAAGCCAATCAAAGTTCTGGTCAACAGTGGTCAACGGTCAACAGTCGACCATTTTACATAAATATCACCCTAACAGAAATAAATTATCAAATTAGGCTCATTCTGCAAATATTTACCAATCTAACACCCGGATTTTACACAAATAGCACCCAAACATAAATTAATTACTAAATTATCACCCAACGATGTCCACTCTCAGGGGATGGCGCGTGTGGCACGTGAACAGTGCTACGGTGTCGGAAAATTCCTGAAAAAATTCCTAAAAATTATTTTAAGCGATTTTGAGGCACTTACAAAGCTCGGTTCACAATCTTGAACGGCGGAGAGCTCGATTCCAAAACGTCTGAAACTTTGATGGTCTCACCCCTCCATGTGCTGGCGACGACAAAGAAACGGAGAATACCGGTGGACTCAGAACGATACAAGGAACGCGATGGTGCGGGAGGTGTCGTAAACGGATGACCGGATCGTCGTGAATCGACGGAAAACCAATTGAAATCGAGTTATTACCGACGATACTTTCAACTGAAATTAACGACGAATGGAGACGATTCACGACAAAAGGTTTGAGGGGTTTTTGTTCCTCGGTTGACAACGAACACGATGGTGGTTTTGGCTCGTCGATTGGAGGTCGGACAGCGAGTAGATCGGAGTTGAAAAAATGGTTGTTGGAGAGGGAAAACTGGAAAATCTCTGCTGAACCTGCGCACGGGGGGATTTATAATTCAATATAAGAAAAAAATGGTTAAATCATGGGTTTAGCCACTGAATTTCATGTGCTTCTTAAAACGGTCTGCCAACTTTGAAATCTTACAATTTAATCCACCATTTCTTTCAAAATACCAATTAAATCCACCAATTTATAATTTCATAAATTTAGCCCCTAAATTGGGGTGTTACAATTCTCCCCTCCTTAAAAGAATTTCGTCCTCGAAATTCATTCATGTCACATAATTGCGGAAATAAAACTTCCATCATTTCTTTCATATCTTTCATGTAGCTCTTTTAGAAATACGGATCCTCCACTAATCCTTAACCAGTTGAGCATACATTCTTATCAGAACTTTTCCTTATTCCAATAAAAGAATCTGAACGAAAATTTCCTTAAGTAATCAATTCAGTCTTGGTCACGAGAATAGGCTCGTAAAGCAGTAGAATATCCCAATTTAATTTCCGTAGTCTGGTCAAAATTTCTCAGATGAATAACTCTCATATGGCTCGTGAGGTACTTCATAGCGTTTAAAAAGATGTTACTAGTATTCCTTTTTGTACAAGTATAGCCTTAACATATAGAAACTTTGGTTTACTCGTTACAGATAGGGACTCAACCCTGGAGTTCCGGCTCAGAGAGGTACGATTGTAGTCTAGGGGGCATGTACTGATCATACATCTTTTTGAAATTCGACCGGCCGATCTATCTTGAAAAATTTTGACTCAAACCATAGCTCTGATACTACTAAATGTAACCCCCTCAGACTGATGTGGGTAACCCAATCCGATCTAGAGTGTCACATTAGGGCCACCGGAGTGACCGACTGTAAAAATAGTGAAAATTTTAAAACTTTTCTTAAAACATGTAACGTATAAAATCATTTATTAGTATTCAGAAATAAAACAGATTTTTAGACTCGTATATAAAACAAAATACAATTACGTGCCCCCTAATCACATGTATCATACTCTGAAAACAACGCCGGAAGAACTCCCTTATTGATGTCGATAGCTGCACTGGTACAATTCTTTTAACCTACAATGTTGAGTAATAGAGTGAGCTTCAGAAAGCTCAGTAATATAAAAACTACCATATGATGCTACATGAGATGTAAATAAATGGAAAGCTATATAATTTCCTTATTGAATCATACGTATACCAGTTTGCGGAATAATTTAGGGTTCCATTAGAAGTTCATCG
Organism: Hibiscus syriacus; assembly: GCF_006381635.1. NCBI lineage: Eukaryota > Viridiplantae > Streptophyta > Magnoliopsida > Malvales > Malvaceae > Hibiscus > Hibiscus syriacus. The sequence goes on from NW_024063194.1 coordinate 6,860,475, forward strand.
AGTAGAAGCCATGAATCTCAGTTCATAAGAAACCTTTCAAAGTATGACATTTTCAGGAGATCGAATAGGATGTCTAGTGTGTTCCAACAGTATAATAAAATCATAATAGGTACACTTATCAAATGATAGTTCAGTAAATCTCATAAAATCATAATGAAATTTAACTTTTGAAACTTGTAGTTTAAATCATTCTCTTGTACACCATCCCCAGTTCTTAGAACTGCGTCCAAAGGGCTTACCTTAAGCACACAGCGAAAAGGAAGCCAACCTAAGGATAGGCTTTGGGGCTTGTATCCTTAAGTCTGTAAGTACATAGGGCTTACCATAAGCACACAGCAAAAGGGAGCCAACCTAATGGAACATCTTAGGGCCCGTGAGCCTACCCAAGAGTCACATTAAGTCCGTCAAAGTTTTCCAGCTTGATCAGAGTTGTACTTTATAAATCCGTATCAAAAATACAATTGCACCGTGACATAAATTCCATAAATCCATATGCATGGTAATCAAATACCAGTTCAAACCAAAAATGAGATAGTCGTCTTAATCCATAAAACATCATAATAAATTTGTGCATCAATAAAACAGGAGCCATAGAATTCAGTGTACCACATTTTAAAACAAATAAAATAGTTCAAAAATAAATAGGGAACACACTAGAGAATCCAAGTATTTTTAGAGGCCATTGTAGTTATCATTATGGATAACATGAAACTTATGAAATTTGATCGAATTCTAGGAACAAGGTCCTATTGAGGAGAATCGATTACTAACCGATCTAGCCAGACATTTAAGGTTGATACTTTAGAATCCCACTATATTTTTGTATGCATAAGGAAAACGTTCAGGAACCTTTATACATAATAATTCTAAATTCAGATTTACTGCGAGTGATTCCATTACCCAAACAATCAGGGGTATTCAGGAATATACTTTGAATTCATAGGATTTCAGCCCAATTGAACCAAATGAGGTATTCAGAATCTTTTCCTTCTGTGTTACTTGCTTTTTCAAACATGACCGAAGTGATTTTAGATGAAATATAGAATCGAAGATTCAAGTCAATTACAATCTATGACTATCTACATATTATCAAACAACTCGAGTTACACAACTCCCAAACTGATGCATGTCAAGAAGTCAATTCATTATCCTTCCAGTGTATTCACTCTTTAATACCATAATGCAGATCCATAGATCATCCCCATAATCATCACTGAATAAATCTTCCAACGGTCTTTATTTCATTTCCATGTTTCAACAATATCAGGAAATACGGACGTACTTGATCCATGGCTCATAACCCATAAGGACAATTCATCATGTAAGTTAAACAGTGTTTTCAAACTCATCCAATCACCTATTTAATCCTCAGTCATTTATATTACTTAGTTCGTTTAGTAAGCAAGTATATCCCGATTACTTTAAAGTTTTCCAGAATAATTCAGACGTTTCTGAATTTCAAATACGCGTTGTATTTCATTTCAGTTCAATTTATTCATATAATAAAGTCATTCTGGTATTCGTGGTTGATTTAACTCACGAATACCCACTTATTAGTATTGTATGCGCTATAGAGTTGAGCTGAGCCAAGTACTTCCAGAATTATCATCGATCCAAATTTGAGAAGATGAACAAACATTCAAGTGGTACTTATATCATTCAGGTAATGATATAGCACTAATGTTGGTTGATCACTTAAACTGTGTTCCATAACTTTTAAGAGCAGTACAACATCCATGTTTATTTAGATTCCTTAATTAATCTAAGACATTTACTTATTCTAGGCCAATAGGGTATTTTGGTCATTTTTGGTACTCAATATTTTTCTATTCATTTTAAAGCTTGAGTATATCCATTCATTCATGAGCTTGGTGACCTTCTTGAGTCATTTCCATTCCAGGGGTATTTTGGTCATTTTACAAATCTAGAATATTTCAATCATTTACTTCCATTGGGTCTCATTATTTAATTCAAACTTATCATTTATGTTAGTTCCTTTGAACTATTCTGACAAAATATCACCATCGATAAATTATTATTCTTCACGTACTTACACAAGTCGGAGATTTCCAAGTTAAATGCCTTCTCAGATGTTACTAACGGATTATCAGAATTTTCCATACAAAAATAGGATCCCAACAATCAAATCAGTAATTTATCGGTTTAAAAAACAAATTCTCATGTTACTTCCTCATTCAGAGTCAACTTGAACTATTTTTACCTCTCAAGGGCATTTTCATAATTTCTTAATCAGATAATTTCGGTATTAACTCTTAACGAAAATAATTATACTTTAGAGATCCAATGGTTAATTTCTTTCCCGAACATTCTTTGATCTCGAAATAATTCCTTAACAGACTTATGGTATCTTATACAAACCTTTTTAGGGTTAAAAACCAATTATCCAAATTTTCTAAGTAAAACTAGCATTTCTTATGCACATCTGTGATTATATCGGATCAATATGTCTTTTTAGAGTTATTAACCAACTTCCAGGGACAATTCTTGTCATCTTACATTATAAGGGTATTTTCATAATTTTACCCTACCGGAGTATTCTCATAATTTCCCATCCAAGTACCTTTAACATATAAGTTACAAATCTGGCTCACATTTCTTTATCACAAATCACACAACTTGTAATTTAATTCTAACATTCCTCAATATCTTATATTAATCATTCGATCCGAATTCAGTTATCGAATTTCTACCGCATTCATATCGAGTGTATAAATTAATCAACTCCACAAAAGTGATCAACATTATCTTATTCATTCATTTACCAATATCAACATGTTCCATAAAGCATAAAGAGGTAGTAAAGTATTACCTCGATTTTCATGCAATACTGATCGACCATTAAATTCCATTAAAACGTCCTCAATCTTGAAATCATCTTCCAATATTTCCTCGGATCCATATCAACAGAAATTACATCAAAACAGAGCTTAATTACGATAAACGAATCGAATCGGGTGATAAATCAGTCAAAAACAGCTTACCGGGTTCGAATTTGGCGAAACTGACTTCGGATTCGGATTCAGGACGTCGAAAGCATGAAATATGACTTTTCGAAAATTTGGAATTTTTGGTCAAAATCAAAGTCAACGGGTTTGACTTGCAATTCCGAGGCCTTTGGGTCAGAATTTTAAAAAACGGACTGCGGAATCGGATTCGGAACGTCGAAAAATGTTAGGATAGGTATATTCGGTCAACGTCAAAGGTCGTTTATGCCCGGTCAAAGCCAATCAAAGTTCTAGTCAATTACGGTCAACGCCGGTCAACGGTCAACAGTTGATCATTTTACACAAATATCACCCTAACAGAAATTAATTACCAAATTAGCCACATTCTGTAAATATTTACCAATCTAACACCTGGATTTTACACAAATAGCACCAAAACTTAAATTAATTACTAAATTATCTCCCAAACGATGCCCACTCTCAGGGGGTGGCGCGTGAACAGTGCTACGGTGTCGGAAAATTCTCGAAAATTATTTTAAGCGATTTTGAGGCTCTTACAAGGCTCGGTTCACAATTTTGAACGGCGGAGAGCTCGATTTCAAAACGTCAGAAACTTTGACGGTCTCACCCCTCCACGCGTTGGCGACGACGGAGAAACGGAGAATACCGGTGGACTCGGAACGATACAAGGAACACGATGGTGCGGGAGGTGTCATAAACGGATGACTGGATGGTCGTGAATCGACGGAAAACCAATTGAAATCAGTTATTACCGATGATACTTCCGACTGAAATTAACGACGAACAGAGACGATTCACGATAAAAGGTTTGAGGGGTTTTGTTCCTCGGTTGACAATGAAAACGATGGTGGTTTTGGCTCGTCGATCGGAGGTCGGACGGTGAGTAGATCGGAGGTCGGACGGTGAGTAGATCGGAGTTGAAAGAAGGATTGTTGGAGAGGGAAAACTGGAAAATCTCTGCTGAACCTGCACACGGGGGGATTTATAATTCAACATATAAAAATGGTTAAATCATGGGTTTAGCCACTGAATTTCATGTGCTTCTTAAAATGGTCTGCCAACTTTGAAATCTTACAATTTAATCCATCATTTCTTTCAAAATACCAATTAAATCTACCAATTTATAGTTTCTTAAATTTTACCCCTAAATTGGGGTGTTACAAAAGGAGTATCGGTACCATGGTATAGAAGTATCAATGCCATAGTAGAGGTACCAATACTATTGAACTTGGAATTGTAAGATGGGATGAAATTAAAATAGAAATTGAAAATAATAGTACTTTTGAGTATTAAAGGCATATGCAGGTTCAAGGGATCATAAGAGGTCATTTATTTATGCATTAACAACATTAAAATACCTCATCCTTTATATGTACACAAATGCACCCAACATTCTTCATGAAATCATACAAGCAACCAAACTACACATGTTGATCTACAAGTATCATAGAAGTGTTATGAGGTGTTACCTTACTACCAATTGTTGGAGGAATAACCCCAAGATAATCCATGCACCAACTTCTCTTTGCCTTTGCTTTTGGAGCCTTCACAAACCTTTTTCACTAATTAAAAAACCAAGGAATGAGTTACAATCTCATATAAAGACTAGAGTATTGGAAACATAAATTCTTAATATTAAAAAATTGATTAGATCTAGTCTTGATCTTTAGAACTCAAACCCCTCTAAAACCCCTACATTAGCCACCATGGTCAAACCTCAAGGTTAAGAGCTTAAAAGGAAGCTCAAGGGGAGCGTATTTCACTTCTTACATTTGGATTTTCAGACTATGGATAGAGGAAAACAAAAAAACCTTGCTCATTTGCTAATTTTACTAGAAGAATGAATTAGACAAATAGGGAGAGAAAGTTGGAGAACAAGACAAAGGGGAATGATGACCTTCCCAAAGGAGAATCAACCTTTGGAATTTTTATGGGTTATTCACAACCTTGGTCCTTCCTCAATTAACCACAATTCAAAAATACCCTTTTTATACACTTTTGGGCTTAATCCAAGCCTAAACAATTTCAATATTGGCCAAAGTCTTCACGATTGACACTTGAGCTTACGTTCAACCTACTCAAGTCAATCCAAAATATTAATCCAAAAATTGGGGCGTTACATAATTTATATGAGTGGCACATTCATAACTATATAATTTATATAAATGAATATTATTTGATATTGACGGTGAAGCTTTTAGATTTTACAAGTGGAATTAAGAAACTACTATGACTTCCATTTATTTATTTAGTTTTTTTTCTTTTTCTTTTTCTAAATAACAATCAAGGACATGTAAGTTAGTGCGATGCCAATGGGCTAACAGGGGCGAACTCTCTCCTTCAATAGGAAAATTGTGGTTTTATTGTCTTAAAAGTTCTATAGTTACAATATAATACAATGGTAAACTTTATTCAGTGTCTTCAAATTTATAAAATTGTAGCTTGTCATTAAAAAAATATAATAAAATTAATACAATGTAATTTTTTAATGCAACATAACATTTGTTAAATTCTTCTTTAATTATTGACAATACATATTGAGAAACAACTGTTCAAATTTGAATATTTAAAAAAAACATCATTTTTACCAAATAGATTGTAGTTTAAAATGTAACCCCTAGATCCGGCCTGGACGTTATGCCCAAATCTAGGCGGTTACATATATTATTCAAAAAATTATTTTCATATTTAAAATAACATTAAAATCCATATACAGTATAATATGAAATTAGTCATAAGAAAAGTTCATACGATAAACATTCATATATCAATATATACATGCATTAGAAAAACCGTATAAAACATATACATAGCAAAATACCGATAATACATATATATCGAGACGGAAGGAAAAACAAGTGTCACCAAAACATAGCAAAAAGGTATATAGAGATATACAGTTGTACAAAAATAGGAGTAGTCGGTCCTCCTAATGCCAAGTCTACTATTCTTCGGTCTGCTACTATCTGAAAAGGTTAAAATTTACAGAATAAGCTAAAAAGCCCATTGTGATCCTTACGGTGTATAAAAACATACATATAAAATATTTCTGTAAAATCATTTTATCAAACATGTTTTAACAATATGAACACTACCCCCATCTGATCACCATAATGTGTAGGTTCCTCAGAACCAGACACCCACTTGTACACTCGATAAGGGCCTTATACATATAGCGTAAGGACCTGCTGTAAGGACTTACCCTGAGCGCAAAGCCGAGGAGCATGCGGTAAGGACTTAGCCTGAGCTCAAAGCTAAGGAGACTGTAGAAAGGACTTACAAGTCATAGACGAGGCCTCATATACTTCCTCAAATAATACTCCCAATGACAATAATAACATGTATGTATTCGAGTTAAAATGGTAGTTTAATTTAGTAAAACATGAAAATATTCCAGACTCATAAATCATATACAAAAATACATAAATCAGAGATCATATTAGCAATATGCAGTAAATAAGACATCAGATAGACAATATTCAGAAAATCCAGGTATCAATTCGTAAAAACATTCAGTATCATCAGAAATTTTAAAACGGTTTAGATAAATAGTTTAAAACAGTAATGTAACACCATCAGGAACATACTAGTACTGATCTGAGTAGTCTGCTAGGGAGGCCTACTACTAAATATGTCTATCACTATCAACATTAGCGCTACATCCTACGAATCAGAAAATCTATATCAAAATCCAAATACGAATAATAACAACATCTATTAAAACAATTTACAGATACCTATGAGTAACTCTCGAGGAACGCAGATCGTGAGGATCTTACTGACAGGAAACATTAGATCTCACCGACCCTTGATCGGGTGAAACACGAGTACCTTCATAAAAATATATTCTTGAATCAATTCCATAATCAAATCCCAAATAAATAAGCAAAAATGCTAAAAAAAATACTAAGCATTTTATGATTAACGGGATTCAAGGCTTTTGGGTCAGAATTTTGCAAAACAGATCGCAGAATCAAACTCAGGATGTCCAAAAACATAAAATATAACTTTTCAAATATTTTGACTCTTTGGTCAAAATCAATAGTCAACAGTTAATGGTCGGTCAACGGCCAGTAAAAGGTCAAACCGGGTTGGGTCGGACAGCGGGTCGAGTCGGATCAACCCAATTTTGGAAACTCACCAGGCGATGGGACTTCCCCACGTGCAGGGCATCTGGTGGTCGAAAAAATTCTGGAAAAATTCCTACTTGTGTTTTAAGGGTTTTGAGACACTTATCAAGCTCGGTTCACAATAGTGAATGGCGGAGAACTCAATTTCGAAATGTCAGAAACTTAATCTTTCTCACCCCTTCACACGACGGCGATAATAGAGACAAAGTGGACACCGGTGGACTCGGGACGACACAAGAAATACGATGGTGCAGGAGGTGTCGAAAAAATAGCAATGGTCGACGATAAAACTTCGATCAAAGGTTTACTTCCAAATGAGGAAAATCTTTAAGATAGATAGAAAAAGAAGTTAGAAACTTTCCAGAAATCGAAAGATTTTGGTTTTTGGGCTTTTAAATCCACGTTAAAGAAAACAATTGCAAAATTACACTATAGATCCTCCAATTTTAGTTACTAAATGAATGTGGATCCAAATTTAATTAAAATTTCACTTAAGTCCCAAAATTTAGTTAAAATTTCAATTTAGTCCTCAAAAAAAAAAAGTTAAGAAAATTTTATGCCCTAATTTGGGGTGTGACATAAAAAAAGATAAATATCAAAAAATTATAATAATTAATTTTCTTTAAAACTTTACTTTACATTTATTATTTTTTAACTCCATTTATGAATTTAAAAATCATGTCGTTATTAAATCAAATAATTATCATTTATATTCACTATTTATTTTGACGAACTATAATTACATTAATTATTGAGCGTAATTTTACGGGTTAATAGGTCAATTTGGTCGCACACAACGATAACTGGTAATTCTGTTGACACTTCCAACAAATTTTCTTTTTCAGTAGGGATGTGAAACTAGCTAGTCATTTAGGTTTCAATCAGATTATGTTAGGTTAGGTTAAATCAGATACATGTCGTGTTAGGTTAATTTAATGGTTCGACTCAAATCAGGTCGGGTCCAGGTCATTTTCATGTTGATTTTAGCATCATACTTAGTTCGGGTTCAAATCGGGTCATTTCTGGGTTAATTATATTTTGCCTTTCATGAACGATAAATTGTAATTTATAATTGTATATGATTTGGAGTAAATTACAACAATTATAAATAATTGTGAGTAAATTTTAATAAAATGTAGTTTTCAGGACTAAATTGAACAAATAAGAAATTATAAATAAAAATATAAATAAATTAAACAATATGCATGTTCGAGGGATCAAATCGAAATATAAATAAGTATGAGCCAATGTCATATACAAATATAATTTTAAGGACTAAATTGTACAAATATAAAATTATAAATTTAAATTTAAATAAATTACACAACACGTATGGACAAAATCCAAATAATTGTAAAATATGAAACTGCAATTAATAAAAAAAAAGACTGAATTGCATTCGTTTTAAAAGTTGATAAAAAATTAAACCAATTTTAATATAGATTAACATATATATTATTATATATATAATATGTATGATAAATGTTATGACATATGATAATATGATAAATGCATGTATATATAATGTACACTATACTTATATTATACTTGTATATATAATGTTATAGTTATGCATATATTATAAGTATACACTTATATAAGCATATAATATAAGTATATGCTATACTTATAATATAATATATATATATATATATATATATATATATATATTATAAGTGTAATGTAATGTATTATATGATATACTTATATAAGTATAATATATATATATATATATAAGTATACATTATACTTATAATACATACATTAATTATACTTATAAATATATATATAAGTATATAATATAAGTATTATGTGTGTATATAAATAAGGAATAAATTATAAGTATAATTATATATATATAATATATATAAGTATAAAGTATACATACGTGGGACTAAATAAGATAAATACAAAATTCTAAGTTGAAATTAAAAGAAATTAAAACAAGTTATGGGATTAAATTAAATTAATTTAACTTTACGACACAAGGCTACTATCTTCATAAAAGCGCGAACTTATAAGTTTGAATTTAAAAGTGATATAAATATCATTTTTTTCACTAATCCAACTTAATTTTAATCATTTTATGATTTCTCTCTCTATATTATTTCTCCCAAAAATCTTTCCCCCTAGAAAAACACTTTATTTCTATATTTCAAAATTTTTTAGATCAAAACCATAAAACTCATCATTGTTATTCTCCTTTTCATCCAAAAAAAGGGCTATTCGATCAAAAAAAATAAAATTTCTTTCTTTCTTTCTTTTTGAATCAAAACACAAAACCCTAAAAAAACTTTCTTCGATTCTGCTTCATTTTATCTTTCGATCCAAATAAACACAAAAAACTCTTCTTTTCTTGTTTTTTCATATCAAACCCAAATATTCAACTTTTGTTCTTCATCTGTTCATCCTTAAAAAACCTTTTAGATCCAAAATAAACACAAATCTTCATTCTTTTTCTATTTTTATTAAAAACTCCTAAAATTTTCATCATCCCGAAAAAACACATATCTTCATTCTTTTTCTGTTCATCCCAAAATAATCAAAGAAAACCCTAAAAAACTACATATTTTGTGATTGACTCTTAACTTTCTGTTCCACTTCTTTTAAATAAACACATACTGATATTCTTTTCTTCTTGACTACTTACATTTCTTTAGCGAATCCTTTCAATTTTTTAGGGTTCGATGGATAGTCATTTCTATGAGTTAAATTTTCAAGTATATTTTTTCCTATTTCTTATTTTTATTTGTTGCTCTTAAGTGTTTTATCTATTAACAAACCACCTATTTTTTTATTGTGTAGGAAAACTACAAATAGATCAAACTGATCAACAATCCCAAAGAGGTAATAAACCACCATTTTTTTGTTTTATTATATCTATTTTTTATTTAGTGTATTCTATTTTTTTACAAAAAAATAAATAAAACAGAAAAAATAACTAAATAACATACACATAATAAAATAATACTTAACAATAAAAAAATAAAAACTTTATATGTTTTATTTATTGTTTTATGGTTTCCATTTTTTATCTTTATCTTTTTGTTTTTATTTTATTCTATTTGTTTTATTTTTTGTTTTATTCTTTCTATTTTATTAATGCAATTCTTTTAGTTTTTTTCTCTTTTATATATTTGTTATTCTTTCTATTTTTGTTTATATGTTATTTTTTATTTGTTATTTGTTATTCTTTATTTATTATTTATATGTTATTATTTTTTCTATTTTGTGTTATTTTATTATTGTTTTCTGTTTTTCATTTTTTTACTATCTGTATAACATACATATTAAATAATAAATTAATGAAAATATGTTACTCAAGTAGCAATCTTCATTATATTTTTTATTTTTTTCTTTCTTTTTTTCTCTTATAAATTTTTATATTTTTTATATTTTTAATATATTTTATTTTCTAACAAATAATTATTTTTTTTCTATTTAAAGAGGATGTAAACGATAAATAGTTGATGGCATTATTTCCTCTAAGTGGAAGGCTTCATCAGAATTCGGGAGAAGAACTTCTCCTGTTTGGGATCATTATACCTTCTTCAAGCCTCTCGAATGTGGCCTTTATGCCTAATATAAGTATTGCAAAATCAAAAGGTATAAAATTGATTCTTTTATTGGTGCAGCTAAACCTAAAATACATATTGATCAATGTCAAGCTTATAAGGATTTCCTTGCTGAAAATCCTAATATGGTTAGTTATTTTGATCAAAATAGTTAATGTGAATTGTTTGCCAAGGCTATTCTATGTTATGATTATGCTTTGAGTATGGTTGAACATGAAAAACTCAGGGAATTGTATCATTACCTTAATGTTAGCGTTCAAGATATTTCGAGGTATATTATTTACTGAGTATTGCATGTTAGAGCATGAAAAAGCATAATAAATACCTACTTGATTCAATGCATTATGTTTCGAGTCGAATCTATTTTACATGTGTTGAATGGTTTGTCTGTACTTCACGTTCTTATTTTGCTCTTACTGCACACTATGTCGATAATAATTGGGAACTTTAGTCTAAAATACTAAATTTTTGTCATTTTCCTCCACCACATAATGTTGAGTCAATTTTTAATTTTGTTAAAAAAAATGAATGAAAGTGAGGTCTTGAAAAAAAAGCTTTTATCATAACTATTGACAATGCTTCTAAAACTGATAAAATGGTTAAAAGACTTAAAGATGATTTGCATGCTATTTCTTCTCTTCAATTCAATGGTAAGTATTTTCATATAAAGTGTGATGCCCACATTTTGAAATTGATAGTTCAAAAAGGTTTGAAGTTACTTGATTCTTCTGTTATTAAGTTACGAGAAATTGTTAAGTTTATTGATTCTTCTGATTCTCGACTTTGTTCCTTTGAATTAGATGTTAAAGTCCGTGATTCTTCTTTTCATTGTAAATTATTACTAGATGTTCCTACTCGATGGAATTCTACTTACTCAATTATTCATAGGGCACTTGATTCTAAATTAGCCTTTAATTTGTTTATGAATAGGGAAAATGACTTGGATACAATTACTAAACATTAATGGAAAACTGTCCAAACAATTTGTGATTTTCCTGAGCCATTTTATGAAACTACTATTATGATTTCTGATTCCAAGTATCACACCTCTAACTTATTTTTGGCTAATGTTTTTACAATGGAAAAGTTGTTGTGTGATGCTCACAATGATCGTAGTTAAGACATTTATGTAATGGCAGGACCCATGCTTGAATTATATGATAAATATTGGTCTAACCACTCATTGATTATGTCTATTATTGCTTTGCTTGATCCTCTATGTAAAATAAAACTTTTTAAGGAGTTGTATAGTGTTCTTTATGTAGACAATAAGGTTCAACGAAGGGTAAGTACCACATATAATGTAATACCCCAAATATCAGGTCAGTGACTATATTAAAAGGATTTAAAAATTTGGAGGATTAAATTGAATAAATGGTAAAGTATAAGAAAATTATTTAGAAATTGTTTTTAAGACCAATTAGTTAGAATGGAAGAATGAAAGGGGTATTTTGGTCCTTCAGAGAGAAATAAATTTAAAATTCATTTTAATTAGGGTATATAAGAAAGGGAAAAAGGGGAAAGTTGAAAAATAAAATAAGTCATATTCTCTTATTCTTCCTCGTGACCGTGCTCTTCTCCATAGCCAAAGGTAAGGCTTTATCTAGCTATTTTTCCTTTCATTTTTGGTTTGTTCTTGAAACCTTGAGTGTTATAGAGGCTTAAGGAAGGGTTAAATAGGATTAAAACTAAGTGATGGATGTTTTATTTGAGATTGAAGAAAATGGGTTTTTGAATGATATGATGAAATATGAGTTTTATTGAGGTTTACTAGTATATTTGACTTATCAAATAAGTAAATAGGAGATTATAAGCCTTGGATGTGATTAAAAACATGTTGGAAAAAGTAGTATGATTCTTGGTTTGAGCTGTTCTTTTGAGAATTTAGTTGTTATAAGAAGCTAAACAAAGGAAAGTTAGTTGGGTTAAGTGATGTTAAGTTTAAGGGTATTGTTTGAGGTAAAAGTAAGATATCTAACCAAAAATTGGGTAAAAATCGAGCTGAAAAATGGAAAATTTAGGTAAGGGTATCGGTACTGAAAGAACAGTACTGATATTATAGGCTTAAATTTGAAGAATTACGATTAACATTATTGATACTGTTGTGGGTATCGATACTAAGAGAAAGGTATCGATACCAGGGATTTCAAAATGCATAAATGGTATTGATACTGAAAGGGAGTATCAATACCATGGTATAGAAGTATCGATACCATAGTAGGGGTATAGATACTGTTGAGTCTAAAATTATAATATAGGATGAAATTGTAATGAAATTTGAAAATAATAGTACTTTTTAGTACTATTAAAGTATAAATGTTAGGGAATATACTAACATTGGTATGGTATGTGTACTTAATGGATGCTTGTGTAGATCATAACCAAGCTCCCGAGACAAGCAAGAAAAAGGGAAAAGATAAATTTGCTGAATAGTCAGACATCATTACAACATACTAAAGAGGCTTATCAGGTTAGTGCATTTATTATACTTGCATGAAAGGAGGAAGACTCACGATGAGTCAACCTCGAATATTTTGGTTAAATGTATGTTATACAACATTTTGGTATATTTTCATAATTTATACAAAAATGATATTACGAATAAGTTTTAGAGTATAAACTGCTCTATAATGAATGGATGAATGTTAATGTTATGAAATGGCTATCGATGTTACATAAATAAATGTTTAGATCTATGAATTAGCACAAAAGGTGCCACTAATGAAAATGCCCAACGGTGCATTATCGGCATAAAAGGTGCCACTAATGAAAATGCATAATTGCTCATTATCGACATAAAAGGTGCCGCTAATGAAAATGCACAATGGTGCATTATCGGCATAAACGGGAACGTATACGGGATATGGTTGTTACATTTATTGGTATTAGAGTTACAGGTTTAGCCGATTCTTTGTTGAAACTGGGTTTATTTGAATTTAGAAAAAGGGATTACATGCAATTAAGATTGTCATGGTTATTGATATGGTGTCATTAGAGTGTGATTGATGTCACTCCTTACTAACTTTAGTATTATTATTATTATGTATGGCCTAGGACTTGTCAGAATCTTCAAACTCGCAAAGAGCAGTTGAACGTGAAAATAATGAGGGATCATGTAATGAAAGCTATGAAGAGAATAGTGAGCATCTGATTTCATTCGAGAACGCTATCACACCATCACATCATGGTATGCCCACGCCAGAGTTTGGAGCCTTTATTCAAGATCTTGATGCCATATTATCTCGATTCCAACCTCCTCTGCCTCCCCCTACTCCTCCAGTACCGAGGATGTTGATCCCAAAAGAATTAAGAGTTTAAGAGCTCATGAGTTTTGGGGAGAAAAGGATGAATGTCCTATGGAGGCTAACTTATGGCTAAATAATGTAATGGTAATGCTTGAAATTCTTCATTACTCGAATTTTGAAAAGCTGGTTGGAGTTGTATCTTTACTTAGGGGATCAACTCGAGTATGGTGGTCAAATACTACAATTTGTGCACAACCAGAAAAAGTGATCTGACAGTTCTTCTTAGAGGAATTTAAGAACAAGTATGTTGATGAGTTTGAAATCAATTTTGGCATGGATTGGTTGTATCCACATCATAGATGGGTTGATTTTTGAAAAAAGAGATTATTTTTTAAGGATGCGGAAGGCTTCGAATTAGTAGTGATCGACGAAAAAGCAAAATCACCATCCAATGTGATATCAGGCATGACTGTAAGGAAAATGATGTCAAAAGCGTGTATAGCTTTCCTAGATAATATGATAGACACTCGAGTACCGGAAGTGAGATTAAATGATATTCCAACAGTTAAGGAGTTTCTAGAGGTTTTTCTGAAAGATTTACCGGGTTTACCTCTATACTGTGAAGTTGAATTAAAGATTGAGGTTTACCCGGGTACCGAACCTGTTTCTCTATTGCTCAATTTCAAATGGTTCCAATGGATTTAAGAGAACTAAAAGCCCAATTACAAGAGGTACTCGATAAGGGATTTGTGAGACCAGTGTTTCTCCTTGGGGAACACCTTTTCTTCTTGTGAAAAAGAATGACGAGTGTATGCGATTATGCATCGATTACCATCAGTTAAATAAAGTAATGATAAAGAATAAGTATCCTCTTTCGAGGATTGATGATATGTTCGATCAATTGAAAGGCACATCAATATTCTCTAAGATAGACCTAAGGTCGGGATACCATCAATTAAAGATAAAAGAGGATGATATTTTAAAGACAACTTTTCAGACTCGGTATGGACACTATACATTTTTGGTGATGCCATTTAGATTGACTAATGCTCCTGCAACATTTATGGACTTGATGAACTGAGTATTCCAACCTTACTTGGATCAATTCATGGTGGTATTTATAGATGATATTTTGGTATATTCCAAGTCAATAGAGAAACATGATGCTTATCTTCGAGTGGTTCTTCAGACACTTCGAGAAAAGAAGTTGTATGCCAAATTGTCCAAGTGTGAATTTTGGTTAGCTCAGATTGCTTTCATTGGTCATATAGTCTCCGCAGAAGGCATAAGAGTATATCCTAAAAAGATTCAAGGTATAGTAGATTAGAAACTCCCAAATAATGTTTTTAAAGTTTAGAGTTTCTTGGGCCTTGCTGGTTATTATAGATTGTTCATGAATAACTTCTCAATGTTAGCTTCACCGCTAACTAAGTTGTTACAGAAAGATGTGTCTTTTGTTTGGACACAAAAATACCAAGAAAGTTTTGAAATGCTAAAGAGAATAGTAACAGAGGCTCCAGTGCTCGTACAACCTGAGTTGGGTAAAGACTGTGTAGTCTTTAGTGATACACATCTCATAATGGGTTTGGATATGTTCTCAAGCAAGATGGAAAACTATGTCTTATTCCTCAACACAGCTGAAGAATCCCGAGAGAAATTACCCGAGACACGATTTGGAATTGGCAGCGATCATGTTTGCCTTGAAAATTTAGCGTCATTATTTGTATGATGAGTGGTGCCATATTTATATAGATCACAAGAGTCTCAAGTACTTGCCGACTCAGAAAGAACTGAATTTGAGACAGAATATGGATTGATCTTTTAAAAGATTATGATTTGATCATTGATTATCAACCTGGAAAGGCTAATGTGTTAGCGGTTGCACTTAGCCGAAAGACTTTTTCAACTCTATATGCTTTGGATGCACATATATCTTTAAAGGAAGATGGTTCCTTGATTGTTGAACTTCATTTAAACATGATGCTTTTGGATCAGATAAAAGAGCTGCAAGGTCGATATGAGAAATGCTTTGCACGAATGGCGCAAGTAAAAAAAGTAGAAGTCAAAGACTTCGAAATGAGAGCTGATGGATGTTTATATTATCGTGAAATACTTTGCATTCCCGATAATGAATAATTAAAGAAAGATATTCTTTTCGAAGCACATTATAGTCCTTTGACGATGCATCCAGGTAGGGATAAGATGTATCAGGATTTAAAGAGTCTTTATTGGTGGCCTAGAATGAAAAGAGATGTATAGGAATTTGTTACAAAATGTTTGACCTATCAGCAAGTGAAAGATGAAAATCAAGTGCCATCTAGATTGCTACAACTGATATCCATTCTTGAGTGAAAGTGACAACGAGTTACAGTGGATTTTGTTTCGGGGCTACCTTTGTCACTAGGTAAAAAGGACTCAATATGGGTAATTGTAGACAGATTGACCAATGTAACTCACTTTATTCCAGTTCGGGTGTATTACTCGATGGATAAAAAAATGTGGAATTATATGTAAATGAGATAGTTAGGTTTCATGGTGTGCCTATATCGATAGTGTATGATCGAGACCCGAGGTTTACTTCAAGATTCTGGAAGTCCTTGTATGAGGCATTGGGTACATGATTGAATTTCAGCGTAACTTTTCATCTGCAGATAGATAGGCAGTCAGAATGAACTGTTCATATATTAGAGGTTATGCTAAGGGCATGTGTGATTGAGTTTAAAATATCATTGGAAAGGTATTTGTCTTTAGTGGAATTTGCTTATAATAACAGTTACCAATCGAGTATTAAGATGGCCCCATATGAAGCTTTGTATGGGAGGAAGTGTCGAACACCATTAAATTAGTTTGAATTAAAAGATCGAGACCTAGATGGCTCAGTTTTGATGAAATAAATGGAGGAGAAAGTGAAAGTTATCTAGGATAATCTAAAGATAGCCTTTGATCGACAAAAGTCTTATGCTGATTTTAAAATAAAAGAATTTGAATTTCAAGTGGGAGACAAGGTATTTCTGAAAGTTTCACCTTGGAAGAAAATATTGTGGTTTGGGCACAAAGGAAACCTGAGTTCGAGATTCATTGGACCTTATGAGATTTTGAAAAGGGTCAGACCAGTAGCTTATCAGTTAGCTTTGCCTCCTGATATGGAAAAGATCCAAAATATTTTTCATGTTTCGATGCTCAGAAAGTATCGATCAGATCCATCTCATGTCAACATACCCGAAGAAATAGAGATCCTACCAGATTAAACTTACGAGAAAGAACCGGTGCGTATCCTGGCTAGAGAAAACAAGGAACTGCGTAACAATAAGATTCCTTTAGTTAAATTGATTTGGAAAAACCATAAGGTGGAAGAAGCTACTTGGAAAATAGAGGACATGAAGAAACAGTTTCCACACTTCTTAGTATCATGTACTTCTTTAAATTCGAGGACGAATTTTCTTAAGGGGATAATTATAATACCCCAAATATCAGGTTAGTGACTATATTGAAAGGATTTAAAAATTTAGAGGATTAAATTGAATAAATGGTAAAGTATAAGAAAATGGTTTAGAAATTGTATTTAAGACCAATTAGTAAAAATGAAAGAATGAAAGGGGTATTTTGGTCCTTTAGAGGGAAATGTATTTAAAATTCATTTTAATTAGGGTATTTAAAAAAGGGAAAAAAAGGGAAAGTTGAAAAATAAACTAAGTCATCTTCTTTTCTTCTTCCCCGTGACCGTGCTCTCCTCTATAGCCAAAGGTAAGGCTTCATCTAGCTAGTTTTTCCTTTCGTTTTTGGGTTGTTCTTGAATCCTTGAGTGTTATAGAAGCTTAAGGAATGGTTAAAGAGGATTAAAACTAAGAGATGGATGTTTTATTTGAGATTGAAGAAAATGGGTTTTTGAATGATATATTGAAATATGATTTTTTATTGAGGTTTACTAGTATATATGACTTGTCAAAGAAGTAAATAAGAGATTAGAAGCCTTAGATGTGATTAAAAACATGTAAGAAAAAAGTAGTATGATTCTTGGTTTGAGATGTTCATTGGAGAATTTAAATGTTATAAGAAGTTAAATGAAGAAAAGTTAGTTGGGTTAAGTGATGTTAAGTTTAATGGTATTGTTTGAGGTAAAAGTAAGAGATTTAAACAAAAATTGGGTAAAAATTGATTTGAAAGTAGAAAATCTAGATAGGGGTATTGGTACTAGAAGAATAGTATCGATACTATAGGTTTAAATTTGAAGAATTATGATGAACAATATTGATACTGATGTAATTAGTATCAATATTACTGTGGCTCGATACCATGGATTCCAGAATATAAAAATGGTATCGATACTGAAAAGGAGTATCGGTACCATGGTATAGAAGTATCAAGACCATAGTAGAAGTACCGATACTATTGAGCTTGGAATTGTAAGATAGGATGAAATTAAAATAGAAATTGAAAATAATAGTACTTTTGAGTATTATTAAAGTATAAATGTTAGGGAATATACTAACATTGGTATGGTATGTGTACTTAATGGATGTTTGTGTAGATCGTAACCAAGCTCCTGAGACAAGCAAGAAAAAAGGTAAAGATAAAGTTGTTGAATGGCCGAATATCTTTCCAACATCCTAGCGAAGCTTATCAGGTGAGTGCATTTATTGTACTTGTATGAAAGGACGAAGACTCGTAATGAGTTAACCTCGAATGTTTTGGTTAAATTTATGTTTTACAACATTTTCGTATATTTTCATTATGTAAATAGAAATGATATTATGAATAAGTTTTAGAGTATGAACTGCTCTAAAACGAATGGATGAATGTTAATGTTGTGCAATGGTTATCAATGTTACCAAAATAAATGTTTAAATATATGAATCGGCATAAAAGGTGCCACTAATTAAAATGCATAACAGTGCATTATCGGCATAAAAGATACCACTAATGAAAATGCATAACGGTGCATTATCGACATAAAAGGTTCCACTAATGAAAATGCATAACGGTGCATTATCGACATAAAAGGTGCACTAATGAAAATGCATAGCGGTGCATTATCGACATAAAAGACGCCACTAATGAAAATGCATAATGGTGTATTATCAGCATAAAAGGTGCCACTAATGAAAATTCATAACAGTGCATTATCAGCATAAAAGGTGCCATTAATGAAAATGCATAACGGTGCATTATCGACATAAAAGGTGCCACTCAAGCTATTCATAAAAGATGAATGACCATTTCGACACTTTAATGCAATGCATGTACCTTACATCATCATTTAACATACATTTGACAAAATAAAGGATAATTAGGAACAATATACAGAAAAAATTGGTATGATGGACATACAAAGAATAATTTCAATAACTAAATGAAAGAAACTGGGTTTAACTGAAATGGTTAATTAATTTTTATGACGTATACGATTTAGTTTGTATTTCAATAGCCATTATATACTTATGTATGAATTATAGTTCATTTACATTATTATACATCGTTAAGTAAATACTTGGTGTGTATTGATTTCACGCGTAGGTAAAAGCAAAGACAAGCAGAGTAAGGAGTGCAACAGAGAACATCAATCAAAGGTTGACTCATCAGTAACTATAGGACAATCAGGTCTTCTTTTGATGAATAGATGACATGTATATGAATTTAAGAACAATGCTTTGTAATGTATTCGAGATAATACTTTGTAGTAGGTTACAATGAATGTTTTATATTATATTAAAATGTTTTGGTTTTAGTTTCAAAACAAAATTTTATGGGTTTACAAATAACAAAATGTTTTTAAAAAATCATGTGACACCTGTGACTTGTGTACGGGAACGTATATGGGATACGGGTGTTACATATAATGAGTTTGTTAATTTATATATTTTTTAAAATCTACACTTTTTGGCTCTTTTTCTTCCATCCAAAGTAACACATCTCTAGAGACAAGTGGGTCGAGTTCTTCCATTCGGCCTCGAATATTTAAAAATATATGATCTATTTCAGGTCAGTTTTCATACGATTAATTATTTTAATTTAATTATTTTATTTTCATAATTGTAATCATTTTTATTTAACTTTTCATAATTTAATACAAATTTAGTTACTTTAAGGACTGGAAAATAGGATGTTGATGCCTACATTAATTTTCCTATTGTTCCCCGTAATGAAGAAGCTAAGTTTGACATTTTGGACTATTGGAAGTCACAAAGTGCTTCTTATATAGTACTCTCTCGTATGGCGAGAGATATATTAGCAATTTCAATTACTTTAGTTGCTTATGAATCTTCCTTTAGCGTGGGTGGTTGAATTTTGAACAAGTTGAGAGCGAAACTCTTACGTAAAAAAGTTGATATTTTTGTAGCAACTAAAAATTGGTTGTATGGTTTTGAACCGAAAGAAATGATGAAGAATATCTTACTATGGTCAATGATACCTAACTTTAAAGATAAATATTTTATTTCCTTTATTTTTATTATGATTATTTCATTTAAATTATTTATTAATAATTTTAGTTTTGTTTTTGTATGGTGCTTTTACAATTACAACAACACATTTGAATGAGTTTGTGAATAAGTCTTTCTTCACTATTCCCTCTTATGGTAACTTTTTTATTGTGTTTATCCATGAATAACTCATTCCCATTATCATTTCATCACCATTAAAGCATCATTCACTCATCGTCAAGGCAACCATCCATCATCACCATTGGAGGCCAAATTCATCGTCAATTTGAAGGATACTTCTAAATCACTTCTGCAACTAACTTTGATAACAATTCTTTCCCTTTATTTCTTTATAATTCTAATTCCTTTCTTAATTTCATTATTAACCATTTCTTTCTGTACTTTATGCAGATTTCTTATAATTCAAGTGAGGCATTTGGTGTCATTCCTAGATTGGTAAACAACAAGGCTGCCATCTTCTCCAGCATTGAAGAAGCATGTATAACCTTAAATCAAGCGGTAATCAGAACTTTATTGGATTGGCATTCAGGTGCTACAACAAAACAAAAAGAAATAAGAAAATCAAAAACAAAAGAAATGACTCATACATCAAAAAAGTCGTACAAAGAGAAAAGCAAAAAGAAAAAAATGAATTCAAATAAAATTACAGCAAATAAAAAAGTTGAAGAAAAGTTGCAATTTACATTCAAAAGGAATCACGCTACAATCTCCCAACATCAAACTTGAAGGAGGCATTCTTGTTGTTTCTTGTGAAGAAAGATAGTAAGTGTTGCATCTTGGGTTATAAGTCATCTTCATCATTCTCTTTACTTCAAACATCATTTTTTCTTTCATTGCGACCTTTTCTTTCTTTTCTTAACCATTACATATCCTTTCCATACTAACCATCTTGTAGCTAACACACCAAATAAAGAAAACATGCTCGATCTTGAGTTAGTTCTCTAAAGGACCCAACAAGAGAGAATTGAGAGGAAAAATGCAACAGAGATGGTGAGAACATAAGGGGGATATGGAAAAAGATAAGAAATATATCCCCGAGTGCAAACATGAGCGTGAGTGGAGTGAAATCTGAATTTTCTTTAGAGTGACCAAGTGAGGCTTTGTGAGTGTACCAGTAAAGTTTTTAATTTCTTTTAATTTCACTAACCATGTCACAATAGTTGTTTACTTTTTCTAAAATTTCAAGATAAGTGATTATCGTTAAAAAGGCTTTAAGCACTCAAATCATAGATGATGATCAAAGAGAAAACATCTTTCATACTCATTGTCATGGAAACAACAAAATTTATTTCATTATCATTGATGGAAGGAGTTGTACGAACGTTTCTAGTACCCTTATAGTAGAAAAACTTAGCTTGAAGGCATCTAATCACCCGAATCCTTACAAACTTAAATGGTTAAAAGATGGAGAAGAAGTAAAAGTCATGAAGAAATTTGTCATTCTATTTTCCATTGGTAAATACCAAGATGAAGTTCTTTGTAATGTTGTATGAATTGATACTGGATATATACTCTTGGGAAGGTCGTGGCAATTCGAAAAAAGAGCGATCCATGATAGATTTACAAACCGATATTCTCTCACCCATAATGAAAAGAAGATCACCTTGAGGCCACTTTCCTCTAGTCAAGTGAGTAAAGACCATAACCATTTGAAGAAATGTATGGAATCCCATAAGAACATTGAAGGGAAGGAAACCAAATCATTGAATGTCTATGTTGGACGAAAGGGGATTAGAAAACACCTTTTATCACACAAGGCTCTAATTGTACTAATGTACAAGGAAAGTCTTCTTTTAACTAACCTACAAGAAGGCTTTCCTTCTCCTATTGTTTCTCTTCTACAATAATTTAAAGGAATATTTCCTGAAGAAATACCAAGAGGCCTTCCACCCCTTCGAGGAATTGAACATTAAATCAATTTCATTCTGGGGGATACCATTCCAAATAAACTAGGCTATAGAAGCAATCTGGAGGAAACAAATGAAATCCAAAAGCAGGTTGGCTAGTTGATGGAAAAAGAGTACATTAGAGAAAGTTTAAGTTCATCTGACGTTTCTGTTCTACTTGTACAAAAAAAATTAATTCATGGATAATGTGTATAGATTGTCGAGCCATTAATCAAGTAACCATCAAATATTGACTTCCCATTCCAAGGCTTGAAGATATGTTGGATGAACTAAGTGGTGCCATTATCTTCTCCAAAATTGATCTTAAAAGTGAATATCATGAAATTTGAATGTGAGAAGGATATGAATTCAAAACCGCTTTCAAATCAAAGCAAGTATTGTACGAGTGGTTTGTTATACCTATTGGGGTAACCAATGCCCCTTGTACTTTTATGAGGTTAATGAACAAGGTATTCTTACCCTTCATTGGTGAGTTTTTTTTGTATATTTCGATGATATTCTGATTTATAGTTATACTTTCGAAGATCATGTGTAGCATCTAAGGTCAGTACATGAAACTATTCAAAAAGTATAAGTTTTATGCCAACCTTTAAACAAGCTCTTTTTGCACAAACAAACTTTTTTTCTTAGGATTTATTGTAAGTTCATAGGGACTTAAAGTAGATCCAGAGAAAATTAAAGCAATACAAGATTGGCGAAGGCCTACATCAATTAGCCAAGTTAGAATTTTCCATGGCCTTGCAAGCTTTTACAGGAGGTTCGTACCCAATTTTAGTTCTATTGCCTCCCCTTAAACCGGAATAATTAAAAAGATACAATATTTTTATGGGGAAAAGAACAAGAGGATGTATTTACAGAAATCAATGAATGTTTGACTAAGGCACCACTACTTGTACTATCTGTAACACCCTCATACGGATGCAGGTAACCCGATCTGATCTGGGGTGTCACATTAGGGCAACCAAAACGACCCACTATAAAAATCTCAGAAAATATAAACTTTTATTAAAACATGTAAACTCATTAAATGATTTATCACTACTCGTATATAAAACAAAATGCAATCTACATGCCCTCTAATCATATGTACCATACTTTGCAAGCAACGCCGGAAGAACTCCCTTACTGATGTCGATAGATACACTGGTACGATTCTTTTAACCTGAAAAAGTGAGTAACAGAGTGAGCTTTGAAAAGCTCAATAATACATTAACTACCAGATGATGCTGAAGAACATGCAGATATAGATAAACATATATTTCCTTATTGATTCATACATCTAAGGCTTTTTATGTTGAGCGAAGATTCTACTGATATTTCAAGTAGTAACAGATAATGAGCGTTCAGTTCAGGGAAATATTTCGGATGACTGAGTTCAGGAGCTCAGGATAGGTTATCTAGTGTTTTCGCGCAAAACATTTAAAACAATTATGTTTTTTTAAATCAATACAAATCACAGTCATTAAAACATCATCGGGGTTTTTAATTTAAAAACTCTGAATCATCCTCCAAGCGAGCGTAATGTACAGTTCCCCAGAACTGCACAACCTGAGGGAGTAAATTGGGCCCTGTGAGCCTACCCAAGAAAATTCTTAGGGCCATAGAGGCTAACCTAAGAAAATTCTCAGTGTTGTAGAGCCTACCAAGGGCCACCTTAGGTCCACAAGGAATTACCAATCGGTGCTGAACCTATCTGAGGAATTACCAACAACTACTGACTCTACTAGAGTCTTCATACCAGGTCCCAGAGTATCCCATAGAAAACATTTTTCAGTCCGTAAAATAAGGAATTAGCAGTCGGTGCATAACCTATAAAAGGAATTAACCGCAACGACTGAATATGCCAGTCAAATCAGTTCAACAATTATATTTCAAATAGATATTTAAAACAATTATATTGCACACAAAGAACACACTAGAGTTTCCATATATGATTTGGAGATACATGATAATCTTATAAGGAAGAGAAACATAGATCTTCAATATACTAACACAATACCGGAAGTTAGAATCACTATCGGTTATTCAGAACGTGACTTATAATCATTAGCTGATGGGGATCATCGGTTATTCAGAACGTGACTTATAAGGATCATTTAGTATTCGGACAGTTTTCAGTGGCACAAGTATTCAGAACATCTACCATCTATGTCGATCGATCAGATTATCAAACAACTTAAGCTGAACCACTTCCAGAACTGATACTTGTCGGCTGATCAATTCATTTCCCTTTCAGGGTATTCAATCATTCATGGGCTTAGTGATATTATTGGGTCATTTGCATTCTAGGGTATTTTCATCATTTTACAGATCCATGATATTTCAATCATTTCATTTCATCCGATCTTATTATATATTTCAAACTTATAATCTATTTCATTCGTTTCGAACAATTCTAACAAAAGAGTACCCTCGATAAATTATTTTTCAGGTATTTACACATAACTCAGAGATTTTCAAGTCAATTGCCTTCTCAAATGTTACGAAAGGATTATCAAGAATTTTCTGTACCAAAGTAGGATCTTAACATTTAAATCAATAATTTATTGGGTTAGGTACGAATTCTCAGGGTACTTTCTCATTCAGAGTCAAATCAGACTATTTTTACCTCACAAGGGCATTTTCATAATTTTATAATCAGATAATTTTGGTATTAAACCTTTCAACGAAATTAATGAGAATTTAATAAATCTAAGGTCATTTTCTCTTCATATTACTTACTGTACTAGACATCATTTCTTACTAGTCTTCAAATTCCTTTATGTAATTCAATTGAGTCTTAACCAATTTAATACTTTAACCGTATTCGGTTTGAGTCCATCTATAATCAAACAGGCATAATAGACCAATTATATACATTCATGCAATTACTCATTATCAACATGTTCCATAAAGCATGCAAAGAGGTAGTAAAGTATTACCTCAATTTTCATCTCATACTGATCGACCATTTAAATTTCATTTGAACTCCCTCGATCTTTAATTCAACTTCCAATAATTCCTCAAATACAGAACAACATAAATTTCATTAAAAACATAGCTTAATTATGTAAAATGGATCGAATCAGGTGATTAATCAGTGAAAAATCGGGTTTGAATTTGGCAAAATAGACTTAGGACGTCAAAAAATGTCAGGATAGGTGTACCCAGAAAAAGTCAAGGGTCAGTCAACGATTTGGTCTACGGCGATCAACGTGGGTCAACGGTCAGTGCGGGTCAATGGTCAATGACTCAATCAGCTTAACTCGGCTCGATAGCTCAGCTTGGCTAGGTGGCTCGACTCGGCTCATGGCTCAGCTCAATGGCTCAGCTCTAACAGGTCCAGTCGATTAACCAATTCACCAAGCTTCCAAACGAAGCCCACTCGCAGTGGGTTGTAGGTGCGACAACCTAGGAGGTTGGAAAAATTCCACAAATATTTCTAAAATTATTTTAAGGGATTTTGAGATACTTACCAATCTCGGTTCACAATTTTGAAAGGTGGAGAATTCGATTTTAAAACGTCGGAAACTTTAACTTCCCCACCCCCTCATGCGTCGGCTACGACGGAGACAAGGACACTGGTAGATTCTTAATGATTCAAGGAACACGATGGTGCAAGAGGTGTCGAAAATGGGTGGCCAGATCAACCTGAATCGATAGAAACCCAATGATGATCTAGTTAAAACCGATGAAACTTTCGGTTGATTTTTACAGCGAACGACGTCGATTCACAATGGAATACAGGTTGGGTTTTGTTCTCCATTCTATGGTGAGTCTATTGGTGGTTTCATATCGAAAAATGGTGGTCGAACAGTGAAGAATCAGGCCTACAAAGTTAGAACGACAGGAAGAAGATTGGGGGAAAATAATATGGGAAAAACCATATTACACGAGAGAGGTGTTTTTCTTTTTCAACATCTCACAAAAAGGGGAAAATTCGGGTTCAATTCCCTGAATTTTCTTGCACTTCCTAAAATGCTATGTTAGCTTTGCGATTATATACTTGAATCCCCAATTTATTCCAAAATACCACTTTAATTCAATACTTTATAATTTCTAAAACTTAGCCCCTAAATTGGGGTGTGACAATTCTCCCCTCCTTAAAATAATTTTGTCCTCGAAATTCATTCAAGTAACAGAAATACAAAAATGAGGTTTCCATCAGTTCTTTCAACTCTTCAAGTAGCTTTTACAGAAGTATGAATCCTCCACTAATCATTATCATGTTGAGTATACATTCTAATCAGAACTCTCCCTCATTCCAATAAAATAATCAGAACAAATTTATCCTTGTGGAATCAATTCAGTCTTGGTTACGAGAATATGTTCATAGACCTGTAACATATCCTAATTTCATTTCTAGAGTCGGGTCAGAATTTCTCGAATAAGTAACTCTCACATTACTCATGAGGTATTTTACATAATTTAGACAAACGTTACTAGTATTCCTTTATGCAACGATAGAGTCCTACCGGATGGAAAATTTAAGTTAGCTCATTATAGAGAGTGACTCGATCTTGGAGTTCTGGTTCAGAGGGGTATGATTGTAGTCTAGGGGCATGTACTGATCAGAAATCATTTGACATTTAACTAGCCAGTCTATCTTGAAAATTTTAACTTAACCTGAGCTCTGATATCACTAAATGTAACCCCCTCAGACCGATGTGGGTAACCTGATCCGATATGAGGTGTCACATTAGAGCCACCGGAGCGACCCATTGTAAAAATCTCAGAAAATTTAAAACTTTTATTAAAACATGTAAACTCATAAAATGATTTATTAGTACTCGTATATAAAACAAAATACAATATACATGCCCCCTGATCACATGTACCATACTCTGCAAGCAACCCCGGAAGAACTCCCTTACTGATGTCGATAGATGCACTGGTACGATTCTTTTAACCTAAAAAAGTGAGTAACAGAGTGAGCTTTGGAAAGTTCAGTAATACAGATAAACATATATTTCGTTATTGATTCAGACATTTAAGGCTTTTTATGTTGATCGAAGATTCTACTGATATTTCAGGTTGTAATAGACAATGAGCGTTCAGTTCAGGAAAATATTTTGGATGACTGAGTTCAAGAGCTCAGGATAGGTAATCTAGTGTGTTCCCGCAAAACATTTAAAACAATTATGTTTTTTTAAAATCAGTACATATCATAGTCATTAAAACATCATAAGAGTTTTTAATTTAAAAACTCTGAATCGTCCTCCAATCAAATGCCATGTGCAGTTCCCCAGAACTGCACAACATAAGGGAATACTTTGGGGATTACGAGCCTACCGAAGAAAATTATTGGGGCAACAGAGGCCTACCCAAGAAATATCTCAGGGTCGCAGAGCCTACCCAAGGGTCGCCTTAGGTCGATAAGGAATTACTAGTCGGTGTTGAACCTATCTGAGGAATTACCAACATCAACTGAACTTGCCAGAGTCTTCATACCAGGTCCCAAAGTATCCCATAGAAAACATTTTTCAGTCCGTAAAATAATGAATTACCAGTCGGTGCAGAACTTATAAAAGGAATTAACCGTAGCGAGTGAATCTGCCAGTCAAATTAGTTGAACCATTATATTTCAAATAGATATTTAAAATAATTATATTACACACAAAAAACACACTAGAGTTTCCAGATATGATTCAAAGATATAGGATAATCTTTTCAGGCAGAAAACATAGATCTTCAATATACTGACAAAATGACAGAAGTTAGAATCACTATCGGAAGAGTTCATTAGTTGATGGGATCATCGATTATTCATATCGTGACTTATCAGGATCATTTAGTATTCCGACAGTTTTCGGAGGCACAAGTATTCAGAATATTTACCATCTATGTCGATCGATCAGATTATCGAATAACTTAACCTGAACCACTTCCAGAAATGATACTTGTCGACTGGTCAATTCATTTCCCTTTCAGGATATTCAATAATTCCTAGGCTTAGTGATATTCTTGGGTCATTTGTATTCCAGGGTATTTTGGTCATTTTACAGATCCATGATATTTTAATCATTTCCTTCCATCCGATCTTATTATATATTTTAAACTTATCGTCTATTTCAGTCCTTTCGAACAATTCTGACAAAAGAGCACCCTCGATAAATTATTCTTCAGGTATTTACTCATAACTCGGAGATTTTCAAGTCAATTGCCTTCTCAAATGTTATGAACGGATTATCAGGAATTTTTTGTACCAAAGTAAGATATTAACAATTAAATCAATAATTTATTGGGTTAGGTACGAATTTTCAGGGTACTTTCTCATTCAGAGTCAACTCGGACTATTTTTACCTCAAAAGGGCATTTTTATTATTCTTTAATAAGGTGATTTTGGTATTAAACATTTTAACGAAATTAATGAGAATTTAATAAATCTGAGGTCATTTTCTCTTCATATTACTCACTATACTAGACATCATTTCTTGCCATTCTTCCAATTTTGTTATGTAATTTAATAGAGTCTTAACCAATTTAACACTTAAACTGTATTCGGTTCGAGTTCCATAATCAATTAGGCATAATGGAAAAATTATATACATCCATGCAATTACCCATTATCAACATGTTCCATAAAGCATGCAAAGTGGTAGTAAAACCTAGATTTTTGTGCCATACTGATCGACCATTTAAATTCCATTCGAATGCCCTCGATCTTTAATTCAACTTTCAATAATTCCTCAAATACATAACAACAAAAGTTTCATAAAAACGGAGCTTAATTGCGTAAAACGGATCGAATCGGGTGATTAGTCACTGAAAAATAGCTTACCGGGTTCGAATTTGGTAAAACAGACCTAAAAAATGGGCTCAGGACGCGAACAATGTCAGGATAGGTGTACCCGAAAAAAGTCAACGGTTGGTCAACGACGGTCAATGGTCAATGCGGGTTAATGGCCAATGGCTCAGTTGGCTTGGCTCGACAACTCGGCTAGGTGGCTCAGCTCGGCGGCTCGGACCGGTCCAGCCGGTCAACCAGTTCACCAAGCTGCCAGACGAAGCCCATTCGTAGTGGGTGGCACGTGCGGCGCGTGCGACGGTCTAGGTGGTTGGAAAAATTCCACAAAAATTCCTAAAATTATTTTAAGGGATTTTAAGACACTTACCAAGCTCGGTTCACAATTTTGAACAGTGGAGAGCACGAATTTAAAACATTAGAAAATTTAACTTCCTTACCCCTCACGCGCCGACTACGAAGGATACAAGAAGGACACCAGTGGACTCGTAACGATGCAAAGAACACGATGGTGCATGAGGTGTCAAAAACGGGTGGTCGGATCGACCTAAATAGACAGAAAACCAACGCCGATCGAGTTAAAACCGACGAAATTTACCATTGATTTTTACAGCGAACGACATTGATTCATGAAGGAATAGAGGTCGGGTTATGTTCTCCATTTAATTGTGAGTCTATTGGTGGTTTTAAATCGACGAACGATGGCGGGACAGTGAAGAATCAGGGCTACAAAGTTGGAGCGACGGGGGAAGAAAATTGGGGAAAACAATATGGGAAAAACCATATTACATGGGGGATGGGGTTTTATTTTTCAACATCTCAAAAAATTGAGCAAATTCAAGTTCAAGTCCCTAAATTTTCTTGCACTTCCTAAAATGGTATGTCAGTTTTGTGATTTTACACTTTAATCCCCGATTTATTCCAAAATATCACTTTAATTTAGTACTTTATAATTTCTAAAACTTAGCCCCTAAATTGGGGTGTGACACTACTAACTTCGAAAAAAGTTTTGAAGCAGAATGTGATGCTTCTGGAATTGAGATAGGTGTCATTTTGACT
This sequence comes from Hibiscus syriacus, assembly GCF_006381635.1. Taxonomy (NCBI): domain Eukaryota; kingdom Viridiplantae; phylum Streptophyta; class Magnoliopsida; order Malvales; family Malvaceae; genus Hibiscus; species Hibiscus syriacus. The sequence goes on from NW_024063194.1 coordinate 6,890,542, forward strand.
TAAGTAGGGCGACCGGTCGCATATTTTAGCGAAAGTTAAGTGGTGCTTCACTAAACTACCTAACTTATGACAAAGAGATGTATTCTCTCATACGTGCACTACAAACATGGCAACTTTATCTCTGACCAAAGGAGTTCATTATTCACAATGATTATAAGGGACTGAAGCATATCAAAGGCCAACATAAACTCAACAAACGTCATACTAAATGGGTGGAGTTTCTCAAGTCTTTCCCATACGTCATTCACTGCAAGAAAGGTAAAGAAAACATCGTTGCAGGCCCTTTTCACGAATATATGTTCTTCTTAACACCTTAGACTTTAAATTACTTGGTTTTTATTTCCGTAAAGAATATTATGCTATTGCCCATGATTTTGGAGAAATACACAAATCTTGTGAAAAAGGTGCAATTGAGAAGTTTTATCGACATGATGGGTATCTATTCAAAGAATAACGACTATGTGTTCCTCAAGGATCCTTCCGAGAAGTATTGGTACAAGAAGAGCACGAATAAGGAATTATGGAACATTTTGGTATAAACAATATGTTGGAGATCTTGAAGGAACATCTCTATTAGTCTAAGATGAAAAGAGACGTTGAAAGGATTTATGAAAGATGCATCGTTTTGCAAAAAGGCTAAGTCTAAGGTCATGCGTCATGGACTATATAAACCCCTTCCCATTCCTACAACACCATGAGTTGACATTGCCATGGATTTTGTGATGGGGCTACCAAGGATGAGAAATGGATGAGACTCCATATTTGTGTGGTTGATTGGTTCTCTAAAATGGCCCAGTTCATATTGTTTCATATGATCGATGATCCAACTTATATGGCTAATTTGTTAACCAAGGAAGTAGTAAGGTTTCATGGCATACCAAGAACCATTGTTTCTGATCAAGATGTCAAACTCCTCAACCTTTTCTGAAGGACCTTATGGAGTAAAATTAGGACTAAATTATTATTTTAAATAACTTGTCACCCCCAAACTGATGAAAAAACAGAGGTCGTCAACAGAGTGCTATCAACACTCGTGAGATCCATCATAAAAAATATCATAAAGACATGGGAAGAACGCCTCCCCCAAGTTGAATTTGCTTACAAATGGATTCAATCAATTGACTCTCTTAGATCTTCTTCCTCTACCTCAAGAACAAATGGTTAACAAGGATGGTAAGAACAAAGTTGAGTTCATCAAGAAGTTACATGAGCAGATTCAGAACAATATTGACTGAAGAACAAATTAGTATGAGAATCATGTCAATAAGGGGCACAAACAACTCAATTTGGAAGTTGGAGATTGGGTATGTGTGCACTTACGTAAGGAAAGGTTTCCAACTAAAATAAAGTCTAAGTTTTTGCCAAGAGGTGATGCTCTATTTTACATTATCGACAATATCAATGACAATGCATATAAAATGGACTTTTCTAGAAAATACAATGCCAGTGCCACCTTCAATATAGTGGATCTTTCCCCATTCAAGAACAATGACGATTTAGGAACAAATCGCTTAAAAGAAGGGGGATGATGTGAGCACACCAATGCCTACTCCAAAGGAAATGGAAGTGATCCCACAAGGACCAATCACTCGATCAAGAGCTAAGTTGTTCAGGGAAGCTCTTACATCTAAATGCCTTAAAACCATTGAATCTTTTAAAAATTAATTCACAAGTAATATATTATATAATATTTTCATATTAACATATAATATAATCTATATACCACATCTTTATATTTAATATTTATTACTTTAAATACTTAGCTTATATTGTGTTTTGTTTTAAAGGTACATAGGCGGCCACATGATGGGATCTAACTTAAGCTAGCAATAAAGTCCAAGAGCTATGGCACATGGCTAGGGAAACTCTGGGACAGCTCAAGATCATTTTGGATGCCATCATCTTGAGCTCAAATAGCTCAAATCACGAACAATTTCCATCCACACAAGGAGACCTTTCATGAAAAGTTGATGACATTCGATGCCATGACACCTAGGTGCACGTTGGTGAGCTTGTTGAAACTAAATGGAGCCTAAATTGCGAAGAGGCATGAGGAAACCCCTACAAGTATTCGACTACACCATTGGACATGCCTAACACAAGCACAAGACATTGACACCAAGATAAAATAGCACCTAACCATTCGTTCAAGGGAAATGCACTTTCATTTCAGCCGAATCATCATATACTTACATGAAGAGGTAGCCGAACCAACACTGAGGCCAAAAGACATCTTCATTCAACTTAAAAGGCATGCACCTTTATTTAATCATGTATTTAGCTGAATGGGTACTTAATTATTCGGCCATCCCTCTCAATACCTATAAATAGAGTGGCTTCCATCATTTGTAAACACACCTTAAAAATTTATAAAACTCATTTGTGAGAATTCTCTCTTGTAAGTTCTTTAATAACTTTATCGATTAAGCAAAATTTTGTAAGTTTGTGAAATCATTCCTTTCTTTTGATACTTTGAGTTCCTAGTTTCCATAACTAGAGCATTCAGGTCCAAAAATACCACCCCTTAAGTGAGTTTATAGGGAATGAGGATAAACTTTCTATAGCTTTTCTTATTCTTTAGCTTATTTAAGATATTACCTTCATCAATCCATTTTCCATCATCTTCACACCTACACCATATCTATTCATATTATCAATTCATCACCATTAAAGAATCATTCACTCATCGTCAGGCAATCATCCATCATCACCATTGGAGGCCAAATTCATCGTCCATTTGAAGGGTACTTCTACATCACTTCCGCAACCAACTTTGATAACAATTATTTTCTTTTATTTCTTTATCATTGCATTTCCTTTCATAATTTCATTATTAATCATTTATTTCATTACTTTGTGCATATTTCTTATAATTCAAGTGTGGCATTTGGTGTCATTCATAGATCGGGAAACAACAAGGCTGCCATTTTTTCCATCATTGAAGAAGCGTGGATAACCTTACATCACGTGCTATCAACTAAATTACCATTAAATACCAACATCCCATACCCTAGTTAGATGACATGTTGGACGAGTTGAATGGTGCCACAATCTTCTCCAAGATTGATCTCAAGAGTGGTTATCAGCAAATTAGGATGAGAGAATGAGATGAATGGAAAACCACATTGTATGAATGGTTGGTGCTACCTTTTGGCTTAACCAACGCACCCAACATGTAACACCCATAACCCGTATAATTATACCTATACAGATTATAGATGTCACCCGAATTTCTAAAACCATTTTCACTTTAATAGTGATTTAAAATTTATTTTCTTTAAAAATGGTAAATGATATTATAAAAATATCATATCATATAAATTATAATTCTTTATAAAATATTTTAATATAAAATACGTATTTATGAATAGTAATGAATAGTAACCACATTTTAAGAAAATTTCCATATTACTTATAGGGTACCGATTCCCCCATATGGGAATCAATTCCCCCATTGTACATTGTACAATGTTCACAATACTATTCATAAAAAAAATCTTTTGAATTAAAATTTTTTATAATGAAATATAAATTATATGGAATGATATTTTTATAATATCAATTATCATTTTAAAAAAAATAAATTTTAATCACTTTTGAATTGAAAAGGGTTTTCCAAATTGGGTTGACATCTGTAATCTGTATAGGTATAATTATACGGATTACAGGTGTTACACTTTTCACGCGTAGGTAACAGAAAGCAAGTGGAGTAAGGAGTTGAGCTTGACATCAATCATCGAAGACTACTTGCGGTAATAATAACGACATCATACTATTTATTTGATTTCTAGTTGGCACACATAGTTATAATAAGTGTCTGCAATATCTTAATATGGTTACATTACGAAATAGGTTAGAAAAGCTCTTAATATTTATAATGCTTCAAAGATTTGTTATATATTATATGTGTGAATTTTAGTAAGTAATGTATATATAGTTATAAAAGTAGTTTTTGAATATATGTTATGGTAACATTTCATATGTGAATTTTATTAAGTAAAATATGGTTATAAAATCTAGATTTTTATTTTATGTTTTAATAAAGTTATATTTTATTAGCATAAAGATGAATTTTGATTCAAGTCATTTTCTGACAGTTTCATTCTTAATATGAAACAATGTTGATTTACCAAGTTACTGCCTGAAATCAAACTTGATTTGTATACTAAATTATTATAATTTTTATTTTACACGATTAAGAAATTTTGGTGAAAAAGGTTAAATTGAATAAATATGATTTTTTTTTTACATATTTCAAATAAGCAATGTTTTGCAAGTGTTGTGTGACATCTCTGACTCTAAGTCGGGTACGGATACGGGAAATGGGTGTTACAAAAGATGAAGAAGATAAATGTGTAGATATTAAATTATATAGATAAATGATTGATTCTTTACTTTATCTTACCGCAAGTAGACCAAATATAATGTTTAGTGTTTTCTTGTATGCTAGATATCAATCTTGTCCCATGGAATCTCTTTTACATGCCATTAAGAGGATCTTTAGATACCTTAGAGACACTCCTAGTTTAAGCCTTTGGTATCATAGAGACTCGAATTTTATCTTGAATGTATTCTCTTCTGTGAATTATGGAGGTTGTCAGTTAGATAGGAAGAGTACCTTGGTAATTCCCAATTCCTAGTTAGTATGTTGATTTCACGTTTTTTAAAGAAAAAATAGTGTAGCATTATCAACCACTGAGGTAGAATACATTTCGGCTGGTAGTTTTTGTGCTCATGTTTTATGGATGACACAACCACTTTTAGATTATAGAATTGATGTTGGTATCATTATAATTAAGTGTGAAAATATTATTGGAATTTGACTCTCTAAGAATTCCATCGAACACTCTAGAATTAAACACATTGAAATTAGGTATCATTTCAGTAGAGATCATTTCTTTAAAGAAGATTAAGTTCTTAAATATGTTGGTACTTTGCATCAAGTAGTGGGTATCTTTACAAAATCATTGGCAAAGAAATATTTTATGCACTTAAGAGATAATTAGGTTTAACCAACCTTCTTTGACTTTGGGTTTAAATATTTTATGCGCTTCTATGATTTTATGAAAATACATGCTTAAATGACTTCTTTGATGCCTACTATGTAATTAGTTTGGGGATTTTAGGATTTAATTAAAATTAAAAAAATGTTCGAAGTATGCTTAAATAGGTATTTGTTTGTTTGAACATGTTTTCCTTTTCCATTTAGAATTACTTATACCATTATTGTTGAAAACAGTTTGATGTTTCGATATAACAAATTAAGTGTTACTGAATCTTAACATTTTATAATCATTTTTAAGTATATTCGATTAAATTATTCGAATATCAAAATACTACTCCAAGTTTTTCAAAGGTCAATTTCAAACCTTACTAAAGTGTAAAATTGTGTTTTAAACTTAAAATATTTTTGAAACAATTTTTACAAAGTATTTCGATCCTTAATCGAGCCAAAAACTAAGTTTTCAAAGGGATGTACCGATGCACTATTGAATGCATCGATACACACCTAATTTAATTGAACATCGAATGCGTTAAGTGTACCGATGCATAAACCATACATCTATGCACTACAGGTTTTATTAAAACATCAAATGCATTTTATGCACCGATGCACAGACCATGCATCGATACACTCCTGGATCTTTTGAAACATCGAATGTAATTAGTTTACCCATGAACCCCAAGTGTATCGATGCACTAGGTCTTATAACAGTTGAAACATTTGAATTTTATACATAGTGTACTGATACACCTTAAGTGTGTATAGATGCACCTACGCTCCCAACCAGATTTTTATATGATAATTACTTAATAACAACTCTATTGACTTCACCAATTATTCCCAACATTCAGAAGTGATTCAAGGTGTATTTAAACAAGCTTAGATGCCATTGATCAACAACAAGAAATAAGAATTGAGAGAGAGAATCAAAGAGAAAGCATCAAACCTCAAGTTTGAGCATTTCAAGCCAAATTTTCATTCAATATTCATTTTGCTTTCAAGAACACTTATTGTGCTCAATTGTATTCATTCTTGAGTGTTCTTTCTTTGTTCTATAATTGTGCAAACATCTTGCCTTGTGAGGTTTTTCTGTAAGTTTGTGAAATTTGTATTGTTCCCTTTAGGAGAGAGTGTTCTCAAGAATTTGGGGTTTAATTCTTGAGAGAGTTGTAAGGTTACTCTTTGTCCTCAAAAGAAAGACAAATTAGTGAATTTTTGGAAAATCCTTAGTTTGGATAGCTAAGGTAGTGGACGTAGACTTTGGTTGAGAAAGTCGAACCACTCTAAATCGCTGTGCAATTTTCTTCTATTTTCTGCAAAATCTTCCACCAAAATTTTTATTGCCAATTCACTCCCTCTTGGCCGATTCGTCTATCGATTAAATCAGTAATTGGTATTAGAGCCTCACTCATTTGAAGGTTTAATCACCTCTGGAGTCGATTCAGAAAGAGTTATATCGATATTCAAGTCATCAATGGCCTCCACTTCAAACTCTGACTTCGGTCTTGATTCTATGCACGTCAACTAGCCTCTTTGCTTTAATGGAGCTAATTATGCTTAATGGGAGAATAGAATTAGGAACTTCATTCAAGCAAGTGACATGAGAGCATGGAATATCATAGAATACGGATACATCATACCTTCCACTCATTCAAGATTGTGGAGTGAAGGAGAGACAAGAATGTTCCAGCTCAACTCAAAGGTTATCTATATTATTTTTGTGCTCCTGTACAACCACCAAGGAGATATGGGATAAACTACAAGTCACTCATGAAGGCACAAACGAGGTTAAAGAATCTAAGTTAGTCTTCTAACTCATAGCTAAGAAAATTTCAGGATGAAACATGATGAAGATATCAAAGCTATGACAGATAGATTTTCCACGATTGTCAATGGTCTAAAATCATAAGGATAGATCATTCCAAACGAAAAAGCTTGTGAGGAAGTTAGTTTACTCTCTTCCAAAATCTTGGCAATCAAAGAAGATGGTGATCATCGAGGCTAAAAACTTAATATCCTTGAGCCTCGATGAGCTTATCGGTTCTCTCCTCACGCATGAAACTATACTTCAAGATGAGGTAGACCTCGAGAAAAGGGATGAGCCAAAGAAGGAGACAGAGAAGAACAAGAACGTCGGAGTTACTTTCAAATCCACAAAAGATGAGAGTGATTCTAAAGCTTATCGGGTATTTAATAAAAGAACGTTAGTTATAGAAGAGTTTATATATGTTGTTTTCGATGATAATCCCCTTCCAAGGAAGGATTCTTGTGTTTATGATGACGTAGGTATTATAAAAGAAAATGACGTTAGACAAGACGTTGGGGAACCATCATCAAAGGAAGAAATGAAAGATGAGGAAACTCACGATGTTCTCGAGAATCCAACTATTGAAGAAAGGGAAGTCTCTTACCCAAGATAATACAACTATGTCAAGGATGGTGAGATAATAGGTGATCCATTCAAAGGGGTAACAACTCAATCTTCTCTTAGAAATATATGTAATTCTGTTGCATTTATTTAATGCATAGAGCCTAAGAATATCAAAGAAGCATTAGATGATGAAAATTGGATTATGGCTATGCAAGAAGAATTAAATCAATTTTAGAGAAGTAAAGTATGAACATTAGTTGAAAGGCCTAGCAATAAATCTAATGTAGGTACTAGATAGGTATTTAAGAATAAGCTTGATGAAAGTGGTAATATAGTCAGAAACAAGGCTATACTTGTTGCTAAAGGCTATATTCAAGAAAAAGACATAGATTATGATGAAACATACACTCCCATAGCTAGGATGAAAGCAATTAGATTGTTATTAGCATTTGCATGTTTCAATGAATTTAAATTATATCAAATGATTGTTAAAAGCACATTTTTAAATGGTTTTATACAAGAAGAAGTATATGTGGAACAACCTCCTGGTTTTAAAGATTTAAAATTTCCAGATCATGTTTTTAAATTGACAAAAGTGCTTTATGGTTTAAAACAAGCTCCTAGAGCTTGGTATGAAATATTATAAAACTTTTTAATTGAAAAAGGGTTTTCAAAAGGGAAGGTTGACACTACATTATTTTTAAAGCATAAAGGTAAATATTTATTAGTAGTTTGAATTTATGTTGATGATATAATATATGGTTCTACAAATGATGCTCTTTGCCAAGAATTTTCTAAGCTAATGCATAGTGAATTTGAGATGAGCATGATGGGGGAGCTCTCATTTTTCTTGGGACTCCAAATCAAGTAAAGAAAATATGACATATTCACTAATCAAGCAAAATACGTTAAGGATATGCTCAAGAAATTTGGATTGGAAAATGGGAAACCTCATGCCACTCCAATGAGCTCATCAACAAAGCTTGACAAAGATGAATGAGGTAAATGTGTGGATGTTAAATTATATAGGTCAATAATTGGTTCTTTGCTATATCTAACCGCAAGTAGACCGGACATAATATTTAGTGTTTTCTTATGTTCTAGATTTCAATCATGCTATAAGGAATCACATCTACTAGCCGTTAAGAGAATCTTTAGATACCTTAAGGACACTCCTAGTTTAGGACTTTGGTATCCTAGAGACTCTAGCTTTAGCTTGCATGCCTTCTCTGATGCAGATTAAGGAGGATGCAAAATAGATAGGAAAAGAACCTCTGGTACTTGTCAATTCCTAGGAAATATGCTGATTTCATGGTTATCAAAGAAACAAAATTGTGTTGCATTATCTACCACTGAAGCGGAATATATTTCAACCAGTAGTTGTTGTGCACAAGTTTTATGGATGAAACAACAACTTTTAGATTATGGAATTGAAGTTAGTACCATACCTATCAAGTGTAACAATACTAGTGATATTTGTCTCACTAAAAATCTCATCCAACACTCTAGAACTAAGAACATTGAAATTAATATCATTTCATTAGAGATCATGTCACAAAAGGAGATATAATTCTATAATATGTTGATACTTTGCATCAATTAGTGGATATTTTTACAAAACTTTTAGATAAAGAGAGATTTTGGACACTTAGGAGAGAATTAGGTTTAACTGACCTATCTTCACTTAGTGTTTATTTTTAGCACTTTTAATTAGTTTTGAAAAATGCTGATAAAAATAATATTTTTGATGGCATTCTTTTCTATTTGTTAGGGGCAGTTTATGATCTTTAGAGAAAATTAATTGTATGTTCAAAGAAAATTTAAGGATAAATTTGATTGATTGAACATTGTTAATTTTTTATCTTTGAGTTGCCAATACCACTAGATCTAATTAATTTAGCATTTTTAAGTGTTTAAAAATGGATTTTAACATTTTTGTGCACTATGCATCGATACATTATGAAAGTGTACCGATGCATCTTTTGAATATGCATCGATACACTAAGAAGGTGCACCGATGCATTCTTTGAATGTACATCGATACACTCTACTGTGCATCGATACACTCGTCGAGTTTTAGGCATATAATCCCTAAAATTTTCCATTTTATCAAAAACCCTTAAAAATACTCTTACTGCCATTCCCTCTCTCTCACTCCCTACTCTCTACATTGTTCAAATCCTTTGATTTTAAGTCGGAATCCAACTATTCTTCAACTTCTAAACCTGTTGGAATTATCAATTTTTTGCAAAAATCATCACATTCCTCTCAAATCCGAAAATCTTCAAGATATTTTTCTAAAAACTACTCTTCTATCAATTTTGAACTTAGGACTAGTTTTAATTAGTTCTAGGTTGAACTTTATATCGGGTGTTGACTATATAATGTTTATAAACTAGATTCTACAACTAATTTCATCAAAAACATAAGATTTTTCAAAAAAAATCAAAATATTTGAAACAAAAAAAATTATTTTGATTTTAAAATTTGATGTTTTTGATTTAATTATATTGTTTTGAAAATTATATATTGTTACTCAAAATATATTTTTCAAAAATAATTTTCAAAACTTTCCCATTAGGATTCTTTTAGAGAACAATGATTATTGCGGACTCTTATTGAGTTTTGGGATTGATTATATTGCATACATGTGTTTCAAAATTGCAGGTTACCTTACCCATTCCGATCTTTAATCATGTCTAAATGCCCTAGGACATCCTCCAATCGTTTGAGTCAAAACTGACCTCCTATTCCACCACCCAATCCAAATCCAAACCCTAATGATCCAAATATGACCATTCTCAATTCATGTTTTAACCAACCCGGTCATAGAGAAAACCTCTACCACAGGTATCATTATTATTTTGAGTCATACAAAATCTGGGAAGAGTGTATCCCCTCGATTCAAGCTATGGTTGATATAAATTTTCAATATCTTCCTACCCTTACTTCATGGAAATTTGATAAACTTTTTCACCGTAAATCGATTATCTATCACCAATTAGTCCACATTTACTATTCTAATGTGGTGTGTCCAAAATGAGTGTCGAACTGAAACCATAGGAATTCGATCCTATCTTCCAGGTCAATTCATTTATATTGACTCTGACACTATCGCAAACACCTTTGGACTATACAATGACATTTTAGATAACAAGAAAGAGATGGTGGTTACACCCTATAAGGCTAAGGATAGTGCTAGTACCTTAAGAACTCATCAGGAGCGATTCCTTCATTTGATAATCTCTTGGTGGTTTAGACCATCCGGAGGTAGGTACTCCTCTCTTAAGGTATTAGATTTATGGTGGATACATTGTATCCAACATAACAACAAAATAAATTTGTCACATATCATTTTCAGTGAATTACTAGATATCGTAAACGTTGTTCCATCCAAAAATGTAGAAACTTTAGTTTATGGTTGTCTCATAAGTAATTTGTTTATCAATCTTGGGCTTAGGGTCACGCTTGATATTCACATCCCTCTCTAGAATCAAATTAATCTCACATCTTTAAAGAAATCGGGATGGAAGAAGGAAAATGACCAATGGGTTCGATCCATTGAGAAAACAAAGGGAGCTAGCTCTTCACGAGTTCCGCCGGCACCGGCAGCGGACGATGATCCAAAACATTAAGAGCTATTTTAAGATATCGACGATTACGTATCCGAGGACGAGCTGACACAGTTAGAGGATCCAATGCTTCCATACTTTAGCTCACTCATGGAGACATTGGTTATGAGGTTTGCATCATTAGAGTCCCACTTAATTGTTATGGGGACTCAACAATTGGAGAATCAATAAGAGATTTGAGCTAACCACGAAGCAATGAATAATCGATTCAATGTTGTGGATGATAGACACGATACGCTTACACGAGATGTGGCTAATATATGGGCACATCTATCTCGTCTTGATCCTCCTATGGATGATTAGACCTTGCCTTGCTTAGTTTTCTTGGATTGAACTTAGGATTTATTGTTAAAACATTTTGGATTTTTTTGTTTGAATGTTTGAATTTGATGGATATTTGGATGTTTGAATGTAAATGCTTATATTTATATATTTGGTTTGATTTATTTTTTTAATTTGAGCTTAATGTTTATTAGTTTTTGCATCATTTACGTATTAGTTGAAATTTGACCAATTTTCCATTTCACATTATTTATGAATATTGATTTATGTAACTAATGGCTAATCTTTCTCTTGCTTGTGATCTTAGCAGCTTAAGCTTTAAATTTAAATCAATTGGCAAATTTTATAAAATCTTGTTTAAAAACGTTTTAGAGTCTTTTTGATTTAACAAAAAGGGGGGAGAATATAGTAAGGGGGAGTAATTTTCAAAATTGATTTCAAAAATGGTTTTTAAAGAAAATCATAAAATTACTTAAATGTTTTGTTATATCAAAAAGGGGGAGATTGTTGAAAATAGTTTGATGTTTCAATATAACAAATTAAGTGTTATTGAATCTTAAGATCTTATAATCATTTTTAAGTATATTCGATTAAATTATTCGAATATCAAAATATTACTCCAAGTTTTTCAAAGGTCAATTTCAAACCTTACTAAAGTGTAAAATTGTGTTTTAAACTCAAAATATTTTTGAAACAATTTTTACAAAGTATTTTGATCCTTAATCGAGCCAAAAACTATGTTTTCAAATGGATGTACCGAAGCACTATTGAATGCAATGATACACACCTGATTTAATTGAACATCGAATGCATTAAGTGTACCGATGCACAAACCATGCATCGATGCACTACATGTTTTATTAAAACATCGAATGCATTTTGTGTACCGCTGCACAAACCATGCATCGATACACTCCTGGCTCTTTTGAAACATCGAATGTAATTAGTGTACCAATGCACCCGAAATGTACCAGTGCACTAGGTCTTATAACGGTCAAAATATTTGAATTTTACACATAGTGTACCGATGCACCTATGCTCCCAACCAGATTTTTAAATGATAATTATTCAATAAAAACTCTATTGACTTCACAAATGATCCCCAACGTTCAGAAGTAATTCAAGGTGTATTTAAACAAGCTTAGAAGCCATTGATCAACAACAAGAAACAAAAATTGAGAAAGAATCAAAGAGAAAGCATCAAACCTCAAGTTTGAGCATTTCAAGGAAATTTTTCATTCAATATTAATTTTTATTTCAAGAACACTTATTGTGCTCAATTGTATTCATTCTTGAGTGTTCTTTCTTTGTTCTAGAATTGTGCAAACATCTTGCTTTGTGGGGTTTTTCTGTAAGTTTGCAAAATTTGTATTGTTCTCTTTGCGAGAGAATGTTCTCAAGAATTTGGGGTATAATTCTTGAGGGAGTTGTAAGGTTACTCTTCTTCCTCAAAAGAAAGACAAATTAGTGAATATGTGGAAAATCCTTAGTATGGATAGCTAAGGCAGTGGACGTAGACTTTGGTTGAGAAAGTCGAACCACTATGCAGACTACTTTATCTTCCACATGACATTTTGTATGGAAGATATTCTCTCTTTGTTCATCTTCTTGACCTTGAATGTTCAAAGTCCTTTTAACTACAAAGATGTTGGATGGAAGAGACATGTTAGCAAAATAAGAAAAGGAAATGTGTTAAGGACCTTACCAAATAATGCTCTCACCAAGCCTCACGAGTTCACTCCAAGAAACTTGAATGTCACTCAATACGTTCATGTTTGCACTCTAGAACTTCAAGGATTTTACTAGTCCTCTTCTAGTCTCCCACGCTGAAGCCTATTTTCTCTCAATCTCTTTGTCTTGAGTTCTAAGTAACTTTACTCAAAACTATACCAAGTAATGCTTACTTGTTGTCCGTCGGCTGCAAATTGTTAGTAGGTATGGAAGAGCAAATATAATGTAAAGGGTGGCTTAGAAATAAGAAAGAAAAGAATAAAGGGGTTACTTACATCAAAGTCACTTTACAACCCTTCTAGTACCACAATCAATTTGAAATTCTTACTTGATTTGCTTGTTGATGAACTTGTTGTTTTGTGCTTTCAACTTGTGCAATTTTCTTTTCTCTTTCCTTTTGTTTCTTCTTTGAGTGCTTTCCATTTTTCTTTGCTGGTTTTTTTTATTTCTTCACTTGCACTTCTTTTTGTATTTTGTTGTTGTTTGTTGCACGTTTGCTTCTTCCACCAAAGCTCTAAATATTGCTTAATGTAAGGTACTCCTACCTTGAATTAATTATGGATATAGGAAGGAAGCAAAACAACCTGCATAAATAGATGGTTTAGTAGTTGATGTAAAGGTGAAATGGAGGGCTATTTATGTTATGAGATTGGTAGCGAAAGTATGTTGATATAGTTATGCTATGGCTTATAAAAGAAATGATGGTTGGTGAGGATAGTTTCGAAAGTTGTTTTCGTCTGAGTGACGTTTATTATATATATGTTATTATATATAATAATATTATTATATTATAAATATTATTATTTGTAAAACCCGAAGGTCTGATTACAAGGCACAGGCACGATTACAAGGCACATAGGCCAGATTCAGATGCAAGCCCAGACTCACCCAGGCCTAGATCCAGTAGGCCCGTTTGAGATACCCACAAGATGCTGCTAGGGTTTCCACACAATTCCAGCGCCTCCATCAACTCAACCATCCGATCCAGGGACAGATCCAAGGACCAAGAATTATCCAGTAAAACCCAAGGGTCTATTCCGAATATCGCCTCCACAAGCTCCAATCGAAGGCTGCCATGCCGTTGTTGCCTCTCCAGAATCCAGTAGAGCTATACCGAAACCTCTAGAAGATCAATACTAACCATACAACACATCACTCTAGGTGAGTCACTGCCATAGCCTTGGTGACTACCCGGAGTACATCCTTGTGACCGGTCTGAAGGGAACACCACTGAGCCCTATATAAGGACTCGATCGTTCCTGCAAAAAGAAGGGAGGCAGTAAGCATCCACACAATGAGAAAGATACACTAATGCAAAGATATAGATAGCAAGAGGAACAAAAATATGGATCAAGCAACCACAACGATCCACAACAGTAATAAAGGAAAAGAGAAGAGATCGAGAGCACTTACCATCATCAAAGCCCAAAGATCGTTGGAAAGTCAATTTTACCGAAGGTAAAATTTGAGATCTATTTCGATTGGTTGTTTTTTTAGTAAAAAGGTGTTCAGTTTCAGACAGAGGGGACGTCGATCTACATTTAGTATAGTTTTGTTATTTTCCGGCCACCGTGGGTGGTGGTCGGCGGTGGTGGTTGACGGTGGTACTCGATGGTCGATCGGTAACTGGTCTTCCTCCGATTATAGGGCTTCGAACAACGTCATTTTGGGGGAGGGTATTTTTGTAATTTTATCATGGTTAAATTCTACATGTGATCCCTCTAGCATTGTAAACATGTCATTTTGGTCCCGAAATCAAGTTTTGCGTATCTTTTAATTTTTTTATATTTTTATTATTTTTATTTTAGTCATTGTTATATTAATATATATATTATAGGTAAAATTATGTATTTAGTCCCTTAAGTATTAAAAATGTATATTTTAGTCTCAAATTAATTTAGGGTAAATTACACAATTAATATACAACTTTAATATTATTTTGAAATAGGTTAATTAATGTTACTATTTTATATTTTAGTCTTTAATTATTATAAGATTAATTGTAATATTAATATCTATTTTAGGATAATTTTATCAGTTAATTCATATAGTGTTAATATTAAATATTATAGTTGGATTATTAATTTTAATATTAAATTAGTAATGATTTATATTGAATTATTAGTAAATTAAAGTAATTACAAATATATAATTAATGAAAAGACATTTAATTAATAAATATTAGTACCAATTTTAGGCGTTGTGGGAATGCTAATTATTTTCCATACGTAACCGTGTCTCGAACTCATTTTTCTGGTAAGCAGACCCGAGTTGTATTATTTTAATATTATTCTTAGGAATTTTTATTAAAATAATATGACATTTTGGTGACCAATCTCACCAAATAAAAAGATTGGTGGCGACTCTACAATTTGGTATTTTATCTGATTCATGGAGGATAAACACTTACTTTCTCGAGACTAGTTACACCGTTTGGGGTGTACTATTTGCACACTCCGTTACCAGGGCAGAGAAACATGTCGACAGCTTGGCGACTCCGCTGGGGATTTAAAGAAAAAAGAGTCCAGCCACTAATTTATTAATTATTTGTCTTTTTAGTAAATAATAAATTTATTTTAATTTTATTATAGTTATTTTTATTATTTTACTAATTTTTGTTTTTTATATGTATAGATTTAATTTTGGGCCATTAAAATAGAACAATAGATTGTATATTACTTTTATTTTATGCTTTTCCTCACCCACTGTGCACTGCATTCATGACATAAGCTAAAACCCCACTCTTATCCTATTTAAGTGAATGAGAAACTATTCCCTCATTGGTTTTCACCTCCGTATGGATAGGGGATCATTCTTTGAGCTCACGCCTTATGTTCCTCGTGTGGTTTTCACCTCCGTATGGACTTAAGGAAGTGTGTTCCTTCGAATTGAATTTAATCCGAAAGTTTGTAATGGACTAGGATTGAGGGCTTGGTAGTCCAAGGGGACACCAACCAAGGACAATTTGTTGACCCTTTTACTCTAGAGCCAAAACTCAGCATATATGAAACCTAGAACTGGAATTTAGGTGGAGCCTAACCCAAATGAGTCTTGTAAAATTAAGTACACAAGGAAAAGCATGTTGAGTATTTCATTTTATTTAGTATTATTTTATTTTCTGAATAAATGCATGCGAACTAGAAATCATGCATTTAGGTTATTTTTCCAAACAAAGCATGGAAATAGAAAACATGAGGTTAGGATATAATTTTTCTTACAAACCAGTTTTTGTACATATTTTGGAAATGCACATATTAATTATTATGTTTGCATAATCATGACATACCCAAGGGTGTTGATCCAAGAGTGATTATCAAAACTAAAGGCTTTCATTATGGACAAAGGGTTTCATGATCAAGTAATTGTGGAGCAGCCAAAGAAGGATATCTCGAGGAAGCTTTCAAAATAATGGAGGCCTATGCATGCAAAAATCTTGTTAGACTGGTACCAAAAGCATTTTATGGTAAGAGCATCAATAGAAGCAGTCACAAGGGAGAAAATTTTTATGAAGCTCAAACCCGTTTTTGGAAACACGAAAACAAGAAATTAAGCACAGAGGTAGAAGCCATGTTTAATGATTTTCGTAAAGTCAGTCAAACTTTCAAAGATGTTGGACTAGGAAATACCCCTAAAGAATGGATGACATAAATCATCAAACTAAAAAATGATGTTGATTACTGGAAAAAGCAACATGAAGACCAAGGAAAGAAATTCTCCTATGACTTTCAAATTGCTGAAGAAATATACAATGCAACCATCACCAATTTGGAAAAATGTCAAGCTGAATGCCAGATATTGAAGAAGGACGTTGCCAGGATGGAAACTTCATATTTGATCCATCAATGTGAGAATAATGCTGAATTAAAATCCATTAGAGCTCAGAACCATACGTTACTGAAAATAGTAGATGACTATGGAGATCTGGTACAAGAACTTCTTCAACATAAAGGTTCTCTGATAAAGGAAAATGAACAATATTGTCTGCAACTTCAGAAAATGACAGGCAAGATTCAAGAAAAAGATAATGACTTGAAGAAAGCTACTACTCAAGAAAGCAAGGTAGCCCACAAACTGGTGGACTTAGTTAGTTTTGTAAGGGAACTGAAGTAGGGTGATGATCTGATTCTGGAGCATAAATGGAAATTAAATTGGCTTTTTAAGGATATAGAGAAATTAGGAAGGAAAGCTATCCCTTATATGTAATGATCCTTTTGATGTATTGAAAAACCCTTTTTGATCAATTAAAGTTGTTTTAAGATAATTACTCTTGGGTCACACATTTTCATACATGCATTTACATATACATTTTACATTCACAATCATATTCCGCATGGCATGATAACATGTATCAATCATGAAAGCATGAGAGTAATCAATGGAATATTTTGAAATCAGGAGTTTTGAAAATCAGGGGCAGGTCATAAAAAAGATTAGAAGCAATGAATGGAATATTAGCTCGAGTTGAAAGCATTGAGAGAATCCAATAACAGTTTGTGAAAGTCCAACAATAAATGCTTGAAGAAATAAGAAGATTCCAAGCTGAGTCCATGGAACAGATGTTTAAGATGATGGGTATGATGGTTACTCTGCTATATGGGGAGAAAATATCAAAAGACCCTATTGAGCATGAAAATATGAAAGTCTTAGGAAAAAGTATGGATTTCAATAATATGATGGCAAACAACCAATAACCTATTGTGGAATATAGAAATCCAACTCATTTTCACGAATCGAGAAATATGATAGATAGCATGGATATTGAGGTTGTTTCAAAAAAGAGAAACATAGAACAAGTCCCATTGAAAATGGATAAAAAGGGCAAGAAAAAAAAAGGGATAGCACATCTTTTTCCAATTCCAATTTTGTATTCGAAGTTGTTACCATTTCTCTTTGAAAGTGGTCTAGTGACACCCATTACTCTTAGTACCTATTTGCATCCAAATTGGAAAAATATCAAGAATCCATGCAATTATCATTCTGGAGATTTTGGTCATTCTACTGAAAATTGCATAATGCTGAAATTAAAAGTCCAAGACCTTATGGCAGAAGGGTTATTATGTTTCGAAAATGGGAAGCCTAAGCTCATTAAAAACTCAAAGCTGATTGAGAAAGATAAATTTTCAAGTCATCATGTCTCTCAATATGATGTTCAAAAGGCAGAAAATAAAAGCAAACATTTTCAGGAAAGCAATAGGAAAGAAACGATCATATCAAGGGAATCTCTATCCTGTTTTCCTTCAATCTCATATAGCAAGTTATATGCCAAATTACATTAATGCCAACTTATTGTTCCATGTCTAGTTAAACCTTTGGTATCGCTTTACCCTAGATGGTATAATCGAAGGGTCTTTTGTGAGTATCATGCTGGAATCCGAGGACACTCCATTGAAAATTGTGGCAACTTCAAACGACGAGTTTAAGATCTTCTGACTCATGGAATTATAGAAGTAGATGCCAACAGTCAAGCCATTTTGATCAAACATTTGGGAGTCAACTACAGAAATGAAGTTGATAGTATCAAACCAAATGGAGAACAAGGCAAAGCCAATAAAGATGAAGTATGTGGAAGATTTAATTCTCGATGCTTCTCTCAAGCTAAAAGAAGATGCAAAAATGAGCAAAGCAAAAGGAAAGATAATCCAAGACTGACCTAAAGGATTAAAAAGAAATAAGGTAGATACAACCTTGGAGACATCCCTGTCATATCTTCTGAAATCAAAAGAAGTAGAGGGTAATTCAAAAAGAAAAGAGAATGCTACTCCAAGTATAGCTGCAAGAAACATCCAGAACAAGGATACAACTATTTTCACTAAAGAGATTGGTTTTGAAATTTAAACTAATCTCAATTTCCAATTAGGAAAGATGATGGGATTAGACCAAGAGATAGCTTAGGGGAAAGCTGAGATTTGTGAACCTAAAAGCTCATTCAAAGAAGCTACCCAAGAAATGATCAAGAAATGGAGAGTAAATATAGACAAAGATCCTTGTCTGAATATACACCCAACACCCAAAGAATAATAGGGCAGTGGAGGTTGTTACCTACCACTATTGTACCTTTCATTTGGTAGCATCTTGGTTGAATATGTTGTTATTTCTTTCTCTGACATTTTCGTAATAAAAATGTGTTGCTTTTAAGGTTATGAGCATTGAATCAATTTTGTAATCTTGAAGTTCTTTGAATATTAATTAGATTAAAAGCTCTTACAATTAGAGTTATACATCTTTGACAAAAGTATCAAAATTGAAAACCAGAAAAAAGGACCCTTACCTTACCCCAGAAGAAATGCATCCTAAATACTACCCTTCCACAAATATGAGAGAGCTTTCTCCGATGTAAGAAATTTGATGAAAGACTTGGTATTGATATTTAAAAGTATACAACGTGGGACATCTTTTGTGTGATGTTGCAAAGCTAACTAGATTACTTTTCTATTGATGAGATTCGACGATGAAACTTTGACAAACCTAATCTAAGTCAGTTGCTAGTAAATTGAAATTTGGTAATGAGATTTTAAAAATTTCACCTAACACATAGACTATAACAGGTTCTTTTTTTTAAAAAAGTAAGAGTCATAAGCAGAAAACGTTGTCCCTCTAAAGTAAGTGGTTTGTATCCCCAGTTTTATGGATAAGTTTCAATTAGCCAAATGATGGTTAATAAAAAAGAGCTGAATTCAGCCAGCCAAAATGGCAAAAGAATTCGTTGTTATAAGAAAATGAATAAATACCTGTTATAGTATATTTTACTCATATGCACATAAAAATCTCATTATTAGACAAATAATTTCACACTGCTTTGAATAAAATTAAAGATTTCAAAGAATTGAAATAGAGGTATTCTAGAAGGTCTAGTAACTATTATGCTAGATTGTGTCATTTTGTACGCATCTGGTTAAAGGTACCAAGTCTAGAAAGTGAGTCATGTGACAATGTTCACAAAAGAGCAACAGAGGAGTGACATATTCACTAAGATATAACCATACAAAATACGGAAACCAACCTAAAACTAACCTCTCAATTTTGATACTTGTCAAAGAACTATAACTCTGAAATAGTAAAAGTTATTGATTCTTTGGATATTTTTTAAATTCATGCTTATGATTTGATTTTATTGTGAACCTGTAAGGGACAATAGTTTCCAAAATTCTTTCATTCTTTGATAAGAAAGGAGAAAGAACATTTTTAAACAGTATAGTTTCAAGTGAGAAAGGATCTTGATGCAAGTTGATTCCTAATCTACCCCTATTGATAAGAAAAATGAGCAAGGCCAGAATAATGAAACAATTCATATTCCTGAAAGTAAGTGGCCTGAAAGATCAAAAATTCGAAGAATCAAACTTATACCATTCCCTTTGGGGGAAATAATCAAGAAGAAGATGATTACCACATTTGGAAAAGGCACGTATTTCAAACATTTATGTCAAAAGAATTGGTCATTTCTCAAAATTTGTGACAACATGAAAAGAATCCCTCAAGTTACTTAAACAACAGTGTTGTTTAACACTAGAATGAGAACGTTCAAGATTACGAGATCAACACCAAGGAAGCCACATGTGTACCTACAAGAGGCCATTATCAAAATTGGACCTCATGAGAAGCATGAATGGACATTAAGAGAAAACTTTACAACTTAGAATGTTGGGACATTTTGAATGCTCACATCAGTATGAAATAGTGTTGATACATGCTAAAAGGCCCATTTAAGACAGAAATGATCCATTCATGATATTTTGAACAATCACATCAATGTTGGTGCATTTTTAAATACTCACACCAACAAGAAACAAATGTTGGGGCATGCTGGACCCTTATCCTTAAATCATTATCATAAAGTAAAAATGTATAAAGAATGAAAATGGTGAAACAATGATAATTAAGTTCATCATACATCATTGCTCTATCCATCATATCATCCCCACAGAAGCCACATGAAAGGATGAATGTGTTGTCAAATGTTTTACAAACCAATAATTATGGTGCTGAACTAATGTCGTGATCACGGGGCATTCTATTTGTTGATACAAGATGATTTTTGTCTTCACACTTCAAGAATAAAAAATGATGAAGATTTATTTCCACAAATATACGTTGGAACTTTAACAACATCAAACTAGTGGAGCCAACTAAGATTGAACGATGGGTTGTTGTTAAGCCTCTTGACATGATATGGTTTGAAGAACCTTGTTCAAGATTTGATTAGATGTGGATACATGAAAGGAAATAGGAAAAATCCTTTTATGAAAAAGATTATTAAATGTGGAGACATGAAAGGAATTAGGATAAATCTTTCTTGTGATGTGTTTCAAGAATCAAATCAGAACAGACATGGCTGATATATTGATTTAATCTCTGATGAGTTTGGCATAGTTATGTCTACATGTTGCAAAGATGATAGATTCTCTTTTCAAAGGTGATAGATTCTCTTTTCAAATATGATAGATTCTCTTTTCAAAGATGAAAGCTTTACTAGATTTCTACTCAAGTTCATATAGAGACAGCTGGTGTTATCAATAGAAGTGGGGTAAGAAGGTCATAATCCTGAGCATGACAAAAGTCTCATAAATAAAATAGTTCTTCTGAAGGTAAAAGAAGACACAAAGATACAAGCTAACCAGATGCTTATTCAGAAATGGGAAGGAATGATCAGGTGGAAAAAGATCAAACTTTGTATTCGAATAAAGATTGATGCATTCATAGGAACATCATCATGCATTTCATTGATATATTTGATTGCATTTGCATAAATACATTTTGTAAGAAAATACAGGAACAAAATACCTTACAAGTATAAGGTAGAATCCAAATCACAGGAGTTATGTTTGGAGAGGCAAACATCTGAAGAATATATGAACGTAATCCATACAGTAGAAGTATTAGTGCATGCCCAACCAACAAGTTGTTCGAAGAATGGGAAAACAAATTTCAAAGTCTCGCATTCAAGGAAGTTTTTAAAAATATCTCATACAAGATAATTCTTTCAAGTCAAATCAAACTTCACGGAAGAGTAGTGAAGAAAGAACAAGAACAAGACCAAAATCCAAAATCCACATAAGAGTAGTGGAACGTATTTTTCAGCAAAGTATGAGAACTTCACGGAAGAGTAGTGGAGTAATCCAAGTTGGAATCTGAATTCCAAAAAAGAGTAGTGGAACGGATTTTTCAGCAAAGTATCAAACTCCACTGAAGAGTAGTGGAAGCAAATTCAATCATAAATCCGAACTCCACAAAAGAGTAGTGGAACGAATTTTTCAGTAAAGTATCAAACTCCACGGAAGAGTAGTGGAAGCAAATTCAACTTTGAATCTGATATTCACTGAAGAGTAGTGAAATTAGATTCTTGTCAAGTCAATCATTTTCAAACTTCACTGAAGAGTAGTGAAGCAGAAAGCAAGAACCAGGAAAAATTCAGTTTTCACGGAAAAGTAGTGGGACGGATTTTTTAGCAAAGTATGATGCCTTCATGAAAAAGTAATAAAGTCATGCAAATTCATCCTTCATGGAAGTGTAGGTAAGCAAATCATTTGCAAAGTCAATCCTCATCCTTCACAAAAGAGTAGTGTAGTAGGAGCACGATCATATCAAAATTTGATCTCCACGAAAGAGTAGTGGAACGAATTTTCCAGCAAAGCAAGAAGTTCACTCAACAAAAACTTATCTTTTTATCTTTTCTTTATTCATGTTTACACACAAACAAAACAAAAAAAGGGCAACTGTCGACAGTTGTTTTCGTCCGAGTTATTATATATGCGTTATTATATATAATAATAAATAATATATTATAAATATTATTATTTGGAAAGCTCAAAGGCTCGATTACAAGGCACACAGGCCCGATTTAGATGCAAGCCCATACTCACCCAGGCCTAGATCCAGTAGGCCCGTGTGAGATACCCACCAGATGTTGCTAGGGTTTTCACACAATTCCAGTGCCGCCAGCAACTCAATCGTCCGATCCATGGACAGATCCAAGGACCAAGAACTATACAACAAAACCCTAGGGTATTATTGCAACCCTAGGGTCTATTCCGGCCACCACCTCCACAAGCTCCGACCAAAGGCTGCCACGCCATTGCCGCCTCTCCAGAATCCAGTAGAGCTCTCATGAAGCCTCTAGAAGATCAATACCAACTATACAACACATCACTCTATGTGAGTCACCGCCATAACCTTGGTGACTCACCGGAGTATATCCTTATGACCGGTCTGAATAGAGCACCACTGAGCCCTATATAAGGACTCGATCGTTCCTGCAAAAAAAAGGGAGGCAGCAAGCATCCACACAACGAGAAAGATACACAAACACGGAGATACAGAGAGCAAAAGAAATAAAAATAAAAAAGCAAGCAACCACAACGATCCATAACAACAACAAAGGAGAAGAGAAGAGATCAAGAGCACTTACCATCATCGAAGCCCAAAGGTCGTCGGAAAGTCGATTTTACCGAAGGTAAAATTCAAGATCTATTATGATTGGTTGGTTTTTAGTAAAATAAAGGTTTAGATTTGGATAGAGGGGGCTTCGATTTATATTTAGGGTAGGTTTGGTGTTTTTCGACCATCGTAGGTGGTGGCTGCCGGTGGTGGTTAACGGCGGTACTCGATGGCCGACCGGTGATTGGTCTCTCTCTGATGAGGGTTTTTAGAGAGAGTTGAGAGCTTCTCTATCTAAGAGAGAGAAGCAAAAGACAGAAATGAGAGTGATATCTCTCTTTGGGCCAGCTATAGGGCTTAAATACCCTCTCCCGAAAGACGTCATTTTGGGGGAGGGTATCTGTGTAATTTTATCATGGTTAATTCTACGTGCGATCCCTCCATCCTTGTAAACATGTCATTTTGGTCCCAAAACCAGGTTTTGCGTATCTTTTACTTTTGTTTTTATATTTTAATTATTTTTATTTTAGTCCTTGTTATATTAATATATATATATATATATATATATTATAGGTAAAATTATGTATTTAGTCCCTTGGGTATTAAAAATATATATATTTTAGTCTCAAAATAATTTAGTGTAAATTATATAATTAATATACAACTTTAATATTATTTTGAAATAGGTTAATTAATGTTACTATTTTATATTTTAGTCAATAATTATTAAAAGATTAATTTTAATATTAGTATATATATTAGGATAATTTTATCAGTTAATTCATATAGTGTTAATATTAAATATTATAGTGTGATTATTAATATTAATATTAAATTAGTAATTATTTATATTGAATTATTAGTAAATTAAATTAATTACAAATCTATAATTACTGCATACACATTTAATTAATAAATATCGGTACCAAATTTGGGCGTTATGGGAATGTTAATTCTTTTTCATACGTAACCGACTCTCGAACATATTTTTTTGGTAAGCAGACCCGAGTTGTATTAATTTAATATTATTCTTAGGATTTTTTATTAAAATAATATGACATTTTGGTGACTAATCTTACCGAATAAAAAGATTGGTAGTGACTGTACAATTTGGTGTTTTCATCTAATTCATGGAGGATAAACACTTACTTTCTCGAGACTAGTTACACCATTTGGGGTGTACTATTTGCACTCTCCGTCACCAGGGCAGAGAAACGTCTCGATAGATAGTACCTTAGAAAGACCAAGGAAGAACTAGTCTACAATTAGCAAAGACCCAACCTTACAAATCTCTCTAAGGGATGGTAGAAAAGGACATGGACCCACTATCTATAAAGAGATAGGAACCACAAGTATCAATGGAATAGAGGTTGACGCCACAAGTAATTATTTACTTGATAAGTCGATAAAAGTCGCAAGGACTTGAGAAAAGATAATAATCTTACTTTGATTAATGTAAAAGGCGTGTCTTACAATTGAATATGACTAGCCTATTTATAGTTTTTGAAGGGACAAAGCTGAATGGGAAAACATAATGGTTCGGCCAGCCTTTTGTCTCTATGAAAGAACATAATTAATTAATTACATACATGAATAAAAGGGTATTATGATTCGATTGAATGAAGGGGACATGTATCATGTTCAAATAGTGTTTGAACCCCTTTAAATTGGCACCTAAATTAAGCATTAGGAGCCTTTGGCCAAATAGTGAGGTCCCTTAGTATTTGGCGCACATAGTGAATAGCTTGTGAGCTAATTGTTAGCTGTATATGAACTCCAAATACTTCCACAAGCTGCCCTAATGTGTACATAGTTTCCATGTACCTACATTTGTAAAGGAAACAAGGTGAATCAAAGGATATGAGCTTGAATGATTCAAATACCTTGGTGTCGTGCATGTATATGACCTTCTGAGCTATGAATGCATGTCATGAGCTAGAGATATGATGATATAACATATGTAAGCTAATGTATAAGACTTAAGAGCTGAAATGAATGTAAATGAGCTAAGGAATGAATGATTAAGCATGCTTCCATTTTATGAATGAATTAAAATATACTTAGATGAATGCAAAACTAATATAGCATACTATTATGCTTTGAACTAACATTGTGTATCAATTAACCTAAAGATGTGAATATGCCAAGTTACTCTTCAGCTATTAAAACATTATATAACTTAACATTGGATGGTGTTAAATTGTCAAATGAATTGAAAGCTTCAAGAGACATAGTTAAGAGTACTTCCTTGAATTGTTTGGCTCTTGATCGAGTAATATGAATTTTAGGAATCACTTCTGGATCTAATGTAGGCGTGACCACATAATAAATGGTCAAAACACTTGTTAAGGACATATAACATATTTTGGTCACTCAATCCATACTTGAACGTATTGAATAATATATAATCTAACATAAACATTCATCATTTCATTATATATTCAATTATCAAAGTTCAAAATAGGTCATTAGAGGTCCCTTATGCACTAACAAGTAGTAAATGTATAGGCTAATAAATATCCCAATTAAGGATCCCATATTGCCTTAAAATAAAATCAAGGCTCAAAATAACTTTACAAATTTCTACTTGCTTTGATCACCACTAAATGTCTTGCCTTTCAAGCTCTCAAATCAACGTTCAATAATATGAAAAATGTTAAACAACGAGTGTGAGTTAGAAAACTCAATGAATGACTAAACATTTAAGTATGATTTACATGTCAATGATAAAGGAAAACAACCTATATGCTATGGAACCACACTTGTTTTTACCTCAATGATCGTACCATAATGTTGTGCTTCAATGCTCATTTAATGCACCATAATACCATACAAATTACATAATTTAAACATACTTAAATAAAACATTTTCACTGTTGTTAATCACATACACTAATGTACAATTACCTTGCTTGCAATGTCCACGCAATGCACACATTTATTTCTCTATATGATCAATGGAATTTTGTTTGAAACACAATTATTTATTGGATAAATGGACTCTATACAACTCCTTTTATTTTGTACTCACATAGGTCCCAACTTCCATATTTCATAGCGAAGCTCAACGCACCAACCGTACATCATATTTCTTCTCCCAAAGCTCAACGTACCAACCTAAATTCATTACCCTTACACTTATACTAGTAAAAATACATAGAGTATTCTTCCTTAGCCATGCATTTCATATCCAAAGGTCCTATTAAGAACAAATTACCATTTAATCCAAGTTCATCATGAGTAGTTAACAATAAATACATAACTTATACATATATTTTTCTTAAACATAGTTTTAAACATGCTAAAAAATGGTTGTCATGATCAACCCTTACTGGGTAGCAAAGTGTCTTTACTAATCCATGGATAATAGAGTGTTTTTACTCATCCCTGTACCTATATATTTTGTTTGATTTTTTAACTTTTTGATTTAACAAAAAAGGGATAAATGTTAAAGTAAATGAGAGTATTTTCTTAAGAAAATCTTAAATTTTTTCAAATGTTTAGTTATATCAGAAAGAGGGAGGTTTTTGAAAATAATTTTATATTTTGATATACTATAAGTAATTAATATTTTCAATAAATTTTAAGATTATATTAAATTTGCTCATTCGAGTAACTAAATTCTTTTTGAAGTCAAAAACTCCATTTTACACCTTACTTTATTAGAAAAATGAGCCATATACTATAAATAATATTAAATAAATTTACCAAGGGTTTTGAAATTTAATAGAGTCAAAATTATTTTTAAGACAGTAGTATCGATGATGTTCATATGGTATTGACGATGCTAATAGCTTAAAAATAACAAAATAGCTTACTAAAGTTTGCAAAACATAACAATATCGATACTGCTCATAACAGTATCGATACTCATTTGTTTTACAAATTACATGTATCAATACTTCAAGTGGGAGTATCAATAATTCATATTCTAGTATACCATTTTAATATATATACTCATCCAATATTGATAAGTATCGATATCATTTTTGTATTTAATGTTGGTAGTATTGTACTCAAAGCTCGAGTACCGATCTCAGTCTAGTAACATTTATTGAGAGAAACTTCAATCTAACGGCTCTATTAAATCCCACAACTACCCAAACAACTAGAATTTAATGAAGAGACAAACAAATAAGATTCCAAGTCTTATGTGAAGATAAAAGATAAAAAAAAAGTCAAAGCAATCACATTGAGCCAAAATTAATTTCAACATTCTTCTATATTCTTTTTGCTTTTAAGAACACTTGTGTACTTATTTGTTTTTATTCTCTCAAGTGCTTTGTAAAGTCTCAATTTTGGGCCTAATTGAAGCATTTTAGAATTTTTATGCTTAATTAATTTTTCTCAAGAATTTGAGCACTTAAAGTATAGTTTACCCAAAAATTTTAGGTTTGTTTAAAAACTCATTTCCATTTTTTCTTCTTTTTTTCCCCCATTGTTCATGCCAAACAGTTTTCCCTTGAACCGTTTTATTTTTCATTCACGTTCTTGGTTTTAAGCAAATTTTGGTTATTATTTCATTGGTTGTGATTCTCACCTCCTATACCCTGTTATTCTTCATGTTGTTTTTTTTCCATCCAGTGGTCTTAGTTTTTTATTTGTCTTCGGTGTTTGCTTTGTCAGAATGGAGGAAGTTTTCGTTAAAAAAATCCCCATTTTTTTAAGTTCTTTTCATAAACCAACCTCGGTAAATTATCCCCCGTGCATTAAATTAATTTCTAAAAGTTTTGTGTAAAAGTCACAGTTGGATGGCATCCCACACACTGCCGTGAACGTGTGGGAGTCTTTTGTTGGTTCAAAAAGAGATGAATCGGTTACCTTTGGATCAAACTGGCTAAACCACTTACCTGGCCCGTTGACTGACTCGACCCGTTGACCGACTCGACCAGTTGACTGTTAACCGCTGACTTTGACCTATATACTTTTTTGGAAGAAACATGTCCTGAGTCCGTTTTCGTAGTTTGTTTTGCTAAATTTTGGCTAAAAAATCATGTTTTACATCATTTATCGCTTAAAGTCATAATTTTGTTAAGAAAATTGTGAGATTTTTTAATCACCTTTTGATGTTATTTTCTGAAATCGACCACGCTTCTCTGTGTAGTTCTCCAATAGATCCAAACCACCCTCACTCAGCTCAATTTGATTCTTCTCGTTCATTTTCATATACGTATAAGAATTAGATTAGTGACTTTATAGTATAATTTTGTTTAGTTGTTTGGCGTTTGTCTGTATGGAAGGGTATTATTATTTTTATTTTAGGTTCCTGTTTATCAAGACCTAGTACTACAGATCGTGGGAAGCGTAAGGCTTTGTTTATAGTGATTATCTTCTATAGGTTTGTTCTTTATACATGTTTGATATTTTTGATGTATTATGTTATTATTTTATATGTTCTGTTTGAAAGCATGTTCATAATGATTGAAAATGAGGCATTTATGATTTCTGAATAATGTTGCATCACGCATGATCTTCATATTAATGCATTTATGATTCTTCATGGGGCTCTGTTCATCGTCCTAATTTTACATGAGACTCCATTCCCCGTCCTGATTATATATGGGACTCCGTTCTCTGTCTTGATTCTATAGGGAGCTCCTTTCCCCGTCCTGATCCTGCATGGGACTTTGGTCCCCGTTCTTTTTCAACATGGGATTTAATCCCCATCATGTTTCTATATGGGATTTAATCTCTAACCTATTTCTACTTAGGATCCTCTTTTGGAGGGCTGAATCCCCATCATGATTTTCTGTATTATGACTTGAGTACCTCTTCGGAGGGTAATGTCCTCATTCTGCTTTAAGCGAAGAAAGGTAAAGTTGAGTGATAATAATGCTACATTTCTGAAGATTAAATTTTGATTTACTATTACACTTTAATTGTGTTGTATTATATATAATGTGTTATATGTTTTATTTTAGAGGACACATTGCGCTTCATAGCTCACTTTCTAGTTTTTGTCTTTTCAGATTAATTAATCATTTAGAACTACAATCTATACTTGGAGGATTGTTAGTAGCCTATTTTACTGTCATTCATCGTATGAACATTTCCAGAACTTATGTTATTCATTTTCCATTGATATTATGTTTATTTATGGGGATTTTGGATGTTAAATTATTTTATTTGTTTTGGATTTTAAACACATAGTATATTAGTATATTATGAAATCCTACTTCTGCTTTCATATTTTCACGACTCCTAATGATGCATACTAAAACATGTGCTTTTATTAATTTCTGTTTAATCGAAACATTGTTGTGGTCTTTGAGATTCAGTCGTAACATCCAGGTCGAGTCTTGGGGGTTACATTTAGTGGTATTAGAGCCTAGGTTTAACTCTCGTACTGTATTGCCCGTAAAATTTTATATTGTTATGTAAAACATGTTTTACATGCATAAAAAATTTTGGGTACGAGAAATATTTTCTAAATTCCGTTTTGATTGTAAATTTTTGTTAAATGATTTCAATATTTTTCGTTTTCAAATATGTATATTTTGTTTCGTGACTTTAGTATCAGATCTGACTTTGGTTTTTTAACTCTTTTATTTTAGACTCTGTAGATAGTTTGCGACCCCATAAAAGTACACGTCCTCATGTACCATGTAGTAGATATGGTAATGCTCGAGGTCGTAGAGGTCAAGCGACTAATTCTGATAGAGGTCCTCCAGTTCTTGAGGTCAAGTTTTTTTATGGATGTAATCGAGCATTTGGTTATTCTGAATGACATGAGATACTCGAGCGTCTGATTCTTCTGATCTGACAAAGCATACTAATCATACACTTGCCACTAGAGGTACATATGCAGATGATTTAGAGGATGTTGTTCTGGGTCGAACAGTATGATGTTTAATTTAAAGATCTGATGGGTTCAACCAAAGGACACTGTCATTATTATCTCGTCGATGATGTTGTGTAACGGGGTAGACTATTTCAGAGGGCTCACTCGAGCATCCCCATCATGTAGGGAGTACTGGATTGAGGATATTGAGGATCTGTTGGAAGTGATGGATTATTTGGTTAATTGGAGACTTGAGGTTGTTATTTCACCATTGAAAGATTATATTAGGATCATATTAGGATCATTTTAGCATCATTAGGTCGAGCTTGAACTTTAGCATCATTAGGATCATTTTAGGTTTATTTTTCATATTTTATATCATCTGCATCATGAGAGTAAGTTGGTGGAATTTGGGTTGATTTTAAAGTTTTTTGCTAAAATTTGGTACGATGATACTGTGGCATTGCTTGAAGCTGCAGGTGATAATGTGTTGTGATACTGCACCGAACTACTGAACAAGGCAACTGGTGACTCAACAAGTAGTCATGAAACATTTTAGATTCACAAAGATGTCCAATACAGTTAAAATGGCTTGAAAATATGGCAAAAATAATATTTTTCCTATTGGAGGATGCTTTCACCTTGTAGGCTTATAAATAGGGTTTACCTTCACACTTTTGCTTCATCTCCTACATTTTCTCCACCATTCATGGAAGCCTAACCCATCCATCGGGGAGTTCAACAAGCAACATTAGAGCAATCGTGAGTAGCGGTGTCCAATTGGAGTTCAACTTAGCTTTTATGTTTTGAACTTGAGAAGGGAAAATATCATTGCGAATGTTAAATGTTTAAATATTGTTTTATTGGTTATAAAACATAAAGTGTTCGATTAAATGCTTGAATGATGGTTTTGTAGTTTGAACTATGTTTATGAGTTGTGGTTTTAATATGATATTTATTAGAGATAATAACATCTTATGCATGTGGTTTTTGGTTATTCTTAGAGATAAAATTAATTAGGATTGCATGCTAACTTTTTTACAAATAGATGAAGAAAATTAATAACAAACATTCTTTTATATACTCCAAAGTCATTGGTTACTAAAACCATATATTACAACAATTATTTATTCAATTATCATACATTAGGTATAAAAGATAAAACATCCACTTAAATAAATAGCATTATAACATAATGATATTTATGTTATGTTGGGAAAATTGGATCCTTGAATGAGAACTTGATCCAAATATTATTGAGAAAAATGTGGAACCAATTATTGGCTCGTACTTGTGCAGATGTGCACAATGTGAGTAACGTGAATATCCGAACCAGTCGGGCTCTTTGTCGGCTTATGAATATTTTAACCCAAATGTGAAATATTTTCCTCAAATAGAGCATATATTTTCCAAATTTATTTTTGGAATTAAAATGATAAATCTTGAAAGGTTCATTTAATCAAAATAATAATTTTGGAAATTGCTTAGTTGCTTGATTCTCATTAATGCTTCATTAGGTAAAAAATTTTCAATTTTTCACAATGTGAAACCCTATAAATATTGTGTAAACCTACAAGGTTAAACACAATTCAAAACAACTTAAAAACAATTCAAAAGAACTTTTTTCTCTAGTTTTTTGTGATAGATGAAGGAAAAAGAATATTTCTTGATCTTTATAGAAGTACGACTATAGTTGATCATCTAGTTGTTATATCTTGAGAGACAGGTGACCAATGATCTCAAGCATCATATGAATGGAAAAAAATCTATCTTAAGGAAACTAGAATTTCTAACCAAAAAATAATAGAATTAAACCCTTAATCTCTTAATTATATGATTTAATTACTTTTTAGGACCTATATATTTTAAATTTAAGCAACTTACCCCCTCATAACTAATTCTTGACTTTGTCCCCTCCTTATAACTAGTTTAGGAATATTTTTGAAAATGGAAAAGTGATTTTCCACCCTACAAGCAAGGTTAAATACTCAAAAATTTATTTACAATAATGGTTGAAAAAGTTATTTTTAACTTAACCTCATAAACTCAAACTTTTACTTTGATGTGGAAAAACACTTTTGGGATGAAATTATATTTTTATCCACAATTATTTAATTTGAATTAGTATTTAAATATATACACATATATGTGGTTAAAGGAATCGTTGTTGTTCCTAAAGGTTACGGGTTCGAGCACCAGCGACTGTAGCAGGGTAATTGAGCGTTCATTGTCAAATGGTTGAGAGTATTTAGAACATATACTACTTTGTAATCACCTTAGCTTAATCAAAAAAAATTTTAATTGTTTTGTATTAATCAAAAAATTATTGATTGTTAGATAAAAATTGATAAAACTTTAAACTTTTTTTATGTATAATATTCTAAATTGATATAAATTGATTTTTTTTAATTTCTTATCATTTAAGTTGATATATATCAAAATTCATTGTATTAATAAATGTAAATATAATTCAAATAATATATTTTAAATTTACAACATAATATCTAAAATAAATATTTTATTTTTTCAAAATCACTTTTTTAACATCAATCTCAAAAGTTAAATTTTAACATGTACTTTTCAAAAATACTTTTAAAATTATTAATTATAGCACTTTTCAAAATTACTTTTCAAACTTACAAGTCTCTCACCTAATTCCCTTGAATTAGTGTTTATGAGATAAATTGAATTTAAATAAATTACGAGGGATACATACCCATTTGAAATGTTATAATAATCCAACTTCATTACATGTTAAAACACTAAATTAAGGTGATCAAATGATGATAAGCTCCAAGCAAACCAATGAAGAACAATGACATGAACTTCGGAGAACAAGATTCCAGACAAAAAGACATTTAGAAAGAACTTTGTTGTTTGAAATGTCAGGGGAAGAACATGAATACAAGAAGAGTTTACCTTGGAAAAATAAACCATTCATGCTTCAGATTGCAGAAGGTTCCTAAGAACAACTCTGTTAAAGCAATTGAGTCAGGGATAAAAAAAGGAATTGATAAGGGTTTAATTTAGTTAATATTTTGCTTTTCAATTACTCCTAAATCATTTGTTTTTGTGGTTTAATTTTTTGTTTTGATTTATTTTCTGTGCAAGACATCAAATTCTGGAAAATACACAAAAATGACATAATTATGCAGTTTTTTTATTTTTGGAATCAAAGTTGGATTAGTGGGCATGAATTCGGAAATGAAACATCCGACGAGGTGATAACGTCAGCACCTTCTAGAAGATCTAGTCAGCGTTTCTAGAAGCACGAATGGATTGGCTGTACATTTCTGGAATTCGGATTTGGATTAAACTCAACTTTTAGGATAATATTTTAAAGATTATATTTTATTTTTTAGGTGTTTTAGTTTAAATAGGTTTTAGTATTTTAATTAAATTTTAGGATATTATTTTTATATTTTATCTTTGGTTTAGGTATTTTAGTTTAAATAGGTTTTAGTATTTTAAATATTATTTAGAATATTATTATTTTTTAGGTATTTTAGTTTAAATAGTTTTAAGTGTTTTAATTAGGATTTAAGATGTTTTAGCTTGTTTTTAGGAATTTGAAGGCTATAAATACCCTCTCAGGGTAAGCCTAGAAAGATATCTCTCTCATTTGAGAATAAAATATTATTTTTCTCTCTAGCTTTCTCTCTACTTTTGCATACTCCTTTATTTTTCTTTAAATTTTGTTTTCAACAATTGCTAAGTATGACTTAGGTCATGCTTAGCTAATTTTCCTTCAAGCCGAGGGCTAAAGCGAAGGTTCAATTCCAAATGTGAGAATTGTAAGCTACTTAAATTGCTTCGGATTTCTATCTGTTTTCTGAGCTTACTTTTCAAATCAAAACGATTTCGACATTGGTCCGGATGTTGTTATGAATAACGTTTGAAGAAGGATTTACTTATTAAAGCATATTCAGCTTCCCGAGAAGACACTTAGCAAAATTGTTTTCTAAGAAACTAAGATCGGAATCAATTATTGTTGAAACGACACAATCTGAGTTGGCAACGACGAATTGTCCTTGTAAGTCGACATGAATCTTGAAGTAAAATATGTTTTAATGATCCGAGGAATTTGAGGCAAAGCTGAAGTCTGAGGTTGTTTTCACTATAAGTTTTCTTTATCCATATCTCTTTAGATTATTTATTTAATTTTTTCTTTTATTTAATTCTTATCTTTTATTTTAAAACAACTTTTAAAAACCTCATTTTTTATTTTATTACTATTATTTTATTATTTCCCCTTTTATTTATTATTATCTATTTTATTTTATTAAATCTTTTCAACTTTACCTGGTATTCTATCTCCTCCTAAAATGAAGAAACATTTTTACTAAATCAGAAACACTACAATCCCTATGGATCGACCCTGTTTCTCTATACTACCTTTTTCTTTCTATTTAAGAAACTGTAGTTATTTTGATAGTAAAACGAAGGTTATCAAATTGGCGCCGTTGTAGGGGACTAACGACAAGTACTGGTTTATTTTTCTAGTTTTTTATTTATGAACAGAAGTAACCCAGGTGAATTAGTAGATCTAGATCCGGAGATCGAAGCACGAGCACGAAGAATCCACAAAGAACAAGAGCAGAGTTCACAGTAGAATCAAATCCGGAGATAGACTTTGAAGCAGATGCATACAACATCTCGATGGCAGAAGAAAAACAAACAATCCCATAGCTAGCCACAACACCTATCACTCAGACTCCATTATGCATTAAATTTCCTAGTGACGGGACTCCATTTCAATTAAAGACGGGAGTTATTCATCTTCTTCCTATTTTTCACGGTTTTCCCACTGAAGATCCGCACAAACACTTGTTGGAATTCTACATTGTTTGCACTAGCATGAAACCACATGGAGTTACCGAATATCAAATTAAATTGAGAGCTTTCCCTTTCTCTTTATCCGACTTGGCTAAAGATTGGTTATTTTATTTACCTCCAAATTCAGTTATCAAATTTTTCTTGATAGGTTCTTTCAAGTGGCCAAAGCAAGCGAGTTACGAAGGAGCATTTTTTCCATTCAGCAAAAGAGCGAATAAAGTCTTTATGATTGTTGGGAGTGATTTAAAAAACTTTACGCACGTTGTCTGCAGCACGGATTAAGTGAGCAAACATTAATTCATTACTTTTATGAAGGGCTTTTACCAATGGAGATGAAAATGGTATATGCCACCAGTGGAGAAGCATTAGTCAACATGACAGGTTGGATACATATTCCGAGGTACTTTTAGGCCGACCTTTCCAAAGCACCGCACATACAAAGATCAATGTTAGAAGTGGTATACTGACAATGGAATTTGATGGTGAGATTGTTGAATTTGATGTTTAAAAAGCAATGAAATACCATGATCATGTTGAAAGAATTAATTATATTGATGTTATAGATCCTTTAATTGATGAATATATTGGATCAAATTTTTCTTATGTTCTTTTTAAGGATCCTAAACTTTGTCACGAAGAGGAAGAAAGGGAGTTTGAAAATATTAACTCAATCAATTTTGATTTATCTTTTATCTTCCTCTAAAACTAAAATTTTACCTTCTGTTTTCCAAGCACTTGAGGTAGAATTGAAGCAATTACCGGAACATTTGAAGTATGAATTTTTGGGCGAAAATGAAACCTTACTAGTGATCATATCAAGTAAATTATCCGAATGAGAAGAGGAAGCTTTGGTAGCAGTGTTGCGCTCTCACAAAGAAGCCATAGGATGGACCATTTCTGACATTAATAGATTAAGTCCCTTGACTTGCATGCACAAGATCAAAGTCGAAGAAGAAGCAAAGCCATCATGAGAAGGACAACGCCGATAATCCACCAATGATAGAAGTAGTAAAGAAAGAAATTCAGAAACTCCTTGATGCTGACGTAATCTATCCTATATCGGATAGTAATTGGGTAAGTTTGATCCATGTGGTTCCCAAGAAAACGGGAGTCACAGTGGTCAAAAATCAAGATGCAGAGTTAGTGCCAACAAGAGTACAAAATGGATGGCGAGTTTGTATTGATTACAGGAAGTTAAACTCTCTTACTCGAAAAAATCATTTTCTTCTTCCTTTCATAGACCAAATAATGGAAAGATTAGTTGGGAAAACTCATTATTGTTGCCTTGATGGTTTTTCAGCCTTTCTCCAAATCCTAGTAGCACCCGAGGATCAAGAAAAAACAACTTTTACTTGTCCCTTCGGCACATTTGCATATAGATAAATGTCCTTTGGTCTTTGTAACGCACCGGCCACCTTCCAAAGATGCATGTTAAGTATATTTTCTGACTATGTGGAGAAGGGCATTGAAGTCTTTATGGATAACTTCACGGTTTATGGTAATTCTTTTATAACTAATGTCTTGATAATTTAACTAATATACTTAAAAGATGCTTAGAATATTATCTTGTTTTAAACTATGAAAAATGTCATTTTATGGTTGATAAAGGGTTAATTTTAGGTCATATTGTTTCTTCAAAAGGGATTGCAATTGATAAAGCTAAAAAGATGTTATATGCTCAATTTCTTACCCCACAACTGTGAGGGAAATTCATTCTTTTCTTGGTCATGCAGGATTTTACCGTAGGTTTATTAAAGACTTTTCAAAGATAGCAAAACCTTTATGCAATCTACTTCAAAAGAATCAAGACTTTGACTTTAATTCAAAATGCAAGGAGTCTTTTGATTCATTAAATGAAAAGCTTATTTCATCTCCAATTGTTCAACCGCCAGATTGGAATTATCCCTTTGAACTTATGTGTGACGCATCGGATACTAGCGTTTGAGTCGTTCTTGGCTAAAATATAGAGAAAGAGCCACATGTCATAGCCTATGCATCCCGAACTTTGGAATTGCCTCAGAAAAATTATTCAACTACGGAAAAAAAACTTTTTGCTATAATTGTTGCTTTAGAAAAATTTAGATCTTATGTGCTTGGCACTAAAATTACTATTTTTTCTGATCATGCAGCTATATGGTATTTGATGAGCAAAACCGAGGCTTGTCCGGTATCCTACTTTTACAGGAATTTAACTTGGAAATTAAAGACAAAAAGGGATACGAAAATCTGGTAGCGGATCACTTGAGTCAAATTCCCCTTTCCGCATCCGAACCACCACTTAGAGAAGAATTTCCTAAAGAAAAACTGATGGCGGCACAAAGCATAACCCCATGGTTTGCGAACATGGTTAATTATTTGGCCACAGGTAAGTTACCATTAGATTTGCCGAGAGCTAAAATCAATCGAATTAAGCGAGAATCGTGATACTATATTTGGGATGATGCTTAGTTATAGAAGCACTGCTTGGATCAGGTAATTTGGTGATGTATTGCTGAAAGTGAGTTAAATTCTATTTTTCCATTTTGTTATTCTTACTCTTGCGGTGCTCATTTTGGGCCAAAGCATACAGCCCATAAAATTCTTGAATGTGATTTCTATTGGCCTAACATCTTTCGGGATTCTTATCTATTTTGTAAAACTTGTGAAAGATGTCAACATACAGGTAATTTAAGCCGTAGGATTGAAATGCCGCTTAATTCTATACAAGTTTGTGAAATTTTTTATGTTTGGAGAATCGATTATATGGGTCTTTTACTTCATCATTTGGAAATACTTATATATTTTAGCTATTCTTATCTATTTTGTAAAACTTGTGAAAGATGTCAACATACAGGTAATTTAAGCCGTAGGATTGAAATGCCGCTTAATTCTATACAAGTTTGTGAAATTTTTTATGTTTGGAGAATCGATTATATGGGTCTTTTACTTCATCATTTGGAAATACTTATATTATTTTAGCTATAGATTATGTTTCTAAATGGGTGGAAGCTAAGGCCACTATGAATAATGATACTAAAACTACAGTTCATTTTTTGAAAAATATTTTTTTCAGGTTTGGCACGCCATGGGCTATAATAAGCGACAGAGGAACACATTTCATAATCCGAGTAATCGAGTCGCTAATGAAGAAATTTGGAGTAACTCAAAGGATTTCTACTGCTTACCATTAACAAACAAATGGACGTACAGAAGTATTAAATCATGAAATTAAAACAATTCTTGAGAAAATTGTTAAACCGAACAAAAAGGATTGGAGTTTAAAATTAACCGATGCACTTTGGGCATATCGAACTGCTTATAAAGGTCCCATTGGGATGTCACCATACTGACTTGTTTTCGGTAAACCATACCATTTACCAGTTGAGTTAGAACATCGTGCTTATTGGGCCATTAAACTATATAACATGGACATGGATGCAATTTGTAAAGCTCAGAAATTACACATTCAAGAACTTGATGAAATCCGAAGAAATGCATAAGATAATGCACAGATATTTAAAGAAAAAAAAAGAATTTCACGATAGTATAATTTCTTTTAAAACTTTTTCTATCGGTAAAAAGGTTTTACTATTTAACTCCAAATTTAATCTTTTTACATGAAAGCTCAAATTAAAATGGTTCGGACCATTTACAGTACTCAAGTATTTCCTCACGGTGATGTTGGAGTTGAAGATAACTTAGGAGTTCGATTTAAAGTTAATGGTCAAAGATTGAAGTCGTATTATGAAAATACTCCGGTTGGTCTAATTGAAGAAATCAATTTTGAGGAACCCACACTTAGAAAAATCAGGTTGTCGAGCTAATGACGTTAAACAAAAGCGCTTGATGGGAGATAACCCATTTCGTTCTATTTTTTAATTTATTTCATTTTATTTCACTTATTTTATTTTTTAGCAAACTTTAATTTCATTTTATTTATTTTATTTTAATTTATTTATTTTATTTTTCTCTGAACAAATCTGAATTTTGATCGAACATTTAACGAAAAAAATAGTGCAGAAAAAAATAGATTTTATTCGAACTGTGCAGAAAAGTTCGAACATAACAGTGCAGTATTGGACATTCTAATCTATAACATCTCGTATCGACGTGGCCGCTATCGCCACTAGATTGAGAAGTATTCCTTTTCCCTCTCTTTGTTTTTAAATTTGATATACGTTTTGGGGCAAAACGGAATAAATGAGGGGGGAACGATAAGCATGTTGTCGTAATTTTCATTGACTTGTTTAATTGTTTGAAATTGAGATATTTTGATACTGATGTGTTGGGATCATTGGTTGCTAGTCCTGAATTTCGCTTTATACTCTTGTTTCCTTTTGGATTGTGATCATGTTTTGATCGAATTTAATTTTTCATGATTGGTGATTGGTATAGCTGGTGAATTTTTTGTTGAGTATTGATATTTTATGCTTTTGTCGATAGAGATAAACTTGACTCAATGCACATAAACGTTTCTTGTGAGATTTGAGCCTAACGAGCATACATTTTCTTTCTTGCTCATTGTATGTCTTTTTTGTGCCAAACTAATTACGATGTTCCAGAACTTGTAATCACAAAGCATATCGAGACTACATGTTGAATGTAATGTTTTAATGTGATAGGGGCACCAAGGATAAACCCACTTTTCCCAAAAAGCCTACCCGTTTATATATCCACTAGTGAACCAAATTTTAGAAAATTTACCTTTCTTTGTTTTACACCTCATAATTAAACCCGAAGCCTTTCTTTTATTTTTCCTCTCTTTTCACACCCTTACCAAGACTTGGGATCTTGTATCACTCTTGTTCCATGAATAAAAAAATGATGAAAAAAATTAATTGTTTCTAAGAAGAAAAATCGAAAAAAGCAAGTTGTTCACTGTTTCGAACAGCATAAAAAAATAAACCCTTGTTCGAAAAAAAGGGAAGAAAAAATCGATCGTTTCAATTGTCTTTCATCTATTCTTTTTTCCTTGTTTTGTTCTTCATTTCACTTCATGTTAATTCGTGGATTGTTCTTAATTATTTTGATCTCTTGTTTCGTTATTTTAAACCTTTCTTTTCGGCCTTTTCCCTTCCCTAACCTAAGCCCCGTTACACATTGTTTAAAGCCCCCTTGATTATTCCATTATGTTCATTTTTCATAGTGGAGACTTGATTGGATTCCAAGCCTATGGTAATATTTTGGTTAGTTTCGGTTTGAGCGATTTCATTTACCCCAAACACTTTGAGCGGATATGTGTGAATCTTTGTGAGGTATTGAGTCATGTTTCATTGAAGTCGGCAATTAATTGGGATATCTTGCTTACTTTAAATTTTCTTGGTTGTATCTTTGCTTGATTGTAACTTGAATTCAACAAATATCATGGACATAGTTCGATTGGAAGTCTGAGGAATAAATTGAAATTGAAGATGGCAACTTATGATTTTGATATGTTAATTGATGAATGCTTGAGGACAAGCATTGAATAAGTGAGGGGGAATTTGATAAGTGCTTAATTTAGTTAATATTTTGCTTTTAAATTACTTCATAATCATTGTTTTTGTGGCTTAATTGTTCGTTTTGATTCATTTTTTGTGTAGCACATCAAATTTTGGAAATTGCACAAAAAAGTAGAATTTTGTAGTTTTTTATTTTCAGAATGAAAGCTGGATTAGTGGGCATGAATTTGGACATGAAACATCCGACGAGGCGATGATGTCAGCACCTTCTAGAAGATCTAGTCAGCGTTTCTAGAGTACAAATGGATTGGCCACACATTTCTGGAATTCATATTTGGATTAAACTCAAGTTTTAGGATAATATTTTAAAGATTATATTTTATTTTTGTTTTAGGTATTTTAGATTAAATAGGTTTTAGTATTTTAATTAAGTTTTATGAAATTATTTTTACATTTTATCTTTGTTTTAGGTATTTTAGTTTAAATAGGTTTTAATATTTTAATTAGGATTTAGAATATTATTTTTAGGTATTTTAATTTAAATAGTTTTAAGTGTTTTAATTAGGATTTAAGATGTTTTAGCTTGGTTTTAGGAATTTGAAGGCTATAAATACCCTCTCAGGGTAAGCCTAGAAAGATATCTCTCTCATTTGAAAATATAATTTTCTTTTTCTCTCTAGCTTTCTCTTTATTTTCGCATACTCCTTTATTTTTTTAAAAATTTTGTTTTCAACAATTGCTTAGTATGACTTTGGTTATGCTTAGCTAATTTTCTTTCAAGACGAGGGCTAAAGCGAAGGTTCAATTCCAAATGTGAGAATTGTAAGGTACTTAAATTGTTTCGGATTTCTCTCTCTGTTTTTTAGCTTACTTTTAAAATTAAAATGATTTCGACATTGGTCCGGATGTTGTTATGATTAACGTTTGAAGAAGGATTTGCTTATTGAAGCATATTCAACTTCCCGAGAAAACACTTAGCAAAATTGTTTGCTAAGAGGAAACTAAGATCAGAATCACTTATTGTTGAAACGACAAAATCCGAGTTGGTAGCGAAGAATTTCCTTGTAAGCCGACGTGAATCTTGAAGTAAAAGTTTGTTTCGATGATCCGAGGAATTTGACGCAAAACTGAAGTCTGAGGCTGCTTTCACTATAAGTTTTTTTATCCCAATTTATTTATCTTTTTTATTTGTTTATTTAAGTTTCATCTCATTATACTTCTTTAAATAATTTAAAACCCCTTTTATCTTTATTACTATTTTTAATTCATTAATTTTTAGTTTATTATTATAATTATTTATAATTATTTATTTTATTATACATTTTCAACTTTACCTTGAATTATATATTTTCCTAAAATCAAGAAACAATTTTACTAAATCACAAAAACCATAGTCCCTGTGGATCGACCCTGCTTCTCTATACTACCTTTTCCTTTTTATTTAAGTAAGAAGCTGGAATTAGTTTGATAGCAAAACCAAGGTTAATGTTAATTTGTGGATTGTTCTTAATTATTTTGATCTCTTGTTTCAGTATTTTAAACTTTTCTTTTCGGCCTTTTCTCTACCCTAACCTAAGCCCCGTTACACCTTGTTTAAAGACCCCTTGATTATTCCATTATGTTCATTTTTCGTTGTGGAGACTTGATTGGATTTCAAGCCTATGGTAATATTTTGGTTAGTTTCGGTTTGAGCGATTTCATTTACCCCAAACACTTGAGCGGATATGTGTGAATCTTTGTGAGGTTTAAATTGAAGATGGCAACTTATGATTTGATATTAATTGATGAATGCTTAGGACAAGCATTGAATAAGTGAGGGGGAATTTGATAAGTGCTTAATTTAGTTAATATTTTGCTTTTAAATTACTCCTTAATCATTGGTTTTTTTGGCTTAATTGTTCGTTTTGATTCATTTTCTGTGCAGGACGTGAAATTATGGAAATTGCACAAAAATGACATAATTCTGCAGTTTTTTTATTTTCGAAATCAAAGCTGGATTAGTGGGCATGAATTCAGACAGGAAACATCCGACGAGGCGATGACGTCAGCACCTTCTAGAAGATCCAGTCAGCGTTTCTAGAAGCACGAATGCATTGGCCGCACGTTTCTGGAATTCGGTTTTGGATTAAACTCAAGTTTTAAGATAATATTTTAAGGATTATATTTTATTTTATTTTTTAGGTATTTTAGTTTAAATAGGTTTTAGTATTTTAATTAAGTTTTAGGATATTATTTTATATTTTATCTTTGTTTTAGGTATTTTTGTTTAAATATGTTTTAGTATTTTAATTAGGATTTAGAATATTATTTTAAATATTATTATTTTTTAGGTATTTTAGTTTAAATTGCTTTAAGTATTTTAATTAGGATTTAAGATGTTTTAGCTTGTTTTTAGGAATTTGAAGGCTATAAATACCCTCTCAGGGTAAGCCTAGAAAGATATCTCTCTCATTTGAGAATAAAATCTTCTTTTTCTCTCTAGCTTTCTCTCTACTTTTGCATACTCCTTTATTTTTCTTTAAATTTCTTTTTCAACAATTGCTAAGTATAACTTTGGACATGCTTAGCTAATTTTCTTTCAAGTAGAGTGCTAAAGCGAAGGTTCAATTCTAAATGTGAGAATTGTAAGGTACTTAAATCGTTTCAGATTTTTCTCTCTATTTTCTGAGCTTACTTTTCAAATCAAAACAATTTCGACATTGGTTCGGATGTTGTTATAATAACCTTTGAAGAAGGATTTGCTTATTGAAGCATATTCATGTTCCCGAGAACACACTTCGCAAAATTGTTTACTAAGAGGAAACTAAGATCAAAATTAGTTTTTGTTGAAAAGACACAATCCGAGTTGGCAGCGAAGAATTGTTCTTGTAAGCCAACGTGAATCTTGAAGTAAAAATCTCTTTCGATGATCCGAGGAATTTGAGGCAAAGCTGAAGTCTGAGGCTGCTTTCACTATAAGTTTTCTTTATCCATATCTCTTTAGATTATTTATTTATTTCTTTTTTTATTTAATTCTTATCTTTTATTTTAAAAACAACTTTTAAAATCCTCATTTTTTATTTTACTACTATTATTTATTATTTAATTATTTTCCCTTTTATTTATTATTATCTATTTTATTTTATTAAATCTTTTCAACTTTACCTGGAATTATATCTCCTAAAATCAAGAAACAATTTTACTAAATCAGAAACACTACAGTCCCTGTGGATCGACCCTGCTTCTCTATACTATTTTTTCCTTTCTATTTAAGAATCCGGAATTATTTTGATAGCAAAACAATTGTTATCATGAATCAAGACCGTATACATGATCGTAGAAAGGATTCAAGAGAGAAAATACTTTTTATGAGATTTTTATGAAGAAATAAGACAAGAGATAGAAAGTTCATGATGACACTAGGTGATAAGATTACTTTTTTGAAAATGCAAGATG
The DNA here is from genome assembly GCF_006381635.1 of Hibiscus syriacus. Taxonomy (NCBI): domain Eukaryota; kingdom Viridiplantae; phylum Streptophyta; class Magnoliopsida; order Malvales; family Malvaceae; genus Hibiscus; species Hibiscus syriacus. The sequence continues at coordinate 6,934,406 of NW_024063194.1, forward strand.
AAACTGACAAGTTGCCTCACCAATATCAGGGTAGGCTTTGGACAAGAGTGATCATGTGAAGGAAGATCAAGTTCTCCACTTTAAAGTCAGAAGAAGATTGATGATCAATATTTTTGCATCCATGAGAACATCATTTGCATAAAAAGAATACATTACACTAATACATTTAGTTGCATAGATGCATACTTTTTATAGGTCTTTAACAAAAAGAAAATTTATGATGTCAAAATCTCTATAAGACCAAATTCAAACCTCAAAATAGAGGAAGTAATGTTTAGAGTGGAAGAGCCTCAAGAATAGAGGAGCCCAATCCATAGAAGAATTATTTCTTTAAGGGGGCATGTTACCCACCACTAAGATGTTTTATATGATATTTTTGAAAAATGAGAAAGTGATTTTCAAAGTTTCTCATTTTCAGAAAATAAAATTTTTAAAAAGTAAGAAATCGATTACTTAGTAAACTATTTTCAAATCTAGTAAGTCCTTCGGGTAATCAGTAAGTCTTTCGAGCCTGATGATTAAATCCTATAGGTCATTTGTAAGTCTTCCAAGCAAGATGATAAGTCATATGGGCCATCTATAAGACCTCCAAGCTAGATGTTTTTATATGATATTTGGGAAAATGAGAAAGCGGTTTTCAAAGTTTCTCATTCTCAGAAAATGAAATTTTTTAAATGTAAGAAAGCGATTTCCAAAGTTTCTTACCTAGTAGACTATTTCCAAAACCAATAAGTCCTTTAGGCCATTAGTAAGTCTTTCGAACATGATGATTAAATACTTCGGGTCATTTGTAAGTCATTCGAGCGAGATGATAAATCTTCTGGACCATCTATAAGTTTGGGCAAGATGTTTTTATATGATATTTGTGAGAAATGATAAAACAATTTTCAAAGTTTCTCATTTTCAAAAAATTAAATTTTTGAAAAGTAAGAAAGCGATTTTCAAAGTTTCTTACCTATTAGACTATTTCCAAAGTTAGTAAGTCTTTCGGGCCATCAGTAAATCTTTTGAGCATAATGATCAAATCCTTTGGGTCATCTGTAAGTCTTTCAATTAGGGTGATTAGTCATTCAGGCCATTTGTAAGACCTTCGGGCATGGTGTTTGCATATGATATTCGTGAAAGATGGGAGAGCGATTTTCAAAGTTTCTCATTTTTAGAAAATGTATTTTTAAAAAAGTAAGAAAGTGATTTCCAAAGTTTCTTACTTAATAGAAAATTTCCAAAGTTTCTTACTTAATAGAAAATTTCCAAAGTTAGTAAATCTTTCGAGCACGATGATTAAATTCTTGAGGTCATTTGTTAGTATTTCAAGTAGGGTGATAAGTCTTTCAGGCCATCTATAAGACCTTCAGGCATGGTGTTTTTATGTGATATTCATGAAAAATGAGAAAATGATTTTCAAAGTTCCTCATTATAAAAATGAAAAACAGAAAATGAAAAACAAAGAAAAACAACAAAAACGAGAGAATAATAATAAATAATGAAATATAAATAAATTCTTAGACATGTTCATTGATGATAATGGTGTCTTTAGCAAGCCTGACAAGTATGGGACTGTGGCAAACCAAATGAGAAGAGTTTCAGATACAGAGGAGAAGAACATTCGATTGAAAGGTCCAACATACTTATGGGATTGGAGCAAATCAAGGAAGAAGATGTTCAGATGCTAATATTAGACCAATTGATAGAATGTCAAAGGGATATACCAATAGGAGGCTGAAGAGGTTGATTGGTGCGAGAAAATTGAAGTTGTGAACAAATCAGACAAAATTAAGTCATTATTTGTCTTTTCCACATTTTTGTTTTCACACCAATGAACAAAGAGGATAACAGTAATACCCTAATTTTATCTAAGGATCTGTTGTGCACATCAGGGTGCCACCATTAACGGTTGCAAGGCCAAAAGATCATCCTCCAGATATGGATCAGGAATCCAACGAGGACCCAGCTTCAGAGGATGTTTCAACACTACGCAGAGGGACTAGGGAGAGGAGAGCTCCATGTGGCTTAACTGATTTTTTCGTTATTTAATTTGTTTTGTAACCGTTTTCCTAGCTGAGGTTGTTAAAGAGGGCTCGAGGATGAGCTACAGTGGCATGCAAAAACCTAATTTTTTCTTATCTAATATCTTCTACACTGTGCTCTCCTCTCTGATTATTTCTCCATTATCTCGATAAATCCGTAACATTGGATGCTCTCGTTGAGTTTCCAAACATGGTGATCCACGCAGCTTCCATCCGTGCTCTTCAAGATACGTTAACCCGTCATGACCAAACACTCACCGCCCTCGAAAACCATGTAGCGAAGCAAGAGCAATGGAATGCCACCACACAAAAAACCCTTCAGGAAATGTCTCTCCTCCTCCAGAACATCTCCAATCAGTTGAATCTGTATGCGACTACATCTGTCGGCGGTAATCTTACAGCTGATAGTACAGTCTGGAAAGGCAAAGCAAAGTTGCAAACGAACGTCGATGACGGTTTTCCATTTCCTCCAAAGCCAGTTCAGGTCAAACTCCCCCTTTTCACAGGAGATGATCCAGAAGAGTGGATTGCCTCTGCCCAATTTTTTTTTGAGTTTTATGGTACCGATGATCATCATCGTGTCACGATGACTTCATTTCGGGTGACAGGCATAGCAAAGAAGTGGTTCTGGTGGATGCGAAGGCAGCGAAAGCTTGCAGGTTGGAACCACCTCATCGAGGCCATTCGTAAACGGTTTACGGTCATGGAAATAGAATCTCCAGCTGGTCAGCTATCGAAACTTTTGTAGACAACCACGGTGGCAGATTATCAGCCCCGTTTTGAGGATCTAGCCCTCCCAACTTCTAATTTATCCGATGAGTTTTTACTAGATTATTTCACGACTGGACTCCGTTATGATATCAAGAATGAGGTTTTGGCTCATCGGTCGACATCAATGATAGAAGTTCAGGCACTGGCCAGATTTCATGAAGCTCGGTTGCAGGATTGACGATCAATAGGCAGATTTACTGGTTCTAAATTGCCTCCCCTGTTACCAACTCCCATGTCGCCATCTCCTGATTCACGGGAGTAACCTGATGGACCCCCACCGTTAGACCAGAATCCATCTTCCCTACTAGCTGTTCCACATATTTCTTCAGCTGAGGCGCGGGAACGATGGTTAAAAGGGTTGTGTTATTATTGCGATGAGCAATATGCACCAGGCTATAAGTGCAAGACGCCTCAGTTGTTTCTGCTCGACGATGAAACACTAGAAAATGAGCAAATTGGCCCACACGCTGATCAATCCCACTCCAGTTACTGGCCTCCACTTATAATGCTGCTCCTCTTGTTCAAGAGCATTCGACGGTCTCCTTTAATGCTATTGCTGGCTACCATACACCAACCACACACTGAGTGTACGACGGTTTGTATTCTCATCGATGGAGGTAGTACCCATAACTTCATCCAATGTTGCATGGTGAAGTACCTCGGGTTATCAATTACAACCACACCATACTTTAATGTGTTGGTTGGCAATGGCCACAGGTTATACTCGAGATGTTACGGTGTTAGTTCAAGGCACTAAGTTGATTACGGACATCTATATTTTGCCATTGGAAGGCGCCGATGTCGTGTTAGGTGTTGCTTGGATGGCTACTCTTAGACCTGTAACCATAGACATTTCCAAGTTAACATTCAAATTCCGAGATGGAAGTTAAACCACTGATTGGCAAGGAGAGACTGAATTTGGACCTCAACAAATTCAGCTCAATTCTCTTCCTCGGATGTCTGATACAGGAGGCATTGAGACATTCTTTCAACAACATATGGATGATTCACAGGCTACAAATTTCCCCGAGTTACCAACTGATTTGCGGGAATTACTTACTGAGTTGGCCACTGTGTTCAATGTGGTTCCTAGACTACCACCTCAACGTACTACGAACCATGCTATTCACATCAACCCTTCAAACAAATTGGTTAATGTTCGTCCCTATCGTTATTCGCACTTTCAAAAGACTGAGATTGAGAAACAAGTTTTATAGATTTATGAGCTTGGACAGATTCGTCAGAGCACTAGTCCATTCTCCTCTTTGGTGTTTTTGGTCTGAAATAATGATGGAACCTGGCGCATTTGCGTTGACTACCATGCTCTCAATGCCATCACCTTTCGTGATAAGTTTCCTATTCCTAGGGGGCGATGAATTATTTGATGAACTGGGCAAATCTCATTATATTTCAAAGTTTGATCTGTTGGCAGGTTACCATCAGATCCTCGTTTTCATGTCTGATGTACACAAAACTGCATTTCGCACTCACGATGGCCATTACGATTTTCTCGTTATGCCATTCGGATTGAGGAATGCTCCTTCAACGTTCCAAGCCACAATGAACGAGATCTTTCGGCCGTATCTCAGGAAGTTTGTCCTCGTTTTCTTAGATGATATCCTCGTCTGTAGTAATACATGGTCTGACCATCTTCAGCATCCGCGCTTGGTTCTCCAAACATTAAAACTTCACAGTTTTGTGGGTAAAAGGTCCAAGTGTTCTTTCGGACAACAATCTGTCCAGTGTCTGGGTCATGTGGTCTCATGAGAGGGCCTCCCTATGGATCCGACAAAGGTCAAAGCAATACAACAATTGATGGTGCCTTCCACCGTTCGTGAGGTCCGCGTTTTCTTAAGGCTCTCAGGTTAACGATTCATAAGGGGTTACGCAACACCAGCAGCTTGCCTCACTGATTTGTTAAAGAAAAACAAACCCTTTGTTTGGTCCGAGGCTGCCCAAACGGCTTTTGTGCAACTCAAGACATCTCTTTTCTCGGCTACCATCCTTAGTTTACCAGATTTTGATAAGAAATGTGTTGTCGAAACAGACGTGTTCGACGTTGACATTGGATCCCTGTTAACACAAGAGAATCTACCATTGGCTTTCTTAAGTCAAAATCTTAGTTCCAGGATGTAGGCAATGTCTACTTATAACAGGGAGATGTTCACCATCACTCAAGCCATGTGTAAATGGCGTCAATAATTGTTGGGTCGTCCTTTTGTGATTGTCACCGATCATAAAGCTCTCCGAGACTTAACCCAGCAGATGATTCAGACTCCGGAACAACAACGTTCGTTCGTCAGGTTGATCGGCTCTGATTTTGAAATCAAATATCGCCCAGGTAAATTGAACACCATTGTTGAATCCTTGTCTCGTGAAGTTGGAGCCCAGTTGTTTGCTTTCAGAAGTCCTGTGTTTGGAGTTTTTGAGGGCATTCGGATCGCTACTCAACACGATACACCAATTTTGGCATTACTAACAGATAACCAAGCTTGTACGTTAGCTGTTCCAGGGTACATGGTACACCAAAGACTACTATTATCCAACGGCTGTGTCACCGTACCACACGAGAGTGCCTTACGATCACGGTTGCTACTTGAATTCCACAGTTCTCCGTCGGGTGGCCATGCCGGATTGCCAGAACATTTTTCCGTTTATCTAGTAATTTCTTTTGGCAAGGGATGCACAAAGATGTTCATCATTTTGTGTCAACGTGCCTCATCTGCCAGAGGATGAAAAGCGACAGTCATACGTCGGCGTGTTTGCTTTAACCCTTGCCAATTCCTGAGCAAGTGTTCGAGGATATCTCCTTGGATTTTATCACCGGCTTACCTCGTTCTAACGGTAAGGAAGCTATTTTAGTAGTTGTGGAACGCCTAACCAAATATGGCCATTTTTTCGCTCTCCCTCGGAGCTACGATACAGCATTCATCAGCAAAGTCATAGTCCAGGGAATCATCAAGTTGCATGGGATTCCACGTTCGGTAGTGAGTGATCGCGACCCCATTTTTCTCAGTGCCGTCTGGACTGAACTGGCCATACTCCAAGGCATTGAGTTTTGCCTCAGCTCTGCATACCATCCACAAACGGACAGCCAGGCCGAAGGTCTAAATCGCTGCCTGGAAATGTACCTTTGATGCATGACTGGTGATGAACCACGAAAATGAGTCCTACCTCACTTGGGCTGAATTTTGGTACAACACGACGTTTCAGGCCTCTATTGGCATGACTCCATTCCGCTCACTCTATGGCCGCGATCCGTCGACACTGATTTCCTATCTTGATGGGGTCTCCTCGAATCCTCAGGTGGACGCAACCCTTCATGACCGTGATTAAAATATGCGCCAATTGAAACATAACTTATACTAAACTATATTGCGCAAGAAAAATCAGGCCGATAAGAAATGCAGCGAAGTCGAGCTACAGGTTGGTAATTAGGCCTTTATCTGACTTCAACCGTATCACCACCTCTCGCTTCAATTCAGGCCGGCTCTGGGTATTTTTTGGCACGGGACGAAATAAAAAAAAATGGCCTCTAATTTTAAAAAATTATAAAAAAATATAGTATAAACTTGATATTAATTTTTTTATAAAAAATAAACAAATAGTAATTAATTATCATCTCAAAAATGTCAAAAACAAATATTTAAGCACACAAATTTATAGAAAACATTGTCTTTGAGCATTTTTTGATACAAAATCATAACGTCAACATCAATATTTTTCAACATATTTTTTTCATTATATAACAGGTAGCTCGTTCAATTTTTCTTGTGACATTGTTAACCTCAAGTAATTTTTCAACAATTTCAGCTTAGAAAATCTTCTTTTAATTTATTATGAGAAAAAAAATAATCTCTAACTTATGAGAAAAAATAATCTTTAACTTAGAAAACACTTTCATTTCAGAAAATGAACCCGCATAGCCTTATGTGAACCCGCATGACCATATGTGAACTCGCATGGTCAGTTTTGACTATTTTTTGGGTCGAGTCGAAATAAAAAAATAAGTCCATAATTCAAAAATAAAATAAAATAAAATATGTAATATAAACTTTTTTATTATAATTTTTTATTAAATTAAACAAACAATAATTTAATAAAATGTCAAAAATATATTTAAGTATACAAATACTTATAAAAACATTGCCTTCTAGCATTTTCTAATGCATAATCATTAATTTTAGTGTAAAAATATTGTATCGTGGAAAAGCATTTCTCAAATTAAACATCATGTTTAAGCATTTCTAAATCCAATAGTTTATTTTGGAGTAAAAAAATCCCTCAATGAATGAAAACCGTTAGTCAACAAATTATCAACACTCTAAAATACATATTTTCTTTCTAAAATGAAACAGTAGGTACCAAAATATTAAAAAAAATAATAAAGTGACTATTTAGTCAAATCTCAGTGGTTTTTTTATCTAAAAAACGTTGAATTAAAATGATTCAAAAAAGGATTAAAATGATTATTTAATCGAACGTTAGAGACTTATTTGACATTATACCTTTTTATTTTTCATGGTGATTTGCTACCAAATGCTTTTCCATTGGATCACATGGGTGATTCCCATATTACAAATACATTTATCAGATTATATGCTTGAACAAAGAGAAAATAACCTCAGTGACCAAAAATGCCTTATAATATACGATTTTAACCAACTTTTTTTGGATTTGCCAAAATGACCAACTAAATCGCAATGTGATCGATAATTCGCAACGCGATCTCTGGTATCGCAAATCAGTTTCCAGATTCGCAACGCGATTTTGACTATCGCATTGCGATTTTCCAAATTCGCGTTGCTATTTTTCGACTATCGCAAAGAGAATATGTAAATCGCAATGCGATTATGACTATCGCAATGCGATTCTGACTATCGCAACGAGATTCTGACTGTCGCAACGCGATGCTGACTATCGCAATGCAATTTTCAAAGTGCCATTTATTATCGCAACGCGTATTTTTTTTTTCAAATTCCAAACACGAATATTAATATATCGAAACACTGAACCGTCCACAGTATATCCCGTAATCGCAACTCATAACCTAAAACCCTAAATCACAACTCAGTCCCATCTCCATCTCTCACTCTCTAAGACGACATCTGTCCCCATCTCCGACGAAATCAGTCTCCATCTCCACAGAAATCCATCTATCTCCATCTCTCAGAGCCACCCTCACAATCATTCACGGTCAGAAATGGAAAATCAACCAAATCAACCACCGAGGGTTAGTATTTTTAATTATTTTTATTTTGAAATTTTTGCATTATTATTAGGTTTTTCATATTGAAATTGATGATAAGTTTACTGGTAATTTCAATAATAGATTAACCATTTCATTTAGATTGCTTGTTAAATTCATTCGATTACTGCCAATACTGCTAAACTGTTTAGTCTTTAAACCCTGTGAATTTAGTATTTGTCTTTGTTTTGTCTTTTGGTTGAAGTAATGCAATCCATTCAAGTTTCAATTTTAGTATTTGAAACAAAGAATCGCAACGCGAAATGAAAATCGCAACGACAGAATCGCAATGCGATTTTAGTTTCGTGTTGCGATTTTCATTTCGATTTGCAATTCTCGCGTTGCGATAGTCAAATTCGCGTTGCGATAGTCATTTTCGTGTTGCGATTTTCATTTTCGTGTTGCGATTTTAAGTTTCAGAAACTATTCTTCTTCTTCAAATTGAAACTTGAATGAATTGCATTACTTCAACAAAAAAACAAAGACAAATACTAAATTCATAGTTTTGCAAATTTAAGTTTGAAGAATAAACTACTACTCTTTTTGTTTATTGTTCTTGGTATATCTTCACAGTGTAGTTTTTGGTATATCTAATTTGGTATGTTTATTGTTTTTGTAGAACTTTTATTCGGCTCAATTGACCTTAAGAAATAAATTAAGCCTGGCCAAAACAATTGCGTCGAAGCTTTCACCTGCACAAAGAAAAATATTTGAGGATACTTGCTTCGGGCCATGGCTGAAAGTACAACATCCGGGTGGAGATGCTATGTTGACCCATATGTTTCTTCAAGCCATGACTAGCGATCTACCAGAGACTATACAACGTCGTGATGAAGAGATATGGTTTGATTTTCCACCGGCGTATACGTATTTTGGGCGGGAGGAATTTTGCTTAATCACCGATCTACACTTCGGACACGATGATGTAGGTCGGTACACTAGACATATTACCCGCCTATCATGGTTATCCTGGGTTTTTCCTGAGCTGTCAATGGAGAAGTCGAATTTACACGTGGAAGACTTGACGAGATTATTGAATAAGAAAGATGGTTTTACTCGGATGGATGACGTCGATGTTGTTCGAGTATGCCTTCTAATACTTTTGCATGCCAGCTTTTTAGGCAGAAAAGCCAGACAACCTATTCCTAATGATCTAATTAAATTGGTAGAGGACCTAAATGCATGGAACCTGTTTTCATGGGGTTCGTATCTATGGAAAGCTACATGAAATAAGTTGTCGTCTGTCTTTGATGATCGAAAAAGTTTGCGTGGCGATGGTTCCAAATACACTTTGTCAGGCTTTAGTTGGGCCTTTAAGGTAAGAATTTTTATATAATGTTTCTAAAATTATAATTAATTATTATTTAACAATTACTAATGTTTGTTATTATATTGTTTGTAGATTTGGATATTTGAGGCATTTCCCGCCATGCAGACATATGCATTAAAAACTTCTAATGATATTCCTAGGGCTATTTCCTGGAAAAGGAAGCAGACCTTGCAGCAATGGGAAGATTTACTACCGTATACGATAATAAATAATGTAAGTTAACACAAATACTACCATATGTTTATAAACAAGTTATTACTAGTACACGTTTAACTTTGTTTGAGTTTTTATATTGTTAGGAGTCCAACACTCCATTACAGAGGCTGACACCCACGGAAGCTGAGCTTGCCACTGATTGGTGGCAAGCTAGTAAGCGTTTTTTTGATGGCACGGATGATGAGCAGCCTCCACTTCGAGAGCCATCACCTCACCCAGAGCCATCACCTGATCGACCCAACTATACACCTCCACAACGAGAGCCATCACCTATTCTGTCACATCATCGAGCCTCTTCTCCACCATCACCTCATGATAGGCTACCGGCAAAGATGCCACGACATTTATCTCCCTGTTCTCCACCTCCACGGGATGAGTTATGGGAGTTACGTGATGAGGTCAATGCCTTGCGTGAGGAGGTCAAACTGAACGAAAGGAAGCATCGGCACTTCCAATTCAAACTGAACGAAAGGAAGCATCAACACTTTCGATTCAAGTCGAACAGAAGGAGGCGTCGCACTTTCGATTCAAGTGTTCATTTTTTTCATTAAGAAGGTTGAGAAAGCAGGGAGAATGTTGAGAGTTATTGCACTGCATATGTATGCAGCAGTCTTAGACGTGCTTCCATGCATGCTCATGCATGATATAGTTGAGATGGTTCTAGAATTAATAAGTCTAGAAGCTAGTTGGTTATAACAGAATATTGTTAAGCAGTTTTTAAAGCTTTGTAAAGCTGTTATATAAGCTGGAAGAACGTGAGGCTTGTGATCAGCTTTTGTAATCATCTTTGCTAATTGAATAAAGAAAGTACACAAGTTCTTGAAGGTTTCTCTGGTATATTCAACATGGCAGCATTCTCACACATATTATACTCTAAAGCATACAAATATCAAATTATAAACATGCTCCAATTTAACATAACCATTATTGCAAATCACACACGATCATGCACAATTACTTTATGGTGAGTCATACACATAGCACATAATTATTTCAAATTTTAGATCAATGGTCTTTCTTCATAATACAACTCACTCAATGGATAAATAGACTCCATGTCTCCCTTTTATTGGTGATCTCACTTAGGTCCAAAACCACAATATTCTGAGCTATGCTCAATGCACCAACCTTACCACTTAATCTTCTCGGAACTAGGCTCAACACACCAACCTTACCACTTGAATTCCCTATCGCACAATTATAGAAAACATAGAGTACTCTTTCCTAAGCATACCTTTCATATCCAAAGGCTATATTTAGAACAATTGTAAATTAATCAACATTCTCCAAGAGTAATTTACACAAGATGCATAGTTCTATTTTTACTTTTACATTTTCGATTCACAATTTAAAACACAAATCACATTTGTTGTCATGAAAAACCTTAATTGGACAACAAGTTTCTCACTAATCCATGGATAGGGATGTTGTTTCACTCATCCCATATCATATCCAAATATTCATACTCAAAATAGGTTCCCAAAATAATTATCTATCAAGTGTTACATAACGATTCACAATTCATATATCAATAGCATATGCACATTCAATTCCATATCATTAACACAATTACCATAGGGTCTTACTCTAAGGTATTAACATCAACTAAGCCCTCATTCAACATTATTGACGTTTATCATTTAAGAATGGAAAGTTACTCACCTCAAAAGTGACCCAAGTACAAAAACAGTTTCAAACTATTATCTACTCACTAACGATAGTCGATGTACCAATTTTAATTCATCAATGATTCAAATAGAACCTTAAAGAAAATATTATCACTTTACAAAAATATCCAAAATAGAGAAAAAAAATTGCTTCCAAAATAGAGAGGAAATCGAAAAAAGAACCAAAATTCATACTACACAAGGGATCTAACTCATCTAAAACTTTGGCACTTGCTTCCTTAATCTAAAGTAGATCAAGAATGATAAAAATTAACACCTAGTTACATTTAAAATACCCAAGAATAGTAGTAATTATATTAATTATTGGATTTCCTAAAAATGACAAAATCAAGTTTGTTTTCAAGAAAACAATCATGAAATCAAGCTTATTTTCAAGAAAATAATCCCCAAATCAATTCTAATTAAAAATATGTTTTACTATGGTAACAATCATCCCATAAACATCATAATCAACTAAAGAAAACCTTGAAAATCATTAGATAAAATAGGTACATTCATTAACTCCTAAAATCACTTTTATTATATAAACTCAAAATTGAAAGTCATGATCCATCAAGATCATCTTCTTTAATGGATCTTTAATCGTCGAAGCATTAAAAGAAACCAAAGTTTAGGAAAACATCATAATCAACTAAAGAAAACCTTGAAAATCATTAGATAAAATAGGTACATTCATTAACTCCGAAAATCACTTTTATTATATAAACTCAAAATTGAAAACCACGATCCATCAAGATCATCTTCTTTAATGGATCTTTAATCATCGAAGCATTAAAAGAAACCAAGGTTTAGGAAATACCTTGATGGAAAATGAAAGAAAAACTGAAAATATGGTTGATGAAGAAACAACTCCACCAATGGTGACAATGGGTAGTAACGATAATAATGTTGTTGAAAGGGAGGAAGAATACAATGAAGAAACAAAGAAAAAATGATACAAAATCAGAAAAGGAAATGATGCAATGATGAAAAGAATTAAAGACAGTGAAAGTGAATTTAAGGAATAAAAGGGAATTTAGGAATGAATCAAGATTGATGTTTAGGAAATAAGATAAAAAGATTGATTTTTCCAACTTGGTAAAATAGCTTCATTTGATAGTTTGATCCTTTACAATTTAGTCACTAAAATTGAAACTTTCACAACATTCAATTTAGTCACTAATTAAAAATCACTAACAATTATTTTCAAAATTCAAAAATCATTTGAACCATTGTAGAAAATATTTTTCAAATAAAATTCTGAAAAATCATTTTTATCAAAAATCTGGATAACTGACCCGATTGCCAAACCGAACTATTGACTCGGACTTTGGGACGTTACATTTCCTGTTGTTAGAAAAAGTTGAAAAACTCCGCATAAATATTTTTATAATATTCAAAAACACTTTTTATGTAGATATATGAAAATTAAAATCCTTTTGAATGAGAAAAAGTCATGACTATTGATGGGATGTAAGAAATTTCACATTCGTTTGAGATTATGCATACTAATCTTAATGAATAGTAACTTCTCAAAAAAATTATAATATAACGATGTGTAAACAATGTTTGAGTTTGTTAAAGCATAGTTTTATGGTTAAAACTCATAACAAATTGTACTCTAGTATGAATGAGTATATGTGCAAGAAAATTTGTTTACACATTTTCCAATACACTTATTGATTTATTTTTAACATAAAAAAGTTAAAAATGAGGGGATATCTTAAAATGATAAATAAAATCAAAGAGGAACCTAGTTGATATGCTTACTGGAAAAGTCGAGTAAAAAATTGGTTATTGATTTATCGAGGATGGTTCTTTAGCTCATTGGTTGAGGAATTCATGGTGGATATCTAACTTAGATATCTAAGTTCGATGTGGTCAAACTAAACCATGGAAGTTTTCATAGTGTACATTTTACCTACCTATCCCTATGACAAATAATGTAATGCATATGATGAGCTTAATTGTTCTTAATAAATTTATAGTATTAACCAAATAGTCTCTTAGGTAATGATCTAATGATCCACACCCCTAACATATTTTAGGTTTCCTATAATGTTTACCATTTTGATTCTGACTACAATAATCCTTCTTTAGAATAGATGAGGCTTTAGTCAAACCTTTCATACTCATTCTTATGGTAAAAGTTAATGGTCTCTTACAGATGACCCTAAACCAAACCTCTATCCTAATCTTTATGACCAAGATAATTTTATTCTCCTCACTCCTTTGGAATCACGAACCTTCTTGGCTAGTAACTGAGAAGGACAATCAGTGCTTAAAATCCACCAACTCTAAGTATCAACTTCTCATATCAACCTCAATCGCATGATTTGAACTCTCTCAATTGTTTTAGCCTTATAGGTTGTTATGAAAACATCTTAGACGGATCTGTTTCCAATTGTGCGTAAATACTTATGTGGTTTCCCTCACATAATCTCCTACATCTTAACTCCCCAGTTATCACTAACTCTATGGCCATAAAAGCTAAATCATAGAAAACACCTTTCATACTCATATACTGATAGGTCCCCTTGAACAAACTGTACAAACCACATCCTTAAATCATCTATGTGTGCTTTTCTAATGTACTTACTTGAACTCATTCAAGAAATACTCCTATGTTGATAAATCTACTTGTAGAGATATTTGAATGTTTCCTGCCAATAAATGAAATTATTTTTAAGTAGAAAGATGATGTACTTGAGATTACCCTTATGGCTAAGATGTAATTGATTCAACATCATCACGGTCTCCCACAATCACTAACGTTAACAATATTAAAAGCATGGCTCTCATATATGTCCTCAATATTGCACTCTATCATCATGTATATTGAATTCTATAAATTAAAATCAATGAAAAAAAAACATTATTAGAATTCTAGTCTTAGAAGATTACACTCTTAAATTTAGGGGTATGTGTTCACTAAAACCTCACTATAAGTGACCAATTTGTTGAAAACATTTTGATATTTCGATATAACAAATTAAGTTAAATGAATTTTAAGATTTTCCAAATGATTTTCTAAGTATATTCAATATATAACTATTCGAATATCAAAACATTACTCCAAATCTTTTAAAGATCATTTTTAATCCTTACTCAAGTGTAAAATTAAGTTTTAATCTTAAAACAATTTCAAAATAATTTTACAAAGTATTTCTAATCATTTCAAAGCCAGAAATTCCAGATTGCTCAGAGGGAACCAATTCCCCCCCCCAAGGGGGTACCGATTCCCCCTGAATGGTTTGGCTCTGATAATTCCAGTATCTTCGGAGGGAACCGATTCCCTCCTAGGGGGTACCGATTCCCCCTTGTATAACGGTCAAAATATTTGAATTTTACACTTAGGGAACCGATTCCTCCCACGCTCCACTCTGTTTTATTAATTTCTTTCACACTAAAACGGCTATATTATTTTCTCTAATCATCCCCAACGTTCAGAAGTGATTCAAGGTGCATTTAAGCAAGCTTAGAAGCCATTGATCAACAACAAGAAACATCAAGCAATTAGAATCAAGAGAGAATCAAAGAGAAATCATCAAACCTCAAGTTTGAGCATTTCAATCCTATTTTTCATTCAATATTCATTTTGCTTTAAAGAACACTTATTGTGCTCAATTGTATTTATTCTTGAGGTTTCTTTCTTTGTTCTAGAATTTTGCAAACATATTTTCCTTGTGAGGTTTTTCTTGTAAGTTTGCAAATTTGTATTTCTCTTTGAGAAAATAGTGTTCTCAAGAATTGCGGTATATTCTTGAGGGAGTTGTAAGGTTATCTCTTTAGCCTCAAAAGAAAGAAAAAATTAGTGAATTTTTTGGAAAATCCTTAGTGTGGATAGCTAAGGCAGTGGACGTAGACTTTGGTTGATAAAGTCGAACCACTCTAAATCGTTGTGCAATTTCTTTCAATTTTCTGCAAAAGCTTCCACCAAAATTTTTATTGCCAATTCACCCCCTCTTGGCCGATTCAGTCAATCGATTAACTCAATAATTGGCATCAGAGCCTAACTCATTTGAAGGTTTAATCGCCTCTTGAGTCGATTCGGGAAGAGTTATATCGATAATCAAAGTCATCAATGGCCTCCGCTTCAAACTTCGACTCCGGTCTCGATTCGATGCCCGTCAACAATCCTCATTTCTTCAATAGAGATAACTATGCCTATTGGAAGAATAAAATGATGTACTTCATTCAAGCAAGTGACATGGGAGCATGGAATGCCGTAGAAGAATGATACATCAAACCTCTCACTCATCCAAGGTTGTGGAGTGAAGGAGAGACAAGAATATTCCAGCTCAACTCCAAAGCCATCCATATCATTTTTTGTGCTCTTGGACCAGATGAATATGGAAGAGTTTCATCGTTTACAAACACCAAATAAATATGGGACAAACTTCAAGTCACTCGTGAAGGTACCGATGAGGTAAAGAAATCTAAGATTAGTATTCTAACGCATAGCTATGAAAATTTCAGGATGAAACCAAATGAAGATATCAAAGTAATGACGGATAGATTTTCAACGATTGTTAATGGTCTCAAATCAAATGGAGAGATCATTTCAAATGAAAAGCTTGTGAGAAAGTTAGTCTACTCCCTCCCAAAATCGTGGCAATCAAAGAAGACGGCAATCATCGAATCTAAGGACTTATCGTCTTTAACTCTTGAAGAGCTAATTGGGTCACTCCTCACTCATGAAATGATGCTCGAAGATGAGGTGGACCTCGACAAGATTGACAAGACACCAAAGGAGAAGGAGAAGAAAAACATTGGAGTTGCTCTTAAATCCACAAAAGATGAGAGTGATTCGAATGACGATGACGATGACGAGGAAATGGCATTGTTTGCCAAACGGTTCAGAAAAATGATGAGACCTTATCGAGGAAGAAAATTCAAACGAAATGAAGGCCTAAAAAATGAACCGAAAGAGAAGGACCCAATCATTTGCTACGAATGCAAAAAACCAGGGCATGTCAAATATGATTGCCCACAATTGATGAAAAAGGGTCAATCAAAGAATAAGCACAGGGCTCATGTGGCTACATGGAGCGATGAAGAAGGTTCCGATGAAGAGGAACAAGAAATAACTAACTTGTGCTTGATGGCATTTGGGGAAGATTCTAAGGTAACCTCTAACTCATCCGATTTTGATGATTTATCCTATGATGAGTTATTAGAGGAATATAATGGGTTGGCTTCAGATTATGAGAAATTATTTTTAAAATATAAAAATGATGTTTCAAAATTGAAAAATGAAAACAAACTCATATCCAAAACCAACAACGATCTTGAAAGTAAAATCAATGATTTGCAAATCAATCTAGAAGGGTTTGAAAAGAAAAATTTAGATTTGCAAAATTTACTTTCAAAGATCAATGATGATCATCAAAAGAAAATTGACGATCTTAAAACTTCCTTTGATAAAGTTAGAACAAAACATTTTGAAAAGGTGGAAATTCAAAATCCAACTTTGTTAGAAAAAGTTATAGAAACTACAATCATAGAGGTCCCAAAAGAAACTCTAATGGAAAAATCGTTAGAAGTATGTGGGTTTCTAAAGAACTCATTACTACTAAAGATAAAAATATCCTACACAAATGGATACCTAAGGGGACTAGGATTTTGGAAACTAATGAATATGGACCCAAAAGAATTTGGGTACCAAAAATCAAAAATTAATCTATGTTTGTAGGGAAATGAGCATTGCTACAAGGCATGTGAAACAAATTCAAATTCATGGTACCTTGATAGTGGATGCTCAAGACACATGACCGGATACAAAAGCCGGTTCATTGAGCATAACGCCAAAAATGGAGGAGAAGTGACTTTTGGAGACAATTCAAAAGGTCACATTGAAGGTATTGGTACAATAGGTAATACCTCTTCCATACCAATTAAAAATGTTTTATATGTGAATGGATTAAAGCATAATCTATTGAGTATTAGTCAATTATGCGATAAATGATTCAATGTCTTATTTGAAATTAATGGTTGTAAAGTCATTGACGTTGCATCTAATCGGATTATGCTTGTTGGTCATAGAATAGGAAACATATACATGGTGCATTTAAATTCTTTTGATATGACTAATTTATGCCTAGTTGCTAAGGATGAGCATGATAGTTGGTTATGGCATAGGAGACTAGGACATGCTAGTATGAGTGTTTTGCAACGGTTAGTTCAAGGAGAATTGGTTCGAGGGCTGCCTAAACTAAAATTTGATAATGATAAAATCTGTGATGCTTGTGCTAAAGGAAAACAAAAGCGAGTTTCTTTTAAATCCATTAATGATGTATCAACTAGTAGAGTTTTACAATTGATCCATTTAGATCTTTTTGGGCCAACTAGAACTTCTAGCTTGGGTGGAAAACAATATGCATTTGTCTTGGTAGATGACTATTCTAGATATACTTGGGTTCTATTCTTAAGTACAAAAGATGAAGCATTAGAACATTTCATCACATTTTCAAAAATTATCCAAAATGAAAAAGGTTACTCTATAACTAGTGTTAGGAGTGATCATGGAACTGAATTTGAAAATCTTGGATTTACTGAATTTTGTAACTCTAACGGTATTAGCCATAATTTTTCAGCACCTAGAACCCCTCAACAAAATGGAGTTGTTGAGAGGAAAAATCGAACTTTAGAAGAAATGGCTAGAACCATACTTTGTGAAAATAATTTGCCAAAATATTTTTGGGCAGAAGCCACAAATACCACTTGTTATGTTGTAAATCGAGTAATGATTAGGCCAATTTTAAAGAAAACTCCATATAAAATTTTCAAAAATAAAAAGCCTAACATTAGTTATTTTCATCCTTTTGGATGTAAATGTTTTGTTTTAAACAACGGTAAAGAAAACCTTGGCAAATTTGATGCTAAAAGTGATGAAGGAATTTTTATGGGTTATTCCTTAAATTCTAAAGCTTATTGTGTATTTAATAAAAGAACTTTAGTTGTAGAAGAGTCTATACATGTTGTTTTTGATGATAATCCTATTCCGAGGAAGGATTCTTGTGTGAATGATGATGTAGGTGTTATAAATACAAATGTCGTTAGACATGACGTTGGAGAATCATCATCAAAGGAAGAAACGAAAAATAAGGAAACTCATGATCCTCTTGAGAATCCAACCATTGAAGAAAGGGAAGTATCTTATCCAAGAGAGTACAACTATGTCAAGGATGGTGAAATTATAGGTGATCCATCCAAAGGGGTAACTACTCGATATTCTCTTAGAAATATTTGTAATTATGTTGCATTTATTTCATGCATAGAGCCTAAGAACATCAAAGAATAAGTAAAAGATGAACATTGGATTATGGCTATACAAAAAGAATTAAATCAATTTGAGAGAGGTAAAGTATGGACATTAGTTAAAAGGCCTAGTAATAAAACTAATGTAGGTACTAGATGGGTATTTAGAAATAAGCTTGATGAAAGTGGTAATATAGTGAGAAACAAGGCTAGACTTGTTGCTCAAGGGTATACTCAAGAAGAGGGCATAGACTATGATGAAACATACGCTCCCGTAGCTAGGATGGAAGCAATTAGAATGTTACTAGCATTTGCATGTTTTCATGAATTTAAATTATATCAAATGGATGTTAAAAGTGCATTTTTAAATGGTTTTATAAAGGAAGAACTGTATGTGGAACAATCTCCAGGTTTTGAAGATTCAAAATTTCCAGACCATGTTCTTAAATTGACAAAAGCTCTTTATGGCTTAAAACAAGCTCCTAGAGCTTGGTATGAAAGATTGTTAAATTTTTTAATTGAAAAAGGTTTTTCAAAAGGGAAGGTTGGCACTACATTGTTTCTAAAGCATAAAGGTAAAGATTTATTAGTAGTTCAAATTTACGTTGATGATATAATATTTGGTTCTACTGATGATGTTCTTTGCCAAGAATTTTCTAAGCTAATGCAAAGTGAATTCGAAATGAGCATGATGGGGGAGCTCTCATTTTTCTTGGGACTCCAAATCAAGCAAAGAAAAGATGGCATCTTCATCAATCAAGCTAAGTACGTCAAAGATATGCTCAAGAAGTTTGGACTGGAAAATGGGAAACCTCATGACACTCCAATGAGCTCTTCAACAAAGCTGGACTTAAATGAAGGAGGTAAATATGTAGATGTAAAATTATATAGGTCAATGATTGGCTCTTTGCTTTATCTAACTGTAAGTAGACTGGACATTATGTTTAGTGTTTGCTTATGTGCTATATTTCAATCATGTCCTAAGGAATCACATTTACTAGCTCTTAAGAGAATCTTTAGATACCTTAAGGGCACTCCTAGTTTAGGACTTTGGTATCCTAGAGACTCTAGCTTTAGCTTGCATGCTTTTTCTGATGCGGATTATGGAGGATGCAAATTAGATAGGAAAAGAACCTCTGGTACTTGCCAATTCCTTGGAAATATGCTAATTTCTTGGTTTTCAAAGAAACAAAATTGTGTTGCATTATCTACCACTGAAGCCGAATACATTTCATCTGGTAGTTGCTGTGCAAAAGTTTTATGGGTGAAACAACAACCTTTTGATTATGGAATTGAAGTAGGTACCATTCCTATCAAGTGTGACAATACTAGTGCTATTTGTCTCACTAAAAATCCCATCCAACACTCTAGAACTAAGAACATTGAAATAAGACATCACTTCATTAGAGACCATGTCACTAAGGAAGATGTAGTTCTAGAATTTGTTGATACTTTGCACCAATTAGCAGATATCTTTACAAAACCCTTAGACAAGGAAATATTTTGGACACTTAGGAGAGAATTAGGTTTGACCAACCTATCTTCACTTAGTGTTTAAAATAATTTTGGCACTTTTAAGAATAAATGAAAATGCTTATAATAATAATGATTGCATTCATTGATATTAGTTAGGGGGAGTTTATGATTCTTGATGAAAAATTAATTTTATGTTCAAATATCGTTTAAAAATTAATTTAATTGTTTGAACATGATTAATTTTCAATATATGAGTTGCTAATACCACTAGAGGAAATTAATTTAGCATTTTGGGTGTTTAAAATCAGATTTTAGCATTTTGGTGCAGAGGGAATAGATTCCCCCTTTAGGGAACCGATTCCCCCTTTGAAGGGGAACCGATTCCCCCCACAGGGGAATCGATAACCCCCTGGGGTTCTGGTTATACACTGCAGAACCCTTCAAAATCCTCAAAAATCCTCTCCTTTCTCTTTCGTCGTTCCCTCTCAACTCTCTCCCTATCTCCATTCTTGCCTCAAATCATCAATTTTAAATCGGAATTCACTTCAAATATTATCTCCTAAACTTGCAATCATCATTAAAATCGTGAAAACAACATCAAATGATTTCTTATATATTGACCTTGAACCCATCATTTACCATCAACTTGT
Source organism: Hibiscus syriacus (assembly GCF_006381635.1). Lineage (NCBI taxonomy): Eukaryota > Viridiplantae > Streptophyta > Magnoliopsida > Malvales > Malvaceae > Hibiscus > Hibiscus syriacus. Next base: position 6,955,051 of record NW_024063194.1, read on the forward strand.
TCGTATTTTCTATTCTAATGCCGTTTGTGTTAAAAACCAAACTGAAACTGAAACCATAGGAATTCGTTCCTACCTCCTAGGACAATTCTTATATATTGACTCGGCTTACATAGCCAATACATTCGGATTAGATAATGATGGTATTTCAAATGAAAAATAGGTTTTAGGATCTCGTTATAAAAGAAGGGATAGTGCAAGTGTCTTAGACCTTCATGAACGTTTTCTTCATCTAATGATTTCTTGGTGGTTTCGACCATCCGGAGGTCGTTATTCTACTCTTAGAGCCTTAGATCTTTGGTAGTTAAATTGTTTCGAAAATAATATTAAAATTAACCTACCTCAGATTATTTTTGCTGAAATTGTTGAAACCGTAAATCTTGTTCCTAACAAGAAACTATGTTCATCCCTAGTTTACGGTTTCATTTTAAGTAATTTGTTTTCCAAATCTGGGCTTAGAGTCGGTCTAGATGACGTTTTCCCCTTAAGAAACAAATTAACCTTCTCTCCTTAACGAGAGCGAGATTGATTAAGGATAAGGAAACCGGTGAATGGGTTAGATCTTCTGCAAATACTCCGGGAGCTAGTTCTTCACAAGCTCCACTTGAAGCTGACGAAGATCTCGAGCTTGAGCAATTAATGCAAGACATCGATGAAGCCGAAGATGAGCCTGAGCAGCCCGAGGAGCAGCCCGAAGAGCAAGCATAACAAACGCATCCAATGCCTCCATATTTTCAATCCTTTATGGAGACATTCGATTTTCGATACGCTACCATGGATTCACACTTTTCTTCTATAGAGTCCCACTTATCCACAATGGGAGCTCAACAATTAGAAATTCATTGGGAGATGCGTGCAAACAATGAAGCAACCAACGCGCGTATTAATGACCTCACTCATGAAATGGCCGCTATGCGAGCTCGTTTTCCTCCTCCTGATCCTGATATGTGATTCTATGTTTTGCTTTGAACTCCAAACTTATTGTTTTAACATTTTGAATATTTTGGAATTTTTGAATTTATGGATTGATTGACTTTGAATTTGTTTGGATTTATGAATGGTTAGAAATTATCTATTTGGTGTGATTAAATTTATTCATTATTGCATCATTTACTTCATGATTAGATATATGACCAATTTTGCCATTTCACATTAACTATGAATATTGATTATGAAACTAATGGATAACGTTTCTCTTGCTTGTGATCTTAGCAACTTAAAATATAATCAATTGGCTAAATGATTTCAAAACCTTGTTTAATTCTTTAAAATGTCTTTTTGATTTAACAAAAAGGGGGAGAAGTGTTAAATGTGTTAAATGGGAGAAGTTGTGTTAAATGGGAGAAGTGTTAAAGTAAGGGGGAGTAATTTCAAAACTTGATTTCAAAATCTCAAAATCTTAGAATTACTAAAATGTTTTGTTATATAAAAAAGGGGGAGATTGTTGAAAACATTTTGATATTTCGATATAACAAATTAAGTTAAATGGATTTTAAGATTTTCCAAATGATTTTCTAAGTATATTCAATATAACTATACAAATATCAAAACATTACTCCAAATCTTTTAAAGATCATTTTTAATCCTTACTCAAGTGTAAAATTAAGTTTTAATCTTAAAACAATTTCAAAATAATTTTACAAAGTATTTCGAATCATTTCAAAGCCAAAAATTCCAGATTGCTCAGAGGGAACCGATTCCCCCCCAAGGGGGTACCGATTCCCCCCAGAATGGTTTGGCTCTGAGAATTCCAGTATGCTCGGAGGGAACCGATTCCCTCCTAGGAGGTACCGATTCCCCCCTTGTATAACGGTCGAAATATTTGAATTTTACACTTAGGGAACCGATTCCCCATAGGGGGTACCGATTCCCCCCACGCTCCAAACTATTTTATTAATTGTTTTCACACTAAAATGACTATATTATTTTCTCTAATCATCCCCAACGTTCAGAAGTGATTCAAGGTGTATTTAAGCAAGCTTAGAAGCCATTGATCAACAACAAGAAACATCAAGCAATTAGAATCAAAAGAGAATCAAAGAGAAAGCATCAAACCTCAAGTTTGAGCATTTCAAGCCTATTTTTCATTCAATATTCATTTTTCTTTCAAGAACACTTATTGTGCTCAATTGTATTTATTCTTGAGTGTTCTTTCTTTGTTCTAGAATTGTGCAAACATATTTGCCTTGTGAGGTTTTTCTTATAAGTTTGCAAATTTGTATTTCTCTTTGAGAAAAGAGTGTTCTCAAGGATTGGGGTATATTCTTGAGGGAGTTGTAAGGTTATCTCTTTGGCCTCAAAAGAAAGAAAAAAATTAGTGAATTTGTTGGAAAATCCTTAGTGTGGATAGCTAAGGTAGTGGACGTAGACTTTGGTTGATAAAGTCGAACCACTCTAAATCGTTGTGCAATTTCTTTCATTTTTCTGCAAAAGCTTCCACCAAAATTTTTATTGCCAATTCACCCCCCTCTTGGTCGATTCAGTCAATCGATTAACTCAACAAAATTGTTCTTAAGATTGGTTGAACCTTATCTATTATACCACTAGTGTAATACCCTAAACTCAATCCACCAGATCCAATGACTTAGAATATCACAATGGACCACTAATATGTGTTTGAACGTATCCACAAAAGTTAAAGCATATATTATCATAATAAGTAATAAAGTGGATACACTTATGAGTGTCGAGTATCATATCCAAAAGAGAGTGAAGTGCTATAGTATCAATATGTTCTTTTAAGATGATAAAATATTTGGTGAAAGAGCTAAGTACTAACAAGAATAAAAATAAGATAACAAAAAGTGGATAAAGGCATGCTTTTTCACGTCAGGTTGTAACTCACAACATCGTAGACTTTGGTACAAATATCCTAGACTTGGGTACACAGATGACTAACTTCTACCATGAACATCCAACTGAGTTAATCGAAGAAAGTATACCCTATCAAATGTCTCTACACGTAGAAGTAGATAGATCTCTCTACACCACCGAATAACTCTCGTTACACTACTACCCTCTAAAATAGCTTATGATCTCTCGATTCATTGGGATTATTTAAACCTTTTTTTTAACGAGTGCTTAGAAATTATAAAATCAAGCTACAAACTTAATGAGCAATATTAACAGGAAATGAAGATGAAGAAATAACAAAATTCATTAATTAAATCGAAAAGTTATCATCTATGAAAAAAATCAAATGATAGTGGATCAATCAGAACACACGAGTTTCTCTCAAATGGCTCTTACTTGACACGACCGATAAGGATAGCTAGAAGTTCAAGGTGGCCTATCGACTCACCACATTACAACCCTTAGGCACAAAGGCCTTCCATGTTTTATAGCACTATGGGTCAAACAATTTTATAGTGGTTCAACTTTTTCAATGAAGTTTACATCCACTACCTTAGCTTCCACACTAAAGATTTGAACAAATTCATTAATTTGTTCAAACCTTTTTGGACAAGGCCTAACCTCACAACATACTTATGTTAGATTAAAATCCATAATTATGGGCACATATTTATAATGTATATTGTTATCAGAAAATATGACATAAATTAAGTAACCAATTATGTTATAAAGTCATAAGGTATTAGAAGTGCCCTAGAAATAAAACTGTATATGTCATTAAAGTTGTATTTATAATTCGATAAGATGAAGAGTTATAACTATACAAAATAAATAATTCTTAAATCAACTATATGGGGTTATGGTCCCCAAGAAATAGACAATCTCGTATTTACTCTTATCCTCATTACAAAGTTTATACTTAAGGGAACTCTATCTTCTTGGAAGATTGTAACCAAAGAAAGATTCAAGGATTTCAACATTTCAATTATTTTAGTTTCTTCAAATAATATTTTTGATGATATGTAATATATTACATCTTTTTGTTTTCATCATCATTTATTTGGGATTTAAAATCGTCAATTATGGACACTAGAGAAATCAACAATTGGATGTCCAAAGAGGAAAAGTAGACACTCAAAATTAAGGGAAATGATAGTTTTGGTTTAGTAAGATAAATTTATGATTAAACACATTCTTGAGAAATAGTCAAATATTATTTTTTTTTAATTTCTAATTACAACATTTAAACAACCTTATTTACTTCGGAAACCATGATGTGAGTAGAAATTTTAGTATTGGTCTTTTTATTATTATGGATTATAGAACATATATATCACATTGATATATTCAAATCAGAAATGGCCATCCAACTCAGTTGGTAGAGCACAAGGTTATTAACCTTGAGGTCGTGGGATCGAGTCCCATGGAGGGCATTTCATAATTCGGAGGTCTTTTACGGGAATTGCTCTCAACCTGGTGTTGGGGCAGTCTACTATCTTACCTCCCCCTTACCCCATACATAAGGGAAAAAGGGATAGCCATTTTTTTTTATTGATATATTCAAATCAGTTTGATTAAAGATTTAATTTATTAATATGAATTTTGATTGACTATTGGCTAAATGTTTTTTTTTTCATTTTGTCTTTAATAATTTATGAAGTTATGAATTAAATGCATGTTTAAGGAAATCTTCAGAAAAAATCAAGACTTAAGTTTTTGATTTCTAATAGCATTTTTTTGTATCCTTATTGTGGGTTGTTTTGAATATTGTAGTGCAATCAGAAATTTCAATTTTGACCTTTTATTGTTATAGAAATATTAAATTTGAATATTGATATTTATTTTGAGACTACTTAATTAAAGCGATAAGTCATTAAAGTGGCCTCAATTATGGAATATATTTTATACAAGATATGTACATGTAACTTAGGATATGTTAGTATTGATCGACCCAAAGGAAGATTAATAGTTGACATAATTGCATGTACATCTTTGGTAATAAGCATGTGATAATTATTTGATTTGATGTGTGAGTAATAAATCAACCCAAAGGAAGATTATTGTTTAACATGTTCTTATTATCAATGTTTGGTTACCGCATCAGATATCAGTTAAGGAGAATATTTTGTCTAAATATGAAATATTAATGGAGTATTTGATATCTTAAGATAAGGTTTAAGTATATTCAACTTTATTATTATTTTTGTTATCTTTTAATTTAATTAAAAGATAAATAAAGAGAAAATAATTAGTTGACAATATTTCTATGATTTTAATTATATTGTTAATGCAACATATGTATTTATTCAATTATATTTTTCAGTTTTGATTGTTGGTTAATGAAATATATATATATTGAAACAAGTTAAATCATATTATGGCTATGTCTAATTTTTTAATAGATTAGTTGAAACATATGCCGCCAAAGTGACCTCTTTTGTGTAGAATGGTTTATTTGAAATATCAAGATGATTATTTATTTCTTGAGATTCATCCATTTATTAATTAGCCCAAAGGAAAGTTAATATTTGGTCGGATTTCAAGCAACACATGTGGTAATAACATGTGACAATTATAGGGTATTTATTTTATGTGAGCATTACATTAGTCCAAAGATTAGTCTTTTGTTCGACATAGCTTATTGTCAAAGTTTGATTACTACAACAAGATAACCGTTTACTATTAATATTACTATCCAAATACTTGATATTGATGTAGTGTTAGGTATTTTATGATGGGAATTATCCATAATTTTGAATTTATTTGTTTACTTAAGATGTGAGCTTCAATTTTATTTATGTTTTGTTTTTTATTTAGCTAATTATTTATTTATTGCTACAACAATATATGTTATTATACATTTTCTGCTCATGCTTAAGAAAACAGATCTTAAGATATGAGGAAATGCACTTACATATGGGTTTGGTTGTCAAACATAGACTTTGCACTAAGGAAAGAACAATTCCCACCTCTCATAGGGGATAACATCCTTAATTGGTATAAGAGATTTTGAGAGGTGAAATCTGTTCAAATTACATGAGTCTAGTGATCATGGAATACAACATTTTAGAAGCCTTTAAAGGAACATAATCTTAGAAGATTACTAAGGTCAATGGTTTCCTTGACGAAATTGAGAAATATTTCCCCAAAAATATTAAGGTTTAAACAAAATCACTTTTGACTTCTTTGATGCCTATAAAGTATAAAGGTCAAAGAAATGTAAGGAGTATAATATGGATATGTTTCATATGGCTTCAAGACTTAAGACACTTAAAATCAAGTTTTTCTGAAAAAAATACTTGTTATTTTGATTTTTGTATCGCTTCTTATAAAGTTTAATCAACTTATTTTTCATTGTGTGCAATAGGAAGAATGGTTGAAGCATAATCAGTCTAAAAGTACTCAATTGAAAAGTTCATATAAAGATAAGGGAAAAAATCAAATTAGAATGTAGTTGTTAAGGGTCCAACTTAAAAGATACAACAATATGTTATAAAGGGTTGTTCTCTTTTAAGTTAAGTTGAGACATATAAGGAGAGATTAAATTATAAAATAGTAAGAAACTACTTTTGTTATTTTGGCAAATCCAGTGGTTATAAGTTTTATGATCCTATAATTAAAAAAAATTTAAGGTGACATCTATAATAGTATCTTTTAGGGCTATTAAGTTTGGAGGAGAAACAAGGTTTAAGGAATTGATTTTGAGGAATTGTATTATAAATCAATTCTTATTATCACTTTTTGATGATATTCATGTGTTCATACATGTCGTTAATAAAGAAGTGAGTCTAGAATCTCAATAAGATTATTTTAAACAATTCTCCAATTAAGACAAGAAATTGTTACGAAATATCAAACTCAACGATCTCAAAGAAAAAGTGTCATTAGGAAGATCCACGAGATGAGATAAATATTATTTTATATTATTATGTTTCTACAAGAAATAAGGATGACAATATAATGATGAAATATGGTCTAATCAACTTTCATCATGTCATAAAGTCATGACTCTCAAAAGTAGATTAATGTCAGGTAAGAAGAGTATAAGTTTTATACAAGGTAATAAAGTTTGAGGATTTGTCCCATTACCTAAAGATGAAAAGTTGATTAGTTATAAATGGATATTTATAATTAAGATGGATGAAAATGGTGATGTTAACAAGTATAAGGCATGTCTTGTATATAAAAGATATACTCAGAAAGGAGGCATTAATTTTGTAGAAACTTTCTCTTTGGTTTCATTAAAAGACTCTTTGAGGATAATTATGATACATGTTTCTCATATTTGAGATTGAGTTACATAAGCTGCATTTTAAAATTGTGTTTCTCAATGGTAACATTGATGTGAAATTAGAAAATTGGGTCTGATGATAAAAATTAATGATATGTAAATTAGGAAAATCCATTTCTGAGTTTAAGTACGACTCCCATTAATTGTATAACAATTTTCATCAAGTGATTATATCGTTTATTTTTTATATAAATTTGGTTGATAATTGTATATACTATAATTTCAATGGGTGTAAGCCAAATAATACCCCTTATCGCTAAAGGAAATAAGTTTTGTCTTGATCAACTCCCTTAGGATGATTTTGAAACTAAGGAAATGGAAAAATGTTCTTTTTACTTCAAAATAAATAAAGAATTTAATGTATACTCAAGTTTATACGAATTTAGACATAGCATATGATTTTAGGATATTAAGTAGGTATTTCAACAATTTGGGTATGTGTAATTAGATAGAAACCAAATTGATTCATATAATACATTTAAGAACAAAAATGTTACACACTCACACTTCGTAGGTCTTGTAAGGAAGATATCATTAGGTTTATGGACTCCGATTTATTGGAATATGGATACCAAATTTTTTCACATGAATTGCTAATTAGGGATTGATAAGAAAGACCCTTGAGTTATTTTGTGACAACTAGTTGCAGTCATTTTTTCTATGTATAATAGAATAATCTTAAGTCTAAGCACAAAGACATTATGTTTCTACTTGTTAAATAAAATTCAGAGTGATTATGTATTTATAGATTATATTGATACAAACTCATAACTGAGTGCTTACTAAAGAACTGTCACCCAAGATATGTCAAGAGCACACTACTTATGTGGGTGTAATATCATTTAAGGATATTTGAGTTTAGTGGGAGTTTGTAATTTTAATGCTCGTTTTTTATAAAACAAATTTAGTTACTTTAGTTTAAGGATATTTATTTTAAAGTTATTTTCTGTAGAAATAAAGTTTATTTTGGTTTATCCACAATCTGATTTTGGTAAAATTTGATCTCACTAATGTTTAAAGTGGACCAGTTGGAAATAGACATGTGTGGTTCAAATTTCATGTAATTTCATGCTAATCTCAATGATTTATCTATATCATTTGACTATGTTTGTATACATGACCATTGATGGGTCTAGTGTCATGATTGATATGGCAAAGGCTGCTTTGATCCTATATGGATATAGTTGATGGATAAGATTGTTATAGAGTACCTATTGTATGATAAGAAATTTTGAGCTCATAAGGATTTATCAGGAAACATATAATGCCCAAGTGGGAGATTGTTGGATTAAAATCCATAATTATGGGAACATATTTATAATGCATATTGTTATCATAAAATATGACATAAATTAAGTGACCAATTATGTTATAAAGTCATAAGGTATTTGAAGTGTCATGAAAATATAAGTGTGGATAATATTAAACGTGTATTTATAATTCGATAAGGGGCAAAGTTATAAGTATATAATGTAAAATATTCTTAAATCAGCTATATAAAGGGATTATGGTCCTTATGAAATAGACAATCTCATATTTATTCTTATCCCCATAAGAGAGATTATACTTAAGGGAACTCTATCTTCTTTGAAGATCACAACCAAAGAAAGATTCAAGGATTTCAACCTTTCAATTATTTCAGCTACACTTCTGTATGTAGTATTTTTATTCTTGATGATTTGACATGATTAAATCTTGGTTAGTTTTTCATATTTATTATAGTTTGGTTTTGACAACTTAGACTTATACCCCAAAATCTCAAGTGTACAACACTTCCCAAGAAGAAAATACAAATAACAAACTTTTTAAAAATCCTTACAAGGAGAGTGTTTGCAATATTTAGAACAAATAGAACATGTAAACCCCTAGACTCGGCCTGGACATTACAACCGATTCTTGGAGACCACAACAATGTTTCGATTGAACTGAAATCAAGAAAATCATATTTTTTAGCATGCATCATCAATGAGTCGTGAAAATCTGTAAGCAGAAGTAAGAGTTCATAATATAACAATATACTATGAGTTTAAAATCTAAAATAGATAAAATAATTTAACATCCCAAATTCCCATAAATAAACATAATATAAATGAAAAATGAATAATATAAAGTCATAAGGTATTTGAAGTGTCATGAAAATATAAGTGTGGATAATATTAAACGTGTATTTATAATTAGATAAGGGGTAGAGTTATAAGTATATAATCTAAAAGATTCTTAAATCAGCTATATAAAGGGATTATAGTCCCTAAGAAATAGACAATCTCGTATTTGTTCTTAATCTCGTATTTATTCTTATCCCCGTAAGAGAGATTATACTTAAGGGAACTCTATCTTCTTTGAAGATCACAACCAATGAAAGATTCATGAATTTCAACCTTTCAATTATTTCAGCTACGTTTCCGCATGTAGTATTTTTATTCTTGATGATTTGATATGATTAAATCTTGGTTAGTTTTTCATATTTATTATAGTTTGGTTCTAACAACTTAGACTTATACCCCAAAATCTCAAGTGTACAACACTTCCCAAGAAGAAAATACAAATAACAAACTTTTTAAAAATCCTTACAAGGAGAGTTTTTACACAATTTAGAACAAATAGAACATGTAACCCCCTAGACTCAACCTGGACATTACAACCGATTCTTGGAGAGCACAACAATCTTTCGGTTGAACTGAAATCAAGAAAATCACATTTTTTAGCATGCATCATCAATGAGTCGTGAAAATCCGTAAGCAGAAGTAAGAGTTCATAATATAACAATATACTATGAGTTTAAAATCTAAAATAGATAAAATATTTTAACATCCCAAATTCCCATAACTAAACATAATATCAATGAAAAATGAATATTATAAAGTCATAAGGTATTTGAAGTGTCATGAAAATATAAGTCTGGATAATATTAAACGTGTATTTATAATTCGATAAGGGGCAGAGTTATAAGTATATAATGTAAAAGATTCTTAAATCAGCTATATAATGGGATTATGATCCCTAAGAAATAGACAATCTCGTATTTATTCTTATCCCCATAAGAGAGATTATACTTAAGGGAACTCTATCTTCTTTGAAGATCACAACCAAAGAAAGATTCAAGGATTTCAACCTTTCAATTATTTCAGCTACGCTTCCGCATGTAGTATTTTTATTCTTGATGATTTGACATGATTAAATCTTGGTTAGTTTTTCATATTTATTATAGTTTGGTTCTATCAACTTAGACTTATACCCCAAAATCTCAAGTGTACAACACTTCCCAAGAAGAAAATACAAATAACAAACGTTTTAAAAATCCTTACAAGGAGAGTGTTTGCACAATTTAGAACAAATAGAACATGTAACCCCCTAGACCCGGCCTGGACATTACAACCGATTCTTGGAGACCACAACAATGTTTCGGTTGAACTGAAATCAAGAAAATCGCATATTTTAGCACACATCATCAATGAGTCGTGAAAATCCGTAAGCAGAAGTAAGAGTTCATAATATAACAATATACTATGAGTTTAAAATCTAAAATAGATAAAATAATTTAACATCCCAAATTCCCATAAATAAACATAATATCAATGAAAAATGAATAATATAAAGTTTGGAAATGTCCATATGATAAATGATAGTAAAATAGGCTACTATTGATCCTCCAAGTACCAATCGTTATCATAATTAAAAATGAGCTATGAAGCTTAGTGTGTCCTCTAAAGTAAAGCATATAACCCATTATATATAATACAACACAATTAAAGTCTAACAATAAATCATAATTTAATCTTTAGAAATGTAGCATCGTTATCACTCAACTTTACATTTTGCTGTGAAAAATATAATGGGAATGTTACCCTCTAAAGAGGTACCCAAGTCAGAATACAAAAAATCAGGATGGGGATTGAACCTTCTGAATAAGATTCCAAGCAGAAATATGTTTGGGATTAAGTCCTATATAGAAACAGGACAGGGAACTGAATCCCATGCATAATAAAAATGCATTAATATGCAGATCATGCGTGTTGCAACATTATTCAAAAATGAAAAAAGTTGTGGTTACAATCGTTATGAACATGTTTTCAAATAGAACATATAAAATATTAGCATAATACATCGAAAATATCAAACATGTATAAAAAACACACCTATAGAAGATAATCACTATCAGCTAAGCCTTACGCTTCCCACTGTTAATAGTACTAGGTCTTATGGAACGGGAGCCTATAATAATAATAATACCCTTCCATAAATATGGATGCTAAACAAGTATACATAATTATAATATAATGTCATTAATCTAATACTTATGCATATCTCGAGACGAGCAAGAAGAATCAAACTAAGTTGAGCGAGGGTGGTACGGATCTATTAGAGAATGACGTGAAGAAGCATGATCACCTTCAAAAAATAACATCAAAAAGTAAGTCCAAAATCTCACAATTTACTTAACACAATTATGACTTTAAGCAGAAAATGACATAAAATATGGATTTTGTTTTAGAATTTGTCAAAATAGAATGCGAAAAAGGAATCAGGACATCGAAAAACATAAGGATAGGTGTTTTCAAAAAGAGTCAATATGTGAAAGTCAACGGTAAACGATCAATGATCAACGGGTCAGGTCGGTTAATGGGTCGAATAATTGGTTCAACCCGTTTGGTCCAAAGGAAACCAATTCAACTAGTTTTAAACCACTAGAAAACTCTCACACATGCATGGTGGCGTGCGGGTCACATCAGACGGTGCTTCTTGCACGAAAATTTCTAAACAATTAATTTAATGCATGGGGAACAACTTATTGATGTTTGTTTGCAAAAACAAAACTTTGAAAAATGGGTTTTTTTTAACAAATCCTAAAACTTTCTCCCTTCTGACAAAGCAAACGCAAAAAGAAAACAAAAAATGGAAACCACCATATAGATGAAAACAACAAGAAGAACAACAGGGTATAGGAGGTGATAATCAAGAACAACGAAATAATGACCAAAATTGGCATAAAACCAAGAATATGAATAAAAATCAAAACAGTGCATGGTAAAACTATTAGGCACGAACAAGGGGGGGGGGGAAGAAAAGAAAAAAAGAATGGAAAAAGGTTTTTAAACAAACTTAAATTTTTGGGTAACCTATACATTCAAGTCCTCAAATTCCTGAGAAATCTTTATTAAGCATAAAAATTCTAAAACGCTTCAATTAGGCCTAAAATTGAGATGTTACAATTATCCCCCTTATGAAAATTTTGGCCTTGAAATTTTACTTGGAAGAAAAAGATGAGGAAATTGATCCTCCATCAACTTTCGAGTCTCTCAGATGGCCTTTAAAAGATTGTGGTTACTCCATGGAGCCTTAACCATCGATATATATCTTCTTCTAAGAATCCGATCCTCAAAGGAAAAGATCTGAATGGGCTACCCCTCATAATTCAAATTAGGTCTCAGCTTGACATCCTTTATAGAGATAATATGAGATGGAACAGAACGATAATGCCTTAACATATAGACATGGAAGACATCATGAATACACTCAACCTTATGAATTAACTAAAGATGATAAACAATTAGACCAACTTGACACAGAATCTGATAGGGTCCAATAAACCTCGTACTCAACTTACCTTGATGATAAAACCTAAGAACATTCTTTCATGAAGATATTTTTAGAAAAATTTGGTCACCAACACTTAACTCAATATCCCATCTCTTCAGATTAGCATATAAATTTTACCTATCAAAAGCAACCTTAATGTAACCCCCTAGACCCGGCCTAAACGTTAGACCCAAACCTAAGCGGGCACATGTCCCATTCAGAGATTTCTTTATATTTAAAACACTTATATTACATTATTTATAATACAAAACAAGATATTAGTAATACAAATAAGTCCAAAACGATAGCAAATACATGTCACCAAACACAACTGAAAAACATATAGAGATATACGTTCGTACAAATTAAGTAGTTGATCTTCCCTGATGCCAAATCTGCTAGCTTACGGTCTTCTACTATCTGAAAAAGGTTAAAAACTACAGAATGAACTAAAAAGCTCAGTGTGCTCCATAGAGTATATAATAAAAACATACGGATAAAATCTTTCAATGAAATCGGTTTATGCAACATGTTTTTAAAACATGAACACTACCCCCATCCGTTCACATCATAATTGTGTAGGTTCCCCAGAACCATACACCCAACCGCACATGCCATTTAGACCCTGAGCACAAAGCCGAGAAGTCTGCAGATAATCTTCCTTCAACAATACCCACCCAAATGACAATGAATGTATTCAAATGAAAACAATGATTAATCACTTAAAACATAACAAATATTTCATGCTTAAAAACCATATGCAGAAATACGAAAATCAGAATTCAAATCAATAATTCAGATATCAGATAAGCATATCTCAGAAGTCGGTATGAAATACCTTAATTCAGAAATTATATCAGAATATACAGTAAATCAGATATCAAGTATTCGGTATTCAGATAAATCATTTAAATCAGTAATATAATACTGTTAGGAAACACACCTGTAACAGTCTGAGAAATCGGATAGGGAAGCCTACTACTGGATTTGTCGATCACGCTCTGCTGCAGCGCTAGATCCTACGAATTGGAAAAATCCTTATTGGAATTCTAATAAAAATAAAAAAAATAATCTTAATCTTTACTTAAATAATATACGGAAACCTACGGGTAGTTCTTGTAATACGCGGTTCGGACTGATCTGACGAACGGACAACACCGGACCTGACTGATCCTTGCTCAGGTGAAACACGAGTACCTTCATAAAATATCTTACTTAATCAATTTCTTAACCATATATCAAAATACTAAAATACTAAGCCTTTTTAGGTTCACAAGCTCGATTCGGGAATTTCGGGTCAGAATTTGGCAAAACGGACTTCGGAATCAAACTCAGGACGTCGAAAAACATAAAGTATGACCTTCTGAAATTTCGAATTCTCGGTCAAAATCAAAGTCAACGGGTTTGACTGACGATTTGGAGACTTCCGGGTTCGAATTTGGTGAAACAGACCCCAAAAACGGATTCGGGACGTCGAAAACTGTCAGGATAGGTGTTTTCGGAAAAGATTAACGATCGTTTAATAGCCGGTCAAAGCCGGTCAAAGTTCTGGTCAAATGAGGTCAACAATCTGTTAAACATTTTACACAAATAGCACCCTTTTTCGAATTATTTACCAGAATAGCACCAAAACTGAATTATTTACCAGAATAGCACCAAAACCAAATTATTTACCAAAATAGCACCGGTCAACGGTCAACGGTCAACGGTCGGGTCGGGTCAACGGGTCGGGTCAACGGGTCGGGTCAACGGGTCGGGTCAACGGTCGGGTCGGGTCAACTATCGGGTCGGGTCGTGACCGGTCAAACTGGTCAAACCCTTAAGAAAACCGGTCAAACCGGTTTTTTTCAAACATTCACTCGCCCACCGGCGGCGCGTGTAGGCGCGTGGGACGTCTTCCGGGACTCTAAAAATTCCGGAAAAATTTCTAAAAATTATTTTCAGTGATTTCGAGATACTTACAAAGATCGGTTCAAATTTTTGAACGGCGGAGAGCTCGATTTCATCAAATCGGAAACTTTGACCGCTTCACCTCCCCACGCGCCGCCGTCGACGGAGATCGAGGATGACACCGGCGAACTCGGAACGGCACAAGGAACACGATGGTGCGGGAGGTGTCGTAAACGGAGCAACGATCGGCGATGAATTTAGGATTTTCAAGGCGATTGAGCTAAAAAAAAACGTCGATGCTTTGACTTGAAATTCACGACGTTTGGCAGCGTTTCGCTTCAATTAAATTGAGGGGATTGTTCCTGACTCGATAACGAACACGATGGTGCTTTCAAAACAACGATCGGAATTCAGACAGCGTCGGAATCGGGGTCGGAAGTTGAGGCAAGGAAATGGAAATTTGGGAGGAATTGGGTTCTGATTTTCAGAACCCAATTCACGCATAAATCATATATATAAACCAAATACCTAACTTTTTTGGGTAAATTCAGGGCTTGGTCCCTGAATTTCCTTTAACTCTAAAACAAGCTTCAAGTTTTAAAATCTTTCATTTAGTCCCCAAATTTTCACCAATTACACAATTAAATCTTCAAATCCCAAATTAATATTATTTGAAATTTTCGGGTTGTTACAATTCTCCCCCTCTACAAGAAATTTCGTCCTCGAAATTTACCTTATGAAAACAGATGAGGAAATTGAACCTTCATTGACTCCAATGTCTCCCAAGTAGCTTCTGAGGGGCTACGGTTACTCCACAGAACTTTGACCATTGGAATACGCCTATTCCGAAGAACTCGCTCATCCCTCTCTAAAACATGAACATGCTCCTCCTCATATGACAAATCAGGTCTCAGCTCTACCTCATCAACCTGAATGATGTGATCTGGATCTGGACGGTATCGCCTTAACATAGACACATGAAAAACATCATGAATACGACTGAGCTGGGGAGGCAACTCAAGCTGATAAGCAACAGGTCCAACTTTCTTCAGAATACAATACGGCCCAATAAATCTCGGACTCAATTTACCCTTACGTCCAAATCTCAATACCTTCTTCCATGGAGATACCTTGAGAAAAACCTGATCTCCAACCTCAAACTCGATATCCTTACGTCGCTTATCTGCGTATGACTTCTGCCTATCAAATGCCTCTCTTAAGCGATCACGGATCAGTCTGACAGTAGCTTCAGTCTCTCGAACCAAGTCTGGACCCAAAGTCTTCCTATCATGCAATTCAGTCCAACATATAGGAGTACGACATCTACGTCCATACAGAGCCTCATACGGTGCCATACGAATACTCGCCTGATAACTATTATTGTAAGCGAACTCAGCTAATGGCAAGAAATCTTCCCAGCTACCACGAAAATCAATCACACAACCACGTAACATATCCTCCAACACCTGAATCAATCGCTCAGACTGTCCATCGGTTTGAGGATGAAAAGCTGTACTGAAATTCAAACGAGTACCCAGAGCCTCGTGCAAAGCTTTCCAGAACCTAGAAGTGAATCTCGGATCTCGATCAGATATGATAGACAACGGGACACCATGAAGTCTAACGATCTCAGAAATGTACAACTTAGCCAGTTTATCCAGAGAATAATTAACCCGAATAGGGATAAAGTGCGCTGACTTGGTGAGTCGATCAACAATCACCCATATAGAATCCTTTTTGGAAGGAGTTAGAGGAAGACCAGTAACGAAGTCCATCGTAATACGCTCCCATTTCCACTCAGGAATCTTAATTGACTGTAACAATCCAGATGGATGCTGATGCTCTGCCTTAACCTGCTGACAAGTCAAACACCTCGCCACAAAATCTGAAATATTTTTCTTCATACCAGTCCAAAGTAGCGCTCTTTGAGATTATTGTACATTTTGTCCCCGCCAGGATGCATAGCATATGGACTACTATGAGCTTCCTGAAGATAACCCTCTCAACTCATCATCTTTAGGGACGCAATGACGACCGTGAAAACACAAAACCATCCTGATCCAAAGTATACTCCGAACTCGATCCCTGCTTAACTTGTTCAATAATGGGAAACAACGAGCTGTCAAGGAGTTGTTTGGCCTTAATCTCCTCGGCCAAAGTAGGTTTAACCTGTAACTCTGCTAACATGCTATTATCATCAAATAAGCTCAAGTTAGGAAATAAGGCTCTGAGATCTGATATCGCCTTACGGCTCAAGGCGTCTGCCACTACATTAGCCTTCCCTGGATGATATTCTATCTCGAAATCATAATCCTTTAAAAGCTCCAACCAGCGACGCTGTCTCAAATTCAATTCTTTCTGAGTAAGCAGATACTTCAGACTCTTATGATCAGTATATATATAACATTTTCTCCGTAGAGGTAGTGTCTCCAGATCTTTAAAGCGAAAACCACAGCAGCTAATTCCAGATCGTGAGTAGGATAGTTACGCTCATGCGGCCTTAACTGACGTGATGCATAAGCGACAACCTTCCTATCTTGCATCAAAACACATCCTAATCCAGAATGAGAAGCACTGTAGACAGAAAAATCCTTCCCAGATTCAGGCTGAATCAACACTGGGGCTTGAGTTAGAACAGTCTTCAATTTCTCAAAGCTAGCTTGTTGGTCCTCAGACCAGACAAATGGAACATCTTTCCTTAATAGTTTCGTCAGAGGAGCTGCAATAAGGAGAACCCCTCAACGAAACGACGGTAGTAACCAGCTAACCCCAAGAAACTACGGATCTCAGAGACGTTCCTAGGTTGCTTCCAGTTCAGAATAGCCTCCACTTTGCTCGGATCCACCTGAATGCCATCAGCAGAGACAATATGTCCAAGAAAAGTCACTTCGCTGAGCCAGAATTCACACTTGCTCAACTTAGCGTATAGTTTATTCTCCCTTAGAGTTTGAAGAACAATCCTTAAATGCTCCTCATGTTCTGCTTCACTTCTAGAATACACCAGTATGTCATCAATGAATACAACTACAAACTGGTCCAAATAAGGTCGAAACACCCTATGCATCAAATCATAAAGGCAGCAGGGGCGTTAGTTAACCCGAAGGACATCACCAAAAACTCATAGTGCCCATACCGAGTACGGAAAGCAGTCTTCGGAATATCCACATCTTTCACTTTGAGTTGGTAATAACCAGATCTCAAGTCTATCTTTGAAAAGATAGAAGCCCCTCGGAATTGGTCAAAAAGATCATCGATTCTGGGCAGAGGATATTTGTTTTTAACCGTGAGCTTGTTCAGTTTTCTATAATCAATACAGAGTCTCAATGTCCCATCTTTCTTCTTAACAAAGAGAACTGGGGCTCCCCACGGTGATACACTGGGTCAGATAAATCCCCTGTCCAACAACTCCTGGAGTTGGACTTTCAGTTCCTTAAGCTCCTTTGGGGCCATACGATAAGGAGCCATTGAAACCGGTTGGAACCAGAATAGACTTCAATCTCAAACTCGACTTCTCTATCTGGAGGTAATCCAGGCAACTCCTCGGGAAAAACATCGGAAAATTCCTTGACAATTCGGATGCCTTCAATATCTGATTGAGATCTCCTAGTGTCCAGAATATAAGCAAGAAACGCCTCGGAACCCTTCCTGATCATCTTCTCCGCTACCAAGGAAGACACAACATTCGTCAGAAATCCACGTCGTTCCCCGATCATTACAATCTTTCGATTATCTGGGGTCTTCAGAACAACTCTCTTAGTCTCAAAATCAATATTTACTCGATGTTTGTTCAACCAATCTACGCCGAGAATCAAATCGAACTCTTCAAAGGGTAACTCCATCAGGTTAGCCAGAAAAATCTCTCCGTTGATCTCTACAAGGCACTTTCTAAAAATACGATGCAACACGATGGATTTGCCTAAGGGACTTTGAACTATCACTGAATGCTCAGTATACTTAACAGGAATATTTAGACCCTCAGAAACGGAATGCGATACATAGGAATTTGTAGAGCCACTATCAAACAATGCAAAGTATGGAACTGAATGAATAGTAACAGTACTTGCAGTCACATTAGGCCCATCACGATTTGTCGAAGTCTGGCAGTATAAACCAATGCCGGCTGTCTGGCCTCAGATCTGACTGGACCCCTATTTTGAGATGCTCGGCCTCTATTAGCCGATCCAGGTGCTCTCTCCTGAGTACGACCACCTACAGGAGTCTGAACAGTACTCTGAGATCGAGCGGGAGTACAGCTGGTGTCTGAACTAGAAACTGGCACTGGTCCCTTATAATATGGTCACCAGAACCACATCTAAACAGGTGCCAAATTTTCTTCTGCATTCCCCAAGATGATGTTTTCCCACAGTAATCACATGTCTGCAAAGGTTGCAACCCAGAAGATCCACCATGTCTAGTAGACTGAAAAGTGAAGCACCAGATGCAACAGGTCTGACACTCGCACTGCCTTCTGAAAGAAATCACCCCTGCCTCTCTTGCTAGGATGTGCAGAAGAATAACAAAACCAGAAGGCCTCCTGAATCGATTCTGGCTCGATCAGTATCTCTTTGGCTCCATACCCAATAGCTCTATTTCTTCAGCAGTCTTAGCTATCTCGACCAAGGCGTCAAATTCCTCTCCCGATGGTAGCAACTCGACTCCTGATCTCATACCTGAGTCTATTCTCAAACCTCAAAGCATCGATCTGCCTCAGTGTTAACAAGTCCAGGGGCATAGCGACTCAATCGGATGAACTCAACCTCGTAGTCCATAACAGTCATATTACCCTGCTCCAGATTCTGAAACTCCTGGCGTCGTTCCTGTAGATATCTCTCTCCGACGTAACGACTCCGGAAACGTTCTTGAAAAGATCCATGTTAACTGGTTTCTTGGAATACTACCAGAAATGGATTGCCACCATCTGAAGCTTTCTTTCTTTAACTAGTTAGGGCCCCCTTCAACTTCTGCTCAGGTCTGAGGTCCATCTCATCCATAATCCTCTCTGTGTCCTCCAGCCAATACTCAGCGTCTGTCGGAGGTCCACCAGTAATACCCTCGAATGGAATTACACCAGCAGCGACCAAAGAATTTGAAATCTCCACTACAGTCATGTTACTAGGGGCTCTAGCAGCTCTCTGAAACATGCGGAAGATAGCTCTATTAATGGCGTCTTCATTCATCTCAGAATCCTCATTTTCAGTGACAGGAGGGTCTCTCACAGGAGTAAACTGATCATCTTGAGAAAGAGTCGGATCTACTTGTGGAACAGGAGAATCAAGTGGTGACAATGGATCGTCTATCGTAACAGAAGGTCGAGCGACTCGCCCTCTACCACGTCCACGTCCTGTCCTACGACCTCTAGCAGCATTCATTATTGGATCTATAAGGCTCTATAGAAAGAATTCGAAACATATGTCAGATTAGCATCAGGGATCTCGAGAAAACTTTAAATTATAAAATATGGTGACACATTTTTTTTTTTTTTCAAAATTTAGGACCCATATACAGTCCGAGTGTTTAAAACTGAAAGCTCTGATACCACCAAATGTAACCCCCTAGACCCGGCCTAAACGTTAGACCCAAACCTAAGCGGGCACATGTCCCATTCAGAGATTTCTTTATATTTAAAACACTTATATTACATTATTTATAATACAAAACAAGATATTAGTAATACAAATAAGTCCAAAACGATAGCAAATACATGTCACCAAACACACTGAAAAACATATAGAGATATACGTTCGTACAAATTAAGTAGTTGATCTTCCCTGATGCCAAATCTGCTAGCTTACGGTCTTCTACTATATGAAAAAGGTTAAAAACTACAGAATGAACTAAAAGCTCAGTGTGCTCCATACAGTATAAATAAAAACATACGGATAAAATCTTTCAATGAAATCGGTTTATGCAACATGTTTTTAAAACATGAACACTACCCCCATCTGTTCACATCATAATTGTGTAGGTTCCCCAGAACCATACACCCAACCGCACATGCCATTTAGACCCTGAGCACAAAGCCGAGAAGTCTGCAGATAATCTTCCTTCAACAATACCCACCCAAATGACAATGAATGTATTCAAATGAAAACAATGATTAATCACTTAAAATAACAAATTTCATGCTTAAAAACCATATGCAGAAATACGAAAATCAGAATTCAAATCAATAATTCAGATATCAGATAAGCAGATCTCAGAAGTCGGTATGAAATACCTTAATTCAGAAATTATATCAGAATATACAGTAAATCAGATATCAAGTATTCGGTATTCAGATAAATCATTTAAATCAGTAATATAATACTGTTAGGAAATACACCTGTAACAGTCTGAGAAATCGGATAGGGAAGCCTACTACTGGATTTGTCGATCACGCTCTGCTACAGCGCTAGATCCTACGAATTGGAAAAATCCTTATTGGAATTCTAATAAAAATAAAAAAAAATAATCTTAATCTTTACTTAAATAATATACGGAAACCTACGGGTAGTTCTTGTAATACGCGGTTCGGACTGATCTGATGAACGGACAACACCGGACCTGACTGATCCTTGCTCAGGTGAAACACGAGTACCTTCATAAAATATCTTACTTAATCAATTTCTTAACCATATATCAAAATACTAATACTAAGCCTTTTTAGGTTCACAAGCTCGATTCGGGAATTCGGGTCAGAATTTGGCAAAACGGACTTCGGAATCAAACTCAGGACGTCGAAAAATAAAGTATGACCTTCCGAAATTCGAATTCTCGGTCAAAATCAAGTCAACGGGTTGACTGACGATTTGGAGACTTCTGGGTTCGAATTTGGTGAAACAGACCCCCAAAACGGATTCGGGACGTCGAAAACTATCAGGATAGGTATTTTCGGAAAAGATTAACGATTGTTTAATAGCCGGTCAAAGCCGGTCAAAGTTCTGGTCAAAGGAGGTCAACAATCTGTTGAACATTTTACACAAATAGCACCCTTTTTCGAATTATTTACCAGAATAGCACCAAAACTGAATTTTTACCAGAATAGCACCAAAACCGAATTATTTACCAAATAGCACCGGTCAACGGTCAACGGTCAACGGTCAACGGTCGGGTCGGGTCAACGGGTCGGGTCAACGGTCGGGTCGGGTCAACGGTCGGGTCGGGTCGTGACTGGTCAAACCCTTAAGAAAACCGGTCAAACCGGTTTTTTTCAAACATTCACTCGCCCACCGGCGGCGCGTGTAGGCGCGTGGGACGTCTTCCGGGACTCTAAAAATTCCGGAAAAATTTCTAAAATTATTTTCAGTGATTTCGAGATACTTACAAAGATCGGTTCAAATTTTTGAACGGCGGAGAGCTCGATTTCATCAAATCGGAAACTTTGACCGCTTCACCTCCCCACGCGCCGCCGTCGCGAGATCGAGGATGACCCGGCGAACTCGGAACGGCACAAGGAACACGATGGTGCGGGATGTGTCGTAAACGGAGCAACGATCGGCGATGATTTAGGATTTTCAAGGCGATGAGCTAAAAAAAACGTCGATGCTTTGACTTGAAATTCACGACGTTGGCAGCGTTTCGCTTCAATTAAATTGAGGGGATTGTTCCTGACTCGATAACGAACACGATGGTGCTTTCTAAACAACGATCAGAATTCAGACGGCGTCGGAATCGGGGTCGGAAGTTGAGGCAAGGAAATGGAAATTTGGGAGGAATTGGGTTCTGATTTTCAGAACCCAATTCACCGAATAAATCATATATATAAACCAAATACCTACTTTTTGGGTAAATTCAGGGCTTGGTCCCTGAATTTCCTTTAACTCTAAAACAAGCTTCAAGTTTTAAAATCTTTCAATTTAGTCCCCAAATTTTCACCAATTACACAATTAAATCTTCAAATCCCAAATTAATATTATTTGAAATTTTCGGGTTGTTACACTTAAGCCTATCTTGAATCATTCTAATTGTACTTGTAGTATCTTGAATAAGATCGGGTCCCATAACTATCCTATTAAATAACTCAGTCTAACATAATTGGGTACGACACCTATGACCATACAAAGCCTCAAACGGTGCCATCTGAATAATATTCTAATAATTTTTGTTTTAGGCAAACTCAAGAAAAGGCAAGTGATCCTCCTAAATTCACTGGAAATCAATAATGCAACCTCTGAGCATATCCTCTAGAATCTAAATAACTCGCTCAGACTGACCATTGACTGCGGGTTGTAAACTATGCTAAATTTCAATCGTGTATCCAGAGCCTTTAAAAACGGCGACTTAAAACTCATATCTCTATCATAAATAATAGACAATGGAAATCCATGAAGACAAAAAATCTAAAAAATGTACAACCGAGCCTATCTATCCAAATTATAACTAGTCCAAACTAGGATGAAGTATGTAGACTTAGTGAGATGATCAATAATAACTTAAACTGAATTCTTCTTCCACTACATTAAATGTAATCCATTGACAAAATCCATAGTTACTCTCTCTTATTTCCACTTAGGAATATGAATGGGTTAAAGCAAAATAGGCGGAAACTGATTCTCAGCTTTCACTTGTTGATAGGTCAGACACTTAGCCACATACTCAATGACATCGCTTTTTAAACCAGACACTTAGTACATTTCTCTGAGATTTCGGTACATCTTAACACCACTGGGATGCATCACATATGGACTATGATGAATCTTTCACGAAATAGTAGTTCGTAACTCATAATCATTCGAAAAACAATAACGTTCCCGAAAGCACAGTATAATATGCTCATCGAAGATTTACTTGGAATTAGAACCCTACTCAGCTCATTTTACAATAGAGAATAAGGATGATTTGAGAGGTTACTTCGACTTAATCTCATTCTCCAATGTTGGCTTATCTCGGTGCTCAGCTAACAATGTACCATCATTTTACAAGCTCATACTAGAAAAGATCACCCTCCGATCAGTGTTCGTTCAATGAATCAAAGCATCGACAACAATGTTGGCTTTTCCAAGATGATATTCAATCTCAAAATCATAGTCTTCAAAAACACTAACAAATGAAGTTGTCTCAAATTAAGATCCTTTTGAGTCAACAAATACTTCAGGCTTTTATGATCAGTATAAATATAACACTTCTCCCAATAAAGATAGTGCCTTTAGATTTTTAGTTCAAAAACCACTACAACCAACTCGAGATCATGAGTAGGATGGTTAAACTAATGCGATTTCAAATGACGAGACAAACTAAAACTCTACCATTCTTCATCAAAATAGAACTGAAACCAGTATGTGAAGAATCATTATAAACTGTATAGTCCTTTCTGAACTCAGGTTGGATTGAAATCGGTGCTTGAGTCAAAACTGATTTCAACTGCTTAAACCCGACTGTTGAGCCTCCCCCTAGGTATAAGGCACACTATTCCTTAGAATTTTTTTCAAATGAGCTGCAATCATAGAGAACCTCTCTACAAACCTCCAGTAATAGCCCTATAAGCACAAAAAACTATGAACCTCAACCATATTCTTATGTTGTTTCCAGTTCATAGTAGCCTCAATTTTTTTCGAATCAACAGAAATACGCATAAGGCACACTATTCCTTAGAATTTTTTTCAAATGAGCTGCAATCATAGAGAACCTCTCTACAAACCTCCAGTAATAGCCCTATAAGCACAAAAAACTATGAACCTCAACCATATTCTTATGTTGTTTCCAGTTCATAGTAGCCTCAATTTTTTTTCGAATCAACAGAAATACGCTTAGCAGAAATAATGTGACCCAAGAATATCACTTTGCTAAGCCAAAATTCACACTTATTGAACTTCGCATAAAGTTGTTTTTCCTTCAAAGTATTTAAAACAAATCTCAAATACTCATCGTGCTTAGCCTTATATTTTGAGTAAATCATGATATCACCGATAAATAAAATGACAAACTAATCCATGTACTGTTGGAATACCCGATTCATCATATCCATGAAAGTAGCAGGGACATTAGTCAACCAGAATGACATCATTAAGAACTCATAATGCCCATATCAAGTATTGAAAGCTATAGTTTTTAAGCAAACTTAAATTTTTGTGTAAACTATACTTTTAAGTCCTCAAATTCCTGAGAAAACTTCACTAAGCATAAAAATTCTAAAACGCTTCAATTAGGCCCAAAAATTAAGATGTTACAATTCTCCCTCTTATGAAAATTTTGACCTTGAGATTTTACTTGGAAGAAAAAGATTAGGAAATTGATCCTCCATCAACCTTCGAGTCTCTCAGATGGTGTTTAAAAGATTGTGGTTACTCCATGGATCCTTAACCATCGATATATATCTTCTTCTAAGAACCCGATCCTCAAAGGTAAAGATTTAAATAGGCTACCCCTCATAATTCAAATTAGCTCTCAGCTTGACATCCTTTATAGAGATAATATGAGATGAGTCAGAATGGTAATGCCTTAACATATAGACATGGAATACATCATGAATACAATCAAACTTATGCATTAATTAAAGATGATAAACAATTAGACTAACTTGACACAAAATCTGATAGGGTCCAATAAACCTCATACTCAACTTACCTTGACGATAAACCCTGAGAACATTCTTCCATGAAGATATTTTTAGAAAAATTTGGTCACCAACACTAAACTCAATATCCTATCTCTTCAGATCAGTGTAAGACTTTTACCTATCAAAAGTAACCATAAGCCTATCTCGAATCAGTCTAACTGTACTCTCAGTATCTTGAATAAGATCGGGTCCCATAACTCTCCTATTAAATAACTCAGTCTAACATAATTGGGTACGACACCTACGACCATACAAAGCCTTATACGGTGCCATCTGAATAATATTCTAATAATTGTTGTTGTAGGCAAACTCAACCAAAGGCAAGTGATCCTCACAACTTCCCCGGAAATCAATAATGCACCCTCTGAGCATATTCTCTAGAATCTAAAAAACTCGCTCAGACTGACCATTGACTGCGAGTAGTAAGCTATGCTAAAATTCAATCGTGTATCTAGAGCCTTTGAAAACCGTGACCTATAACTTATATGTCTATCTGAAAAAATAGATAATGGAGCTCCATGAAGACGAAAAATCTAAAAAATGTACAACCAAGCCAATCTATCCAAATTATAACTAGTCTGAACTAGGATGATATGTGTAGACTTAGTGAGATGATCAATAATAACCTAAACTGAATTCTTCTTTGACTACATCAAATGCAATCCATTGACAAAATCCATAGTTACTCTCTCTAATTTCCACTCAGGAATATGAATGGGTTGAAGCAAAACAGACAGAAACTGATTCTTAGTTTTCAATTGTTGATAGGTCAGACACTTAGCCACATACTCAATGACATCACTTTTTAAACCAGACCAATAGTATATTTCTATGAGATTTCAGTGCATCTTAACACCACTGGGATGCATCACATATGGACTATGATGAGTCTTTAACAAAATAGTAGTTTATAACTCAGAATCATTCGAAAAACAATATAGTCCCCAAAAGCTCAGCTAACAATGTACCATCATCATACAAGCTCATACTAGCAAACATCACCCTCCAATCAGGGTTCGTTCTATGAATCAAAGCATCGACAACAATGTTGGCCTTTCCAAGATGATATTCATTCTCAAAATCATAGTCTTCAAAAACTCTAAGAAACGACGCTATCTCGAATTATGATCCTTTTGAGTCAACAAATACTTCAGGCTTTTATGATCAGTATAGATATAACACTTATCTCAATAAAGATAGTGACTTTATATTTTTAGTTCAAAAACCACTACAACCAACTCAAGATCATGAGTAGGATAGTTATACTAATGCGACTTCAAATGACGAGACAAAATAAAACTCTACCATTCTTCATCAAAATATAACTCAAACCAGTATATAAAGAATCACTATAAACTGTATAATCCTTCCCGGACTCAGGTTGGATTGAAATTGGTACTTGAGTCAAAACTGATTTCAACTGCTTAAACCTGACTACTGAGCCTCACCCTATGCATAGGGCACACCTTTCGTCAGAATTTTTTCCAAATGAGCTGCAATCATAGAGAACCTCTCTATAAACCTCCAGAATTAGCCTTATAAGCACAAAAAACTATGAACCTCAACCACATTCTTAGGTTGTTTCCAGTTCATAGTAGCCTCAATTATTTTTCTCGAATCAACAGAAATACCCTTAGCAGAAATAATGAAACCCAAGAATATCACTTTG
The DNA here is from genome assembly GCF_006381635.1 of Hibiscus syriacus. NCBI lineage: Eukaryota > Viridiplantae > Streptophyta > Magnoliopsida > Malvales > Malvaceae > Hibiscus > Hibiscus syriacus. The sequence continues at coordinate 6,981,862 of NW_024063194.1, forward strand.
CTAAGCCAAAATTCAAACTTATTGAACTTCACATAAAGTTGTTTTTCCTTCAAAGTATTCAAAACAAATTTCAAATGCTCATCGTGCTCAACCTTAGATTTTGATTAAATCATGATAACATCGATAAATAAAATGTCAAACTAATCTAGATACGGTTGGAATACCCGATTCATCATATCCAGGAAAGTAGCAGGGACATTAGTCCACCAAAATGAAATCATTAAGAACTCATAATGCCCATATCGTGTACTGAAAGCTATCGTTTTTAAACAAACCTAAATTTTTGGGTAAACTATACTTTTAAGTCCTCAAATTCCTAAGAAAACTTTATTGAGCATAAAAATTTTAAAACGCTTCAATTAGGCCCAAAAATTGAGATGTTAATATTCTCCCCCTTATGAAAATTTTGACCTTGAAATATTACTTGGAAGAAAAAAATGAGGAAATTGCTCCTCCATCAACCTTTGAGTCTCTCAAATGGCCTGTAAAAGATTGTGGTTACTCCATGGAGCCTTAACCATCGATATATATCTTCTTTCAAGAACGCGATCCTCAAAGGCAAATATCTGAATGGGCTACCCCTCATAATTCAAATTAGGTCTCAGCTTGACATCCTCTATAGAGATAATATAAAACGGATCAGAATAGTAATGCCTTAACATATAGACATGGAAGACATCATGAATACACTCAAGCTTATACGCTAACTAAATATGATAAGAAATTATACCAACTCGACACAGAATCTGATATGGTCCAATAAACCTCATACTCAACTTACCTTGACGATAAAACTTGAGAACATTCTTCCATGAAGATATTTTTAGAAAAATTTGGTCACCAACACTGAACTCAATATCCCGTCTCTTCAGATCAGCATAAGACTTTTACGTATCAAAAGTAACCTTAAGCCTATCTAAAATCAGTCTAACTGTACTCTCAGTATCTTAAATAAGATCGGGTCCCATAACTCTCCTATTAAATAACTCAATCTAACATAATTGGGTACGACACCTACGACCATACAATGCCTCATACGGTGCCATCTGAATAATATTCTAATAATTGTTGTTGTAGGCAAACTCAGCCAAAGGCAAGTGATCCTCTCAACTTCTGCGGAAATCAATAATGCACCCTCTGAGTATATCCTCTAGAATCTAAATAACTCGTTCAGACTGACCATTGACTACGGGTGGTAAGCTATGCTAAAATTCAATCGTGTATCCAGAGCCTTTGAAAACCGCGACCTAAAACTCATATCTCTATCAGAAAGAATAGAACATGAGCTCCATGAAGACGAAAAATCTAAAAAATGTACAACCGAGCTAATCTATCCAAATTATAACTAGTCTAAACTAGGCTGAAGTGTGTAGACTTAGTGAGACGATCAATAATAACCTAAACTGAATTCTTCTTGGACTACATCAAATGCAATCCATTGACAAAATCCGTAGTTACCCTCTCTCATTTCCACTCAGGAATATGAATGGGTTGACATAAAATAGATGAACACCGATTCTCAGTTTTCACTTGTTGATAGGTCAGACACTTAGCCACATACTCAATGACATCGCTTTTTAAACTAGACCAATAGTACATTTTTCGGAGATTTCGGTATATCTTAACACCATTGGGATGTATCACTTATGGACTATGATGAGTCTTTCAAAAAATAGTAGTTCCTAACTCAGAATCATTCAAAAAACAATAACATCCCCGAAAACACAGTATATTATCCTCATCGAAGGTTACATGGAATCAGAACCCTGCCCAACTCATTTTACAAAAGAGAATAAGGATGATTTGAGAGGTTACTTTGACTTAATCTCATCCTCCAATTTAGGCTTATCTCGGTGCTCAGCTAACAATGTACCATCATAATACAAGCTCAAACTAGCAAACATCACCCTTCGATCAATGTTCATTCTATAAATCAAAGCATCGACAACAATGTTGGCCTTTCCAAGATGATATTCAATCTCAAAATCATAGTCTTCAAAAACTCTAACAAATGACGATGTCTCAAATTAAGATCCTTTTGAGTCAAGAAATACTTCAGGCTTTTTTTATCAGTATAGATATAACACTTCTCCCAATAAAGATAGTGCCTTTAGATTTTTAGTTCAAAAACCACTACAACCAACTCGAGATCATGAGTATGATAGTTATACTAATGCAACTTCAAATGAAGAGACAAACTAAAACTCTATCATTCTTCATCAAAATATAACTCAAACCAGTATATGAAGAATCACTATAAACTGTATAATCCTTCCTGGACTCAAGTTGGATTGAAATCGGTGCTTGAGTCAAAGCTGATTTCAACTGCTCAAACCCGACTACTGAGGCTCACCCTAGGCATAAGGTACACCTTTCCTCAGAATTTTTATCAAATGAGCTGCAATCATAGAGAACCTCACTACAAACCTCCAGTAATAGCCTTATAATCCCAAAAAACTATGAACCTCAATCACATTCATAGGTTGTTTCCAGTTCATAGTAGCCTCATTTTTTTTAAATCAACAGAAATACCCTTAACAGAAATAATGAGACCTAAGAATATCACTTTGCTAAGCCAAAATTCAAACTTATTGAACTTCACATAAAGTTATTTTTCCTTTAATGTATTCAAAAAAAATTTCAAATGCTCATCGTGCTCAGCCTTAGATTTTGAGTAAATCATGATATCATCAATAAATAAAATAAAAAACTAATCCAAATACGGTTGGAATACCAGATTCATCATATCCATGAAAGTAGAAAGGACATTAGTCAACCAGAATGACATCATTAAGAACTCATAATACCCATATCGAGTACTAAAAGCTATCATTTTTAAACAAACCTAAATTTTTTGAGTAAACTATACTTTTAAGTCCTCAAATTCCGGAGAAAACTTCATTAAGCATAAAAATTCTAAAACGCTTCAATTAGGCCCAAAAATTGAGATGTTACAATTCTCCTCCTTACAAAAATTTCGGCCTTGAAATTTTACTTGGAAGAAAAAAATGAGGAAATTGCTCCTCCATCAACCTTCGAGTCTCTCATATGGCCTTTAAAAGATTATGGTTACTCAATGAAGCATTAACCATCGATATATATCTTCTTTCAAGAACCTGATCCTCTAAGGTAAATATCTGAATGGGCTACCCCTCAAAATTCAAATTAGGTCCCAGCTTGACATCCTCTATAGAGATAATATAAGACGGGTCAGAACGGTAATGCCTTAACATATAGACATGGAAGACATCATGAATACACTAAAGCTTATGCGCTAACTAAAGATGATAAGCAATTAGACCAACTCGACACAGAATATGATATGGTCCAATAAACCTCATACTCAACTTACCTTGACGATAAAACCTAAGAACATTCTTCCATGAAGATATTTATAGAAAAATTTGGTCACCAACACTGAACTCAATATCCCGTCTCTTCATATCAGCATAAGACTTTTTCCTATCAACAGCAACCTTAAGCCTATCTCGAATCAGTCTAATTATACTCTCAGTATCTTGAATAAGATCGGGTCCCATAACTCTCCTATTAAATAACTCAGTCTAACATAATGGGGTACGACACCTACGACAATACAAAGGCTCATACGGTGCCATCTGAATAATATTCTAATAATTGTTGTTGTAGGCAAGCTAAGGCAAAGGCAAGTGATCCTCTCAACTTCCCTAGAAATCAATAATGCACCCTCTGAGCATATCCTCTAGAATCTAAATAACTCGCTCAGACTGACCATTAACTGCGGGTGGTAAGCTATGCTAAAACTCAATCGTGTATCCAGAGCCTTTGAAAACCACGGCCTAAAACTCATATCTCTATCAGAAAGAATAGACAATGGAACTCCATGAAGATGAACAATCTAAAAAATGTACAACCAAGCCAATCTATCCAAATTAAAACTAGTCTGAACTAGGATGAAGTGTATAGACTTACTGAGACGATCAATAATAACATAAACTGAATTCTTCTTCGACTACATCAAATTCAATCCATTGAAAAAATCCATAGTTACTCATGTTATTTCCAAACAGAAATATGAATGGGTTAAAGCAAAACAAAGGGAAACTGATACTTAGCTTTCACTTGTAGATAGGTCAGACACTTAGCCACATACTCAATGACATCGCTTTTTAAACCAGACCAATAGTACATTTCTCTGGGATTTCAGTACATCTTAACACCACTGGGATGCGTCACATATGCACTATGATGAATATTTCACAAAATAGTAGTTCGTAACTCATAATCCTTCGGAAAACAATAACGTCCTCGAAAGCAAAATATGCTATCCTCATCGAAGGCTCAGTTGGAATCAGAACCCTGCTCAACTCATCTTATAATAGAGAATAAGGATGATTTGAGAGGTTACTTCGACTTAATCTCATCCTCCAATATAGGCTTATCTCGGTGGTCAGCTAACAATGTATCATCATCATACAAGTTCATACTAGAAAACATCACCCTCCAATCACTGTTCGTTCAATGAATCAAACATCGAAAACAATGTTGGCCTTTCCAAGATGATATTCAATCTCAAAATAATAGTCTTCAGAAACTCTAACAAGCGATGCTCTCTCAAATTAAGATCCTTTTGAGTCAACAAATACTTCAGGCTTTTATGATCAGTATAGATATAACACTTCTCCCAATAAAGATAGTGCCTTTAGTTTTTTAGCTCAAAAACCACTACAACCAACTCGAGATCATGAGTAGGATAGTTATACTAATGCGACTTCAAATGACAAGACAAACTAAAACTCTACCATTCTTTATAAAAATATAACTGAAACCAGTATGTGAAGAGTCACTATAAACTGTATAATCCTTCCCGGACTCAGGCTGGATTGAAATTGGTGCTTGAGTTAAAAATGATTTCAACTGCTCAAACCTGACTGCTGAGCCTCACCCTAGGTATAAGGCACATTTTTCCTTAGAATTTTTGTCAAATGAGCTGCAATCATAGAGAACCTCTCTACAAACATCCAGTAATAGCCCTATAAGCCCAAAAACTATGAACCTCAACAATATTCTTAGGTTGTTTCCAGTTCATAGTAGCCTCATTTTTTTTCGAATCAACAGAAATACCCTTAGCAGAAATAATGTGACCCAAGAATATCACTTTGCTAAGCCGAAATTCGCACTTATTGAATTTCGCTTAAAGTTGTTTTTCCTTCAAAGTATTAAAAACAAATCTCAAATACTCATCGTGTTTAGCCTTAGATTTTGAGTAAATCATGATATCACCGATAAATAAAATGACAAACTAATCCTGATACAGTTGGAATACCGGATTCATCATATCCATGAAAGTAGCAGGGACATTAGTCAACAAAAATGACATCATTAAGAACTCATAATGCCCATATCGAGTATTGAAAGCTATGTTTTTAAACAAACCAAAATTTTTGGGTAATCTATACTTTTAAGTCCCCAAATTCTTGAGAAAACTTCATTAAGCATAAAAATTCTAAAACGCTTCAATTAGGCCCAAAAATTGAGATGTTACAATTCTCCCCCTTATGAAAATTCCGGCCTTGAAATATTATTTGGAAGAAAAAGATGAGGAAATGCTCCTCCATCAACCTTTGAGTCTCTCAGATGGCCTTTAAAAGATTGTGGTTACTCCATGGAGCCTTAACCATCGATATATATCTTCTTCTAATAACCCGATCCTCAAAGGTAAATATCTGAATGGGCTACCCCTCATAATTCAAATTAGGTCTCAGCTTGACATCCTCTATAGAGATAATATAAGACGGGTCAGAACGGTAATGCCTTAACATATAAACATGGAATATATCATGAATACACTCAAGCTTATACGTTAACTAAAGATGATAAACACTTACACCAACTCGACACAGAATCTGATAGGGTCCAATAAACCTCATACTTAACTTACCTTGACGATAAAACCTGAGAACATTCTTCCATGAAGATATTTTTAGAAAAATTTAGTAACCAACATTGAACTCAGTATCCCGTCTCTTCAGATCAGCATAAGACTTTTACCTATCAAAAGTAACCATAAGCCTATCTCGAATCATTCTAACTATACTCTTAGTATCTTGAATAAGATCGGGTCCCACAAATCTTCTATTAAATAACTCAGTCTAACATAATTGCATACGACACCTACGACCATACAAATCCTCATACGGTGCCATCTGAATAATATTCAAATAATTATTGTTGTAGGCAAACTCAGGCAAAGTCAAGGGATCCAGTCAACTTCCCTGGAAATCAATAATGCACCCTCTGAGCATATCCTCTAGAATCTATATAACTCGCTCAGACTGGCCATTGACTGCGGGTGGTAAGCTATGTAAAAATTCAATCGTGTATCTAGAGCCTTTGAAAACCGTGACCTAAAACTCATATCTTTATCAGAAAGAATAGACAATGGAACTCCAAGAAGACGAACAATCTAAAAATATCCAACCGAGCCATTCTATCCAAATTATAACTAGTCTGAACTAGGATGAAGTGTGTAGACTTAGTGAGAAGATCAATAATAACCTAAACTAAAATCTTGTTTGACTACATCAAATATAATCCATTGACAAAATCCACAGTTACTCCCTCTCATTTCCACTTAAAAATATAAATGGGTTGAAGCAAAACAGACGGAAACTAACGCTCACCTTTCACTTGTTGATAGGCCAGACACTTAGCCACATACTCAATGACATCACTTTTATGATGAGTATTTCACAAAATAGTAGTTCATAACTCATAATTCTTTAGAAAAAAATAACGTCCCCGAAATCATAATATACTATCCTCATCAAAGGTTTACTTGGAATCAGAACCCTGCTCATCTCATTTTACAATAGAGAATAAGGATGATTTGAGAGGTTACTTTGACTTAATATCATCCTCCAATGTAGGCTTATCTCGGTGCTCAGCTAACAATGTATCATCATCATACAAGCTCATACTAGCAAACATCACCCCCCAATTAGTGTTCGTTCAATGAATCAAAGCATCAACAACAATGTTGGCTTTTCCAAGATGATATTCAATCTCAAAATAATAGCCTTGAGAAACTCTATCAAATGATGATGTCTCAAATTAAGATCCTTTTGAGTCAACAAATACTTTAGGCTTTTATGATCAGTATAGGTATAGCATTTCTCCCAATAAAGATAGTGCCTTTAGATTTTTAGTTCAAAAACCACTACAACCAACTTGAGATCATGAGTAGGATAGTTATACTAATGTGACTTCAAATAACGAGACAAACTAAAACTCTACCATTCTTCATCAAAATATAACTGAAACTAGTATGTGAAAAATCACTATAAACTGTATAATCCTTCCCGGATTCAGGTTGGATTGAAATCGATGCTTGAGTCAAAACTGATTTCAACTGCTCAAACCCGACTGTTGAGCCTCACCCTAGGCATAAGGCACACTTTTCCTCAAATTTTTTGTCAAATGAGCTGCAATCATTGAGAACCTCTCTAGAAACCTCCAGTAATAGCCCTATAAGCCCAAAAAAATATGAACCTCAACCACATTCTTAGGTTATTTCCAGTTCATAGTAACCTCAATTTTTTTCGAATCAACATAAATACCCTTAGCAGAAATAATGTGACCCAAGAATATCACTTTGCTAAGAAAAAATTCACACTTATTGAACTTCCCATAAAGTTGTTTTTCCTTCAAAGTATTTAAAACAAATCTCAAATGCTCATCGTGCTCAGCCTTAGATTTTGAGTAAATCATTATATCATCGATAAATAAAATGACAAACTAATCCATATTTGGAAACTTGGATAAGAAAAAAAGGCTAGTTTACAAGTTTGAAAATTATTATAAGAATGAGATATTTGAAGGGTTAAATGCAAATTTTTAATATTTGAAATACTGGAAATTTAAGTTAGAAAGTTGATTGGAACCAAATTGCAAGTTTGTAAAGTTTAAGGGTAGAATTTGAAAGGTCTCAATATTACAGATACTCGACTTCAAGTTTTTAAATGTGAAAGTATCATTTGAGTAAAATAGTATATTGCTGGAAATTTTATATATGTGTTGATTTTTGAGTTTAAATATTGAGTTGGGATTGAATTGTAAGTTTATCAAGTTAGGTGGTTGAATTCAAAAAGTCTAATAAAGTTTAGGATGAAATTACAATTTTTTATGTTAAAGTATTGATTTAAGAATTTCATGAAGGTGCTGGAAATTATAGAAATTAAAATGCAATTATTATAATGGTGAAGAATCATTATGAATTTAATAGAAAAGTTAAGGTGAATTCTAAAAAGAATTCATAATTAGTGGTTTGATTGTGTTGTTGGAAAAAGTTGAAGGGTTGAAAATGGGAAATAAATATTTATGGAATTTAAGGAATTTTTCAAGAGGTTTGAAATTATGATAGAAATACGATTTGTTTTATATCGATTTAAGTGTCGATTTTATTTCTGTCGAATCTTATATTTACGCTTAGATTATGTTAGTTTTATACTAACATATAGATTGAACATTTTATGTTATTATATGACATTGTCAGACCATAGTGAATATAGTGACCCAAATAGCTTGAAAAGGAAGAAAAACATTGTGGGATCAAGAAGATTACGGTGGAGGAAGTTCAATAGCAAGGAAAAGGAGAGTGCATTTAATTTGTATTTATGTTATTGAACAAACATTGGTTTGTGATGAGCAAGTGTTTGAGTGACTACGTTAAAAAGTGACTCCTAATGTTATGTAAATTATGATTCAAGCCTATATGTTTATTCGATTAGTAATAGAAGTGTTGAATGAGATAATGAAGCTAACCAAGGAAAAGTGAACTGAATTCAAGATTATAACAGTAAGTTTAGGAAATTACTATAAAATTATACATAAATGATTAGATGATGAAATTTATACCGATATATTTTTAAATCAGTATAGTTTTCGATAAAATAAATTCCTATTGATTTCGAGGTGTATATAAAAAGATATGAATTTTTATTCGAGACTAGGCCAGAAAACAAGGCAGCAAATTCTGCTCAAAACAACTTCTGTTAGTCAACTTTGAAAATTCGCTATAAATTGTAAAAAATGAACTAGAAAAGTGCCTTATATGGTTAGGTTTATATTCGAGTATAGTTTCCATTGGTATAAATAGAATAATTCTTAAATATGTATATTAATACAAAATAATATTTCTGTGAAAGTAGCGCAAACTATCAAAATATGAAATTGTAATCAATTCGTGAAAAAGAGAATTGAAAGCAAAGAATTTAAGCTTAAGGCTTAGTGAGGTTTATGTTTTGACTTGTATCTAAAGTATGAAAGCGAGTGCAATCTACTTATTAAATTATTTTGTTCAAGGACTTGCGATAAGTCAACCTCACATTATTTTAAAGAATGTTTTTATTTTAATTAAGGATGATATCCATAATGTTTAAATAAAGTTTTACGGATAATTTAGGGTATGAACTACCCAAATTTGTGTTTTTGTAACAAAGAATTGACAATTATTCTGATATTGAAAAGTCAAGCATTAATTGAATGTGGTGTGATTTGAAAGCCCATGGTATATTACGTTGAGAGTCATAAGTACAATTGGCATGCCTTGAGGTGTAGTGATTATGATATATTGTGGTGTTACCTGAAGGTACACTAGTAAATTTTTGATGTGACTGCACTTTGTGTGCATGTCCTAATTCTGATGTGATAGCATTGTGTGTGCTTATAAGTTCTTATTATGTGAGAGCAATTCTGGTGCAAATGATATGATTGCAGTAAAGTGCATAGTGTGATTATGATAAAACCACTTAAATTCTTATTGCACGCATACACACGTCTGACTCCTGGACCTTGCATTCTCGTAAATATACACTGGGTTATAAAAATAAAAAAAAGGAAAGTTCTGAAAGTGACTGAAAGGAAACAATAAAAATACGAAATATAGAAGTTCTGAAATGTGTCCCAATGGAAAGTATATGAAAAGTATACTATTGTTGAAGTTGATTATTGTGATTTTGATAAAATTATGAGACCATGATTTTTCAGGTTTCTAATGAGAAAAATACGGCCTGAAAGTCTGGTTTGAAGTTTTAAATATTTTATTTACATTTATTCTTATGTTTTAAATTATTTATAATATTCTTCTGATATAGTTCACTCTGTTTTATTTATTTTCTTTACTAAATTTTACTTAGCGCGTGAAAATTTTAATATGTAGGATCGAATATAGTAGAGGACGTGAAGTGAGGAGCTTTCTAGCATCTTATGAAAATCAAACCTACCGACCAAATCAGTAAGACGTCCTAGCTTTGACTTATTAGTGACATGGACATTTTATTTGTTGGGTTCCTTTATTAGATTTATTCTAAAATGGGTCTGTAATAGAAATTTGGGACTTCTTTAAATTTTGGTTAATGTTGGTTATAATTGTATTAAAGAATAAATATTATGGATGGTTTTAAATGGTTTTAAATCAATAAATATTAGGTAGTTGAATATAAATACAAAATAAATGGAAATGCCCAATTACTGCATAAAAATCAACTTTGTTTGGAACGATAAAGTATTATACTATCCCTATGCATGTTAAAGGAAACAATTTTTTTTAAATTGTAAAAAGGGTTGTTTTTAATGAAACAAAATTTTAAGCATTTATGTTCAACAAGTGTTTGTTAAGTTGATGTGACATCTTTAGCTCGTAATACGAGATGTATATGGGCTATATGTGTTACATTTATTAGTATCATAGAAACATGTTTAGTTGATTCTCAGCCTAAACTGAGCTTATGTTATGTTAGAAATATGTACATGCCACTAGGACATCAAAATTTCTGATCAGATATGACTCGATGATTGTATTTGTGATGTTGCCCCTTACTAACATAATTTTTGAAATGTATGTGTTAGATGTCAGAAAATTAAGAGAAAGAGTAAGAAATTTAATAATACTAAAAGAAGATTAAGATTGAAATCCATCCAAATAGACCAAAGAGTATCCAGAAATTATTGAATTTATCGATGATTCTAGAATTCCTATAGGTAAGTCGGCTGTTTGTTAAAAGTTTAAAGAAAGCTAAGTTCCTAGTAAACCAGATGATAATTATGTTATTATTTGAAAGGGTATAAAATGAGTCTGAAATAGTTGTTTAGCTGAAAGACTTGAAGAGTTTCAAGATTATACCAACTGAAGTAGGATTATAGAAGAGAGTAAGTGTATAAAGAATACCAACAACTAGTAAAGTGGCAATTGACTGCTAAGAATAAAATATATGAATAAATTGTTTTAATAAATGATTGGTTATTTTCTTATCATGGTTTGGGGTAAATTATTGTTGGAAATGATTGTTTTTAAAAATGTGAAGGTTTCTGAAATAATAGTAATTAGAGAAAAATTAAAATAATTATCCAATGCATTTTTATATTATATTTTGATATATCAGTATTTATGAATACTATTGATGATGATTAGCACGTCTGACGTCTGTGTTACGATGGTGCTACTATTGATGATGATTAGCATGTCTGACGTCTGTGTGATGATGGTGCTACTATTGATTATAACTAGCACATCTGACATTACTTATGTAATCGTGGTGCTATTTATATATATGCAAGTTTGATTCGAATACCTTGTATACTCAACGGTTTACATTGTGCTATGAAATAAAAGCGAATGATACAAGCTACGATATGAATTAAATGAATGATACATATGAAATAAATGAAGTGAGTGCAGTACAATATGAAATGAATTAAAAAAGGTACATGTTTGATACGAAATGGAAATGTAATAGTTGACTGACTTGATTAAAAATGAGTTATATGGTCATTATGAGTTCGTAGTGATACCAATTGGACTAACTAATGTTCCAATAACATTTAAGAATTTGATGAATTGAATGTTTTATCCATGCTTAGATCAGTTCATAGTAATGTTCATTGGTGACATTCTAATTTATTCTAAGACTAAAGAAGAACAAGACGTACAATTTTGTATCATATTGTAAATTTTACGAGATAAAAGACTTTATGCCAAGTTATGGAAAGGTGAATCCTGACTATCAGAAGTTGCTTTTCTAGGCTATATAATTTTGGTAGAGGGATCAAAACGAATATTAAGAAAATACAACCTATAGTGGAATGGTAAACTACAAAAAAAGTTTCAGAGCTTTAAGTTCTTGGGAATAGTGGGCTGTTTTCGGGGATTTATGAAGAATTTCATGATGATTGCTTCTCCGCTTACCCAGTTACTCAGAAAAAATATATCGTTTGTTTGGACTGAAAAGTGTTAAAAAAAACTTTGATATGCTCAAAAACATTTTTGACAGAAACACCAATTTTAGTACAACCAGAATCAAGTAATATTATGTAATTTGTAGTAACGTGTTCCAAAAGGGATTGAGATATATATTAATATAAGAAGATAAAATGATAGCTTATGCTTCAAGATAGATAAAAATGTATGAACGAAATCATCCGACTTATGATTTGGAATTAGTATCGACGATGTTTGCCTTAAGATGTTGACGCCACTACTTATAAGGTGAGTGATGTTATATCTATACAGATCAAAGAAGTTTAAAAGATCCGTTAATCCAGAAGGAATTGAATCTAAGACAAAGGCGATGGTCATGTTTTTTTAAAATATTATGAAGTAGTTATTATATATCATTCAAAGACAGCTAAAGTAGTAGTTGATGCACTTTGTTGAAAAACATTTTCTACTCTGAGTGCTTTAGATGTTTAGTTTTCAATGAAAAATGATAGTATACTTGTTGTAGAGTTGATGATAAGATTTGTATTGCCAAAATTGATTGAAGATATTCCAATCAAAGATAAAATATATTCTAAAAAGATAAAAAACTAAAGAAGATGTTTGAATATCAAAGAAATGATAAAGTGTTCTCAAAGTTTTACCTTAGGGAAAGGATTTGAGATTCGAGTATAAAAAGAAGTTAAGTTTGAATATTGAATACTTTACAAGGGATTACACGGAGGAAATCGAGAAACTTAAAGATAAGACGATTCTGTAAGTAAAAGTTATTTATCGGAATCTTAAAGATAAGGAAGTGACACGAGAACGAGATAAAGAAATAAAAAGTAAATTCTTCATCTTTTTACATCATACATGTAAATACGCATGGAAAAAATTAGAGGATGAATTTTCTTCAAGGGGGAAGAATTTTAATACACCACATTTTTAAAAGTGACCAAAATGTAAATTTTGAAAGTTTAATGACCAAAGTATAAACTTAGAAACGTTCAAGGACCAACGTGATAATTTTCCTAAAAATAATTTATTTAATAAATGAATAGATTATTCTAAAAATATTGAGCTTTTATGACATTTAGATTTTGATCCAGGATGAGTAGAAAAAGTTATAAAGCGATAAAGTTCGGTATAGGAATTGGATAATTGAATCGAGTTGGAATTTCAAGAAAATATGAAGGATATTGGTAAATGGTTGGAAATATTGTTTCCATGTTTTATATTAGAGAAATTTAGCTCAGATCATCGTAATTTTTCAAATTTGTGTCAAACTGTGGAATTTTAGTGACTAAAATGCAATTTTTTAAAATTACATAGCCAAAATAGAAATTCAAAGCCAAGTTGATTCATCTTTGACTAAGGAATATTTTAATGGAAGATAATGCAATTGCATTTGGTAATTTTCAAGTTTCATTAATGGTATTTTTTGAATTTTTCATTAATTAAATTTTAAATTCAATTATATTATAAAAATGCCAAGTGTACAAGTTATTAAATACTAGAATAATGAAGAAGAATCAACATATTTCAGCTTATCCTTCTCTCTTGGCTGAAACCTACATGGTTCCAATGTAAGAAATTTCATTTTGATTTTTAAAGCTACATGATTAGTTTTTGGATTAAGCTATTAGATAGAGAATTAATCTACATGAAATTCTCTATCATTTGGTATATGTAATTCATGTTAAGCATGTTTGGATGTTGAGTTTTGGTGATTAGGGTTTATGCAGGGTTTATGGAGTTTGAAGAAATAATAAAAGATTTTTATGTTTTTGATGTTGGAGATTAATTCTAAGGCATGTGTGATGTTTAAAATCATGTGTAAAGCTTTGTGGAGTGCTTGGCCAAGTTTAGGGTTTTATGAAATTAGTTGATTTTGATGTAATATGATGTTGTTATGGTTGGAATAGCATGAATTTAATATAAGGAAGTTGAATTCATGCTTTAAATGAAATAAAAATCAAGCCCTAGAAGACTTGTTATATTCGACCATAAGGGGAAATTAGGGGAAAATATTGAAAATAATTCCTATGGTCTAGAAATGATATCAGAAGTATTATATGTAATTTAGAGATCAATTTGGAAACTTTGACTAGAAAAAGGGCTAGTTTACAAGTTTGAGAATTATTGGACATTGTTGTAAGAATGAGATATTTGAAGGGTTCAATGTCGATTTTTAATATTTGAAATGTTGGAAATTTAAGTTAGAAAGTTTATTGGAACCAAATTGCTAGTTTGGTAAAGTTTAAGGGTAGAATTTGAAAGGCTCAATATTATAAGGACTTGATTTCATGTTTTTAAATGTGAAAGTATCATTTGAGTGAAATAGTAAATTGTTGTAAATTTTATTTATGTGTTGGTTTTTTAGTTTCAATAATGAGTTAGGATCGAATTTTAAGTTTATCAAGTCGGGTGGTTGAAATCGAAAAGTCTAAGAAAGTTTAGGATGAAATTGCAAAATTTTTTATGTTAAAGTATTGATTTGATAATTTCATGAAGGTGCTGGAAATTATAGAAATTAAAATGCAATTATCATAATGGTGAAGGATCTTTATGAATTTAATAGAAAAGTTAAAGTGAATTCCAGAAAGAATGCATAATTAGTGGTTTGATTATGTAGTTGTTAAAAGTTGAAGGTTGATAATGGGAAATAAATATTTATGGAATTTAAGTAAATATTTCAAGAAGTTTGAAATTATGATGGAAATATAATTAATTTTATATCGATTTAAGTGTCGATTTTATTTCTATCGAATCTTATATTTACGCTTAGATTATGTTAGTTCAATACTAACATGTAGCATGAACATTCTATGTTAATATATGACATCTTTGGACTATGGTGAATATAGTGATCCAAATAGCTAGAAAGGGAAGAAAAAATGTGGGATCGAGAAGATTATCATGGAGGAAGTTCGATAGCAAGGCAAAGATGAGTGCATTTAATTTGTATTTATGTTATTAAACAAACATTGGTTCGCGATGAGCCAGTGTCGGAGTGACTACATTCATAAGTGACTCCTAATGTTATGTAAATTATGATTCAAGCCTATCTGTTTATTCGATAAGTAATAGAAGTATGGAATGAGATAAGGAACATAATCAAGGAAAAGTGAATAGAATTCAAGATTTGAACAGTAAGTTTAGGAAATTACTATAAATTATAAAAATATTATTAGACGATGAAATTTATATCGTTGGATTCATAAATCAGTATAGTTTTCGATAAAATAAATGCCTACTGATTTTGAGGTGTCTATAAAAAGATAAAAAAAATTATTCGAGGCTAGGCCAGAAAACAAGACAGCAGATTCAGCTCAAAACAACTTGTGTCAGTCAACTTTGAAAATTCGCTATAAATTTTACAAATTTAACTAGAAACGTCGCTTGAATGGTTAGATTAGTATTTGAGTCTTGTTTCTAGTTGTACAAACAGATGAATTTTAAAATATATATATTAATACAAAATAATATTTCTGTGAAGGTAGTGCAAACTATCGAAATATGAAATTGTAATAAATTTGTGAAGAAGCTAATGGAAAGCTAAGAATTTAAGTTTAAGGCTTATTGATGTTTATGTTTTAACTTGTATCTAAAGTATTAATGCGAGTTCAATTTGCTTGTTTAATTATTCTGTTCAAAGACTTGAAATTAATCAACCTCACATTATTTTAAAGAATATTTTTTATTTTTATTAAGGATGATTTCCATAATGTTTAAATAAAGTTTTACGGATAATTTAGGGTATGAACTGCCCAAATTTGTGTTTTAGTAATAAAGAACTGAAAATGATTCTAATATTGAAATGCCAAGTATTAATTAAATGTGATATGATATGAAAGCCCATGGTATATCACATTTAGAGTCATAGGTACAATTGGCATGCCATGAGGTGGAATGATTATGATATATTATGGTGTTACCTGAATGTACACTAGTAAAATTTCGATGTGATTGCACTTTGTGTGCATATTCTGATTCCAATGTTCTAGCACTGTATGTGCTTATATGTTCTGATTATGTGACAACACTGTTGGTGCAGATGATACATGTCGAGAAGTTTCTCTTCCCTGACGACGGAGAGTGAAAATAGTACCCCCAGACGGTGTAACTAGTCTAGAAAAAGTAAGTGTTTATCCTCCATGAATCAAATTAAACACCAAATTGTAGAGTCGCCACCAATCTTTTATTTGGTTAGATTGGTCACCAAAATGTTATATTTTTTTAATAAAAATTCCTAAGAATAATATTAAAATAATACAACTCTGGTATGCTTACCTGAAAAATGAGTTTGAGAGTAGGTTACGTATGGAAAAGAATTAGCATTCCCACAACGCCCAAAATTGGCACTGGTATTTATTAATTAGAGTCTTTGCAAATTATTAATTAATACTATTAATAATTAAAATACTAAATATATAAAATATAGGTTAAGTTATAAAATATGTAAATTACTAATCATGATATAAGATATAAATACTAATAGTATGATTAATATTATAATAATTAATGGTTTAAAATATAAAAACATTAATATTAATTAATATAATACAAAATAATATTAAATTACTATACTAATACTGTAATTTATCCTAAATTATTATATAAATTAAAAAGTAAATTATTAAATATATATAATGCAGTAATGACCACAACGTAATGGACTAAAATTGCAAAGTTACAAAACTACAGGGTCTACAAAAACCATTTACCCATACCTGTATTTACCTATATTCGTGGGTACTATAATCGTTTGGATATCCCTCTTGTAGTTATTTTGAGTTGATTATTCCAATCTTAAGATTTAGACTTTCGACTTCTTTTTGGAAAACCTGCTAATGTGATTATGTGTTTGCTATCATGCATTTATGAATGTCATGACCTTATTTATGACTAAAATGTGTGCAATGACAAAATTAAGGGGTATCTTTTTCTTCGAACAATGACCCTTTTTTTCTATCTATTCTTGACTTTAGCCTCATCATAGATGCAGCAAACATAATCATTTTATTTCAACAGATCATCTTGATCCTTTTTGGTTGAACCTGAACTTGCTTTTATTCTTCTTGAATTTCACTAATACAAATGACAAATATTCAGCTGATAACACATATTTCAGACCATTTTTAAGTATCTGAAACCTCATATGCTTCAATGTTTCATGTATCATGTCATCACATGTTAAAACATTACTAGCCTCAGAATATTAGTATTCTTCAAAGAAACACCGCGATTTTATGTAATTCAAATTAAACTACATGTTTTGAAACTTTCAAATCAAGATGCTTTGCAAAAAGAAAAAATATTTTTATTTATGCAAAGAATTTACATGGCAAACTTTTATTTGTAAAAGACAAAGTAGGTATCCTCAAACACCAATAGCATAAATTCTTTTGAACTGGCACACCGAAGAGTGATTTGAGTGTAGCTTTTGTTAAAAGGATCTCAAAATTATGATGAAGGTATGGAGTTCCTCAAATCCTTTTTTCCCTTCTTGCAAAATATCTTTTAATTGCATCTGAATTTGCTGGGAAAGGTAATTCAGGTCCATCATTTCAGTAAAGACTAAAGCTCCTCCAGAAAAAACCTTTTTTACAACATAAGGTCCTTCCCAATTTGGCATTCACTTTCCTCGGTGATCTTTTTGAAAAGGTAAAATCCTTCTGAGCATAAGATCTCCTTCGTAAAATTCTCGGAGGTGAATTTTCTTATCATGTTCTTTTATCATCCTCTTTTGGTACATCTGACCATGACACATTGATTTCATTCTTTTTTCTTCAATCAAATTTAATTGGTCATATTTGGTTTGTACCCAGTCTATCTCATCTAACTTTACTTCTGATAGAACTCGTAATGAAGGAATTTCTACCTCAATTGGTAAGACTGTTTCCATCACATAGGTTAATGAAAATGGAGTTGCCCCATTCGATGTTCGTACTGAAGTTCAATAGGCTAACAAAGCAAATGGCAGTTTCTCGTGCCAATCCTTATAAGTTTCAGTTATCTTCTCTATAAGCCTCTTGATATTCTTATTAGCTTCCTCAACTGCTCCATTCATCTTTGGGCGATAGGTGGTAGAATTATGATGCTTTATCTGGAATTGTTCACAGACTGCTTTCATCATTTTGTTATTCAAATTTAAAGAATTATATGTAACAATTCGTTCTGGAAGACCATATCAACAAATGATCTCTTTTTTCAAGAATTTACAGACTGTGGCCTGAGTAATGTTCACATAAGAAGCTGCTTCCATCCATTTGGTAAAATAGTCTATTGCTACCAAAATGAAGCGATGACCATTTGAAGCTTTAGGAAAAATTTGTCCGATAACATCTATGCCCCGCGTAGAGAATGGCCAAGGAGCTATCATTGCATGCAATAGATGAGGAGGAGTATGCTTCCTGTCTCCATAGATTTGACACTTATGGCACTTTCGGTCATAATTAATACTGTTTGTTTCCATAGTTGACCAATAGTATCTGAATCACATAATTTGTCTAACCATTGTATGCCCATTAGCATGTGTACGGCATATTCCTTCTTGTACTTCTTCGAGAATTGATTTAGCATATTTAGTATCCACACATCTCAACAAGACTTGATCTAGGCTATTTTTGTACAAGATTTCTCCATCGAGTACATACCCGGATGACATTCATTGGATAGTTCTCTTATCATTTTCAGTTGCTTGTTCAGGATAACTTTTATATATGTTATATTACAAAATATCATAATACCAAGTGTTCTCTTCTTCTTCTTCTTCAATGTTAAGGCAATGAGTTGGATATTCATAAGCCTGCATTTCGATAGGCATCATGCTTGCATGTTCATTTACTTTAAATGCGACTGCCAAAGTTGCCAAGGCATCTGCCATTTGATTTTCTTCTCTGGGAATGTAATCAAAATTAACTTCTTCAAATTCTTTGATGAGTTTCAGAACCAATTTATGATATTTTACAAGCTTATGATCTTTTGTTTCCCAAAATTAAGTTGGCTAGTAAACGGATAATGATCTCCATTTGGCGAAACTAAAATTGCCCCAATTCCATGTCCCAAATAATTTAAAGCACCATCAAAAGTCAACTTCCAATGTTTATCATTGGACACACTTTTTTCTCCAATTAAAATTGCCATCAAATCTTCATCAGGAAAATCAAAATCTATTGGTTCATATTCTTGAGAAGCTCCACTTGCAATAAATTCAGCTATTGCACTTCCTTTTACTGTTTTTCGACTGACATATTGAATGTCGAATTCTAACAACAATATTTACCAACAAGCTATTCTTCCAGATAATGCAGGAACATTCATTAGATATTTCAAAGGAACAAATTTGGATATGAGCCATGTAGTGTGATACAACATATATTGTCTAAGCCTTCGAGTAGTCCATACTAATGCACAACATAATTTCTCAATTAAAGAATACTTGGTTTCACATTTAGTGAACTTCTTGCTGAGATAGTAAATAGATCTTTCCTTCTTCTCAGTCTGATCATGTTGCCCTAATACACATCCCATTGAGTTATCCCATACCGAAAAATAAAGAATTAAATATTTATCTGGGATAGGTGGTATCAGTATTGGAGTACTCGATAGATATCTCTTAACTGTTTCAATGGCTTCTTGACATTCTTCATTCCATGTTCCAGAATAATTTTTTCTAAGGAGGCGAAAAATGGGATCACATTTCTCAGTTAGTTGTGAAATGAATCGAGCTATATAATTAAGCCTTCCTAAAAATCCTCGAACTTCCTTTTATGTTTTTGGGGATGGAAAATCTTGAATAGCTTTAACTTTATCGACGTATATTTCAATTCCTTTTTAGCTTACCACAAATCCCAAAATTTTACCAGAGGTCACCCCAAATGTACACTTATTCGGGTAGAGCTTTAACTGACATTCCCTTAGTCTCTCGAAAAGCTTTCTCAGATTCTCATCATGCCCTTCTTCAGACTTGGCTTTGACAATCATATCATCGACATAAACTTTTATTTCTTTATACATCATGTCGTGAAATAAGGTTACCGTATCCCTTTGATAAGTTGCTCATGCATTCTTAAGTCCAAATGGCATCACTTTATAACAAAATGTTCCCCATAAGGTGATGAACATTATTTTCTCCATATCCTCAGGGTATATTCTGATTTGATTATAGCCAAAGAAACCATCCATAAATGAGAATAAAGAATTCTTAGCAGTATTGTCCACTAATGTGTCTATGTGTGGCAAAGGAAAATTATCCTTTGGACTAGCTCTATTAACATCTCGATAATCAACACACATTCGGACTTTACCATCCTTCTTTGTTACAGGAGCAATATTTGCTACCCATTCAGGGTACTTGGCTACCTTAAGAAACCCAGCATCAAATTGTTTTTTTACTTCTTCCTTGATTTTGAGCATAATTTCAGGTTTCATTCTTCTCAGTTTTTGTTGCACAGGTTTATATTATGATCTTATTGGTAACTTATGTACTACCAGTTCTGTATCCAATCCTGGCATATCTTCGTATGACCAAGAAAATACATCCTTGTACTCTTGCAATAATTTAATCAAGCCTGTCGCCCTTTATAAGATAAAGTGGTACCAATTTTCACCTCTTTCTTTTCCATATTGTATCCTAAATTTAAGATCTCAATAGATTCCTTATGAGGTAGAATTTACTTATCCTCTTTTCCACCTATTTCAGCAGTTCAGCGGGTAAATCACATTCTTCACCATAACCTTCAACTTTCTCAGGACATATAGGTTGTTCAAAATTAATTTTCGGGCCAGTATCATTGGCATCTATGTCATAGATATTTGAGTTACTAAAAGAAAAATAAACAAGAGTATATACATATAATCATGAAAATGCATTTAAAAATGATTGCCATTTAGAACTAATGCATCTTTTAATGAATAAGAAAAACACATAATTTAACCCTTTATACAAAATCAAAATATTGCCCCAGGGTATAGGCAATAATGAAAGTTTTGGTGTATTACTCTGAAAAAGACTTGAAAACTACAGGTAATTCTTCCGCAGTCCAATTATTTAACTCAAAATCTGATGATGTAGGGTAAATGCCCATAGCTTCTTTTGTTGTAGATTCATCATCCGATATAACATTGATATTCATTTCTTTCAAAGCATCTTCAATAGCCATCCTTTTGCTTTGCTGATTTTATTGAAAAGTATGTCCTCCAAACATAAAAGTATCATTTAATGGTGGAAAGGTCACTGATTCCCTTGTGAGATCTTCTCTAGCTAACTTTGCCTTTCTCAATTCCTGACTCTTTCTAATGTTCCTTTATCTCTCTTTTATTGTTGGTTGATATCCCAAACCAAATCTATCTTTCTTGGAGATAGGAAAATTGGATTCATTGGTCCTTGTAAATATCTTCCCAATATTTTTCCTGTTTTTTCCACTTTCCCTAGGGTCAACTTGAGTCCCATTTTTGTGCAATTAGAAATTTTGGGTTTAGGCATCCTTTTTCCCTCAGCTATAAATGTTCCGTTAACAAACTCCAAGGATCTAAAAGAGCATTCAATAGCTTCATCATCCAATTCGACATATGGAGCAGTGGTAGAGACTGAAGCAATAATGTATTCTTCAGCATTAAGATATATCAGCCTACCATCTATTTCAAATTTTATCTTTTGGTGTACTGTAGATGGAACTGCCCCTGCCTGATGAATCCAGGGTCTTCCCAACAAACAATTGTAAGTGGGTATTATATCCATTACAAGGAACTCTATCTCATATGTAGATGGACCAATAGTTAAGGGAATATCGATTTTTCCTAATACCTCATTCTTGGTTCCATCAAAAGCTCGGACAATACTCTGACTACTTCTCATGAGTGTGCTATCAATTAGTGATTTCTTCAGGGTCACCAATGGCATCACATTCAAAGTCAAGCCATTATCCACTAATACTCGAGATAAAATATGTCCCTTGCACTTAACTGTAATATGCAGAGCTTTAGGGCTACCATTAGTTTTAGAAGGAATTTCGTCTTCGGAAAAAGAAAGGAAGTTATCAGCCTGCATATTTGCAATCAACCTATCTAATTTGTTAACAGTCAATTCCTTTGGTACAAAAGTTTGATTTAACACTTTTAACAAAGCAATATGATGTGCTTCAGAGCTTAATAAAAGTGCTAAAACTGATATACGAGCCGACAATTTGTGCAACTGTTCAACAATGTTGTATTCACTGTGTTTGATAAACTTCAAAAATTCTATAGCTTCGCTTTTAGTTATAGGTTTATTGATGACAGTTTCATCCTCTTGTAGCTCGACCTTTTTCCCTTTATCAACTGGACCTTATTTCTCAGATTCCTTAGAATAACATCTCCCTGCGGGTAAAATGTCCAACTTCATATACCTCTTCATTTCCTCCCATTGCTTCCTTCATTTGGCATTCATAATTCCATGGAACTTGCTTGTCATCTTTATAAGGAAACAAAGATGGTGAAGTGATAACCACCTTTGGAGACTTCTTATCTAGTACCTGAGTTCTGGGTGTGATAATTAGAGGATGATTAGAGTTATAAAACTCTTTAGATGATCCCTCGGATATGTAAATATCCATTTCTTCTTCTGATGTTTTCCTTGAAAAATTCCATAACCTTTTCATCCATCATTTTTTGTATGAAAGCTCGAAATTATGAACAGTGTTGTATAACATGTCGTTCATAACCATGATAATGACATATATTTTCGCAGCTTAATTGTTCTGCTAACATATCAGATTTCAACAAACCAACTTTGATCATTTGAGTCCAAATCCATAACATAGGCAATTTCACTTCACTGACTTGTTTTATCAGTTGTTTTCCTCTTTTCTCAATAATTGCATTGATCTCTTCACCAAACTTAATTCCTTGGCTTCAATTCCATACACATTAAAGACTTCCTTTGTTTCCCTAACTTCTTCCATTAGTTATTCCAGTTGTTTGTTTGACTCTTTCTTTGCTTTTTGATCAAAATCTAGAACATTCTCAACTTGTTGTTGGTTTATAGAAGCACTAGGTAAATTTATGTTTACCCTCCCTATTTGAGTAAATGTCCCTAACTGGACTTTATCGTGAAAAATTACATGATGAGGAGGGTATAAAGGCTCCTCAGTTACTTTAGTTTTTAGGTAATCTGCCCTTGGTGTAAAGCCTGGAGGATACAAAGGATCTTCAATGAAAGTACCAATAGTTGGGGCATTTGTTTGATCCATATTTCTTCTTTGTAACATACATGCAAATTTTTCCATCATCTCATTCTGGGATTTTATTAACTGTTCATGCATTTCTTCCTGAAATGTCTTGAAATTCTCTTGCATCTCTAGTTAATTCCTTTTAATTTGAGTGATCTTATCATCCATTGTCCTTTTTCTGGTATTATATGGATGCTTGGGGGTCCAGTTTTCTTCGAAAAAGAAAAAAACCTTTTTTAATGAATATGGATGAAAAACATAATGTCAAAATGTTCATGCTTGATATGTAAATGCAAGGTGTTGATATCAAGATAATTTCTTTAGAATTACTTTTATATTAAAACAAAGTCTTATTACAAAGCTTTTAGAACATAGTACAAGCTATAGATACATATGAACTGCTTCCCCTAACTGTTGTATGTGTTCAAGTAACTCAAAGATCTTATAAGCTTTTTCGGTTTCTGGTTCTAATTCCTCACTCAAAGTGTTAGCTTCGTATGCCAAGTCCACTAGATATTGTCCCACTCCCTGAGCTTGCTCTAGATACTTTGCAATGAGGTCATTGCTTTGATTGACCTTCCATTGAGCGCATTCCCAACGGTATCGCCATTGCAAAATTCCTTCGCATGGAATAATAAGGAGTTGATTCGCCCTTGTTTGAAGATTTTGGACTTTGATTTCCAACTCATTCACTTGCTTTCTTATCTTCTTAGCTTCCGAGTTACTTTCTTGACTTTATAGTGCAGTTTCCAACCTTTTAATCTTGTTTTTTAGTTTCTCATTTTGAGCTTGACTTTCCAATAGTCTTTGTTTCAATGCCTCCTTTTCTTTAGCTAGAATCCTGGTCTGGTGTTTACTTTGTTTGAGCTGCTCTTTACCTTCTTCAAATTTTATTTTCAGACCTGTAAACTCTTGTTTGCTTGATCCTTCGGCAATCTGAGTCTTTACCACCCGTTCATAGGTTGACTGGAGATTGTTGAAATCTATCCTGAGCTATTTTTCAACCTTGCTAACTTGAACTGCTTTTCCTTTGTGGATATCTATCTCAATTTCTTTGTGGTAGACTTTTTCTTCCAGCTTTTGTAGAGTCTTTCTCTATTGTTTTTTTACCTCAAAATCTTGTTTCGTCATTCCAAGGGAGATGGTATAATTGTTAAACGTTCTTTGATGGATTGAACATTCTCTAAATTAACCACTGGAATGTTGTCGTTGATACGGTTGATTCTCCATTGTTCGTATTCAGGTGAGAGCTTTTGACTAAAAGTAAATAAATTTACTTGATGAATCCGCTTCCAGGCCTCAACAATCCTTCTAATTTTTTCTTTGTATTGATCACTCCTGAATGTAAATTCTGATTCGGATTAACCAGATGTCGCAGGAATAAATTGTCTTGATATGTATTGTCTGGAGACCATCAAAGGTGTATATTCTATGCAACCCCAGATGCCAGGCAAGGGAACCCAATCATGCTCTCCTCACTTATATGTTATGTTTGAAGAAGTATTCCATGAAGCTCTCCATAATACGTCTTTATCTTCAAGGTTTCGAAAGATATTCATTCATTTTTTCTCGTCATAACCTCCGGGCCATTTGTGAGAAAGGAAATATTGTAGAGGTGAAAAACCTTCAAGAAATACTCGTCTAGGAGAACTTTCTTCATGTTTAAAATGGTTCAGAATCCATATCAATAATAGGGTTTCCAGCCTATAAAACGTCCCTCTCCCTCGCATCTGCAGGAATTCAAGGAATGGAATGTTTCGGATAATATGGAAAGAACTGGATATGCATTCTTGTTCAATTTTTCAAACAGGTCTACGGTTGATATATCTACATGCCCCAGAATTTTTGGGAAAATGATTAATCCATAAATTCCTAAGGCCAGCATATGAACCTGATTCCTTTTTTCAGAATGGTGGTAGATTACTTCTTTCAAGGCAGACCAAGTAATGCATTCACTATCGCCCTTTTTCTTGATATGTCTTGTACCTCATTCCTCGCTCATCTCGAAAATAATAGCACTTTCTTCTTGAAAGGGGCAGTGTTAGGTGACTTGATATATACCCTGTCTTCGTAGATTCTTGGACAACAGATAAGAGCTCGATATTCTTCTATAGTGGGTGTCAAATCTACCTTGCCAAAAGTGAAGCAACTATAAGAAGGGTTCCAAAACTGTGATAGGGCTCTGAACAGATGTCTGTCAATAGGGATGTCCAAAAGATAAGTAATATCGCCATATAACTGATAAAATAGTTGCTTGTTTGATGCTTTCCACTTTTCCCATATTTCTTTCAACTTACCTTGATTATTTTGGCGAACGTTGATATATGTATATTTGACCAAATCTGACATGTATCCAGGTGATATACTATTTCCCTTGATAAGTTGAGACTGCTCAGACCATCTTAAAATGATAGCATTATCTTCCACTTTATATTGAATTCTTTGTTCCATATTTCTAGCTCTCTATATGGAATCAATCATGAATCAACACCATGATATGAAAATGCAAAATGCAGAAATAAAAATAAAACATAAAATTAATCAAAAATAATTAAACCCTAATTTTATTTAAAACAACAAACCTAACCACATGATTTCTAGTTCGCATGCATTTATTAAGAAAATAAATAAAAATAAAAGACTTAAAAAGATTTTTCTTGTGTGCTAAATCTTACAAAACTTATTTGGTCTGGGCTCTGTTTGAACTTAAGTCCTAAGTTTCATTATATGTTGGGTTTTGGCTATAGAGTAAGAAGGGTCGACGAATTGTCCTTTGCTGGTGTCCCCTTGGACTGCCAAACCCTCAATCCTGGTCCATTACAAACTTTTAGATTAAGTTCAATTCGAATGAACACACTTGCTTAAGTCCATACGAAGGTGAAAACCACACGAGGAACATAAGGTGTGAGCTAAAAGAATGGTCTCCTATCCCATAGGGAGGTGAAAACCACGCGAGGGAGTAGTTTCTCATTCACTTAAATAGGATAAGAGCGGGATTTTAGCTCATGTCATGAATGCAATGCATAGTGGGTGAGGAAAAGCATAAAATAAAAATAAAAATAATATACAACCTATTATCCTATTTTAATGACCCAAAATAAAATCTATTTACACATAAAAAAACTAAAGTTAGTAAAGTAATAAAAATAATCATAATAAAATTAAAACAAAATTATTATTTACTGCAAAGACATATAAATAATAAATTGGTGGCTGGACTCTTATTTTTTCAAAAAAATTCCCCAGCGGAGTCGCCAAGCTGTCGAGACGTTTCTCTACCCTGGTGACGGAGAATGCAAATAGTATACCCCAGACGGTGTAACTTGTCTCGAAAAAGTAAATGTTTTTCCTCCATGAATCAGATTAAACACCAAATTGTAGAATTGCCACCAATCTTTTTATTTGGTGAGATTGGTCACCAAAATGTCATATTATTTTAATAAAAATTCCTAAGAATAATATTAAATAATACAACTCGGGTCTGTTTACCAGAAAAATGAGTTCGAGAGTCGGTTACGTATGGAAAGAATTAGCATTCCCACAACGCCCAAAATTGGTACCGGTATTTATTAATTAGTGTCTTTGCAGTAATTAAAAATTTGTTTACGCTAATTTATAAAGGACCTAAATAAATTATTAATTAATACTATTAATAATTAAAATACTAAATATATATAAAATATAGGTTAAGTTATAAAATATGTAAATTACTAATCATGATATAAGATATAAATACTAATAATATGATTAATATTATAATAATTAATGGTTTAAAATATAAAAACATTAATATTAATTAATATAATTCAAAAATAATATTAAATTACTATACTAATATTGTAATTTATCCTAAATTATTATATACATTAAAATGTAAATTATTAAATATATTAAGGACTAAATATGGTATTTATCCTAAAATATATATATGCAGTAATGACCAAAACGTAATTAAATAAATTAAAGGATAGAATTAAAATACATAAAACGTGCTTTTAATGATTAAATTGCAAAGTTACAAAATTACAAGGTCCACGGAAACCATTTACCCATACCTGTATTTACGCTCAGGTCCCTCCCCAAAACGACATCGTTTGGTGAGGTATATAAATAGGCCTTTATTAGGCCTAATGAGACCTTAATCCTCATTTTCCTCTCTTCTCTTCTCTCTCTAATCCGAAAGAACCTCTTGGTTCTCTCTAGCTTCCTCACCTGAGGAAGACCAGTTGCCAGTCGATCGGTCATGCACTGTCGATCGTCGCCGTGGTGACCGAAAAACATTAAAATACCCCAAAACAAAGCCCTATTTCTCCTGAACCTAAATCCGACCTTGTTTTTAACCAAAAACGATCCTATCGAAGTAGATCTACAAAGTTTACCTTCAAAAAAATATATTCTCCTACGACGTTTGTAGCTTTTGTCGATGGCCGAGACTTCAAGGGTAAGGCTCTTCTTCTCCTCTATTTTTCTCTATTTTCTCAATTGGTTAGTTGTTGTTTCTCTATTTCTTGGTTGTTGTTTTCTTTCTCTCGTCCTCTTTTTTGTTGTAGGATCAACCCTATTTAGAGGGTTCTTCGAACCACCCTTCGAACCGGTTAAAAGCTTGTACCCCGGTGAGTCACCGGAGCTACGATTGTGACTCACCGTAGGGGCAGTGAGTTGTGCGGTTGTTAGACTAGGTGCATTAAATGCACCCAGATCTTGTAGATCCGGTGAGGACGTGGTGGTTTTGTGGCTTCTGTTGATTGGTGAGTTTGTTGGCGGGAACATCATCTTCTCTACGGCGGCGCCGGAATAGCCCTAGGGTTATAATGAGCACCCTAGGGTTTCTGTCGGTTCACTGTGAATCGTTGTTTTGCTTCTAGATCGGACAGCTGTAGAGGCTTACGACGCTGGAAACTTGCGATGAAACCCTAACAGCGCTTGGGTTTACTTCTGTCGTGGGCTTGCTGGGCTGTTTGGTTCAAATTTGGGCCTGAACCGAGCCTGCTGGGCTACTCGAATTGGATCCATGTTCGAATTGGATCATGGTCTGATAGTCTTGGGTTGTAATCGGGCTTTAGGATTTATAATTTGTTTGGGTCATGTAAAATTGTAAAATATCAAGAATAATAATAATATAAATATAATAATATTTATTATATTTATTATATATATAATAATAATAATATAAATATAATGGTAATATATATAAACGTCACTCGAACGAAAACCATTATTGACAATACGATTACACTGAACTGCATAGTCTGATTTTGATAAAACCCTTAAATGCTTATTACACGCATACACACGTGTGACTCACGTCCCTTGCATTCTTCTAAATATACATTGGGTTATAAAAATCAAAATAAGGAAAGTTCTGAAAGTGACTGAAAGGAAAAAATATGAATAAGAAATATGGAAGTTCTGAAATGTTTCTAAATGGAAAATATATTCAAAGTATACTATTGTTGATGTTGATTATTGTGATTTTGAGAAAATTATAAGGCCATGATTTTTCAAGTTTCTAATGAGGAAAATACAGCTTGAAAAGTATGGGTTGAAGTTTTAAAGATTTTATTTACATTTATTTTTATTTATTGAATTATTTATGATATTCTACTGATATAGTTCACCCTGTTTTATACCTTTGCCTTACTAAGTTTTACTTAGCTCGTGAAAATTTTCATGCATAGGATCGAATAAAGTAGACTTGAAGCGAGGAGCTTGCCAACATCTTATAAAAGTCAAACCTACCGATCGAATCAATAAGACATCCTAACTTTAACTTATTAGTGGCATGTACACTTTATCTGTTGGGTTGCTTTATCATATTTATTCTAAAATGGGTCTGTAATAGTAATGTAGGATTGTTTTAAATTTTGGTTAATTTTAGTTGTAAACGTATTAAAGAATAAATATTATGGATGGTTTTAAATCAAGCAATATTAGACATTTAAATATAAATACGAACTAACACGAAAATGCCCAATTGTTGCATAAACATCATCTTTGTTTGGAACGATAAAGTATTATATTATGAATATGCATGTTAAAGGAAACAACTTTTTTTAAAAGTGTAAAACAATTTGTTTTTAAATGAAATAAAATTTTAAGCATATGTTAAGTTGATGTTGCATCTTTAGCTCGTAATATGAGATGTACATGGGCTATGGGTGTTACATAACATAACAAGAGTAGGTTGTTTATACTTAAACCTTGCAGATCCTTTAACAAGGGTAGATCGCTCCCTACCTAAAGTACTCGATGAATGACTAGATGAGGCATGTTTGCTCTTACTATGACCCCTTAAAGTCTGAGATAATACTTGAGAACTAGAAGGAGTCTAATATGTCAGAGTAGGTTGTGGACAATCCCTAAGAAAATTCTCAATGGAACCACACCTGAAACATGCCCCCAACTTCATACGACACTCCTCATCATGCTTCATACTATAGAAAGTACAAGTAGGAATAACCTGTTACGTAGAAGAAACACCCCTACTCTCAGACTGACCAGAATAATCAACATGTCTAGACCTAGAATCAAACCTCAAAGTATCATCTCTCAAACATTTCTCAGGACGAGCATAATAACTAGAAGGACCCTCAAAACTTGATTACTTCTTTTTTCAATTGTGTTGCTCCCTACTAAGATCTTCCATCTCTTCAGTAATCTAAGTTCAGTCCTCGAGCATAACAAAGTGTCACTCATGATGGGTAGCAATCCTGCTACGAATCCTAACACGTAAACCTTTCTCAAGCAATAGACACTTGTCTTCCTAGGTAGTGATAAGTTTAGTAGCATACTTACTAAGACGCAGAAACTCCAACTCATAATTCTAAACTATTATATCACCTTGTTTTAGATCCATAAACTCTTGTTTTCTCTCTTTTAGATAGCAACTACGCACAAATTGACTCTGAATCGCACTATGGAAAGACTCATAGGTTAACTGATCTCTCAGAGTAGTTATGTTGTGTAAATGCTACATCAAAGTGCAAGGATACACTGTCAAGCAAGTAATAAAGTGGTAGAAAAGAATGCTACGAATGTCGTACCCACAGGGAGCAAAATGTTTAGAGTAGAGTTCAAGTGTAGAAAAGAAGAGTTGGAGTAGGTGATTAATAAACACAAAATAAAAAGAGGAGAATCAATATTAAAAGAGCAGAGAAGTGTTGCAACATACAAAGGGGCATTCAGACTGACATACCTAAGATGCTAACATACTAGGATGCTAGCATAATGACCACACTACAGCACTATGTTTCATGAGTCATGCAATGATTAATTTACATCCTATTAATTTCTAACTTTCATTATAAAATTTAGACACAATTTAGAACCTTGAAATATAAAACACTTAAATTTTTTTATTTCCAAATTCATTCTTTCAGTGATAGAAAAAGATAAGATTGTGTTCGATTTATCACTACTGTTGTTCTTACTGTTATATGATAGTTTGTTTTTGTATCTTCGGAGGCCGACATCCAATGTTAATTAAAGCACCAAGGAGATGACAAATTTATCTTAAGAAAATTGTTCATACATGCCTTAATAAAAATTACTTTTTCTATTTATATGACTATGATAATCCGATTCCATGTTCAAATATGAGTAAACAAGTAATTTCTTAATTTTATATTTATATTTATTTTTCTTCGTTCAATTCAAGAATAATCTCAATGTATCTTTTATTATTTTTTACTATATTCTCGGATTAATATTTTGTCTAACAATCTTAAGATAAATTTTATATTTATTTTAGTTCTAGAACAAATTCAATTCTTTTTAATCTAAGATGAACAGATTTGATAAATTTTTTAAGAGGCAGTCGATATTTTCATTTTGGAATTGCATCAGTCCCTCTAAGTGAGGGATGAGTTCCTACGGACAGCAGTCTTTCGCTAGGTAATTCGGATGTTCCCAAACAACAAAATAGATGCTTTCTATGGTGAGTTGATGTTTTATGTTTGTTGTTTTAAAGGAAAACCACCTGGTTTATAATATCAGATAAACACATCACTAATTAAATTATATTTATTAAGTAAATATTAAAAAAAACTCAAAGATCATGCCATTCCATTCCATTCCATGATTAACCCATTTTAAAAAATTGTTATATATTTTTTAACATATTCAGTTCAATTAATAATATTAAAAAATTAACATTTTAAGTTTCACTCAATTGAAATATTATATTTTTATAACAATTTTGGTTGTGTCTATTCACTATATTTCTTTAGCCTTAAATTAAATTATCGTACTGCAGAATTATCCCTTTATAGTTGTATATATCACGGGTTAAATACATATTTAGTCGCCCATTATCATTTTAGTTTTATTTTAATTATTTAATTATCTTTTAAAAAATTATTACAAATGTTATATTTTTATTTCATTTTGATGATCTTCTGTTAAAAAATTAATAAAACTATTGACAATATATTTTAATTTTTTAATGGTAATGTGATATTATTTTATGGTAACACATCAATATTACAATTATTTTTTTAACAATGGGTAACGAAAAATAAAACAAAAATGTAACATTAATGATGATTTTGAAGAAAATAGTTGAGTGACCAAAATAAAATCAGAGTAATAATTGGGTTGAATAAAATTAATATAAAATGTTGATAGGAAAAGATAAATATAATATGGAAATAAAAAAATAATTAAATTAAAATTAATATTTTGAATTATCCTAATAGAAATATAATTTTTTTTATAATATTTTTATTTGCGTGCATTCTCTTATGTACGTACTGCAAAATGTATTAGGAGTTGCGGGTCCCTGCTGATATAGCCGGTTTTGAAAACCGGAGGAGTGAGGAGGGCGATGCGAATATGCGGCCGCACCTTTGAAACATCACCAATAAAACCCTATTTTAATATGTAATGGGATAATGGGAGGTAGGATAGTAGGTTGCCTCAAACGCCAGGTTGAGAGCAGTTTCCAGAAAATCTCCGGCAATCAGGAAATTAAAAATAAAGATAAAATATAATGCATGTATAAATAAATAAATACATAGTTATACAGTCTTCATATGCGTATCTGTAATGGGAAGTAATCCTTGTAAATAAATCCCTGTGTAAAAATCTTTACATATAGACAGAAACGTAGGACCCAACTAGATTTAAAAAGAGAAAACATGAAGAGAATGATACACAGAAATCAACGATAGCAAGCTACGAGAATGAATAAAGTCAAATGAGTTAAAATCTAAAACTAAGACAACACTACTCCGCTACCCTTGTTCTAAGCCTTCATAAATTACAATGACATAAACGTATTTCCTATTGACGCATTTATCCCTACCCGTTTTCTAATATTACGCCTCTACCATATTGGATTCTGTTTCCTTTCCTTGTTGTTTGACATAAATGACCTTTTCCTCACCATTTGCATTTTGACCTCACCACATATATTTTATATATACACAAACCTATATGCATGTTCTTTTTCCCCTAATATATATATATACACGTATGCATGCTTATTATACATGTGGAATGGCCTTTGCATAACGCAAAATCTTTTCTCAACTGCTTTTCTCTTTTATTCGTTCTCGGGTATCAACTGACAACACCAAAATTATTTTGAAGAAAAAGATCTCCGATAAAATTTTATATAAAAATATTAAAAATAGAAAATAGATTTAGCATCCTTTTAAAAGAATATTAATATTATTTTAAAAATATGTGATACTATTAAAAGAAATTGACATCTACCATTCATCTTCATCTTCTTAAAAAGAATTTATTTGTAGAACTTTTAAAATTCTAATAATTGGTGGTTGATCTATAAATACTTTTCAAAATGTGCACATATATATTAATAATGCAAAAATTTTATATGTGAGTGAGCACAATTATGGTCGACATAATCAATAAAATAATTAATCAACAAAATAAAATTTTAAGATAAACACATACTCTTAATATAAGGTACATCAACCAATACTAATAATACAATCTATTTTTTTAAATACTTTTCAAAATGTGCACATATATATTAACAAATACGACGGAGTGTATTACAAGTAACCAGGTATAATTGTAAAAACTAATGAGTCTTTCATGGAGACTCGAACTCACCTTATGAAATTTAGTACAGTCATCGTGAATTAATTCTTTAATTTTTACAGTTTTACCTTACTGGACACCTAGAGATAAACTTCTGAGAAAGTCAATCAGGCTGCTCCATAGAGCAGCACTTCAACATGTCTATATTATACGTGAAAAAGTAAAAAAAAAAAAAAAAACATATCAACAATATTGATGTAATAGTATGTGTCCTCCAAACTTACTAAAAATACGAAGTATACAAACGAAACGTTCGTGATATTAAGTTATAATTTATTTCCCATTAATAATATATGTGAAACATATTTATGGTATATTGTTGTAAAACAAAAAATATTAGTATTGACTAATAAATAAGAAGCCATATAATATAAAATAAATAAAATGATTTATTGTTTTATGTAATTTGTTGTTATAGAAGTAAATTCTTCTAAATTAATATAATTGTAAAAATAAATATTACTCTCAAAAGTTAACACAGCCTTTCAGATATTATAATCATAAATAAAAAAGTGAAACTCGAATTTAATTACTTTTATCGAAAAACTATTGAAAAGGCCAACGGAAAGAGGAAGAGGAAAGCAGAGAAACAAATGATTGCGGGTGATAAAAATAGGAAGAAGATAGCTTCGTTTTATAAAAAAATCAAGGGTTATGAAATTCATAAAACGGAAGAGAGTCGTTGGAACCACTCCCTCCACCTTCTTAAAAAATATATATTTTTAGTTAAAATTAATCTATCCGTTGCATTATCCACATTGCTCGCTAATGTAAATAAAAATAGATTTTGGAAGACAAGAAAAGAGTAATACTAAAATGAGTCCCTTAAGTACTATTATATAGTATTTATTATATTTGAACTAATATATAGTGAAATAGAAAAAAATTAATAAATAAAAAAATCTTAAACTTGTTAAAATTAAAATAAATTCATGACACACGATTAATCTTAGGTCTAATTGAGTTTCATGTTAGATCAACAATTTAACCAGCATACCTGGGATGTTGATAAGAGATTTAAAAACGACCTAATATATTTTATAGAAGGTGATCAATTTTTACACTTACGTGGACAATTTCATTAAGTTTGTCTCAATATAAAAGCGGTGCTAGTGAATAATCCATCATTCACATCCTCTGTGATTGCACGAATGCCCAAGTGGTTTGGACTCAGATCACTCCACCGCAATTAACAGGGAGTTTCTTCACACTTCATCTTCTTGATTGGTTAAACTCTAATCTCAATTTTTCTACAAGTATGGAGATTCCCTGTTACTAGAGACATCTCCTTGGAGTTCTGATTTGGAGACTGGAAGCAACGATACAATTTTATTTTCAAGGGCGAGGTTTCGTCTACCCCATCTGTCATCCAGTCTGCATACTCTTCGGCCCAATCCATCAGGGCTAAAACCTCTTCCATCACCACCAAACAAATTGCACACCCAGAGACCAAATTTGGAGACCTCCCAATCCAGGGGTAGTCAAGCTCAACTCTCATGGAGCCGTTAACCAGTCCACGATGGAAGCGATAACTGTCAGTATATTCTGGAATTTCAAAGGTGTTTGGTTATCAGGCTATTCCCGCAGAATTGGTCGATGCTCTGTCCTTCATGCGGAACTCTTGACCCTCCTCAATGGCTTGAATATCGCTTGGAATCGAGGTTACAGACGTATCAATGTCGAGCCGGATAGTCAGGAAGTAGTCAATAGCATCTCCTCTGCAGCATTGTCCTTTTGAATTATTATATATATAACCAACAATCCCTCACCTATCCAAAGAAATATGTAAAAGAATTAAAAGAAAATAGAAATGGCGAAAATAGTCGCTTGAGCACTAGTATCTGTTAGATTTAAACTAGTAAATAGTGGAATGAGTAATTCTTCTCTTCAACAAGTGAACAAATCTTGAACTTGTTAAGATTATGATTAACTCATAACACATAACTAACCTCAGATCTATTTGAGTTTTGCGATAATTCAAACATATTGCCAAATGATACCTCAGGATGCTCATAAGTGCTTTAGAAAGATGATCCAAAGTCTTTCATAGAAGGTGACTAATCCTTCACACTTGCATTGGTGATTTCATCAAGTCTATCTCAATATAGAACACCTGAATTAGGGCTATAAAATCATTTAGAGCATTTACTAAGCTCAACCTCTCATTTATAAATTCGGTCAATTCATCCAGTCCGTCTCACTATGACCACCCACAAACTTAGGTTATGAATTTATTAAGAGTATAAAACCCAACCTCACAAATCGATGTATCCATCAAGTTTGTCTCAGTAGGACCACTCATATCATGGGCTATGGATATATTAAGAGTATAACACTCAACCTCTTTAGTGTACATGATAAGCCATAGAGATTGGTAGGAGTGTATGATGTGAATTACTCATCCAATGAGTTGAAGTCCCATTCCCTTCGATGAATCAAGAACCATTTGACTAAATAACCCTTTATTTAAGGAATAAAAAAGGTTCATTTCATATTTTACGTATTTTAAAGAGAGTACTCCATTCTTTATAAGATGTCTCACAAATTCATGTCTTATCTTGATGTGTCTTATCCAGATGTGTCTCACAAATTCATTTTGGTCACTAGCCAAAATTTTGGGGTATTACAGAGAGAATATATATTTCATCAAATTTTTGAAGCGCATGTATAATTCAAATTTTGGTTTGTAAACCCCAAGTGATAATATATCATTTGAGATCATCGATTCTTACTTTCAAAGCATAGCAAGAGATCCTTAAACCCTAAATTAAAGTTATGTTTCATGCATTTTTATTCATATGTTTTGATTATGATTTTTCTATTTATAAATGTCATTAATGTGTGATTTTATGTTTTGAAGAGTAAAACATTGTGAAAACCTCTAAGGAGAAGAGAAAAATTGGAGTTATTGATTAATTTATCAATCTAAGGAATAACATAAGCTCAAATTAGGTAAATGCATTTTAAACCAATTCTGTTTTGTATATATTCATGCTTGTGAATTTATCTAAGTGTTGGAAAATATTCTAAAATGTGATTTTAGCTCTAAATTAATCAATTGGCTAGAATATAAAATGTTAAGATGTGTTATTTTTTTGTATTTCGTTATAAAATTTTGATGATTTGATATATCAAAGCATACCAATATGTATGTTTTGCTATGTGAAAATTGTTATTTATGTAAAAATGTGCCAACTGTCATATGCAATAAGTGAAATTGAGCTAAATGCTCATTCACTCATGAAATTCAGCATTGTTTTATGTCCAATATTGATAATGTGATTAATTGATCCTTTAGTTATGAGTTTAATTCTAGATACAATTAGCATGTCAAATGGTTTATAGTGTTTTTGGTATGAGTTATAGTATACTTGATAAGGAGGGGAAGTTGATATTTAAGCAATTATATCTTGACAAGGAGGAGGGATAATTATTATATTGTTATCATTATCATAATGTATACTTAGCGTGGAGGTGAGTTTCGACTATCCGTAAACTACTAATAAACTATCAGACTAGAACAAATTTCAACTTATATGTTTGGCAAAGTATATAAAACTTTGCTTATAGTTACTTCTTTAGAAGTTACATCATGAATAAGTATTCACTATATTTAGCTTTGTTATCCATTAATGCTTTGATTAAGTTTGTAATATATACTTCAGAATTAAGTTTTTTAAAGCTCACTCTATTTTTTAGTACATTTGTAGGAGTTTGTTTTCTTAGATTAATGCTATATTTCATTTTAAAGTTTACAAGTCAAATTCAAGCAATTATCGATGTAAATCTCTTTTGTTTTGGAACTACTAGGATGATGGCATGCAAATATAATCAATTTGATTATGTGGTTATGTATTTATATTTTTTTGGTTTATTAGTGTTACATTTGATAAACTTATTTTATGTTTATGATGTTAGTGTAATTAATTATGATAAGTAAGGATGTCAGTGAGATGTGTTTTGTGGGGGGACCGTACCATTTCATGCTCAAATGGGCGGAGATGGGTACAAGTTTCACAGGTGATAGGGCGAGGATGTGGAAAAATTAGACTTGTTTGTGGCTGATGGGGCAGTATTGAGTATGACCTTGTATCTACCTCGTTCCCATCCTCCTTACATTTTTTTTAATCATTATATCATGTAAAGACTTTATTTTCTATTTTTTTTAACTCGTGTTAAATTTATATTTTAATTTAACAATTAAAGAGTTGCAAGGACTGCATATTATTTTTAAAATTATGATAATTGGAATAATGTCACACTTATGTCACACATGTAGTGAGAGTTCAGAGGATAATTATTTCATATATTTTTCAATAAAATTTTTGATGTATATTTATTTAATTGATATTTATAAGTACATCAAATAAGTCACATGGGGTTATTGTTACATGGTTTAGGTATGCACAATTTGGTGTAAGTATACATGTTGTAAGTTATAATATAAATTAAA
Organism: Hibiscus syriacus; assembly: GCF_006381635.1. Lineage (NCBI taxonomy): Eukaryota > Viridiplantae > Streptophyta > Magnoliopsida > Malvales > Malvaceae > Hibiscus > Hibiscus syriacus. The sequence goes on from NW_024063194.1 coordinate 7,019,834, forward strand.
ATTGTCTCCACAGGGATTTGTGCACTTCTATTTTTTATTCTTTGCACTAAAAAAAGGATAAATACTTGGTTTGAGAAGAGTTGGGATAATTAAAAGAAAACAAAACAAAAGAGAAAAATAAAGTGCAATTGTTAGGACAAGTCAATTGCTAACAACAAGTGTAAATTGTCACAACAAGTTAAACTAAAAATGAGAAAACCGTAGTTGAGATGGGAGAAATTTTTTTGAAGTTAAGTTCATGCTTATGGTTGAATTTCCCACGACAAGATATGGCACTTTGAAGGCTCAACAGAGTCATTGTTTAGGCCCTATAGCTAATTCTAGTAGAAAATCTACGACAATTATTACCTTCAGTAACACAAATCTACTTTAGCTTAAGGAATAATACCTTCTTTTGTTCACATTCCTTTTAGTCACTTGAAACCTTTTTAAAGAAAGATTATTCTTCTCTACTGTCGTAATTGGAAACTTGCATTCATCAATTTGATTTCGTAAACTTAAGTGTATCAAATCTCAAGTTAATAAATAAGTTAAGTATTCGTTCCTAAATAACTCAACCCAAAATAGACACAACAATTGATGAATGAGCATTCAAAGAGGGGAAAGCCATTCATAAACAAATTCAACCGTTCACACAAATATAAATCCTAAAACCCTCGCCAAATTAAATTAGTTCATGACGGAGTAATAATCATTTTCACATTCCATCTAGAACATCGTAAAAATCAGGAAAGAGAAATATGAGAAAACATAGATGATGTTCTTTGAGTTCTCCAACAACCATCAAAGAGAAGCGTAAGAAGAGTCTATGACTATAACAGCTTAGGGTTTTTAAGATGCCCTAGGTCTTCTTATAGCTGAATTCGTGTCTTGTTCTTTGGGAAAGAGAAGGTTTCTAAAATTTGAAATTCATTTCCTTATCTTTATCTGGTCCACCATTCTTTGTTTTAAACTCCTAGGGTTGGTAGGTCAACTATACGACTAGATCAAGTTTTGTATGGTGGCACTGATAACTCTCCAAAGAGTTTTTTATTTAGAACCATATATCTTAGGTTGAGCTTGAGCTTTAGGATTATTAGGATCATTTTAGATTTATTTTATTATATTTTACATCATTTTCATATTGGAAATAAATTATTGGTTCTTGGGCTGAATTTGATGTTTTTGCTACAAAATGCTACCTTAATGTTGTGATTGTTTGATGCTGTAGGCATTGCTACGAGTTGATACTGGATTGGATTTTTGAGCTGATGTTGGAGCAATTACTGACTCACCAGGAGGTTACATAAAATCTTCTAGATGGCCAACTGTCCCATTTGGATAATATCAAGGCTGAAAAATGTAGAAAAAAAATTGGAATTTTCCTATTGGATGGAGCCTTAACTTTTGGAGATTATAAAATGGGCTAGCTTTCATAATTTTCACACTTCCATCTTCCCATTTTATTTTCTAGCCTCCATATTTTATTTCCTCTACAACCGTAGCAACCATGACAACTTAGACCATCAGGAAGAGCTTCAATCGAATATGGAACAACATTATGAAGGCAATGACCAATGTTTTGGGTTCCTTCTTTACCTTTTCTTTTGAACCCAAGAGGGGAAAACATTATTAGCTTAGTTAAATTTTTAGTTGCATATGGTGTGTTTAAACTTGGATTTTAATGTGTTTTAAATTTATGAAATATATGTTTGTCTATTTCGCTTTGTTAATGGCTTAGTCTTTCTTGAGCTTAATATTTGGCTTGTTTTATAGAAGTATAAAATTTCCCAGTATTGCGTTGAGATATAAGTTAAATTCTATATAGCATCAGTACCGTGAGAGTATTGTGTAACACATTTAGAGTATTGTGTAACACATTTAAAGATTTGTGTTCCTTGAATATTTTGGCATTCCAAGTGATATATTTAGGTTAAGATGTAGAATACAATCTGCCTTGTATTGTTGGGACCGTCGGCGCACCCCATCGCGCAGCGGAAACAAAACTCGACGGTCTCACCAGCGATCCAAGTACGAAAAACCAAAATCAGAAGAGATGCGAATACTTACAGTGGGTTCCTTGAAAACAACAAGAACAACAGGGAATACGGTGGTGTAGATCGATTCGAATCGAAAGCCTCCACAAAATCACGTCTCGGCCTCTACTCAGTTCACCCGATTGAGAGCAATATTTGTTTTCCCCAAAACTGTTTTGAGAGAAAACGGCTGAAGGGTTTGTGTATGTGTTGCAAAAACGGCTGCTAGACCTAACACACCCTTTTATAGCCAAGTTACCCTAATCATATTAGGATTTTATTATTTCAAATTAATTAAATCTATATTTAATTAATTGGAATCTAATAATCCTCTCATATCCAAGTTACCCTAATCATATTGGGGATTTTATTATTTTAAATTAATTAAATCTATATTTAATTAATTAATTGAAATTAAATATTCGGGATTATTAAAACATATATTTAATTAACTCTAGATATATATTTTAGTAACGTACAACAAATTGTACATCTTTGCTCGTTTCAATCCTAGGGTGTGACCTTGTAGGTTCTTGTAACGTTAGCAGTAATTATTAGAACAATTCTAATATTACATACAATGAAGGACATCTAGCAATATATCATTGTCACCTAAGTTACAAGAAAATAAGATTCGATATATCATCTTGGTGATTACTCTTTTATGTATTACATCCTTATGTCCTTTATATCTAGAATAGGCACAAGTCTTGGAATAGTCACACTTGTATAGCCCATCTATTTTTTCTTGATATCTAGAGTAGACTTTAATTAACGAATAGTTTATGATATCTCATATCAACTTATTCGAGCATGGCCATGCGTTTCTAGTCTTACTCAATCAGGTGGCCTGTGATATATTTCCTATTATGTAGGAAGGACAAATCCTATCTTAATTATACACACCCACTACATATATTGAGATATATTCAATAACAGTCTTTGTAGAGCAACCAGTTACGGAGCTTGTTTAGCTGCATCAAAACATACAACAATATATGTTGGGATAGTATTGATCTCAAGTCTGAGGATCATACATATAGTCATCACCATGAGCAATGTTATGACTGTCACATAATAATCCAAGACATATGCTCATGGTCGGTCAATCCAATACATTGTTCTCTAACAATATAATCATGTATCAATTCTGACATCTCTATGTCAATGACAACTCATTGTCATCAATCAATAAATGTTAGTCTTAAGCGTATTATTATTGTCCTTGCCCATAATAATACTTGACTAGGGATATTTTAATAATAACAATTATGTCATTATATGGACTTTATTATCTTCCAGTTTATGTTAAACACATATATATATAAATGAAAATAATAGTGGCAATGCCTTTATTAAAAAAAATCGATAAATAAAAGTATTATTACAATCATCATATGATTGGTTTTTAAGCATACTCTAACATGTATGACATTTAAAATTGTAGAAGCACTATTTTGTTTTCATAGCATTATTGATTTACATATGTTGTTCAATACTTCATGATTTTTGATACCAACAACATGCTTCATTGATGATTATTGCAATCCCTACTTTGTTATTATGATATTTAGTACCTTTGTTACATCATTGTTACCAACACACTTTCATAATATTTTTACATATTTTCATAAATTATAACACCTCAAATTATGAGTTAGTAGTTTTGGGTTTACCAGAGAGGTAAGTGGACCTCGTACAATTTATAATTTAAGTCGTTGGGCTTAATTGGGTTGAAATTAGGCCCAATTAGTCATAATAGGAATTTTTTAATGCTAGAAAGTTTAGAAAGGACCAAAAGCACAATCACCCCATTTTAGAGGATGATATCTTTTATGTCTCTCATTTCATTTTCTTCATTTCATTTATATTTTCTCCCATTTTCTCTCAATGCTCCATGAATCAATAGTAAGCCCTTTGAGACATTTCTTGCCTCTTTCATACATCATTTTCGTTTAAATCCCTCCAGCAACATCATTTTAATGAATTAAAGCTTGGGTTCCTTGTTTGCAAGAGAAAAATGGGAGTTTCATCCGAATAACAGAGTGAATGAGTGTGTCTAAGCAAGAAGCTTCATTTAGGGATTTAAACATCGAGTAATGAATCTCTAATCAATTGTAGTATTAAGGTTTTCATAAACATGATGATTTGCTAGGATTTGAGTATTTGATCTTTTAGAGTTTCAACTTGATTTAAGCCATAGATGATGAATTTGATGTAAAGCATGTGTTTTTAAGACACCTTAAGACCATAATTATCTCCATAAAGTTTCAACACATGATTAGAAACCAAACTAAGGCATTTAGATTGATTTTAGGCATTCTCTAGAGCCTAAATAAACAATTTCTAGATTTAAGTATCCATACTAGGATGATTTGGAGCAAAAATTAGGGATTTCAGGTAGGGAGTATCGATACTACTGCGAGAGTATCATACTACCCCTTTAGTCTCGATACCAAGAGTGATGGTCTCAAGATAGGCCAGAATTACATTAATAGAATATAGTTTTAGTACCGATAATAATATGGGTATTGATACTTGACTGCAAGGTATCGGTACTACAAAAAAGGTATCGGTATTGCCCACATTGGATGATCTGATTCGACTAGGTTAATTTTCAAAGGAGATAGGGATGGTTTGTAATGGTAGAACTCAGTCCATGGGGGACATAAAAGGCCTAAGGGGCCCGAAAACACTTATGGGAGTGGGTTATAACTAGAAAAACCATAGAAGACGTAATGCGTCCAAATATCTTCAGTTGAACACATAGAAGATGTCAAAAAATGAAGGATCATTGTAGATAGAGTGTACCGACAAGCAGTACAACCCAAAAATATAGATTATAAAATAGTAGAAGCGTGCATCGCAAGAACGACAGAGAGTGATGGATGCACAGTTGTTCTTTTAATTCAATAGTGAATTGAAGGAAAATGTAATAAAAATGAATAGAGTATCGCTACCCATAAATAAAACCTTAGTCAGGTATCAGGCCATCTAATATTACATTCAGTAAACAGAAACACAGTGATCGTCATGAAGTCACAAATGAGCAAAGACTTCTCTAGAGTTAGAGTAGTGACTAAAACACCCTTAATTAACAAACAACCAAATCAAAACAAATTATCAGTAGTGACAGATTAATAAATCATTGCTTAACATTATAGATAAGAGAATGAGTGAGATAGCAGCTAGGGAGACCAGTAAACGAGATCAATAATAACTCATAACAACTAGAAACAGTAACAAGTATGATGTCATAAAACTAGCCTATGTGTGTAACCCTTGGGAAACAGTCAGGACACCCGAGTTACTTAATAGTAGGATGATTGTTTTGCTTGCTAGGATGTCTAGGTATATACCAGTCAGTGCCAAGTCAGTTCTCTTGCCAGTTGGGCGCAGAAGTCTCAAGACTCGATGGAGTAAGTTGGTGGGGTGTATATTTTCAATACAGTTTTGGATCTCACCTTAGAGTACCCGAGGGTATTCAGGTAGGCTAGAGGGATGCAAGAGCTCTGAGATGTAGAGCCCTCAGTCACACCACGATTCTCTCTATAATTTTTTTGTTTGATGTTTTGTGTCATAAAGATGTGATAATGGTATGCTAGAGAGATATTTGCTCTGAGATATAACCCCTCAACCACATCATGAAACCTACCTTAGCTAGAGTATGATGCATAATAGAGTTAGTATTGCATTCAGTTAATGCACAAGAATATCAATAATGCATTTAGATAATTTGTAACAGAGACAATCATTAGGGTTAGTGACCCTTAAGAGGTGTGCTCATGGTTGAGACCTTAGTAGAATATTTAGGGAAGCATGAGACTCATACTTTAATGAGATAATAGTTAAGCCTTATATAGGTAGCACTTGATCTAGATCATGCATGTATCTAGGCTTAGTACCATCTCTTCAGTATTTCTGTGTATATAAAACTCTTAATGTTGATCTAGATTAGTGATTATACTACTGGCTTTGTAAGCTTATCCTTCGGATATTTTCTGTTGGCAAGTTACTAGCTTAGTGTGCATATATATTCATAGAACCTTACTTATGTATTTAGATTTATAAGAAATAGTTTGTATTATTTGATTTAAATAATGTGTCATGAAACTCCAGTTTATAAAATGTTTTATAAATAATATTTATGTTTATCATTGATACCATATAGTATGTTTTAAAAGAAAATAAACAAGTTTTCAATATCAGTGGTTGCCTCTATGGCCCAATGTGACAGTTTAGGCCCAATTGGTTTAGGGTGTTACATTTAGTGATATCAGAGCGTCAGGTTGAGTCAGTCCTAGGACCTAGAGGTCAGTTTTAATAAAGTGTCATTGAATACATTCCCCTAGGTACTTAAAGTACTTGTATAAATCTTGAATCCTAATGGTGCCTCATTTCTTAATCAATATCGTTGAATTTATGATAATAGAAAATTTTAGTGTAATCTCCAATATAGGATAGAGAGTCGAGCCTCTTATCCCGATAAAGTCAGTAAGGAGTTAATGCCAAGAGTAGAGGATATTAGAATCTCCTTAGGTGCATGAATTACAAAGGTGACCTTCTTTATAGGTTTAACTTCCACTCTTAAGGAGGTAGTGGACGTTATTCATAGAGCACAGACAGTTGAGTCAGCAACCTAGGGTACGTTAGTGCTATTAGAATTATCATTAGAGAGACTAAAGAGGTATTAGAAAGTTGATTTCTATGGTTCAAGTGGTGATGGTAGGATTGAGTCAATCAGTGGTTAAGAGAGAGCCTTGAGAGCTTTAAGGTAACTTTACCCTACCCCAAAGGGTGAGCAGGAGTGTGCCACTACTTTACTCAGAGTGATATTATCGGTTAGTAGAAGACCGTGGAGATGGCTCTACAACCAGAATTGCCTACGTGGAATCAATTCAGGGGAGAGTTTAGAGCAAGAACATTAGTGATGCACATATAGATTAACGAGAATGTAGTTTTCACAGATAGTTTATGGAGATCACTTAATGTACAAACAGGATAGAATGACCTTCATGTGTTGAGTTTTTATGCTCCAAAACTGGTTGTGACCGAGTCCTTGAAGTGAAAAATGTTCTAAATGGGCTTCATTTTATATCAGTGAGTAGTCAGCGGTAACTTAGAGTGTTTTTAGTGTGGAGCATGACAATAAGTTGGTTGGGTGAGTCAGGGACCCTAAGTACAAGAACGCATGTACCAGTAAACCTATCTTAATCAGTGGCCAAGAAAGTCAGAAATTTCAGGGAGTAGAGGAGAGTGACGTTAGCTCAGTCACTCTAGTAAAGTCAGGGGTCAGTTGTAGGGTCTCGTAGGGTACCATCAGCACCTTTGTCAGTGGCGAGCGTTGAAAGCTTCAGTAGAGTTTTGGATTATCCATAGTGCGAGGTTTGTGGTAAAAAATTAGAGAGAAAGGTGCTTTGAACTTTTAAGAGAGTGTTATAGATGTGGATCATTGGTGCATACAGTAAGGGATTGCCATATTTTAGATGTTGATGTTTTAGATCGACCTAGGGGAGCATTTTTCGTAGTCCAACTTGATAGAGAACCTGCTCAGAGAGGTGTTTGTTCAATGCTCAGATAGGGGGTAGAACAGTGAATCAACCAGTTCTCAAATTTGACTATACGCATTTTAGCTTGACATATCGTAAAGAGGTAGGGTCAAGACGTTGATGTCGCATCTAGATGTCTAGTAAATTTTTAGCTAATGCAGTTTTTAGGTTGTTTTTATAGGTGAAAGTGCAAGTATTCTGATATGATGTCAAGTGAACTAGGTAGGAAGAGTTGTCACATTGAGAATCCACGAATGAAGAATTCAAGTGGTTAGAAGGTGGATCCTAGTGGGATATACAAGGTTACCATAGATATTCATTGAAGGCTCAAATTAGACCCGGTAGACGACCTAGGGGAAATTGTTGCACAAGTCTTACTTCGGTCTTGGAGTTGCAAGTTGAAAGACGTTGAGGACCTTATGAGTGTGAGTGGATGTTCTTTGTTGAGTTTAGGGTTAACTCTAAAGATGTTTAACCACATAATTTTTCACCCTTGCATGTTCTTCAGGGGAATATTCATATGGGTTTTCAGAGTTAGATACAAAACTGTAAGGATGTCTTCGTATCGTTAGTAGAGGGTATGTGGGATTGACCCACAAAGATTTAGTAATCACAGTACAGTAGTGGAAACGAATATCTCCTAGTGAGCATTAAGAATTTCTAGGTTACTCTTGTTAGTTTAGTGATCACTATGCTGTCAGAAACCTCAGTATGTATCTCAGCTAGTGCCAAGGCACTTCAATGCTAACTGGGAATAAATTCCCCAACTACTCACGATGATTAAGTTAGGAAAATTTACATTTCGATTCAACAGTTCTAAAATTTCACCTTAGATTCTAAAGGTACCATAGGCATGTTAGTGAGTTATTAGTCTCGAAGTGCAGTGAACCCTCAGACGCCACCAGGATGTCCTCTTACGTGAATAGTAAGTGAATCAGTTTTGTGAGTCAAGCCTCGTTAGTGATTTCTTCGTGTTGGTATATGAGTGCTAGCTATATACAACACACAACAGGGTGTAACGTTACGTAATATCACATATGTTAGTGTTTCAAACTAAAGGAGTTCAAGTACGTTAAGCATTCTTTGGCCAGCATTAGTCCTCATTTAATAGCTTAGTGGTTGTAAGTGATAATGAGTGTAGGATGTAGAGTCTCAAGATCCTTCAGTCAGGATTTAGGAAAAAAATCTTCGCCTTTTGAGGCGTGCTCTTCAGGAGAGCTATATGTTGCTAGTTTCACTCAACAAGTGGTTGATTCTAGTTGTGAGCACATTAGATGCTTGATTAGTTATGTAGTGTGTATCTAAGGCGTGAGGCAAATAATAGGAAGACAAGTAGCGTGGATGAGTATTAAATTAGAGTTGCACAGCAGGAGCGTACAACTCGACGTTAAGAAGTCCAGACTTATCGTATACCTTCAGTTGTCAACATCGAGACCATGTATTGAAAGTGTTCTTAGGGTTTTAGCATGAAATTGTTGAGTTACTCAAGAATAGTAGGCCAAGAAATTTATGAGATCATGCAATTGATAACTCGTTCTAGTAGAGCTAAACAGTGAGGAGTATCGCAATAGCAGTTGGATCACGAAGTAGCGTCATCCTTGTAGAACGTTTTCATCGTACAATATTAGATAGTTAGACTGTGATTTCTTTGAATTCGTACTTCTTGAAGGTTCTCATTTAAGGGTCGATGCAAGTAATACCCTTACAAAAATCATAGATCGATTTTGTGAGTTTCGAATAACATATTATATTGTGATGACTTTTTTCTTGAGGATTAGTTCAGATAATAGCAGTTGTGATGACTGAAGAGTAAGTTGCTTTTAGTTCAAGTAAATTTCGAGGATAAAATTTCTTTTTAGGAGGGGAGAGTTGTATAGCCCCAATTACAGGTTAGTAGTTTTGGGTTTACCCAAGAGGTAAGTAAACCTCGTACAATTTATAATTTAAGTTGTTGGGCTTAATTGGGTTGAAATTGTGCCAAATTAGTCAGAAGAGGAGATTTTTGAATGATGAAAAAGTTAAGAAATGGCCAAAAGCCCAATTTCCCCATTTTATAGGATAAGAGCTTTTATATCTCCCATTTCATCTTCATATTCATTTTTATTTCTCCCATTTTCTTTTAAAGCTCCATAAATCAAATATAATGCCTTTGAGCCATTTATTTCCTATTTCATACTTCATTCTCATTCTAAATCCCATTAGAGACATCATTTTAATGAATCAAAGCTTGGGTTCCTTGTTTGCAAGATAAAAATGAGAGTTTTCATCCAAATCACAAAGGGCAAGAGTGAGGCTAAGTAAGAAGCTTCATTTCGGGATTTAAACATCAAGGTAGTGTATTTATAATCCTTTGGAGTGTTAAGGCTTTCATAAACATGATGATTTGTTAGGATTTGAGTATTTTAGCTTTTAGGGTTTCAAATTTGATTTAAGCCATAGATGATGAAATTGATGTAAAGCAAGCATTTTTAAAACACCTTATGATCGTAGTTGGCTCCCTAAAGTTTCAATACACGCTTAGAAACCAAAATATGGCATTTAGAGTGATTTTAGGCATTTTCCCAAGCCTAAAAAAACCCTTTCTAGGTTCGAGTATCAATACTAGGATGAATAGTATCAAAATTGAATAATTTAGAGAAAATATAGGGATTTTAGGTAGGGAGTATCGATACTGCTGCAAGAGTATCAATACTACCCCTTTAGTCCTGAGACCAAGAGTGATTGTCTCAAGACTGGGCCACAAGTTTAGCAACAAAATGTCATTTTAGTACCAATACTCATATGGGTATCGATACTTGACCCAGAGTATCGGTACTACGAATAGGGTATCGATACTACCCACCTTGTATGATCTGATTCAACTTGGTTAAGGTCCAAAGAAGCCAGGGATGGTTTGTAATGGTAGAACTCAGTCTGTGGGGGACGTAAATGGCCTAAGGGGGCTAGAAACACTTATGCGAGTGGGTTATAACCAGAGTAACCATAGTAAGCGTAACGCGTCCATGTATCTTCATTTTAGCATGTAGAATATGTCTAAAAATGAAGGATCATTGTAAAGAGAGTGTACCGACAAGCAGTACGACCTAAGAATCTAGATTATAAAACAGTAGAACCGTGCACAACAAGAACAACAGAGATTGATGGACACACAAATGTTCTTTTAATACAAAAGTGAATTGAGGGAAAGAGTAATAAGAACGAATAAAGCATCGCTACCCAGAAATAAACCCAAGTCAGGTACCGGGCCAGCCAATATTACAGTCAGTAAACAGAAACACAGTGGTTATCCTGAAGTCACGAATAATTAGTGTAACACCTTCTAACCGATACGGGTGACCCGATCAGATCCGAGGTGTCACATTAGGGCCACCGTAGCGACCCACAGTAAAAATCCAATTTTTTTTTTGTTAAAATGTGTAAATTCAAAAAACAATTTATAAATAAAATACAATTTTTGAAAACCATTCATATATTACAAACAAAATTAAAATCATACAATCTCCAGACTCAGTATATATAAAAAAATCAGATGTGACCTATATGCCCCCTAATTACACATTGTACCGTACTCTACAAGCAAAGCCAAAGGAGCTACCAATAATGAAGTTGATAGTTGCACTCTATCGATTCTTTTAACCTAAAAGGATGAGTAAAAATTGAATAAATATGAAAGAAACAAGATTTTACCGATTTCGAATAAACAATGGTTTACATGTGTTGTGTGACATCTTTGACTCATATCCGGGTACAAATATGAGAAAAAGGGTGTTACATTAGTTTTTTTTTCATTTTCAAGTCTAATCCAATTTCCAATCAAGGTCTAGTTAGATTCCAAGCATAGTCTAAATCATGGTCCAAATTAAAGCATAATAAGAGGTCAAATACAACCCCAATTGAGCCTGTAAGCAAGCCAAGTTGGGGTCCAATAAGATTGACTAGGGTTATACACCCTTAGTAATGGAGTCACAAAATCAGGGTCGCTAGATCAAGAAGAGATCAACGGTCCTTAAAGTAATCAATTAGGGTTTTAAAACCCTAGAACATAATGCATTGGCACAACTACACGGTATTTGTTGGATCAAAATCTTCGACCCAACAATCCAAAAGATACTAGGGGTCACTGATAAATGAGGAAAAGATGCATGCAGACCATGTGCCGATCAAAATACCATTTTCATAATTCACAGTCGTAATTTTGGGGAAATTTCCCAAGACATGCGATCGGATCAACCTAAAAACAAAAAAAAGACAATGAAAAGATATTGAAATCTAACAAAAAAATGGAGCAAATCAAAATCCAAAAAACAAACGCAAATCCACAACATAAATCATAAGAAAATCTTGGTGACCATAGAACCAAAAAGGAAAACATAATCATTTTGGTTTAGGAAACAAATCTTCTCCCATCAACTATAAGAATTTACAAAAAAAAAGAGGGGGATAAGTTTTTGGGAAAGCATTCAAACCACAAAACAACCATAAATTAAAGCAAATAAGAGGAGGGAACACTTAGCTTTTCGTCATATCTATCATTGAGGAAATCCAACAGTTGTCGGGTAACGAACTATCGCCAATAATCAAAGGTAAAAATCAGGGGTTGTATGTCTACATCTATACCGTTGGAGATGTTTTTAAGGTTTTTGGTGGTCAGATTTAGGTTCGGGCTGATGACGGGGACATTTGGTAGTTTTTTTAGGATTCCGACCACTGTGGGTGGTGGTCAAAGTGGGGATCGACGGGGAATGTCACTATTTTTTGGGGAAAAGTTAGGTGAGTTGAGAGAATTTTGAAATTGTTTTATTAAGAGGGAGAAGAAATGAAATAAAAAGGAATTTGGGGCTATTTATAGGAGGGGCACAAGCATAAATAGGAAATAGATAAATTCTTTCTATCGTCACTCCCATTTTGATATGTAATTCATTTTAGTCCACCTTGCAATTTAGACAATGAATTTTAACTTTAATTCAATTTAATCATTTTTTATTTTATTATATTTTATTTCACATAAATTGACGCATTGACGTTATTTTCTGTTTTGTAGTGTTTGATTATTATTATTTATTATATAATTTAAATTTTTATTATAATTTTAAAATTTTCACAATTAAGAAACCCAATAATCCTGTTGGTACAAAAAATGCAATTCGGTCCTTCCCAAATTGTAATCGAGTCCCAAATCTGTCAATTCTCTATTAAGATGCGGATTTGGTAAATTTAAATTCGATCAACCTAATTGAAAGTGATTGATGGAAACTCCATCAAAATCCAAGTCGAGACATGAATATGAGGCCACCCGAAGGACCGCTGTGACAGAGAGCAATTGCATAGAGCACCAAAATGCAAGGATCACTTCGTTTCATTTAAATAGAGATATTACTTGCTTATATTTAACCTTGTCTAAACTCTCTTTATATTTTGATTACTATCTATTTGTGTTTATTTGGATGAGAGTTATCTTAAACTTGTTTTGAGTTGCAATATATATTAGGTCTTTATTGTTTGTTTAATATGTTGAATCTAGAGCATAGTGATCACGAGAGTGATATTGCAGTGACAAATCTAGATGCAATCTTGATGGTGAAAGTCACTTAAACCACAATGACGGTTGGGTATGTTGTAAGCGTAATGAGGTAGGTGTATAGCCCGAGCAAGAACAATACATAGTTTATTGGGTTTCAATAGATGCCAACAGTTGTTACGCTTAGTATATTTGCATGTGTCTCATAAATCAATAATGAAAATATCTTAGCTTTTGATTTGTTTGCTTTGGTTGTGTGAAATTTTACGAGTGCTTTATTTTATCCATTGATTTGTTCTTTCCTTTATTTCACTATTGAAGGAATATTTACAACCAAATCCAATTCAACCAAAACATATCTTTCTTTTCTGTTCCAACAATTGCCTTGAAAATAATAAATTTATTAATATTATTCCCTATTGGTTCAACATCCATAGTTGAAAGGCTATCACTGTTGTTGCACTTGACATGTGTACACTTGCATCTATCGAGTGACTTCTCACCAACCGATCGCATGCAATACAAAAATGTCAGACAAACACAATGATAGTACCCGATATCAAATAATCGTCGTGTACTAAATACATACGAAGGAACTCAATCATCATATAATCTTGGTAAAATTTCCACGAATCATACAAATGATCTTCCAATCTCACAAACCATTGAGTAAAGATAATATAGGGAAGCTTGATCATCACATAGCCTCGATAAAATACCCACTCAAACATAACATTGGCTCGATGTCACATAGCCATCAAGCCACATATTATGGATATCCATCAATTAAGATAAAAAAAATCACACATGCATGCAAAGGTCCCTATAGGCCACACGCATCAATTGATGCCACACGAGAGCAATCAAGGTAGCTAAGCTACTCACTATTATAATACAACACAATCAAGTGAGGTCATCCCCTACTCATCCATATCCTACTCGTTCTCTCATCTAGAACTTTATGCAAGGCTTTATTATTTTTACATCTATTAGTTTGATAGACTATACTATCCCCGTCATTTTAATAAATAAGGCCATTTTGGTCATTTATGCCTTTAAAAGTTCTTTTAGTGTTTTATATTCATATGATAATTAATATTATTATTACTTGGTATATTATTTGCTATCATGATACTCAAATAAGTGTTAATTATTCATCAGTGACTCTCTAGTCTCTTTCATCATATTTTCCTTTAATTCACACTTGAAGATTTACCTTTGGAACGCATTTGTTGAGGGGGAGCTTTTGATTTTTCAAATAATTTTAATGCTAAGATTCTCTACTTACTCTTCATTGTTATTTGTGAACCTAAATTTTGAATTATTTTTTATATAACAAAAAGGGGGAGAAGTATGGGCTTGTAAATTTTCAATTTCAAGAATGAAAAATGGGGAGCTTTAATATTTTCCAAATTTTGCTCTTTTTCATTAAATGTTTTATTAAGTGGGAGCTTTCGCAAAAAACTTTTTTTTTTCAAAAGTTTTGTTATATCAAAAAGGTGGAGATTGTAGAACTAATATTTAGATATAACAAACAAGGGGAAAAATGTTTTTGGAATAAATTTAATTTACAAACATTGCAAAAAAATTCAAATGTTTTTAGGTTTTTAAAAGTTCCTTTCGCAATACCAATTGTTGTATTTAAATTCATGTGCATAAAGTTATCCAAAACTGTTATGCATTTAAAAAAAATTGATATCAATTATTAGAGAGATATCATTTGTAATTAAAATCATATGCATAGGCATTTAAGTTAAAGGTCAAAAATCAAAATTTGTAAAACAAAACATTAAAACTAAATTTTAACCAAAAATCATTATGATGAACTAAAAATTATAAAAAATAATTAAAACTTCAAAATGTCCATCATAATACACTTTTCAACATACATGAGATGGGAAACAATACATAGTCATTTAAGATCAAAACTCATTATGCTTAAAACAAATAGGCAACCAATTATATAAAAATTAATAACATTAAGCTTATGGTTACCCATTTCTTTTCAAGTGTGGCCAAAGAATTTCAATTTCTTCACTTTGTCACCATTTCTCCCACACACCTACAAGAGACATTTATTTGGATTTTGGTATCCAAATTGCTTTGGATCATTGAACATTAGTTTCAATGCCCCTTGTTTCTTTTGGAATCCAAAATTGTTTAATTTTAACATATTTTCATTTCTTTAAAGGACGAATATGTTCCAAATAACCATGATAATGTCAATGTGAGCATTTTGCCATTATGAAACTATATGAATTATTTAAAATGATTTTTTTTCTTTTTTTAAGCACTCAAGCTTAACTTCTAAATCAAAACTTTTTTTAAAATCTCTAAATCCTTTTTGAAAATTTCATTTTGATTTTCAAAGACCATTTTTGCTTTCAAAAGAAAATCAACTTTAAATTTTAAAATTATTTTCTTGTATTTGGAGTTCATGGTCTCAAACTCCAAACATAATTCATCATATGCAATTTGTAACTCATCAAAAGAATATGAATCGAATTCATTAGAGTTAGAAAATACATTGGGCTCTTCAAGAGCCACTAAGCATACTACCTTTGTTGGTTCTTCTTTCTTGTTTCCATGGATCTCTCCGATCTTATTCCAAAGCTCTTCTAGGATCTTCACAAGGTTGTTAAACCATTGATTGTGACTTGCTCTGATACTAGTTGTTAGGTTTGATGAAGCTCGTTCAATTAATCAAAAATGAGCCAAGAGATGATGAATTAACTTTTTGAAATTTAGGGAGTAAGGAGTATAAGGATAGAAAAATTGCACAATGATTTATAGTGTTTGAACTTCCTCAATAAAGTCTACATCCACTACCTAAGTTCCTTACTTAGGATTTTCCAACAAATGCACTAATTTGTTATTTCTTTTTCAAGGACAAAGAGATAACATTTACAACTACCTAGTTTTCCACTTGGCTAAACTAGAACCAAAACCCATTTAAAAAAGATAAGAAATCTGTAAACAAGAATACCTCTCTAGGTTAGTGTTTAAAAAGATTTAACTCACAAAAAAAACCTAAGGATATACAATTAAGCACAAAACACAAATATTTATAGGAGAAAGAAAATAAGGATTGAAAAACTTTTCTCTTGTGTATGAATGTTCGGATAGGTGTTGGTCTTCTTCTTCAAGTGTCATCAACTTGTTTTTATATTTTGGAATGAGTTACTATCCGTTGGCGATGATTTGGAGCCATTGGGAGTTGAAAACTCTGCAATTATGTGCAGTGGTTTCAAAAACTTTAAAAGGGTTTTGAAAGCTTCGTTTAAAATTTTGATCATTTGAACATGGGGTTTTGAAACCTTTAATGAGGTTTCAAAACCTGTAGGCAAGATTTAAATTCTGCCTTAGGGGTTTTGAAACCTCTTGAAGGGGTTTTGAAACCAGACCCAAAATTACCTGTTTTACCTTTTAAAAACCATAAAAACTTTGAATTATTTTTGCAATGTTTAAACAAATTCAATTTTGTTCAAAAAAATTTTTGCCCTTATTTGTTATATCAAAATTTTAGTTCTACAACATGGTACGCAGTTTCTGTATCACTTTATGTTAGGATTTGCGTAAGCTCGAATTCACAACCGAAAAAGTTGTAAGGGGTTGAATTGGCAATAATTTGATTTAGGTGTAAAGAGAGTAAAAAATAAAGAAATTTGGCACAAGGATTTATAGTGGTTCGACATATCAACCAAGTCTACTTCCACTGCCTAAGCTCCTCACCTAGGATTTTCTAACAAATTCACTAATGTTTTCCTTTTAAAGGATCAAGAGATAACCTTTACACTCCCTATCTTTTCAGTCGACTAAGATAGACCAATCCACTTTTACAAAAGGTAAAAAGAAGTAAACAATAAAATATCTCAATGGTAGGGTGTTTACAAATTTAGCTCACTAAAACACTAATGTTTACAAGAGAGATAAAATAAGATTGGAAAACTCTTCTCTTGTATTTGAATGCTTGGATATGTGTTCTAACCCTTCTTCAAGTGTCTTGAACTTGTATTTATATGTTGGAACGAAGTTGTGGCCATTTTTAGCCCTTGGGGATGATTTCTAACCGTTTGGGGATGAAAACTCTATAAAATAAAACTACTCAATACAGAGGGTATCAGTACTCCTAAAGGGAGTATCGGTACTACCTTTGTTATTTTTAAATAAACTAGTCGTTACTAGCCATTGGGGCCAAATGGCATCGATACTATACCTATGGTATCGATACAACTGTGTAAAGTAGTATTGGTACCCCTTTGGGTATCGATTCCATTTTTGCATTATGGAATTTAAGCAATGCTAGTAGTATCGATATTACCTAGTGAGTATTGATACTTTCCTTACCTTGGTATCGAGACCATATGAAAAGTATCGGTACCATATGAATAGTATCGGTACTGTTCATGAGGTATTAATACTATAAGAACAATATCAATACTGCTTGTCCAAAAAAACATTTTGTACTCAATTCCAAGTTAAATGGACTTTGAATATTTTTGAAAACTTTGAATAAATTCAATTCAAGTCCAAAAACATTTTGCCATAAATTGTTATATCAAAATATAATTCAACAATCGCCCCCTTTTTGATATAACAAAACATTTGAAAAATTGTTTTTGGCAAAACTCCACCTTAATAAAATATTTAATGAAAAGATACCAATTGTTGGAAAATATATGAAAATGTTTAGCTCCCCCTTTTCATTAAGAAATTGAATTTTTCAAACTCGTATTTCTCCACATTTTTTGTTATATAAAAAATTATTTAACTTTAAAATTCAAAAATAACATTGGAGAGTGAGTGGTAAATTTGACATTAAAAGCATTTGAAAAATCAAAGCTCCCCCTCAAAAAGTGCATTCCAAACAAAACTTTAACTTTAAAAGCTTGAAACTCAAACAAAATTGAATTTCAACAAAGAGTAACAAACATGTTAGTAACACATGAAATTCAATATATCCAAGTCTAAAATACTTTATGCAATACCAATTGTTGAAATTAAGTGCATATGCATACAACTTTCCAAAAAGTTATGCATTTGAAAAATTTGATATCAATTGTTAGAGATATATTATTTACATTTTAAATCATATGCATAAACATTTAAAAATTAAGGTAAAACATTTTAAAATTTGTAAAAAAAATCAAGTTTAACCAAAATTCATTATGATGAACTAAAGATTACAAAAAATCATTAAAACTTTAAAATGTTTATCATAAAGCATTTTTCAACATACATGAGATTAAAAACAATGCATAATCAATTAAAATGAACTTTAGAAGTTGACCGGTTGAGAATCTTCCATGTAATAAGCACCAGAAGTTGAAGCCATCTCTTTGTTAGTTGCATCCGAAATCGATAGAGCTTATTCGAGGATCGTCTCAAGGATGTGAAGTCTTCTAACGAGCCAATCTCTGATACCAATTGTTAGGATTTGTGGAAGGTCGAATTGACAATTGAAAAAGTTATAAGGGGTGAATTGGCTATAATTTGATTTAAGACTAAAGAGAGTAAAAGATAGAGAAATTTGACACAAGAATTTATAGTGTTCGACTTATCAAAAAAGTCTACTTCCACTACCTAAGCTCATCACTTAAGATTTTCTAACAAATTCACTAATTTGTTCTTTGTTTTTAAAGGATCAAGTGATAGCCTTTACACTCCTTATCTTTTCAGTTAGCTAAGATAGAACCAATCCTCTTTTACTAAAGGTAAAAACAAGTAAACAATAAAACCTCTCAAATGTAGGGTGTTTACAAATTTAGCTCACTAAAACACTAATATTTACAAGAGATATAAAATAAGATTGGAAAACATTTTTCTTTTGTTTGAATTCTTGGATAGGTGTTCTAACCCTTCTTCAAGTGCCTTGAACTAGTATTTATATGTTGCAATGAAGTTGTGACCGTTTTTAGCCATTGAAGATGATTTATAGCCGTTTGGGGATGAAAACTCTACAAAATAAAGCTACCCAGTACATAAGGTATCAGTACTCCTAAAGGGAGTATCAGTACTACCTTTGTAATTTTTAAATAAACTAATTGTTACTAGTCATTCAGGCTTGATGGTACCGATACTACTATGTAAAGTAGTATCGGTACCCCTTTGGGTATCAGTACCATTTTTGCATTCTAGAATTTGAGTAATACTGGTAGTATCGATACTACCTAGTGAGTATCGATACTTCCCTTACCTTGGTATCGGTACCATATGAATAGTATCGGTATTGTTCATGAGATATTGATACCGTAGGAATAGTATAGGTACTGCTTGTCCAGAAAAACATGTGTTCAATTCCAAGTTAAATGGACTTTGAATATTTTGGAAAACTTTGAATAAATTCAATTCAAGTCCAAAAACAAGTTGTAACACCAATTTCTCGCATATGTTCCAATACAAAAGTCACAAGTGTCACATGACTTTTAAAAACAATTTCTTATTAGTAAACCCATTAAATTTTGTTTTGAAATTAAAAACAAAACATTTTTAATTATAAGGTAAAGCATACGTTGAAAAATATTACAAAGTTATAGCTTAAATACATTACAGAGCATTTTTCTTAGATTCATATATATGCCATCTAATTATCAAAAGAAGATCTGATTATCCTATAGTTATTGATGAGTCAACCTTGGATTGATGTTCTCTGCTGCACTCCTTACTCTACTAGTCTTTGTTGTTCCCTACGCATGAAATTAACACACGCTAAGTATTTACTTTACGAGGCCTAATAATTTAATTGAACTGAAATTCATACATAATCATATCATAGCTATTGAAATATGAACTAAATCGTAAACTTCATAAAAATCAGTTAATCATTTCAATTAAACCCAATTTTCTTTCATATAGTCATCAAAATTATTCTTAGTATGCCCAACATACTTATTTTTCTATATTTTGTTCCCAATTATACTTTATTTTGCCCAATATATGTTAAATGAGATTGTAAAGTACATGCATTGAACCAAAGTGCCAAAATGGTCATTCATCTTTTATGAATACCATGAATGGCATCTTTTATGCCAATAATGCACCGTTATGCAATTTCATTACTGGCACCTTTTATGCTTATAAAACACCGTTATGCATTTTCATCTATGGCATCTTTTATGCTGATAATGCACCGTTATGCATTTTCATCTATGGCATCTTTTATGCTGATAATGCACTGTTATGCATTTTCATTTATGGCACCTTTTATGCCGATAATGCACCATTATGTATTTTCATCTATGGCACCTTTTATGTCGATAATGCATCGTTATGCATTTTCATCTATAACACCTTTTATGCCTATAATGCACCGTTATGTATTTTCATCTATGGCACCTTTTATGTCGATAATGCACCGTTATGCATTTTCATTTATGGCACATTTTATGTTGATAATGCTCCGTTATGCATTTTTATTTATGACACCTTTTATTCCAATTCACAAGTTTAAACATTTATTTTGGTAACATTGATAACCATTGCACAACATTAACATTCATCCATTCATTTTAGAGCATTTCATACTTTAAAACTTATTCAAAATATCAATTCTATATACATTATGAATATATACCAAAATGCTGTAAAACGTACATTTAATAAAACATTCAAGGTTGACTCATCGCGAGTCGTCCTTCTTTTATACAAGTACAATAAATGCACTCACCTGATAAGCCTCGCTAGTATGCTGTAATGATGTCCAACTATTCGGCAACTTCATCTTTGCCCTTTTTCTTGCTTAACTCAGGAGCTTGGTTATGATCTACACAAATATCCATTAAGTACACATACCATACCAAAGTTAGTATACGCTATAACATTTATAGTTTTAATATTGCTCAAAAGTACTATTATATTCAATTTCTATCAAAATTCCTTATATCTTAAATTTTCCAGACTCGATAGTATTGGTACCCCTACCATGGTATCGATACTTCTATATTACGGTACTGATACTCCCTTTCAGTATCGATACTATTTCTGTTTTCTGGAATACATGGTATCGATACCTTTATCTTAGTATCGATACCCACATCAATATCGATACTAATTGCATCAGTATCGATAATGTTCATCGTATTTCTTCAAATTTAAACCTATAGTATTGGTACTATTCTTCCGATACCGATACCCTTACCTGGATTTTCCATTTTTCAGCTCGATTTTTAACAAATTTTCGTTTAAATCTCTTACTTTTACCTCAAACAATACTCTTTAACTAAACATCACTGAACCCAACTATTTTTCCTCTATTTAGCTTCTTATAACATCTAAATTCATCAAAGAACATCTTAAACCAAGAATCATACTACTTTTTCATACATGTTTTTAATCACATCAAATGTTTCTAATCTCTTAGTTACTTAGTTGACAAGTCAAATATACTAGCAAACCTCAATAAAAACTCATATTTCAACATATTATTCAAAAACCCATTTTCTTCAATCTCCAATAAATCATCCATCTCTTATTTTTAATCTTCTTTAACCCTTCCTTAAGCCTCTATAACACTCAAGGTTTCAATACTAGCCATTAAACTAAAGGAAAAACCAACTTGGAGGAAACTCACCTTTGGTTATGGAGAGAACGGGCACATGGGAAAAAAAGAGAAGAAAAATATTTAGCTTAACTTTCCCCTTTTTCCCTCTGAAAATACCCTAATTAAAATGGATTTTAAATCCATTTCCCTCTAAAGGACAAAAATACCCTTTCATTATTCGATTCTTAGAAATTTGCCTTAAACACAATTTCCTAAATCATTTCTTATACTTTATCATTTATTCAATTTAATCCTCCAAATTTTTAAATCACTGACCTGATATTGGGGTATTACAATTCTTCCCCCTTAAGAATTCGCCCTTAATTTAAATAAGTACCTGATACAAAGAGGTTTAGAAAATGTTTCCTCATGTCATCTTGTCTTTCCCAAGTAGCTTCTTCTACCTTTTGGTTTTGCCAAAGTACTTTAACTAGAGGAATCTTCTTGTTATGCAGTTCTTTGCTTTCTCGAACCAAGATCCATACTGGTTCTTCCTCGTAAGTTAGATTTGGTCGGATCTTTATTTCTTTGGGTGTGATGACATAATATGGATCTGATCAGTACCTTCTAAGCATCGATACGTGAAAAAATATTATGGATCTTGTCCATATCCGGAGGTAAAACTAATTGATATGCTATTGGTTTCAGTACCTTCTAAGCATCGATACTTGAAAAAATATTATGGATCTTGTCCATATCCGGAGGTAAAATTAATTGATATGCTATTGGTTTGACCATTTTCAAAATCTCATAGGGTCCAATGAATCTCAGACTCAACATTCCTTTGCACCCAAATCTTAATACTTTCTTCCAAGGCAACACTTTTAGAAATATCTTGTCTCCCACTTGAAACTTGATTTCTTTTCTTTTCAAATCAGCATAAGACTTATGTCGATCAAAGGCTATCTTTATATTATCTTGGATAAATTTTACTTTCTCCTCAATTTATTTCATCAAATCCGAGAAAACTATGTCTCAAATTTTTAGTTCAAACCAATTTAATGGTGTTCTACACTTCCTCCTATACAAAGCTTCATACGGGGCCATCTTAATACTCGATTGGTAACTGTTATTATAAGAAAATTCTACTCAAGGCAAGTATGTTTCCCATGATCCTTTAAACTCAATCAAAAATGCCCTTAGCATATCCTCTAATATCTAAATAGTTCGTTATGACTGCCCATCTGTCTGCAGATGAAAAGCTGTGCTGAAATTCAATCGAGTACCCCAATGCCTCATGCAATGACTTCAAAAATCTTAAAGTAAACCTTGGGTCTCGATCGAAAACTATAGATATAGGCACTCCATGCAACCTAACTATCTCTTTTACATATAATTTCGCATATTTATCCATCGAGTAATCTACCCGAACATGAATAAAGTGAGTTGTTTTGGTCAATTTGTCTATAATTATCCATATCGAGTCCTTTTTACCTGGTGACAAAGGTATCCTCGAAACAAAATCCATTGTAACTCGTTCCCACTTCCACTCAGGAATGGATATCGATTGTAACAATCCAGACGATACTTGATGTTCAACTTTCACTTGCTGACATGTCAAGCATCTCGCAACAAACTCTGATATAGTTCTTTTCATACCAAACCACCAATAATAACTCTTTAAATCTGGATACATCTTATTCATGTCTGAATGCATCATCAAAGGACTATAGCGTGCCTCAGAAAATACATTTCTTCAGTTCATCATTATCAAGAATGCAAAGGCTTCCACAATAATATAAACATCCATCGACCCTTATTTCAAAGTCTTTGACCTCTTCTTTTTTTACTTGCGTCATTCTCGCCAAGCATTTATCATCTTGACCTTGCAGCTGCTAAAGTCTTTCGACTAAGTTCATCAGGTACCATATTAGCCTTTCTGGGATGATAATCAATGATCAAATCATAATCTTTTAAAAGCTTGATCCATCTTCTATGTCTGAAGTTTAGCTCTTTTTTGAGTCAGCAAGTACTTTAGTCTCTTGTGATCCCTAAAAATATGATAACGCTCACCGTACAGATAATGATGCTAAATTTTCAAAGCAAACACTACCGTTACCAATTCTAAGTCATGTGTCGTGTAATTTTTCTTGTGATTCTTCAGCTGTCTTGAGCCATAAGCCACAACTTTTCCATCTTGCATGAGCACACATCCCAACCCATTATGAGATGCATCACTAAAGACTACATAGTCTTTACCCGACTCAGGTTGTACGAGCATTGGGGCCTCTGTTACTATTCTCTTTAACATTTCAACACTTTCTTGGCATTTCTCCGTCCAAACAAAAAGCACATTTCCGTAACAACTTAGTTGGCAGTGAAGCTAACATCGACAAGTTCTTTACGAACCGTCTATAATAACCAGCAAGCCCTAAGAAACTCCAAACTTTAAGAACGTTCTTTGGGGGTTACGAATCCACTATAGATTGAATCTTTTTTGGGATCCACTCTTATGCCTTCTGCGGAGACTATATGACCAAGGAAGCAATCCCAGATAACCAAAATTCAGACTTGGAAAATTTGGCATTCAACTTTTTTTATCGAAGTGTCTAAAGAACCACTCGAAGATGAGCATTATGTTTCTCTCTTGACTTAGAATATACCAAAATATCATCTATTAATACCACCACAAATTGATCCAAGTAAGGTTGGAATACTCGGTTCATCAAGTTCATAAATGTTGCAGGAGCATTAGTCAATGCAAATGGCATCACCACAAATTCTTAGTGTCTATACCAAGTCCGAAAAACTGTCTATGTCACCAAATATCAGTTGATTGAACATATCATTAATCCTCGGAAGAGGATACTTATTCTTTATCGTTACTTTATTTAACTGACGGTAGTCAATACATAATCACATAGACTCGTCCTTCTTTTTCACGAACAACACAGGTGTTCCCCAAGGAGAAACACTGGGTCTCACAAATCCCTTATCGAGTAGCTCTTGTAATTGGGATTTTAGCTCTCTTAACTCCATTGGAGCCATAGAAACAGGTTCGGTACCCAAGTAAACCTCAATATTAAATTCCACTTAACAGTCTGGAGGCAGACCCGATAATTCTTCCAGAAAAACCTCTAGAAACTCCTTAACTATTGGAATATCATTCAATATCTCTTCCGATACTCGAGGGTATATCACATTAGGTAGGAAAGCTATACACCATTTTTACATCATTTTCCTTGTAGTCATGGTTTATATCACACTGGATGGTGATTTTTATTTTTGACGATCATTACTAATTTTGGAGCCTTCTGCATCCTTAAAAAATAATCACTTCTTGCCACAATCAACCCATCCATGATGTGGATACAACCAATCCATTCCTAAAATGATTTCAAACTCATCAAAAGGTAACTCCATTAATTTTTCCAGAAACACAATCCGTTGAATCTTTAAAGGTAATTTTCTACATACCTAAGTTACTCTCGCACTGTGACCCATAGGGTTTACCGCTATCATCTCACTAACAATTAGTTCTAAAGGAATTACTCTAGCTCTAACCAACTTTGTACTAATGTATTAGTGTGTAGAACCAGGGTCAACTAAAACAAATACAGGCTCGTGACCAGTCTATTGTTGATCTTAATTGATCTTAATGTTACAAATTATGGAGACTCCCCGAGTCTATTGTTGCTGCATTGATTCAGATTGTCCCCTGGATCTACCCCTTCCACTGCTTCTATTAGAAGCTGCCACTGATATTTCAGATTATGCCAAATTGTCCCTGGATTTCTTAGGACAATTTAGGGCAAAGTGACCAGTCTCACCACACTGGAAACAAGCTCCACTGATAAATCTGCATACTCCATAGTGCAATTTACCCCATTTCTAACATGGAGCTCTCTCTCCAAATGCTCTACCCGAGTTAGCAGCAAAAGATTGGGATTGTTTAGTTTTTTGTGAAGCTGTAGCATAACTATCTCCGTCAGTATATCGGGAACTCGAGCCCTTGTCTCTCTTAGCATGATGGGAAGTTGAAGGTGTTCCAACTCTTTTCCCCGTATGTATACTCTGCTCCGTTGCTAGGGTCTTCTCTTGTGCTCTTTCAATAGCCTTGGCTCAGTTAATCACTTTTTGCAAGCTAGGCAAGTTCAAAGCCAGCATCATCTCTTTCAACTTTGGCCTCAAACCTTCAATGAATTAATCACGTAGAGCCTCATCATTGGGAACCACCTTAGTACCAAAACGAATCAGCTTGTTGTTTTCAGCCTCGTACTCATGTAAGGCTTGATCACCTTGTTTTAAATTAAGGAACTTCAGTACCATCGTCCGTCTAAACTGCTCACCAACATATTTGTTCTTAAATTCCTCCAGGAAGAACTGTCAGGTCACTTGTTCCGGTGGTGCATACATCGTAGTATTTGACCACCATACTTGAGTTAATTCCCTAAGTAAAGATACAACTCCACTCAACTTTTCAAAATTCGAGCAGTGAAGACTTTCAAGCATTACCATTACATCATTTAGCCACAAGTCAGCCTTCATAAGACCTTCATCCTCTTTTCCCCGAAACTCAAGAGCTCGTAAACTCTTTAATTCTTTTGGAATCAACATCCTCGGTACAGGAAGAGCAGAGGGAGGTAGAGGACGTTGGAATCGGGTCAATATGGTATCGAGAGCTTGCATAAAAGCTCCAAACTCTGGTACGGGCATACTCTGATATGCCGGTGCACTAGCATTATCGGATGATATCGATTGCTCATTATTCTCCTCATAGCTTTCGTTACCCGATCCCTCTCTATTTTATCGCTCAGTTTCTCTTCGCGAGTTTGAAGATTCTGACATCTTCTAGAACATACATAATAATAATACTAAAGTTAGTAAGGAGTGACATCAATCACACTTTAATGACTCCATATCAGTAACCTTGACAATCTTAATGACATGTAATCCCTTTTTATAAATTCAAATAAACTCAGTTTCGACCAAGAATCGGCTAAACCTATAGCTTTGAAAACTTTGAATAAATTCAATTTAGTCCAAAAACATTTTGTAACACTCGTTTCTCGTATACGTTCCCATACACAAGTCACAAGTGTCACATGACTTTTAAAAACATTTTCTTATTTGTAAACACATTAAATTTTGTTTCGAAATTAAAAACAAAACATTTTTAAATATAAGGTATAACATTCGTTGTAAAATATTACAATGTTATAACTTAAATACATTACAAAAGTATTTTTTTAGATTCACATGACTTTTAAAAACATTTTCTTATTTGTAAACACATTAAATTTTGTTTCGAAATTAAAAACAAAACATTTTTAAATATAAGGTATAACATTCGTTGTAAAATATTACAATGTTATAACTTAAATACATTACAAAGTATTTTTTTAGATTTATATACATGCCAAATAATTATCAAAAGAAGACTTGATTGTCATATAGTTATTGATGAATCAACCTTGAATTGATGTTCTCTACTGCACTTCTTACTCTGCTAGTCTTTGCTTAGAGAGGCATAATAATTTAATTTAACTGAAATTCATACATAATCATATCATAGCTATTGAAATACGAACTGAATCGTATACTTCATAAAAATTAGTTAATCATTTCAATTAAATCCTGGTTTCTTTCATATAGTCATCAAAATTATTCTTAGTATGGCCACATACATATTTTTGTATTTTGTTCCTAATTGTACTTTATTTTAACCAATATATGTTAAATGAGAATGTAAAGTACATGTATTGCACCAAAGTGATGAAATGGTCATTAACCTTTTATGAATACCATGAGTAGAACCTTTTATTCCAATAATACACCATTATGCATTTTCACTAGTGGCACCTTTTATGTCAAT
This sequence comes from Hibiscus syriacus, assembly GCF_006381635.1. Classification (NCBI taxonomy): domain Eukaryota; kingdom Viridiplantae; phylum Streptophyta; class Magnoliopsida; order Malvales; family Malvaceae; genus Hibiscus; species Hibiscus syriacus. Next base: position 7,047,270 of record NW_024063194.1, read on the forward strand.
AATGCACCATTATGCATTTTCATATATGGCACCTTTTATGCCGATAATGCACCGTTATGCATTTTTATATATGGCACCTTTTATGTCGATAATTCACCGTTATGCATTTTCATCTATGGCACCTTTTATTCCGATAATGCACCGTTATGAATTTTCATATATGGCACCTTTTATGCCAATAATGCACCGTTATGCATTTTCATCTATGGCACCTTTTATGCCGATAATGCACCATTATGCATTTTCATCTATGGCACCTTTTATGGCGATAATGCATCGTTATGCATTTTCATCTATGACACCTTTTATGCTGATAATGCACCGTTATGCATTTTCATCTATGGCACCTTTTATGCTGATAATGCATCGTTATGCATTTTCATCTATGGCACCTTTTATGCCGATAATAGACCGTTATGCATCTTCATTTATGGCAAATTTTATGCTGATAATGCACTGTTATGCATTTTCATTTATGGCACCTTTTATGCCAATTCATATATTTAAACATTTATTTTGGTAACATCGATAACCATTGCACAACATTAACATTCACCCATTCATTTTAGGGAAGTTCATACTCTAAAACTAATTCATAATATTATTTCTATATACATTATGAATATATACCAAAATGTTGTAAAATATATATTTAACAAAACATTCGAGGTTGACTCGTCGTGAGTCTTCCTCATTTCATACAAGTACAATAAATGCACTCACCTAAAAAGCCTCACTAGTATGATGTAATGATGTCCAACTATTCGACAAATTTATCTTTGTCCTTTTTCTTGCTTGACTCATGAGCTTGGTTATGATCTACACAAGCATCCATTAAGTACACATACCATACTAATGTTAGTATACGCTCTAACATTTATACTTTTAATAATACTCAAAAGTACTATTATATTCAATTTCTATAAAAAAATTCTCCTATCTTAAAATTTCCAAACTCAATAGTATCGGTACCATTACCATGGTATCGATACTTCTATATTATGGTATCGATACTCCCTTTCAGTATCGATAGTGTTTCTGCATTTTGGAATCCATGGTATCGATACCTTTCTCTTAGTATCGATACCCACATCAATATCAATACTCATTGCATCAGTATCGATATTGTTCATCGTATTTCTTCAAATTAAAACTATAGTATTGGTACTGTTCCTCTAGTACCGATACCGTTACCCAGATTTTTCATTTTTCAGCTCGATTTTTACCAAATTTTCGTTTAAATCTCTTACTTTTACCTCAAACAATACCCTTAAACTTAACATCACTTAACCCAACTAACTTTCCTCCATTTAGCTTCTTATAATATCTAAATTCTTCAAATAACATCTCAAACCAGGAATCATACTACTTTTTCATACATGGTTTTAATCACATCCAACGCTTTTAATCTCTTAGTTACTTATTTCACAAGTCAAATATACTAGCAAACCTCAATCAAAACTCATATTTAAACTTATCATTCAAAAACCCATTTTATTCAATCTTGAGTAAATCATCCATCTCTTAGTTTTAATCCTCTTTAACCCTTCCTTAAGTCTCTATAACACTTAAGATTTCAATACTATCCATTAAACTAAAGGAAAATCCAACTTGGAGGAAACTCATATTTGGCTATGGAGAGAACGGGCACACAAGAAGAATGAGAATAGAAGATACTTAGTTTCCTTTTCAACTTCCACTTTTCCCCCTCTTAAAATACCCTAATTAAAATGGATTTTAAATTCATTTTCCTCTAAAGTACCAAAATACCCTTTCATTATTCCATTCTTACAAATTGGTCTTAAACACAATTTCCTAAATCATTTCTTATACTTTATCATTTATTCAAATTTAAACCTCCAAATATTTAAATCCTTTCAATATAATCATTGACCTGATATTTGGGGTATTACACATATTTCCATAAATTGTTATATCAAAATATAGTTCAACACTTTATTTGCATGATACATCACCTCGCTTACGAGCATATTTGTCATGACGACTTTTTTCATAGAAAGTACGATTTTAAGGAGTCAAAAATTAAAAAACAAATTTACAAATGTTTAAAAAGGATTGGAGTCGTCGTCCACTTTTGGGTTACGGCATGTCGAATATTTGAAAAAGACCATTTAAGAGAATTTTAATAAAAACTTTAAGAAGATGGAATTGGTATATGGTTTTTAGAAATTCTAGGTTCGAGAGTCGATCACGCTAGGGGGAAAATTAGCACCCCTGCAACTTTCAGAATTGGTACCTCTAATTATACAATGTCCCTAATATTGAAATTTATGAATTTGATCAAATATAATCTATATTTATTTTATTTTCCTTAAAACATTAAAAATTATTTAAAAGAATTTTAGGCACACAATACTATGGTATTTCTGATTAAAGAAGAAAATAATTCCTTAATTTTATTAAGACATTTATTTCTTATTTTTAAATCTAAATAATAAAATATTGTTGTTTCGTAAAAAAAAAGAAAATTAAGAAAATTTTACATTATTATTTATTTTCAATTAAAGAAGAGACTAAATTCCCTAATTTTCATTAAGGCGATTATTTATTATTTTTTAATTAAAATATTATAATATTCAAAAATTTTAGAAAATTTAAAAAATGATTAAAAACTATTTTTTTAAAAATAAATTGTGATTAAGCATTTATTCAAATTATTACTAAAAATAAAATATATTCTATTATTTAAAGGGTCAGGCCAAGATCCAGCCCCTAACAAAAGTCAAACGACGTGGTCTTGATAATCTAAATAGATGAATAGGTCTTTTTCTTTTATACTAAAATTAAAGATAATCTAATTAAATTGTAGATGACAACTTAAAAAGTCTTTATTTTTTTAATACTATCGAAATTGAACATCTAGTTGCATTAAGGCCATTGTTTTTCAATATTAAAATAAATAAATGAACACTCTTATTTAATCCAATTATGAATTTTATAATGGGTTTCTATCAAGTTTTAAAGAAATAATACTAAATTTAAAGAATCTAAGCCTAAAAGGTTTAGCTAAACTACTTTAAAAAACCTAAATCTTAATGTCTCTAATTCATGGATTAAATTCTAATTGGTGACTAAAATTAAAGGACTTAAAATATAGGGGCTTTAATCTACAATTACGAGTAACTAAAATAAAACATTCTAAAATTAACATTCATATTTGATAATTAAACATAATTAATGAAAATTAAAAGCAAATGGAAGGAATTTAGGACTAAATCGCATTAAGTTGAAAATTCAAGAAAGGTCATTTTCAATCAAAAACCAAAATACCCCCTCATGGTCTCCAACCATCTAAACTATTCGAACCTAATCTTCATCTTCTTTGACTAAACCCCCTTTTAACTAACCACCGTGAACCCTCAACGTCGACCACCGTTTGATTTTCCATTCGTACCAAAATGTAAAAAAAATAAAGAACACCAAATTCCCAATGAAGCTTACCTTCAAGGAGGAGTCCCAAATGAGATTCAAACTTTGGTGATGACGAGGGCAGCCATGGTTTCCACGGAGGGAACATTATCTTCGAAGATGGTAAATTTTTCTCCTTTTTACATGATTTCCCTTATTTCCTTTGTATGGATATCTTCCTCGTTATAATGGATGATGAATCTTGTGTGTTTTTGTATGGTTGATGATTTTGTTAGTTTATAATCCTCAAAATGCTTAGATTTGTTTGCTTTCTCATTCATAAATCTATATTGTAGACGATTGTAATCAATTTTGGTTGGATTATTTTCTAGAAATTGCGAATTTAAAACTAATATCCTTTTTTTGCAATCTTGTGATTTTTTTAGTAAAATATATAAAAAAAAGGAGACGGGTTGATCATCAGTAAAAACAGAAGGAGTGCATGAGAAACACATGCGCTAGCCACACACTGGTGACGTGAAGTGAAGAGTGAGGCTTTTGAAAGCTTTGTTCTTGACCGTTAGATCAATATTTGATAAATAGACCAAATTCAAGGGTACCTTCTGCACAATAATCGCTAACGGGGAATTATTAGATGCCTTCCTAAAAAATTGGTTCTCTAATTAAAGCTTTTCTTACTCGTTAAGCAAAGAAAAAGTTGTCACGACCTTAGAAGGGAAATTAGGAAGAGGAGGAGAGGAATTAGGGATTACAGATATAAAAAATGGGAAATTGAGAAATGAATTGGGAATTTGAGAGTTACCTGTTATTGGGGTAGAGGAGGAGGCTGATAATTAGGTTCAACGGAAGATGGGCAAGGTAGATGGGCTGAAGATGATAACTGGGCTGGAAGGAAGTTAGCAGAGCAGACAAGAAAGGCTGGATGCTGAGGTGGATCAGACCAGGCGGTTATGCTGTTAGGAAATTATACAGCTGTCAATAAATAATTGAACCATATGATGAATATATATGAAATGTACAAGAACTTGGGAATTATGAATGAAAATACATCGAATTTCTTCATGAAATCTAAAATTCTTCTCTTTTCCTTAAACCTTTTCTCACCATTTTCAGTGAAAACCTGACAATTGGTAATCAGAGTAGGCTTAGTGATCCCGAGAAATTTTTAAGCTGGGTAAGAAAAAGAAAATGAAGAATAGTGGAACAATAGATACACCAGAACAATCAGTGGAAGCTGGGAATGAATAGTCCTTACCATCTTGGTGGGTTGGTCAGAAAAGTGAGCTGGAAGCAAGGATACAAACACTGGAGGCTGGAGTGATTGAGAATAGAGGATATTTGCAGAGAATATTGCAGATGGTTAACCAGTCAGCTGAGGAAAAGGATTCACCTTTATCTGATAAAGGTCAATTGCAAGCAACTGAAGATCAAACAAAAAAAGGAGGTAAACAAACATGCTTAATAACAATTCTTAATGAGCACGAGAAATATACTTTCAAGAATGATGAACCTGGAATATTATCATCTAGACCTGCTTTTATTCCTCAGAAGAGTGAAAGTCCACTTAATGATATTATGGATGTGTAAAAGTTGAAAATAGAAGGAAATACAATGGACTTAGGGGAGTCATCTGTTGGGGGAGAGAGTCAGTCAAGTTATGTTTTCAGACCAAAAATAGAAATTCAGATGTTTGATGGAACAAACCCAAGAGGTTGGGTAAGGAAATGTCATAAATATTTTTCCATTTTTAAAGTACCTGAATACCAAAAAGTAGAATTAGCTACTATATACTTAATTGGAAAAGCTGAGACATGGTTTGATGGTTATATAGCCCAGAAGCATAAGGTGAATTGGCATGAGTTTGCAACAGATATATGTCATAGATTTGCTTATCAGAATTGTAATGACATTGTGGAGGAGTTTAATAAGTTGATTCAAAAGAACTCTGTAGAAGATTATCATGAGAAGTTTGAAGAGCTGAGATCTTATATGTTGCAGTACAACCCATTCTTGGAGGAAGGGTATTTTGTTTCTAGTTTTTTGAGTGGGTTGAAAGAAGAAATTAAGCACAGAGTGAAGGTTCATAATCGAACAACTCTGGCTGCTGCTTTTAGACTAGCAAAATTGGTTGAGTTGACTTGGGAGGTGGAAAGCAGGAAGTTGAGGTTTCAACCTAGAATGACACCTACAGGACATAGTTCCATCTACAAATCTCCTAACCCTACTCCAAATCAACCTCAAAAAGGAGTTACCCAAAATACTAATCAGAGTAGACAATCTTTGGTGGAATAAAGAAGAACACATGGACTGTGCTATAAATGTGGTGAGAAATTCAGTCCAGGACATCAATGTAAAGTTAAGCAGCTGAATTATATGGAGGAGATCGAAGATACATGAGAGTTTGTGAATGTGGAAACAGAAGACAATGAGGCTAAAGTAGCAGAATATATGGAAGGTGAACTTGAAATATCCATTAATGTTATAACAGGACAGACAGGTCATAACACTTTGAGAATTCAAGGTCATATATCAGGAAAACCTTTGAACATTCTGATAGACAGTGGAAGTACTCACAACTTTATAACTGGTCAGTGGTCTAAAGAAGGAGTGGAATTAGAGCAGACTCATCCTTTACCCATTACAGTTGCTAATGGGGAAAAATTGTATAGCTCAGCTATGAGTAAAAAATTAAGATGGGGAATGCAAGGTTCTCAGTTTGAACATGATTTCAGAGTTTTAGCTCTGGAAGGTAGTGATATGGTATTAGGGGTAGAATGGCTGAGAAAACATAGTCTATTATTAATGGATTTTAATAATATGACCTTGAGCTTTCAAAAGGATGGGAAAGATGTTACTTTGAAAGGAGGGCCGAGTTCAACTACTGTTAGATTGATATCAAACAATAAAGTGTAGAAATTGATGGAAAAAATAATGATATAACAGGAGAAATCTTTATGCTAAGTGGGGAGGTTAATTGTAATGAAGTACCTGCTGAATTACAAGGATTATTGGAGGAATACTCTGTTATTTTTTAAGAACCAAGAGGAATGCCACCCCAAAGGGAACATGACCATTCAATCATATTAAAAGAGGGTGCTGAAGCAGTAAACATCAGACCTTATAGAATGCCCTACCATCAGAAGACAGAGATTGAAAAACAAGTTAAATAAATGTTGTCTTCTTCTATAATTCAGACAAGTAAAAGTCCATTTTCCTCACCTTGTCTGTTAGTTAAGAAGAAAGATGGAAGTTGGAGGATGTGTATAGATTACAGGCAGTTGAATGCCTTAACTATAAAAAATAAGTTCCCTATTCATGTAGTGGAGGATTTATTGGATGAGTTGATTGGGGTAACTTATTTTTCTAAATTGGATTTGAGGTCAGGGAATTGGTAGATTAGAATTACCCCTGAAGATATTCCTAAGAAAGCCTTTAGAACTCATCATGGTCATTTTTAGTTCAAAGTTATGCCTTTTGGGTTGACAAATGCTCCAGCAACCTTTCAGGCTTTAATGAATAAAGTATTTGAGGCCTATTTAAGAAAGTTTGTATTGGTTTTTTTTATGATATACTTGTTTACAGTATTGATTTGGAAAGTCATACCAGACATCTCAGAATTGTTTTAGAAGTATTAAGGCAGAATCATTTGTTTGCAAAAAGGACCAAGTGTTTCTTTGGTCAAAGGGAAGTGGAGTATTTAGGCTACATTATATCTAGCCAAGGAGTAGCTATTGATCCAGCAAATATTCAGGCAATGCAGCAATGGAAATTGCCAAAAAAATTTAAAATCTTTAAGAGGATTTTTGGGCTTGACAAGATATTATAGGAGATTTATCAAAGGGTATGGTGAAATTGCTAAACCTTTAACCACTATGCTAAAAAAGGATCAGTTTCAGTGGACAGAAGAAAGCAAAACTGCTTTTGAAATACTTAAGACTGCAATGTGTCAGGCACCTGTTCTAGTATTGCCTAATTTCACTAAAGGCTTTTGTTTAGAAACAGATGCAAGCTCTAAGGTTATTGGAGCAGTTTTATCTCAAGAAGGCAGACCAGTGGCCTAACTTAACAAAGCCTTAGGACCTAAACAACTAGATTTATCCATTTATGAGAAGGAGTATTTGGCTATACTAATGGCCATTTCTAAGTGGAGATATTATTTGGAAGGGGGTCCTTCATTATTAAAACAGATCACGTGGATTTAAAGCATTTGTTAGAACAGAAGTTAACTACTTCTATACAGAAGAAAGGGCTTACAAAGTTGTTGGAACTGAATTATGTTTATTCAGTATAGGAAAGGCAGACATAATTTACCAACAGATTCCTTGTCTATAAGAGACGCGAATGAGGTGGAATTTCAACAATTAACAACTACTGTTATTATTCCAACTTGGGTCTAAGAGGTTGAGCATTGCTATCAGAATGATTTAGTGGCTACATAAATGATTACTCAATTAGTTGTCTATGTTCCAAAGGAAACAGAATGGACTTATTCTAAAGGAATTTTAAGGAATAATGGTAAGGTTTACATTGGGCAGACTGGTTCCTTAAGAAAACAAATCATAGAAACTCTACATGATTCACCCCAAGGTGGGCATTCAGGAATCAAAGCTACTTACTGTAGAGTAAAGTCTTATTTTTACTGGAAAGGAATGAAGAGGATGATTAAGGATTATGTGCAGCAGTGTGACATTTGTCAAATGATTAAGGATGAACATGTTTTGAAACCAGGCTTACTTCAACCACTTCCTATTCCACAACAAGCTTGGGAATTTGTCACTATGGATTTTATTGAAGGACTTCCAGCCTCTAATAGGTATAATTGTATATTGGTTATCATTGACAAATTTACTAAATATGCACATTTTATACCATTGGTACACCCATTTACTGCAACAGAAGTAGCTAAAGTTTATTTGGACCAAGTGTACAAACTACATGGGAAACCAAAAATAGCTTTATCTGACAGGGATAAGATTTTTACAAGTCTTTTCTGGAAAGAATTGCTTAAGCTATTGGGAACTAATACCATCTTCACTACAGCCTACTATCCAGAAATTGATGGTCAGATAGAAAGATTAAATCAATGTTTGGAGCGATATTTGAGGGGAATGTGTTTTTATGAAACCTACAAGTTGTAGTAAATGGTTGTCCTAGGCAGAATGGTGGTATAATACCAGTTTCCATATTGCTTTGGGAATAACTCCTTTCACTGCTCTCTATGGGTATACTCCTCCTACTATGACTTGGTCAACAGACTCAAAGGTAGCAGATGTACAAAAATTATTACAGGAGAGAGATAGTATGAATACAATACTATATGAGCAGCTTGACAAAGCACAACAGCGTATGAATCATTATGCAAACAAAAAACGTAGTGACAGAGTATTACAAGTGGGGGTTAAAGTTTACCTAAAACTTCAACCATATAAGCAGTCATTTGTGGCACTGAGGAAAAATTTGAAGCTCTCATCCAGGTATTATGGACCCTACAAGGTTATAGAAAAAATTGGATCAGTGGCTTATAAATTGCAGTTGCCTGAAAACTCGAAAATACACCCTGTCTTCTATATTAGCCTTTTGAAAAAGAAAATTGGACAGTAAGTAGTTACCTCTAGAGATCCACCAAAGTTCAATGCTAAAGGTCAACTTCATGTCTATCCTCACTTGGTATTAGATAAACGCATAATGAAAAGAAATAAAATGACAGTCACTTAATTATTAATTCAGTGGGTGAACTTTGGACCGGAGAATGCTACATGGGAGGATTTCAACGTGTTGAAGTCGTAATTTCCTGATTTCGATCCTTGGGGACAAGTATCGACTGCAGAATGGGGTATTGTCACGACTTTAGAAGGGAAATTGGTAAGAGGAGGAGAGGAATTAGGGATTACATCTTTGAAAAATGGGAAATTGAGAAATGAATTGGGAATTCAAGAGTTACCTATTATTGGGGTAGAGGAGGAGGCTGATAATTGGGTTAAACGGCAGATGGCCAAGGCAGATGGGCTGAAGATGATAACTGGGCTGGAAGGAAGTTAGCAGAGTAGACAAGAAAGGCTGGATGCTGAGGTGGATCAGACCAGGCAGTTATGCTGTTAGGAAATTATACAGCTGTCAATAAATAATTGAACCATATGATGAATATATATGAAATGTACCAGAACTTGGGAATTATGAATGAAAATACATCTAATTTCTTCTTGAAATCTAAAATTATTCTCTTTTCCTTAAACCTTTTCTCACCATTTTCAGGGAAAACCTGACAAAAGTTTCCCTCCCAAAATACAAGAGAGGCGGCGACATCAAGCAAATTTAAAGACTATAGATAGGATTTCAAAAAAAAATCTAAAAATGTTGGGCTATGTATTGGGCTCATATTTTATTTTGTAATATGGACCCTTATATGTAAAAATGTGGACTCTACTATTGGACTTTTTTTACTTTTATATATAAGGACTTGTATTTAATATATACCATAAACCTAAAAAACTATAAACTAAGATTACTTTTTGTTAATTGGTAAGAAATGAAAATGAAGCAAAGACAAAAAGTATTGATTTTAAAATCGATCACTATCACTCAAAACTTTAGATTCTTCTCATTACCAACCCTTCACTTAATGATAATGGTCAACTCTAAAATTTGACCAAGCTCTTTTATATAAACTTTTCTCATTATTCAACTATCTTGGATAGAACGCACTAGATCTATTATATGAATCCTTCATTCCACCACAAATACCAAATTAAGATCTAAGAAGCCCTTCTATATAAACTTCTTGCTTCAAATGCTTCACCCTTTCAGAACACAACAAACAAGTTCTCCTATATAAATCCTCTATGCCTAAAAACGACCATATTTAGATTGAACGAGTTCCCTTATATGAACTCTTTTTTCCAATAACAATGTTGATTCACCTATCTCAATGATAAATCTAAGCCAAGATAATATCAATACACCTTATTCTGTGATGGAATCAAACACAAGCTAACACTGATCCACCTCATTTTGTGATGGAATCGAATAAAATATTGATAGCGATCCACTTTTTTCTTTGATTGATTAAAGCAAATATGTGATACTGGTCTACCTGATCTTTCTGTGATGGATGAAAGAAAAACGGTTGATGTCGAGATCGAATAAGCTCTCTTATATGAACTTAAATTCATGAACTTAAATTCAAATAATTTTTTGTAAAATGTAATGATTTAAAGGTGTTGAGTTCCTCATCGAACCGTAATTTCTACTATAATGTATTTTTATATAATTCTGTTATTCCCGTGAAAATAAGAAATGTCTGAATGAACATTCATACTCATATATGAATGCATGGGTTGATTATATTAGTGTTACAATTCCACTACCTTGTCATTTTAATATCTTATTCTTCGCTCGATCTTCATCTTCAAGATCATTTTATGACTTCATCTCATGGTCCCATTTCGTGACCTCATCTCACACTTATAATCAATCCCTTTCATGTTTTCCCTTCAAGTTCCTTCCTTATTCGTTCTAGAGTGCCCTTTCGGGTTTTCATTTTAGATTCACTTTTCTCAAAGCACCCTTTCAGTTTTTCACTTTGGTTTTTCTTCTATTTTCTTTATTTTTCCTCAAAGAATCCTTGCGGATTTTCACTTTGGATTATTCTTTTTCTATTTCCTATTTTTTTCTCTATTTCTTTTTCTCCATTTCTTTTTGTTTTTCTTTTACCTTTTTATTTTCTTTTTCTTTTATTTTGGAGACCATCAAATTTTCCATAGGCAACAAAAGCTGAGTTAAACTTGCTTCAAGGGGGACTGGAATGTCAAATCCTTCTTCCCCTATTCCAAATCTCGGGCTCTAAAAGTGTTTTATTAAACAAGCTCAACATTCACTCTTCATCAAGAAGCACGTGTACCAAAATTGAAATCTACTTCATATCCCTTGTGCTTAAAAGATTAGCTCAAATTAATGCCAATAACTTATGTTTTTATGTTCATACTATGTTGACTAACATATAAGATGCTTTAAAAATGAAACAAAAGCTTGAAATGAGAAGAAATGAATTCATTGATGAAAAATGCCTACAGACATAATGCTTTCTCCCAAAATACCATAATCTAGAGAGGGTCTAATTATTGGATTCCTAATATCAAAATTCATTTGAGTCACACTTCTGAATTTTCAAATCAAATCATTCATTTGGTTTCAAGATGCTCTTTGTGGCTTTTCATCTTGAACCTTTTTTCTTCTTCTTCTTTTTCCCTTTTTTCTCTTTTAACTTTTAACTTTTTTATTTTTTCCTTTTTATTTTTTTCTCTATCTCTTCTTTTCTTCTCTTCAAGCGTTTGATTTCTTGATATAATATGAGTTTATTGGATTTCTCAACACATCCACATCTATTTCTGCATAGTCTTTGTGAATAGGCAAGATCTTTTTAAGCGATAGATCACCCTCTTAAAATTATCTTGGATGAACTTTTTTTCAATGAGCTCGCATCATCCGCTTCTGGTACATTTAACCATGACATATAGCTTTCAGTCTTTTTTCCTCAATAAGCTTCAACTGACCATATCGAGCATGAGACCACTTAGCCTCATCCAACTCCACCTTCCTCAATATCTGAAGCGGTGGAATTTCAATTTCAATAGGCAACACTGCTTCCATTCCATTGACCAAAGAAAATGGTGTTGTCTCTATCAAAGTTCAAACTAAAGTATGATATACGAACAAAGTGAAGGGTAACTTCTCATTCTAGTCTCTATAAGTATCAACAGCCTTCACGATAATCTTTTTATGTTCTTATTTTACCACCTACATTGCCTCATTCATCATCGAGTAGTAGTTTGCAGAATTATGGTGATTTAATTTGAATTTCACACACAACTTTGTCATCATTTCATTATTTAGATTACCGGTGTTATTTGAAATAGTCGATGTCTACCAAAATTAAATGATAACCTTAGAAGCCTTCGGTGAAATTTCCCCAATGACATCCATACCCCATATAGAAAATTGTCACTATACAATCATTGTATTCAACGGTAGTGGGGTGCATGAATTTTTTCTTCATAAATTTGGCACTTATTACATCTTCTCACACACTAAATACAATATGTTTAAATTATAGACCAACAATAAGCATATCTCACGAGTTTAATATGCCATAAAAACACCATTCACATGTGTTCCACATATACCACTATGTACTTCTTCGACAATACTTAGAGCTTCTCGGGCATCAACGCACCTCAACAACACTTGATCCTTGCCCCTTTGGTACAAAATTCACCGTAAAGGACATATTATGCAAAATTTTATCATTGGAATAGTTCATGCTATGAATAAGTTTAATACTTGATATATTGTAAAATATCATAATTCTACATACGGTTATCTACATTTTTCTCCAAACTATAACAATGTATCGGGGCTTTATATACTTGCATTAGAATTTGCAACATATAAGCCCTTTTGGTTGTGTGAAACATTGTAGCCAAAGCATCCGCCATCTGATTATCCTCTTTGGGGAGATAAATAAAAGTAATTTCTTCAAACTCTTTTACTAGCTCAATGATCAAATATTGATATTCAACTAACTTTGGATCATTCGTCTCTCATTCTACTCGTAGTTGATACACCACTAACAAGGAATCTCTATACACTTTGAGAACTTTTATTTTTCTTTCCAAAACTTCTCTCAACCCCATAACACATGCCTCATACTTTGCCATATTATTTGTGCAGAAGAACTACAGTCCACTCATAAATGAGTAGTATATAAGGGAGATTAATATTGCCCCAATTCCACTTCCTATGGAATTAGATGTTCTGTAAAAATAAATCTTCCAGGATTCATCATTTTCAATATCATCTTCCTTGAAAATGGTATAGAACAGTTCCTCATCGAGAAAGTTAAAGCTCAAGAACTCATAATCATCTAAGGCACAAATTGTGAGGAAATCTACGATTGTACTCCCTTTTATAGTTTTCTACCACACATAAGCAATGTAAAATTTTGACAACATTTTCCACTGAGCCATTCTACTAGTAACATCAGTGATTCCATGAAGAACTTTAACGGATCCATTTTTAAAATCAACCATGTGGTATTGTACAACATGTACTGTCTGAGCCTTTGGATTGACCACACCAAAGTATAAAATAATTTTTGAATTGGAAGGTACCTCCACTCACAATCAATTAACTTTTGACTCAAGTACTAAATTATCATTCTTTCTTCCCATACTCATCATGTTGTCCCAACACACATCTCATCGTATTCTCAAAAATTGATAAGTAGAGAATCAACGGTATGCCATGAACCATCACCATCAAATTCGGGGGATTTGACAAATATTTTTTTATTATTTCTTGAGTTTCTTGACACCTAGGATTCCAAAACCCATGATTATTCTTTTGAAGAAATATAAAAATGGGATCATGTTGATTAGTTAATTGAGAAATAGATCGAGAAATGTAGTTTAACCTTCCAATGATACCTCAAAATTCTCTATACATACGAGGAGACGAGAGATTCTGAATTGCATTTTTCTTTATCTAGATTAATCTTGATCCCTTTTCTACTAACCACGAAGCCTAAGAGCTTCTATGATGCTACTCTAAAAGTGCATTTTGTTGGATTGAGCCTCAATTGGTATTTTCTCGACTTATAGAAAAGTTTCCTCAAATTTTGAATATGCTCCTCTTCTATATGGGATTTAGCAATTATATCATCCACGTAGACTTCAGTTTCTTTATGCACCATGTCATGGAGAAGGATCATCATTGCCCTTTGATATGTTACTTCTGTAATCTTTAGCCTAAATGGCATCACCTTATAACAGAACATGCCCCACATTGTCCATATCCTTTGGATTCATCTTGATCTAATTCTACCCCGAGAAATTATCCATGAATGAGAACCACGAATATCCCACGATATTATCCATAAACGTATCAATATACAACAAAGGTAAGTCATCTTTGGGAATCACTTTATTCAAATCCCTAAAATCCACACATATAAACACTTCTCCATCCTTTTTTGGCACAATGAATATATTGGTAACTCACTCCGAATACTAGCCACCTCAAGGAACCTAGATTAATTTACTTTCTCACTTCTTCCTTGATCTTCAATAATATTACAGTCCTTATTATTCTAAGTTTCTAGTGTATTCGCTTGCATTAAGGCCTGATCGAAAGCTTATACACCAGATCATCTGTGTGTAATCCTTACATATCTCGGTAAGCCCAAGCAAAGATATACTCAAACTCTTAAAGTATGCCTATTAAATCTTGTCTTATTTGGGATAAAAAGGTAGTGCCAATCATCATTTTTAGTTTATCTCCATCAGTCCCTAAATTAATGGTCTCAATTTCTTCTTTATGAGGCATGATTTGCTTATCTTCATTTTCCATCACCCTTAATAATTCAGTAAGAACATCATAGTCTGCCTCATTTTGACACTAGTTAATTTTTTCCAAACATAAAAGTCACTTGATATTTATCTCATGATTAGTTTTAGAAACATTCATTCTATTAATATCGGGACACCTGTAAAGAAAATATGAAATAAATATATACTTTGGAAGAGAAGTGAAGAAAGCAAAAAAAAAAAATGAAAGAATGGAAAATGAAATTAAAAAATTGTCATTTGAGAAAATGAATGAAAACATATTTCAATAGAAAAGAAGTAAGTGAAATCAACATGAATTCCCTTACAAAAGATATCATAATACTTGCAGGCACAAGCACAATGGTTGGTTCCAAACATTACTTTGGGTTGATCCTGGAAACTACATGGAGATCCACCTTGGTCCAGTTGTTGAGTCTCTCCCTTGGGAAGCATGGCCATATTCTAGATAAAACTCATCTAGTCTTGTTACTCTCTACTCATTTTGATAAGCAACCCCTCTATAGAATCATCGAACATTTCTTTGTCCTTCATTTGTTCTTCCTCTTAGATTGCACTGACCAAGTTCTCTTTAGTATCATATATTCCTCCATATATGAAAATGTACTTCTTATTAGTAAAATATATGTGTTCCTATAGAATATATCTTCTCCCCTTAATCAAGACTTTCTCATCACATACCTCCTCTTCATTTCCTTTTGACGTTGCTAGAAAATGAGATTCAATATAAGCATAAAACAATCCCTCTTCATAAAGACAAACTTAGGATGTAGAATCCCTTATAGGAGTTTCCCAAACTCTTTCCCCTTTTTCGCTCCTCTACCGAGGGTTTTACGTAAAGACATATTCCTGTAGTTAGATAATCGGGGATGAGGATACTTAGACCCTTTAGTAATAAATGTTGCATTCATAAACTCTAAGGCATGGAAATAACATTCTAGAACATTCTCATTTTTCTCAATGTAAGACGCGTCAGTGGTCACTAAAGCGATAATATACTGTTTAGCCTCAAGACTGATCAACTTCTGATGTAACGATGACAAAATTGTCTCTATAGAGTGAATCAATGGTCTCCCTAGCAAACAATTGTATGTAAAATTTATTTTCATTACAATAAACTCTATATTGTATATAGCATGTCCAATTAATAACATGTCATCAATTTTTCCTATAACATCTCTTTGAGTCCCATCAAAGGTCTCATTACATTCTAATAGGCCTTAATATGTGAATCATCCATTAATAGTTCCTGTAAAGTTGCAGTGCATTATGTTAAGTGCCGACTCATTATCGATTAAAACCTCATGTAGCACGTGCCCATTACAATGTGTGGTAATGTTCAAGGCCTTAAGAGATTCCATTCCTTATTCTGGGATCTCATCATTGATAGAGGTGATATAATTATCTATAGTAATGCGACCACCAATTAAGCTTGTTCAAAGATATATTCTCCAACACAAAAGTTTTATTCAACACCTTCAATGAAGCATTCTAGTGCACCTCGAAATTCATCAACAAGCCCAACAATAATATTCCTACATGTTATTTGTGCAATTGTTCCATGATACTATACTCATTTTGTGTTAAAAATTTAAAGAACTCTTGAGCCCAGGCCTCAATCGCCGGTTCTTTAATTTTTGGTAGAGGTTCATCCTCAAAAATTTTGTAAGGTGGCATTACCTTTGTTCTACCCTTCACCTTCTCCATTTTTTTGATGTCTCAGGAGGAGAATAACACCTTCCACTCTTCGTAAAATGTCTGACATCACTTATCACATACATCGATTCCTTTCCCTTCTTATTCATTTTAAAATTCACCTATTCCAACACCATTGGTCCTTCAACTGACTTCCCTCTTTTGACACCAAGATATTATTGGTATAACCACAAGGGACCTTGCATGTATCCTTGAATGGGAATGGGACTAGAGTATTATTTATTATCTTAGGAGTTACTGGTGCTAGATTTACCACTTTTGACCTCACTTTGATTACCACCGACTTTCTTACTCTAAGAGTAGTCAATGAATTCAATTTAATTTTTGTCAATTATCGACTAGATCAAATCCTTGAATTCTGGGCAATCTTAAATCACGTTCCCTACTTCCTGATGGAACTCATAGTAAATCCTATTTTCAACAAGATTGAGACTTAAAGGCTTGACTAATCAACCAGACCTCCATTAACTGTTTGAATAGCCAACTCATGTGTGATTTGGTATCAGACACATATATTTTCAATATTTTGCCACTCTCTTGCTAGATTGGGTTGACTCTTCAGCCACCATGATTTGGTAATGGATTATTTTGCTTATTAGGATCAGAATTAACACTACCATCCTCGTATCAATTAAGTTTTACACCAACTTCTTAAACATGAGATAGTTCTCGATTGATTGCCCGATAGTATCTGCGTGATATTCGTAACTTGAGTTTGCATCATAACATCGTGGATATGATGACTACATTGGTTTAAGATGATAGTGATGCACCATGTTGGCCTTTAGTAACGAGGCATATATTCCTGAATATAGTGCCCACATAAGTGTGAACGTTACTCTTTTAGTTTCCCTTTTATGCCTCTGATATTCAATATTATTCGGATTAGACTCCACAACCCAAACCCTCGACTAGATGATCACCATAATCTTAAAATAAACCTTGTCGTAGGTGCTCGTAACGTCCACTTCATTATATTTATTTTTGAACACTTGTTTTTCTTCCCCATGGATCATTCCACTTTTAATGACAAACTCTATCATATCACCAAAAATTACCATGTTAGAGAAGCTCTTAGATGCATTACCCAACATAAGATCTAGGAAGGGGCCTTTAAATTATGGAGGAATAGAATAATGATTTCCTTATCCATTAAAAGTGTTTGAACATGAGCAACCATAGCACACCACCTATGGGCATACTATCGGAAAGTTTCATTGGACATCTTATTCATTTTCATTAGAGCCACTCCACCAAGAATCATACCAGCGATGTGACTGTATTGCTTCAAAACTTCCTTGGATAAATCCTTCCAAAATCTAATATGTGTATGGCTCAGTTGCGCGTACCACCTAGATACAAAACCAGTTAGAGTGTTCTGGAAACAATGGATAAACAATTTTTCATGTTTCAGAAATTTGACTATCTTATAATAGTACATGGTCAGATGGGTAGATGGACAATTGATTCCATCGTACTTCTTGAATTCTAAGGCATTGAACTTGTAGGGGAGAATCAAGTCTGGTACCAAGCTCAGCTCCTTGGCATCCATTTCGTACACATCAGTGGATTCCATAGTCTTCCTTTTTCAATATTTTTATAATGATCCTCGTACTTTTAGGCTAACTCAGTCTTAGCCTTATCAAATTCGTTCAATACATTAAAGTATGAGATATTCTCGACAATATACTAAGAGTTCTCATTTAGAAACACGTGATGGGTTAAAAACATCACAATATGATTGATTTGAAGTTCCCCTCTCGGTAATACATTTTCAAACTGATTCTTTATTTGAGATGAGGATAGTCTGTGATCAACCATGTTTAATCCCCCCTTGGTACCCTTTTTTGTGGGATTTTTCATTTCGAGCATAGGAATGATTTAGTTCACAATGTCCTGTTCAGCCTTTGCTATTTGATCTTTCAAGTCATTTTGGATGTTTAATAAGCGGTCTTCTAGAATCTTTTAAGCCTTCTCTAAATCTTCCATTCTCTTTTCCATTTCATCTCTTGATTTACCTCGAGTTTGTATGAAGGTGAAGTATTAGGAGCCAAAATAACATCGAATAACAATCTTTAAACTATAAAATATTTTAATGAGTGAGCATGAATATAAAAAATAAATGAAGTTAATTGAAAAATATGAGAAAAATGAAAATATGTGTAAATACAATAGGTATTGATCTCGAAAGGCAAAATATCATAGAATAAACTTTAGTTCAGAGACAAAGTTTCAATACAAAATAATTCAACACTACAAATATGACATAGCCTTCCTACTCAAGTCGACAACCTCACTGATCAATACTAAAACCCTCCTACTACTCTTGTAAACCAGGTCAAAGCAGGATCTGACAACCTTGGCTCTGATGGTCAGCTCACCTAGGTACAAGGCAATCTCACTCATCTCGATTAGTGCCTCAATGATAGCATGGGTCTCGACTGTGATCCGCTCCTCATAAGTATTGACTGAATTTTACCACTCATTATTAGTATCCTAAATAATTTGCTCTGACCCAGTCATCTAATACTGACAGTGCTGTAACTCTTGCTTAAGATCTCAACATCGGTTGCATAATATGTCATTGTACTCCATGAGGTCCCTCCGCTCTTGCTGAGAGATCTCCTAAAATAGATACTCCTCTAATTACATAATGTAATACATGAAATAGGTTTTTTTTAGCTCTGTACTGAGAAAAATGTTCCTCACTCTAGGTATGCACTTATCGCAACCTCTGATCTAGACCCACAATCTGATAAGACTTTTCTTGAAACCTCTACATCAAAGTGCAAGTAATCTCTTGCTGAACCTCAAATATTATATTTTGGTGTTTCCTTCTAACTTCCAATGCTTTCTCTCGAATTAGAGCTATTCTAGCCTCTGCCCTGAGATCTCAATCTCAGTAAATAAATAGTTCATTTGACCTCAAATTTCCTAAACATAACCGCCTTCTTGGCCTCCAACTCTACCACTTTCTCTTTTTCTTTCGATAGGTCTTTATAAGAATTTTAATCTGATGATCATCTACCTCTAATTTTCTTGAACTAACACTTATTCTTAGCCTCCAATTATTTAACCCATTACTTATTGGTACTCAACTGTTAAGTCCACTATGTTGTCGACTTACTAGACACAGACTCCCTCCTAGTCCTCTATAGGTCCTGATAACATTTCCTCAGATCTTTCAACTCAACTTGTAAAACCCTACATATCATGTCAGTGACTATATTGAAAGGATTTAAAATTTGGGGGATTAAATTGAATAAATGGTAAAGTATAATAAATGATTTAGGAAATTGCGCTTAAGACCAATGAGTAAGAATGAAAGAATGAAAGGGGCATTTTGTTCCTTTAGAGGGAAATGGATTTAAAATTTTTTTTATTAGGGTTATTTAAGAGAGAAAAGGGGGAAAAGTTTAGAGAAAAAAGTTAAGTTAAATTCTTTTCTCCTTCTTCTCGTCTCGTGCTCTCCTCCATAACCAAAGGTGAGTTTTCTTCAAGTTGATTTTTTCTATAGTTTATGGGTTGGTTTTCAAACCTTAAGTGATATAGAGGTTTAAGGAAGGTTAAAGGATGATTAAAACTAAGTGATTAGTGAATTATTTGAGATTGAAGAAAATGGGTTTTTGAGTGATATGATGAAATATGAGTTTTTATTGAGGTTTACAAGTAAATTTGACTTGTCAAAGAAGTAAACGAGAGATTGGAAGCCTTGGATGTGACTAAAAACATGTTTAAAAAGTAGTATGATTCTTGGTTTGGAGTGTTCTTTATAGATTTTAGATGTTATAGATATATTAATAAAGGAAAGTTAGTTGGGATTAGTAATAATGAGTTTAATGATATTGTTTTAGGTAAAAGTAAGGGATTTAAATGAAATTTGGGTAAAAATCGAAATAAAAAATGGAAAATCTACGTAATGATATTACTGTGGGTATCGATATTAAGAGGAAGGTATCGATACCATGGACTCCAGAATGCATAAATGGTATCGATACTGAAGGGAGTATCGGTACCATAGTATAGAAGTATCGATACCATACAAGGGGTACGGATACTATTGATCCTGAAATATTTTAGTTAGGATAAATTTTAATAGAAATTGAATATAATAGTACTCTTGAGTATTATTAAAGTATAAATGTTAGTGAGTCTACTAACATTTTTATGGTATGTGTAATAATGGATGCTTGTGTAGATCGTAACCAAGCTCCAGAGTCAAGCAAGAAAAAGGGGAAGGATAAAGTTGCTGAGTAGTCGGACATCAATACAACATACTAGTGAGGCATATCAGGTGAGTGCAATTGTTGTACTTCTATGAAATGAGGGACACTTGCGATGAGTCAACCTCAAATGTTTTGACAAAGCATGTTTTATAGTACATTGATATGATTTTATAATGTTTATGGGAATAAG
Source organism: Hibiscus syriacus (assembly GCF_006381635.1). NCBI lineage: Eukaryota > Viridiplantae > Streptophyta > Magnoliopsida > Malvales > Malvaceae > Hibiscus > Hibiscus syriacus. The sequence continues at coordinate 7,068,191 of NW_024063194.1, forward strand.
ATTATGAATAAGTCCTAGAGTATGAACTGCTCTAAAATGAATAGATGAATGTTGATGTTGATCAATGGTTATCGATGTTGAAGAAATAAATGTGTACATCTGTGAATTGGATTTAAAAGCCTATTGTATGTGCATTGAGAGTCATAGGTGCATTTCGACATACTTCGTGTATGATGGTATCGATCGATTTTGTTTAATGCATAACTGTGCATTTTCGTATCGGTACTTTGTGTACTTCTGGAACTATATGTGCAATCATGGTATTCATAATGAGTTTTTGAATTATCATTTCAATATACAATTATGTATATAAGTTATCGATAGATTTTGTTTAATGCATAAAGGTGCACCATGGTATTCATAATGTGTTTATGAATGACCATTTTGGCACTATGTGTGCAATCCATGTAATTCATAATAATTTTATGAATTTCCATTTAGGCACTTTGGTGCAATGCATGTACCTTGTATTGATAGGTATGTTGGGAATACTAAAAGATAGTTTATTATGCTATTTGAATGAAGATTGGTTCACTAAGCCAAGTTAATGTATTGATATGAATCGTACGATTTCATTCGTATCTTGAAATTATGTGATATGCTTATATTTAAGTATAATTCATTTTGTATTACTATGACTCACTAAGTAAATACTTAGCGTGTGTTGATTTCACGCGTAGGTATTAGCAAAGACTAGTCGAGTAAGGAGTGCAGCAGCGATCATCAATCCGTGGTTGACTCATCAGTAACAGTAGGATAATTATGTCTATTTTGATTATTAGCTATTTGAACTTAAGAAAACTGCTCTTGAATGTATTAAAGTGATAATTTTGTAATATGTTACAACAAACATTTTATTATTATTATTATATAAGCGAAAATGTTTTGTTTTATTTTTGAAATAAAATTTTATGGGTTTACAAATAAAGTAGTACTTTTTATAAGTCATGTGATACTTGTGACTTGTGTACGAAAAAATATATGGGAAATAGATGTTACATTTATTGGTATGAGAGCTACAGATTCAGCCGAAACTGGGTTTACTTGACTTTAAAAAGGGTTACATGCCACTAAGATTGTCAAGGTTACTGATATGATGTCATTAGATTTTGATTGATGTCACTTTTTACTAACTTGAGTGTTATTTTTATCTATGTCCTATTAGATGTTGGGATCTTCGAACTCGCGAAGAGTGGCTGAACCAGAAAATAGAGAAGGATCGGGTAGTGAAAGCTATGAGGCTAATAGTGAGCATTTGATTCCATCTGAAAATGTTAGTGTGCTTGCACATCAGGGTATGTCTGTGTCTGAGTTTGGAGCTTCTATGTAAGCTCTCAATGCCATTTTGACTCGATTTCAACCTCCTTCGCCTCTCCCTGCTCCTCCATTATAGAGGATATTGATCCTAAAGGAGCTGAAAAGTTTGGGAGCTCTTGAGTTTTGGAGAGAAGAGGATGAAGGTCCAATGGAGGTAGATTTATGGTGATGTATCTTTACTTTGAGGATCAGCTCAAGTGTGGTGGTAAAATACTACGACGTATGCACCACCGGAGCAAGTGAACTGGTAGTTCTTTCAGGAGGAATTTAAGGACAAGTATATTGGTTAGCAGTTTAGGCGGGCGATGCTGCTGAAGTTCCTTAATTTGAAACAAGGTGATCTTATAGTACATGAGTATGAGGCTGAGTACAACAAGTTAAGTTGTTTTGCTACTGAGGTAGTTCCCAATGAAAAAGCTTGACGTGATTAGTTTGTTAAGAGTTTGAGGCCAAAGTTAAAAGAGATGATGTTGGCTTTAAACATGTCTAGCTTTCAAGAAGTTATAAACTGTGCTAAGGCTATTGAAAGAGCTCAAGAGGAAACTATAGCAGCGGAACCGAGTATGCAGATGGGGAAAAGAATTAGAACATCTTTAACTTCCCATCATGCTAAAAGAGGTAAGGGCTCAAGTTCCCGATATACTGATAGAGATGGTTCTTTTGCAGCTTCACAGAAAACTAAACAATCACAGTCTTTTGCTGCTAGCTTGGGTAAAGCAGTTGGAGAGAGAACTACTCCATTTTAGACGTGTGGCAAATTTCACCGTGGACTATGTAGATTTCTAAGTTGAGCTTGTTTCTAGTGTGGTAAGACTAGTCACTATGCCTGAAACTGTCATAGGAAATCCGGGGATAATTCAGTGCAATCTGAGATATCGGTGGTAACTTTTAATAGAAACATGGGAAGGGGTAGATCCAGGGGACAATCTGAATCAATGCCATGACAATAGACATGGGGAGTCACCAGAATTTATAATATTAAGACCAATGAAGATCTTAATGACCTGGAGATCTTAACAGGTATATTCTATATTTTTTTGATGAACCTGTATTTGTTTTAGTTGGCCCTGGTTCTACACACTAATACATTAGTACAAAGTTGGTTAGAGCTAGATAAATTCCTTTATAACCAGATTTTAGTTAGATGATAGCGGTAAACCCTATGGGTCACTGTGCGAGAGTAACTCAGGTATGTAGAAAATACCCGATAAAGACTCAAGGGGTTGTGTTCCCAACAAACTTGATGGAGTTTCCCTTCGATGAGTTTGAAATCATTTTGGGCATGAATTGGTTGTCTCCACATCATGGATGGGTTGATTGTCTCAATAAGTGATTATTTTTTAAGGGTGCAGAAGGCTTAGAAATCGTAGTTTTCGGTGAAAAAGTGAAATCACCATCCAATATGATATCAGCCATGACTGCAAGGAGAAATGTTAAAAGGTGTATAGCTTTCCTAGATAATGTGACAGACACTCAAGTACTAGAAGCGAGATTAAATGATATTCCAATGGTTAATGAGTTTCCAGAGGTTTTTCTTGAAGAATTAATGGGTTTACCTCCAGATCATGAAGTGGAATTCAAGATTGAGGTTTACCTGGGTATCGAACCTATTTCTATGGTTCCATATCAAATGGTTCAAATGGAGTTAAGAGAATTAAAAGCCCAATTGCAAGAGCTACTCGATAAGGGTTTTGTCAGACCTAGTATTTCTCCTTGGGGTGCACATGTGCTTTTTGTGAAAAAAGAAGGACATTTCTATGTAGTTATGCATCGACTACCGTTAGTTAAATAAAGTAACGATAGTGAATAAGTATCCTCTCATGAGGATTGATGATATATTCGATCAATTGAAAGGAACAATAGTGTTATCTAAGATAGACCTGAGGTTAGGATACCATCAATTAAAGATTAAAAAAGAGGATATTTCAAAAACAACTTTTTGGACTCAGTATGGACACTATGAATTTGTGGTGATGCCATTTGGATTGACTAATGATCCTGAAGAATTTATGGACTTGATGAACCGAGTATTCCATCCTTACTTGGATCAATTCGTGGTGGTATTTATAGATGATATTTTGGTGTATTCCAAGTCAAGAGAGGAGCATGATGTTCATCTTCGAGTGGTTCTTCAGACACTTCAAGAAAAGAAATTATATGCCAAATTATCCAAGTGCAAATTTTGGTTAGTTGAGATTTCTTTCATTGGTCATATAGTCTCCGCAGAAAGTATAAGAGTAGATCCCAAAAGGATTCAAGCTATAGTGGATTGGCAATCCCCAAAGAAGATTCCTGAAGTTTGGAGTTTCTTGGGGCTTGCTGGTTATTATAGACGGTTTGTGAAGAATTTCTCAATGTTAGCTTGGCCACTAACTAAGTTGTTACAGAAAAATGTGCCTTTTGTTTGGTCAGAGAAATACCAAGAAAGTTTTTGAAATGTTAAAGAGAATCGTAACAGAGGCCCCAGTACTCGTACAACCTGAGTCGGGTAAAGACTATGTAGTCTTTAGTGATGCATCTTATAATGGGTTGAAATATGTGCTTATGCAATATGAAAAAATTGTGGCTTATGCCTGAAGACAGCTGAAGAATCACGAGAAAAATTACCCGTCACATGACTTGGAATTGGAAATGATCGTGTTTGTTTTGAAAATTTAGCGTCATTATCTGTACGGCGAGCGGTGCCATATTTATACGGATCACAAGAGCCTACAGTACTTGCTAACTCAAAAAGAACTGAATTTGAGACATAGAAGATGGATCAAGCTTTTAAAAGATTATGATTTGATCATCGATTATCATCCTGGGAAGGCTAATGTGGTAGCGAATGCACTTAGCTGAAAGACTTTTACCGCTCTATGGGATTTGGATGCATTATATCTTTTAAGGAAGATGGTGCCTTGATTGTTGAGCTTAAATTAAAACTAATGCTTTTGGATCGAGTAAAAGAGTTGTAACGTCAAGATGTAAAATGCTTAGCAAGAATTGCATAAGTAGAAAAATGTGAGACTAAAGACTTCGAAATGAGGGCTGATAGATGTTTATATATTATTGTGGAACACTTTTCATTCCCAATAATGATGACATGAATAAATATATTCTTTACGAGGCACATTATAGTCTTTTTACTATGAATCCAAGCAAGAATAAAATATATCAGGATATAAAGAGTAGTTATTGGTGGCCTGGCATGAAAAGAGTTGCATCAAAGTTTGTTACGAGATGCCTGACATGTCAGCAAGTGAAAAATGAACATCAAGTGTCATCCGGATTGCTTCAACCGATATCAATTCCTAAGTGGAAGTGGGAACGAGTTACAATGAATTTTGTTTCGGGGTTAGCTTTCTCACCAGGTAAAAAGGACTCGATATGGGTAATTATAGATAGATTGACCAAGACAGTTCGGGTAGATTACTCGATAGATAAATATACATAATTGTATGTAAAGGAAATAGTTCAGCTACATGGAATGCCCATATCGATAGTATCTGATCGAGACCTAAGGTTTACTTAAAGATTTTGGAAGTCCTTGCACGAGGCATTAGGTACTTGATTGAATTTCAGCACAACTTTTCATCCGTAAACATATGGGCAATCCTAATAGACTGTTCAGGTATTGGAGAATATGATAAGGTCATGTGTGATTAAATTCAAAGGATCATGGGAAAGCTATTTTCCTTTAATTTGCTTATAATAACACTTACCAATCGAGTATTAAGATGGCCCCGTATGAAGCCTTATATGTGAGGAAGTGCAGAACACCTTTAAATTGGTTTGAATTAAAAGATAGAGACATAGCTGAGTCTGAGATTCATTGGACCTTATGAGATTTTGAAAAGGGTCAGACCAATAGCTTATCAGTTAGCTTTACCTATTGATAGGGACAAGATTCACAATGTTTTCCACATGTCGATGCTAAAAAAGTACCGATCAGATCCATCCCATATCATCACACCCGAGGAAATATGAATCTCACTATATTTAATTTATGAGGAAGAACCAATGTGGATCTTGACTGGAGAAAACAAGGAACTACGTAACAAGAAGATTCCTTTAGTTAAAGTGCTTTGGCAAAACCATAAAGTAGAAGAATATACTAGGGAAAGAGAGAAGGACATGAAGAAGCAATTTCCACACCTCTTCGTATTAGGTACTTCTTTAAATTCGAGAACGACTTTTCTTAAGAGGGGAGAATTGTAATACCCTACATATCAGGTCAGTGACTATATTGAAAGGATTTAAAATTTAGAGGATTAAATTGAATAAATAGTAAAGTAAAATAAATGATTTAGGAAATTGTGTTTAAGACCAATTAGTAAGAATGGAAGAATGAAAGGGGCATTTTGGTCCTTTAGAGGAAAATGGATTTAAAATTTATTTTATTATGGATATTTAAGAGAGAGAAAAGGGAAAAGTTGAGGAAAAAAAGCTATGTTATCTTCTTTTCTCCTTCTTCTCATCTCGTGCTCTCCTCCATAGCCAAAGGTGAGTTTTCTTCAAGTTGGTTTTTCCTTCAGTTTATGGTTTGGTTTTGAAACCTTAAGTGATATAGAAGTTTAAGGAAAGTTCATGGATGATTAAAACTAAGTGATTAATGAATTATTTGAGATTGAATAAAATGGGTTTTTGAGTGATATGATGAAATATGAGTTTTTATTGAGGTTTACAAGTAAATCTGACTTGTCAAATAAGTAAATGAGAGATTGAAAGCCTTGGATGTGATTAAAAACATGTTTGAAAAAGTAGTATGATTCTTGGTTTGGAGTGTTCTTTATAGATTTTAGATGTTATAGGTAGATTAATGAAACAAAATTAATTGGGTTTAGTAATAACGAGTTTAATGGTATTGTTGGAGGTAAAAGTAAGGGATTTAAATGGAATTTGGGTAAAAATCAAAATGAAAAATCGAAAATCTGGGTAAGGGTATCGGTACTATAAGAACAATACTGATACTATAGGTTTAAATTTGGGGAAATAGGATGAACAATATCGATAGTGATGTAATTAGTATTACTGCTGTGGGTATCGATACTAAGAGGAAGGTATCGATACCATGGATTTCAGAATGCAGAAATGGTATCGATACTGAAGGGAGTATCGGTACCACAGTATAGACGTATCAATATCATACTAAGGGTATCGATACTATTAAGCCTGAAATGTTTTGATAGGATGAATTTTAATAGAAATTGAATATAATAATACTCTTGAGTATTATTAAAGTATAAAAGTTAGAGAGTATACTAACATTTGTATGGTATGTGTAATAATGAATGCTTGTGTAGATCGTAACCAAGCTCCAGAGTCAAGCAAAAAAATGAGCAAGGATAAAGTTTCCAAGTAGTCGGACATCATTACAACATACTAGTGAGGCATATCAGGTGAGTGCATTTGTTGTACTTCTATGAAATGAGGGAGACTTGTGACTAGTCAACCTTGAATTTGTTGATAAAGCATGTTTTATAGTATATTGATATGGCTTTAAAATGTTTATGGTAATAAGATTATGATTAAGTCTTAGAGTATGAACTACTCTAAAATGAATAGGTAAATGTTGACGTTGATCAATGGTTATCAATGTTGAATAAATAAATGTATACATATGTGAATTGGATTTAAAAGCCCATTGTATGTGAATTGAGAGTCATAGGTGCATTTCGACATACTTCGTGTATGCTGGTATCGATCAATTTTGTTTAACGCATAATGGTGTATTTTTTTATCAGTACTTTATGTACTTTTGGCATTATATGTGCAATCATAGTATTCATAATGAGTTTCTGAATTACCATTTTGATATACAATTATGTATATCAGTTATCGATCAATTTTTTTATGCATAACGGTGCATTTTCGGCACTAAATGTTCAAACCATGGTATTCATAATGTGTTTGTTACACCCATTTCCCGTATACCTTTCCGTACACGAGATATAGATGTCACGTAACTTTTAAAACATTTCCTCATTTGAAAACACGTAAAATTTTATTTATTTTTATAAAATATTTTAATTTAATAATAATAAAACATTCCTTAAACTTACGTAGGAAAACAAAAGTAATGTTCAAACATTTAATCTTTTTACATCATTGTAAATCAATACTTTTCAGAACGTTATTCCTAGGTCTATTACATGCCAACTAAATACATCAAAAGTAGAAATGGTTTTAATACAGTTACTGATGAGGCGATCCTTAATTTGCGATGTTAGACGAACTCCTTACTCCGCTCGTATTAAAACCTACACGTGAAATTAACACACGCTACGTAAACACTTAGTGAGGCATGATAATCATAAGGTAAACTCTAAACACGAGTATATTATAACAATTCAAATATCAATTGACTATTTCAACTCATTATAAACTTTATGGTTTGCACACACAGTGCCAATACGGAAACTCATAAACTTATTATGAATTTCTTAGGTCACACACACAGTGGAAGTACGGAAATTTATAAACTTATTATGAATTTCTTTGGTTGCACACACAGTGCCAATACTGAAATTCATAAACTTATTATGAATTTCTTAGGTTGCACACATTGTGCCAATACGAAAATTCATAAACTTATTATGAATTTCTTAGGTTGCACACATAGTGCCAATACGGAAATTCATAAACTTATTATGAATTTCTTAGGTTGCACACATAGTGCCAATACAAAAAATCATAAACTTTTTATGAATTTCTTAGGTTGCACACATAGTGCCAATACGGAAATTCATAAAGTCATTATGAATTTATTAGGTTGCAAACATAGTGCCTATTCGGTAATCACAATACATACCTTAAACAACATGCATCTATGACTATCATAACAAATAAGCACATAATAAATGTACTCACCTAGTCTGCCTCGCTATTATATCCAATATGCAATTCTGACTACTCAGCGACTTTATCTTCGCCTTTCAGTTTGCTTTCCTTAGAAGCTTGATTACGATCTACACAAGCATCCATTAAAGATACATAACATACCCAATGTTAGTATATTCCCTAACATTTATACTTTAATAATACTCACAAGTACTATTATTTAAAATTTTGTAACAATTTCATTCTATCTTATAATTCCTGGCTCAATAGTATCGGTACCCCTACCATGGTATCGGTACTTCTATACTATGGTACCGATACTCCCTTTTAGTATCGAAACCAATTCTACATTCTGGATCTATGACATCGATACATTTCTCTTAGTATCGATACTTCAATACTATGGCACCGATACTCCCTTTCAGTATCGATACCATTTTTACCCTCTGGAATCCCTGGTATCGATACCTTTCTCATAGTATTAATACTCACATCAATATCGATACTAACTGCATTATTATCGATATTGTTCATATGATTTCCCCAATTTTAAACCTATAGTATCGGTACTGTTCTTCCAGTACTGATACTCTTACCCAAATTTTCCATTTTCAACCCCTGATTTTTACCCAGATTTGGTCAAATTCCCTTATGTTTACCCTTAACAATATTATTATACTCTTCTTTACTTAAACCAACTAACTTTCCTTCATTTAGCTTCTTATAACATCTAAAATCTCTAAAGAACATCTCAAACCAAGAATCATACAACTTTTTCTAACATTCTTTTAAGTTTATCCAAGGCTTCTAATCTCTTATTTACTTCTTTGTCAAGTCAAATATACTAATAAATATCAATAAAAATTCTTATATCAACATATCATTTAAAACCCATTTTCTTCAATCTCAAATAATCAATCCATCTCGTAGTTTTAATCTTATTTAAACCTTCCTTAAGCATCTATAATACTCAATATTTCAAGAAGAAACCAAAAATTAAAGGAAAAGTTAGTTAAATGAAACCTTACACTTGGCTATGGAGGAGAGCACTTACATGGGAAAGAAGAAGAAGATGATACAAGCACCAGAGTCCATAATACATGCTTCTTTGGACTAATGTTTCTACTCGAACCTATTAGAAGAACAAAGTCTCGAAGATTCAAAGCATATCTATTCGGTAAGCATAATGTGAATGAATTATTAAACTATTCTAATGTTGCTCCCTTTAATGTTTTAGATTCGAGGTCGAATCTTTTTGAAGAAAGGGAGGATGATACATGCATCACAAGGTTCACATCAAAGAAAGAAGTAATAACTCTTCCAAATGATCCACTCGTCCAAGCTTTGGAAAAGAAGATCAGAATAGCAGCAGACTTGCGCCGACTTTTTGAATGGGATCCTGATCTTATTTGGTCAACATGTCTTCTGGAGATACAACCGTCTGTCCCTTATATTTCCAAAGGTTCTTGAATCGTATGATTTCGATATCGGGAACTCAAGATATAACCATTTTACTGAAGACGGTGCATGCAGAAAATCTTATACGGGATTAATACGGGATTTTGTAAATATTACGAATTTTCAATATTTGTATTGATTATTTGTAATATAACTTAATATAGGATGATGCATTATCTTTTAGGATTAGATTTATTATTTTATTAGGAATTAAGGTTGGGTTAAAATATTATCTTTAGTTATTATTATTTTATTAGGAATTAGAGTTAAGACATGTTTAGTTTATTATTATTTTATTCATTAATTATCTAAGGCCTTTAGAACTCAGCCCCTATATAAAGGAGGCTTCATTCAACTTTGTAATTCAAGATTTATTTGATTAATAATACAACGAGAGTTCGTTTTTGCAAGTGCTGATTGCCTTGTGCCTTCGAAGCTTTTTTCTCCTTGAGTTCTTTCAAGTTTTTGTGAGGGAGATTAATCTTCACACTCCAATTTGCCTTTTCATCGCGACTAGGAGGGTTGGTTAGAGTCATATTATCGTGTTTGCCTTTTCATTGTGACTAGGAGGGCTCGATAGGACATTATCCATCGATTTTCCACATATCCATTCATGTCATCAATCATCTTTATCGTTCACCTTCATAAGGGAGATCTTTTGATTTATTGGTTATCTTATTTTATTTGCAATTCTTTATCTTTTCTTTATCTTGTTTTAATCTTATTTTTTATCTTATTTCTAGCACCAAAAAGAAACCCTAAAGAACCCTATCTATTGCCGCCACCTTCCCCATTCATCTCTTATTGTTCTTCATCGAGTCTAGATCTTTTCTAGGTTTGATTCTTCAACAAGAGCAATGTTCACCAACCCGCCACCGCTTCCCTATCAATTGGTATCAGATTCGGGCGATTCTTGGAAAGAAGCAATCAATCTTGATTATTCTTGCAGACAAAAACGTCAAGGTATCCCAACGGAGCTAGTCCAGAAAAGATTCATCGTTTCAGGTTCTTTTTATTTAATTTTAATTTAGATTCAAATCCTTCTTGTTATTTTGCTATTTGTTTAAAAAAAACAAAAAAAAAACAAAAAAAACAAAAAAGCAAAATTTAAAAAAAAATACAAACGAAGGTATTTAGGGATGATTTTATCTAGATATCATATTCATCCTAATATAAATCTCTAGTCCGAAATTTACCCAAATCGGAGTTCATTAGAGCCTTCATATACGTTCTTCAAGTTTCATCGGCAGATTTGGTCTAGGATCTTATCGAATTTCTTGAAAATTCTACAGGAGGAATTTCGTGGTGAAAATTTCCAGATTGCAACTTTATATATTGAAGATCATTTACACAAAAAAAACAGAATATTTGGAGATCAAGAAGACCTTCGAACAAAGTGATCAAGAAAAATAGATTGTTTGAGGACTCACCGTTCAACAGAGTCCACTGGATATTACTGAAGCTATTTGGTTCTAAAATTTTACACATGGTTTCTTGACGCATCGAAAGACATTCAAGAATTTTTCCTGAATTTTTGGATATCGGTAACCCCCTCAAAAACGTTTCTCAAGTTGATCCAGCATTTTCTAGGTTTTCTGGTTTGGTCCCTTTTTTCTTTGACTCTTAGTGCTTTAGGTTCTTTTGTTTTTCCTTTTTATTGTTCTTTTGCATTATCTAACGCATTATCTTCCTTGTGTTAGTAGGACTAAAGAGTTTGCATACTTCTTCCTTCTTTGCATTCTCGTTCTCTTGGAGTCTAACCCTTGTTTGGCCTCTTAGAACTTTTAGGTTTTTCTTATCGCCTTTGCTAGTAATCAAACTCCGATACGAACTGTGGAAGACTACTTGGTAAAGTGAGTTTTAAAGAGTACAAGATCGGCTTACTTCACTCTCGTTGTGTTACTTTCTTGGAGTGACTTGTGAGGTTTCTTGCTTTGTTGAATTTACTTTCTTTTATTTTTTATTTTACTTTAAAATTTTCTTTCGAGTGTTATGATTTCAGGATGGGAGACAATAACAACAAGACACTTACGGCTATCTTAGCCGCACTTTCACGACTCACGAATCAAGTTGAAAGATTTGATGAACTTACCAATACCGTGAGAGAACGAAAAGAACCACAATTGGATCTACCAAACCAGAATCCAAGACCAGACAATGCTAAACTTTTGGTACCCAGGCGAGAACAACCACGTTTCCAAGCACCCGAACTCTTTGCAAAACCAAAGTTCATGATCCCATCTTTCAAAGGAGACAATGATCCGGACATGTACATCAATTGGGAATGAAAAATTGATCTCATGTTTGCATACCATGACTACCCCCAAGCTAAACAAGTTCCCCTCATCACCATGCAATTCGAAGGATATGCTCGAACTTGGTGGATGTAAACAAGGAAAAAGATCCAGAACTTTTAAATTCCAACAATCACTTCTTGGACCGACCTCAAACAAACTATGAGGAAACGATTCCTACCGACACATTATACACGAGAAGTTAAACTACGACTACACCAACTTCGACAAGGTAGAAGTTCAGTTGAAGACTACTACAAGGAGATGCAGTCCTTATTCAATAAGGCTAACATAACCGAAAAAGAAGAGGTCACTGTGTCAAGATTCGTCGTCGGCTTGAACTCAAATATCACTGATCTTCTTGACCTCCATGGGTATGAAAACCTTGAAGATACACTAAACAAAGTAATGACAATCGAAATACAAATCCAAAGGAGATTCCGAGAACATTACCAAGGTACTTCATCCTCTTACCAAGGTAATCCTTCAAATCCTTCCTCATCTTCTGCTCCATCTTCTCTGAAAAAAACAAGAGATGACAAACCTGACAAGGAGAAAGAACAACCAGCAAAGAATAACACACTTCCAGCCCCTAAATATCAAATGATAATTTGTGAGGAGGTAGGGAAAGCAAAAAAAGAAAAAAATGAGAAAGAGGCAAAAGAAAAAAGAGGTCACTAGTTACAAAAGCCAAAAGAATAATGACCCATGGGAGGTGAGTGAACCTAATTGTGAGAAGAAAATAGTGGCTCAAAATCTATGTGTGAGCACAAAAGAATTGAGAGAGAACCTTCTTTACAAACAGCCTTCCATCCTTGTTCGCTTTAGAGATTCAATTGTTTCGATTTCTAACATTAACAAGGATTTGACTAGTGTGTTTTCATCTTTGTTACAGGATTTTCGAGAAGAATTAGGTGATGCACCTGACAGATTACCACTGGAAAAAGGAAAACAACACCAAACCAATCTAATTCAAGGTTCCATCATACCTCGTCAAACATACAATCTCGAAGAAACCAAAGAGTTAGATTTGTTACAAAAAGGATACATCCATGAAAGCCTTAGTCGTAACGTCATCTTAATGATGAAACATGACTTGAACAACTCCACATGCTTTATAGTTCGTGCACAGGGAATCGATGTAAATGATGAGAAAGTAAAAGCAACACAAGACTGGCCCACGCCATCTTCCATCGCCAAGAGTTGTCGAATAGTGCTAGGTGACCCTTCTGACGGGTTACCACCTGAAATCCCTAATCACTATGCCATACCAATGAAGGGTCACGATTTACAAGAGTCCAAAGGTAAGGCTCGTGAAGTTGTCATCCATACTAAACACAACTCCTTTAAGTGCGTAACATACCGTGGTAAGCAAAACATAGTCGACGATACACTACCACGAAGGTATACTATTACCTATCAAACTCATACTACTATTCCGAGAATTGAACATATCAAAGATGTATATCACGATAACTCGGATATTTCTGATATTTCTACCCATACTTTTAAAAGTGCTTTTAATGAGCTTTATCTTGTATACGAGTTTCCTTGCCAACTAAACAGGTTCTACAGTCCACAAATCTCCTCCTGGGAATCATTAATTCATGAACCACACTTAGGAGACTTAAGAGATTACTTTAACAAACTAGTTGACATGGTTTTTAAACACTCATTCTTGCCACACATGAATAAAACCATGGAGAAATTATCTGAAATAATCATACAGAAAGCCAACAGTGGCCGGCGCCATGTTGAAATTCAACCAAAACATCATATTACAAGACTTGTATGCAAAATAGGATTTCAAGACTACAAGAAATCAGTTCCTAAAAAGAACAAACCTCGACTAAAACGCATAAAGACACATCACATTGATCCTGGTAAATATTTCACAAGTTTTTCTTTCAACACATCTAAATCTCTTTCTTTTGGATTTTTAGATTCGAGGATGAATCCTTTTGAGGAGTGGGGGAATGATACATGCACCAGAGTCCATAATACATGTTTCTTTGGACTAATGCTTCTACTCGAACCTATTAGAAGAACAAAGTCTCGAAGATTCAAAGCATATCTATTCGGTAAGCATAATGTGAATGAATTATTAAACTATTCTAATGTTGCTCCCTTTAATGTTTCATATTCGAGGTTGAATCTTTTTAAATAAAGGGAGGATGATACATTCATCACAAGGTTCACATCAAAGGAAGAAGTAATAACTCTTCCAAATGATCCACTCGTCCAAGCTTTGGAAAAGAAGATCAGAACTGAAGCACACTTTTGACGACTTTTTGAATGCGATCATGATATTATTTGGTCAACATGTCTTCTGGAGATAAACCCTTCTGTCCCTTTTCTTTCCAATGGTTCTTTACTCGCATCAATCCGATATCAGGAACTCAAGATATAGTCATTTTACTGAAGGCGGTGCATGCAGAAAATCTTATACGGGATTAATACGGGATTTTGTAAATATTACGAATTTTCAATATTTTTATTGATTATTTGTAATATAACTTAATATAGGATGATGCATTATCTTTTAGGATTAGATTTATTATTTTATTAGGAATTAAGGTTGGGTTAAAATATTATCTTTAGTTATTATTATTTTATTAGGAATTAGAGTTAAGACATGTTTAGTTTATTATTATTTTATTCATTAGTTATCTAACGCCTTTAGAACTCAGCCCCTATATAAAGGAGGCTTCATTCAACTTTGTAATTCAAGATTTATTTGATTAATAATACAACGAGAGTTCGTTTTTGCAAGTGATGATTGCCTTGTGCCTTCGAAGCTTTTTTCTCCTTGAGTTCTTTCAAGTTCTTGTGAGGGAGATTAATCTTCACACTCCAATTTGCCTTTTCATCGCGACTAGGAGGGTTGGTTAGAGCCATATTATCATGTTTTACTTTTCATTGCGACTAGGAGGGCTCGATAGGACATTATCCATCGATTTTCCACATATCCATTCACGTCATCAATCATCTTTACCGTTCACCTTCATAAGGGAGATCTTTTGATTTCTTGGTTATCTTATTTTATTTGCAATTCTTTATCTTTTCTTTATCTTGTTTTATTCTTATTTTTTATCTTATTTCCAGCACCAAAAAGAAACCCTAAAGAAACCCTATCTATTACCACCACCTTCCCCATTCATCTCTTATTGTTCTTCATCGAGTCTAGATCTTTTCTAGGTTTGATTCTTCAACAAGAGCAACGTTCACCAACCCGCCACCGCTTCCCTATCAGAAGAATAAGAAAAAGAAGAGATAGCTTTGTTAACTTAACTTTCCTCTTTTCCCTTATAAAATCCCTAATAAGAAAATGAATTTTAAATTCATTTCCCCTTAAAGGACCAAAATGCCCTCTTAATTCCTCCACTATTACTAATTGTCTTAAACATTATTCCAAATCATTTCTAATCTTTTATTATTAATTCAAATAATTCCTCAAATTTTAGATCTTTTTAATAAAGTCACTGACCTGATATTTGGGGTATTACAATTCTTTCCCCTTAAGAAAATTCATTCTCGAATTTAAAGAAGTACTTGAAACGAAGAGGTGTGGAAATTGTTTCCTCATGTCCTCAGCTCTTTCCCAATTAGTTTGTTCTACCTTATGATTTTGCCATAGCACTTTAACTAAAGGAATCATCTTTTTATGCAATCTCTTATTTTCTCTAGCCAAGATCCTTACTGGTTCTTCCTCATACGTCAGATCTGATCGGATCTCTATCTCCTCTTGTATGATAATATGGAATGGGTTTGATCTGTACCTTCTAAGCATTGACACAAAAGACATTGTGGATCTTATCCATATCTGGAGGCAAAGCTAATTGATAAGCTAAATCTGGAGGCAAAACTAATTGATAAGCTATGGGTCCGACCCTTTTCAAGATCTCATAAGGTCTAATGAATCTTAGACTCAACTTTCTTTTGCCTCCAAACCGTAATATTTTCTTTCAGGGCGACACTTTCAGAAATACCTTGTCTCCCACTTGAAATTGAATTTTCTTTCTTTTCAAATCTGAATAATACATTTTTTGATCTAAGGTTATATTTAGATTATCTTGGATAACTTTCACTTTCTCATCCGTTTCTTTCATCAAATCCGGGTCAACTTGGTCCGATCTTTTAGTTCAAACAATTTTAATGGTGTTCTACACTTCCTGCCATACAAAGCTTCATATGGGGCCATCTTAATACTTGATTGATAACTATTATTATAAGCAAATTCCGCTAAAGGTAAATACCTTTCCCATGATCCTTTAAACTCAATCACACATGCCCTTAGCATATCATCTAGTATCTGGATAGCTCGTTCTGACTGCCCATCTGTTTGAGGATGAAAAGTTATGCTGAAGTTCAATCGAGTACCCAATGCCTCATGTAAAAACTTCCAGAATCTTGTAGTAAACCTTGGATCTCGATCGAACACTATTGATATAGGCACTCCATTCAGTCTAACTATCTCTTTTATATACAACTCCGCATACTTACCCATTGAGTAATCTACTCGAACTGGAATAAAATGAGTTGTCTTGGTCAATATGTCCACAAATACCCATATTGAGTCCTTTTTACCTAGTGACAAAGGTAACTCCGAAATAAAATCCATTATAACACATTCTCACTTCCACTAACGAATGGATATCGGTTGTAGCAATTCAGGAGACAGTTGATGTTCAACTTTCACTTGCTGACATGTAAAACATTTTACAACAAACTCTGATACAACTATTTTCATACCAGCCCACTAATAACGACTATTTAAATCCTGATACATCTTATTTCCTCATGTATGCATCATCAAAGGACTATAGTGTGACTCATAAAGAATATATTTCTTCAGTTCATCATTATCGGGAGTGCAAAGTCTCCCACGATAATATAAACATACATCATCCCTCATTACGAAGTCTTTGACCTCTTTTTTTTTACTTGTGCCATTCTCACCAAGAATTTCCCATCTCAACCTTGCAGCTCTTTTTCCCGATCTAAAAGCAACGACTTTAACTTAAGTTCAGTAATCAAGGCACCATCTTCCTTTAAGGACATACGTGCATCCAAAGCTAGTAGAACTGCAAAAGGCTTTCGACTGAGCGTATCAGCTACCACATTAGCCTTTCTGTGATGATAATCAATAATCAAATCATAATATTTTAAAAGCTCGATCCATATTCTCTACCTCAAGTTCAGTTCGTTCTGAGTCAACAAGTACTTTAGACTCTTGTGATACGTATAAACATGACAAAGCTCACTGTATAGATAATGAAGCCAAATTTTCAAAGCAAACACGACTGCTGCCAATTCTAAGTCATGTTTCGGGTAATTTCTCTCGTGATTATTTAGCTTCCTTGAGTCATAAGCCATAACTTTCCCTTCTTGCATCAGCACACACACCCCAGTCCATTATGGGATGCATCACTGAAAACGACATAGTCCTTACCCAACTCAGGTTGTACAAGCACTGGGGCCTCTGTTACTATTCTCTTTAGCATTTCAAAACTTTCTTGCCATTTCTCCATCAAAACAAAAGGCACATCCCTCCGTAACAACTTAGTTAGTGACAAAGCTAACATTGAGAAGTTTTTCACGAATCGTCTATAATAAGCAACAAGCCCCAAGAAACTACGAACTTCTGAAATATTCTTTTGGGGTTGTCAATCCACTATAGCTTGAATCTTTTTGGGATCTAATCTTATGCCTTCTTCAGAGACTATATGACCAAGGAAAACAATCACAGCTAACCAAAATACATATTTGGACAATTTCGCATACAACTTATTTTAACGAAGTGTCTGAAGAACCACTCGAAGATGACCATCATGTTTCTCTCTCGACTTGGAATACACCAAAATATCACCTATGAATACCACTACAAATTGATCCAAGTAAGGTTGGAATACTGGGTTCATCAAATCCATAAATGTTGCAGGAGAATTAGTCAATCCAAATGGCATTACCATGAATTCATAGTGTTCGTAACTAGTCCAAAAAGCTATCTTGAAAATACATCCTTTTCGATCTTTAATTGATGGTATCCCAACATCAAGTCTATCTTAGAGAACGTCGTTGCGCCTTTTAGTTGATCAAACAAATCATCAATCCTCGAAAGAGGATACTTGTTCTTTATCGTTACTTAATTTAACTGACGATAGTCAATACATAACTGCATAGACCCGTCATTCCTTTTCACAAATAGCAGAGGTGCTCCCCAAGGAGAAACACTAGGTCTGATAAATCCCTTAACGAGTAGCTCTTGCAATTGGGCTTTTAATTCTCTTAACTCCGTTGGAGTCATCCGATACGGAGCCATAGGAATAGGTTCGGTACTTGGGTAAACCTCAATCTTGAATTCCACCTCACGATCTACAGGTAAACCCAGTAATTCCTCGGGAAAAACCTCTAGAAACCCCTTAATTGTTGGGATATCGTTTAATCTCACTTATGACACTCGAGTGCCTATCATGTTAGGTAGAAAAGCTATGCATCCATTTCACATCATTTTCTTTGCAGTCTTGGCTAATATTACAATGAATGGTGACTTCTCTTTTTCACTAACCACTCTATTTTAGAGTCTTCCATATCCCTAAAAAATAATTGCTTCTTGCGACAATCCACCCATCCATGATGTGGAGACAACCAATCCATGCCCAAAATCATTTCAAACTCGTCAAAGGGAAACTCCATTAAGTTTGCCGAGAACACAAGCCCTTAAGTCTTAATCAGACATTTTCTACATACTCGAGTTACCATTGCACTATGACCCTTTGGGTTTACCGCTATTATTTCACTAAAAATTGGTTCTAAAGGAATTTCTCTAGTTCTAACCAACTTTTTACTAATATATGAGTGTGTAGCACCAGGGTCAACTAGAACAAATACAAGCTCATCAAAAAGATAAAATGTACCTTTTATGATCTCCAGGTCATCCCGATCCTCATTGGTCTTAATGATATAAATTTGGGCTACTCGCTAGTCGCTTTTGGCTTGCTAGCCTCAGATTGACCACCGGATCTTCCTCTTCCTCTACTTTTACTAGGTGTTGCTATTGATCTCTCAGTTTGTACTAATTTTTCTCCAGATCTCTTTAGGCAATTTCGAGCATAGTGACCAGATTCACCACAATGAAACCAAGCGCCAGAGAGCAATCTACATACTCCCCGGTACGAATTGCCGCATGTCTGGCATGGATTTCTCTACCCAAAAGCTCTACCCGAGCTAGAAACAAAAGAATGGGATTGCTTAGTTTTCTGTGAAGCTACAACAGAATCAGCTCTGTCAGTATATCGGGAACTCGAACCCTAGCCCCTCTTTGCCTCATGGGAAGTTGAAGACATTCCAAATCTTTTTCTTGCTTGCAAACCTTGCTCTACTGATAGAGTCTTCTCTTGAGCTCTTTCAATAGACTTAGCTTAGTTTACAACCTCTTGAAGGCTAGGCAAGTTTAATGCCAACATCATCTCTTTCAACTTAGGCCTTATACCCTCAATGAACCAATCACGTCGGGCTTTATCATTAGGAACTACCTCAGTAGCATAACGACTAAGCTTGTTGTACTCAGCCTCATACTCATGCACTGTTCGATCGCCTTATTTCAAATTAAAAATCTTCAACAACATCAACCTCATAAACTGCTCCCCGATGTACATGTTCTTAAACTCATCTTGAAAGAATTCTCAGATCACTTGTTCAGGTGATGCATACATTCTAGTGTTTGACCACCACACCCGAGCTGATCCTCTGAGTAATGATACAACTTCATCCATTTTTTCAGAATCTGAGCATTGTAGACTTTCCAACATCACCATAACATCGTTTAACCATATATCAACATCTATTACACCTTCACATTCTTCTAAATGGAACTCAAGAGCTCCCAAACTTCTTAACTCTTTTAGAATTAACATATGCGGTGCTGGAGGAACAGAGGGAGGCGTAGGAGGTTAGAATCGTGTCAAGATGGCGTCGAGAGCTCGCATAAAAGCTCCAAACTCTGGCACGGGAATACCCTGATGTGCTGGTGCGCTAGCGTTCTCAGATGGAATCTGATGCTCACTATTCTTTTCGTAGCTTTAACTACTCGATCCATCTCTATTCTCTAGTTCAGCCGCTCTTCTCAAATTCGTAGAATCCTACATTTAATATAACATGCATAAGGATAATACTTAAGTTAGTAAGAAGAGACATCAATCATATTCTAACTATACCCTATCAGTAAACTTGATATCTTAGTGGCATGTAAACCCTTTTTACATTAACACAAACTCAATTTCGGTCGAGAATTAGCTAAACTTGTAGCTCTAATACCAATAAATATAACACCCATTTCCCGTATACTTTTTTTGTACAGATGTCACATCACTTTTAAAACATTTCCTCATTTAAAAACCCGTAAAATTTTGTTTATATTTATAACATATTTTAATTTAATAATAATAAAATATTCCTTAAACTTACGTAGGTAAACAAAAGTAATGTTCAAACATTTTATCTTTTTACATCATTGTAAATCAAATACTTTACAGAGCATTATTCCTAGGTCTATTACATACCAACTAAATACATCAAAAGTAGACATGGTTGTCGTACAGTTACTGATGAGCTGATCCTTGATTTGCGATGTTAGACGAACTTCTTACTCCGCTCATATTAAAACCTACACGTGAAATTAACACACGCTAAGTAATCACTTAGTGAGTCATAATAATCATAAGGTAAATTCTATACATAAGTATATTATAACAATTCGAATATCAATTGACTATTTCAACTCATTATAAACTCTATGGTTTGCACACATAGTGCTAATATAGAAATTCATAAACTTATCATGAATTTTTTAAGTTGCACACACAGTGGCAATACGAAAATTCATAAACTTATTATGAAATTATTAGGTTGCACACACAGTTCCAATACGAAAATTCATAAACTTATTATGAATTTCTTAGGTTTCACACATAGTGCCAATAAGGAAATTCATAAACTTATTATGAATTTCTTATGTTGCACTCATAGTGCCAATACGGAAATTCATAAACTTATTATGAATTTATTAGGTAGCACACATAGTGCCCATTCGGTAATTACAATACATACCTTAAACAACATGCATCTATAACTAGCATAACACATAAGCACATAATAAATAGACTCACTTGGCCTGCCTCGCTATTGTATCCAAACTCAGTGACTTTATCTTTGCCTTTCAGTTTGCGTGCCTCGGAAGCTTGGTTATGATTTACACAAGCATCCATTAAAGACACATACCATACCCAATATTAGTATATTCCCTAACATTTATACTTTAATAATACTCACAAGTACTATTATTTAAATTTCTATAACAATTTTAGCCTATTTTATAATTCATGGCTCAATAGTATCAGTACCCCTACGATGGTATCGATACTTCTATACTATGTTACTGATACTTTCTTTCAATATCGATACCATTTCTACATTCTGGATCCATGGTATCAATAGCTTTCCCTTAGTATCGATACTCCTATACTATGGTACTGATACTCTCTTTCAGTATCAATACCATTTCTACCTTCTGGAATCACTGGCATCGATACCTTTATCTTAGTTTCGATACTCACATTAGTATTAATACTGTTCATCTGATTTTCCCAATTTTAAACCTATAATATCGGTATTGTTCTTCTAGTACCGATACTCTTACCCATATTTTCCATTTTTCAGCTCGATTTTTACCCAAATTTGGTCAAATTCCCTTACGTTTACCCCCAACAATACTATTAAACTCTTCTTTACTAAACCCAACTAACTTTCCTTCATTTAGCTTCTTATAACATTTAAAATCTCCAAAGAACATTTCAAACCAAGAATCATACCACTTTTTCTAACATGCTTTTAAGCCTATCCAAGGATTCTAATATCTTATTTACTTCTTTGACAAGTCAAATATACTAATAAATCTCAATAAAAACTCATTTATCAACATATCATTTAAAAACCCATTTTCTTCAATCTCAAATAATCTATCCATCTATTAGTTTTAATCTTATTTAAACCTTCCTTAATCCTCTATAATACTCAATGTTTCAAGAACCAACTAAAAACGAAAGAAAAAGTTAGCTAAATGAAACCTTGCCTTTAGCTATGGAGGAGAGCACTTATACAGGAAAAAAGAAGAGGAGGAGATAGCTTTGTTTAATTAACTTTCCTCTTTTCCCTTATAAAATCCCTAATAAGAAAATGAATATTAAATTTATTTCCCCTTAAAGGACCAAAATGCCCTCTTAATTCCTCCATTGTTACTACTTGGTCTTAAACACTATTCCAAATCATTTCTCATCTTTTATCATTTATTGAAATAAATCCTCAAATTTTAAATCTTTTCAATTACTTGATATTTGAGGTATTACAATGTTTATGAATGACCATTTTGGCACTATGTGTGCAATCCATGGAATTCATAATAAGTTTATGAATTTCCATTTCGGCACTTTGGTGCAATACATGTACCTTGTATTCTCATTTGACAGACAGTAGGCTAAATAAAGGATAAATTGGAAAATATTGATTGATAGGTATGTTAGGCATACAAAAAGATAGTTTATCATGCTATTTAAATGAAGATTGGTTTACCAAGTCAAGTTAGTGTATTATATGAATCGCACGATTTCATTCGTATCTTGATAATTTATGATATGCTTCTATTTAAGCATAATTCATTTTGTATTACTATGTCTCACTAAGTAAATACTTAGCGTGTGTTGATTTCACGCGTAATTATTAGCAAAGACTGGCCGAGTAACGATGCAATCATCAATCCCAGGTTGACTCATCAGTAACAGTAGGACAATTATGTCTATTTTGATAATTAGCTGGCATGTATTTGAACTTAAGAAAAATGATCTAGAAGTGATAATTTTTGTAATATGTTACAACAAACATTTTATTATTATTATGTAAGCGAAAATATTTTGTTTTATTTTCGAAACAAAATTTTATGGGTTTACAAGTAAAGAAATATTTTTATAAGTCATGTGACACCTATGACTTGTGTACGGAAACGTATACTGGAAATAGGTGTTTGTTAGGTATGGCTCATAAATATACCGGTAAAGAGGACAAAGTTACAAAGAAAGTCTCGTAGTGGGGGTACGGTACAAGGTTATTTTTGTAAATATGTACCATGATTTCTTTATTATAAAAGGAGATGTAATCTAAACCTATGAGATATTGAATTGAATGAGAAACTAGCGCTGCCTAAGGCATTGAGGACGTAAGCACATTGCTGAACCTCGTTAAAATTCTTATGTTCTTTTTGTTTTCTTTACCCGATTATTTCAACAATTGGTATCAGATATCAGGAGCCAAATTCGATGTTGCAAAATTCGATGGTCAGGGTAACTTCGAATTATGGCAAACAAGGGTGAAGGATTTGTTGGCGTAGCAAGGGATCCTGACGGCTTTGTGACCTACAAAGCCTGAGTCGATGGAGGAGGAAGATTTGGAAGAATTGTAGTAGCGAGCGATAGGAATCATACGATTATGTTTGGCGGACAAGGTTTTCTATAACGTCATGCATCTGTCGTCACCAGATGAAATTTGGAAGAAGTTGGAAAGTCAATTTATGTCCAAATCCTTAACGACTAAACTGTATCTAAAGTAGCGGTTGTATGGACTGATGATGCAGGATGATCATGATTTAGCGCAACACGTGAATGTTTTCAATCAAATCGTTTTTAATTTGGCTCAGCTTGATGTCAAAATTGAGGATGAAGACAAAGTGATGATTCTGTTATATTCCTTGCCTCCCTCTTATGAACACATGGTGACTACTCTTACATATGGGAAATAGATTATCAAAGTTGCTGAGATTACTGTAGCCTTGTTAGCTCACAACCAACGGAAGCATAAATAGAGGAAAACTCTCAAGTTGATAGCTTATATGTCAAGGGTAATCGAGATCGTGGACAGAAGCTAGAGAAAATAGGGTCTGAGAAGTAGAATTTTAGATCCAAATCTAGGGATAAGAAGATAATTCACTTTTACAAGTGCAAGGAGGCAGAACATATGAAGCGAGATTGTCCGAAGTTGAAAAAGAAGACTGATAAGAAGCATGATGACTCATCCAAGTCTGTGAAAGTGGTTGAGGATGACAATTATGATTGTAGTGAATGTGATATGCTCTCTATCTCAACAACTCAATTGGCAGATGCTTGGATTCTTGATTATGGATGTTCTTATCACATCACGCCAAATAGGGAGTGGTTTTCGACATACAGGTCGGTTGATTCTGGTTCTGTTTATTTGGGTGATGATCGATGTTGCAATATTGTTGGTATTGGTGATGTCATAATTAAGATGTGTGATGGTTCTGTTCAGACGTTGTGTGGAGTTCGGCATATCCCAGATTTGATGAAGAATTTAATTTCTTTGGGCACTTTGCACAAGAATGGTTTTATCCCTAACGCTGATGAGGATAGGGAAAACATTCGGATTTTTAAAGGAGCTTTGACTGTGATGAAAGGAAAGATGACTACAGGGAATATTTACATAATGTTAGGGAGTACCGTTGTAAGTGGAGTTCATTCTGTTGAGTCTTGTGATGATACAACCAAACTGTGGCATATACGTCTTGCTCATCTTAGTGAACATGGTATGGCTTAATTACATAAACAAAATATGTTGCATGGTATTAAAAGTTGTAAGCTCGATTTTTGCAAGTATTGTGTTCTTGGCAAACAGACTAAATTTCGTTTTAAGACAGAGAAGCACACAACTGAAGGGATTTTTGATTATGTGCATTCTGATGTATGGGGTTCCTTCCACGACATCATCTTTGGGTGGATCTAGGTATTATGTTACTTTTATTGACGATTTTCATGAAAAGTTTGGGTGTATTTTTTGAAACAGAAGTCTGGCATTTTTGGGAAGTTCAAGCTGTGGAAAGTTGAGGTATAAAACCAAACAGGATGAAAAATCAAGTGTTTGCGGTCTGAAAATGGTACGGAGTAAGCAGATTCAGAGTTTCTAAACATCTATAAGGTGCATGGAATTAAGAGGCATTTTACAGTACATACGACCCAACAACAAAATGGTGTTGCGGAACGGATGAACAGGTCATTGAATGAAAGAGCCAGATGTTTGCGGTTGAATGCGGGGCTTCCCAAACAATTCTGGGCTAAGGTTGTTAACATGGCATGTTATCTTATCAATAGATCGCCAAGGGCATTATTGGCTGGGAAAGTTGAAGTAGAGGTATGAACTGGTCATGATGTTACTTTTGATCACTTAAGAATTTTTTGTTGTCCTACTTATGTGCATGTACATACTGATGAGAGATCCAAACTTGATGCAAAATAGAATGAGTGCATTTTTCTGGGTTACAAGATAGGTGTCAAAAGATTCAAGTTCTAGGATCCAGTTGCGAAGAAAAATGTGATCAATAGAGATGTTGTTTTTTATGAACAACCCATGTTGCAGCAGAAGAAAGACACGACAGTGATGGATTTCGAGCAGTTTCCAGTTGAGAAAACAAAAACTTCTCAACCGACTTCTGGTGGTTCGGCTACGGTTAATTTGTAGGATTATAG
The DNA here is from genome assembly GCF_006381635.1 of Hibiscus syriacus. Classification (NCBI taxonomy): domain Eukaryota; kingdom Viridiplantae; phylum Streptophyta; class Magnoliopsida; order Malvales; family Malvaceae; genus Hibiscus; species Hibiscus syriacus. The sequence goes on from NW_024063194.1 coordinate 7,093,665, forward strand.
TCTCGCCAGAGACTGGGTGAGACGGGCGAATATAAAGCCTCCGAACATATTGTGTTTTAAAGACATGGTCTCTTTTGCACTTACTGTTAGCAGTGATGATCCGGTTACTTTTCATGATATTGTTACTAGTCAGGAAAATGACAAGTGGATGGCTGCTAAGGTTGAGGAGATGAAGACTTTGAATCACAATCACACATGGGAGTTAGTTCTCCTTCATGTGGGTAAAAAACCTATTAGTTGCAAATGGGTGTATAAGAAGAAACTAGGAGTAATAGAAAAAGAGGGGGAGAAATTCAATGCTCGTTTGGTAGCAAAGGGTTTTTCATAGCAGAAAGGATTTGATTATAATAAAAAAAATTTCTCTTTTGGTCAGGCACACTTCAATCTGAGCAGTACTCGCATTGGTGGCTAGTTGGGATATGTATTTAGAGCATATTGATGTTAAAACTGCATTTTTGCATGGTGATTTAGAGGAGAAGATCTACATACAGCAGCCTGAAGGTTTCATTCAACCTGTAAATGAGCATTTAGTTTACATATTGAAGAAATCTTTGTACGGGTTGAAACAGTCTCCGAGAAAATGGTACAAACGGTTTGACTCCTATATGATCAAGATTGGTTACAAGCGATGTGAGTATGATTGTTGTGTCTATGTTAAGAGCCTTGATGATGGTTCTTTTATTTTTCTGTTACTGTACGTTGATGATATGTTAATTGTTGCGAAGAATATGGATGATATTATGAGTTTGAAATCTTTATTGAGTCAGGAATTTGATATGAAAGATTTAGGTGCTGCAAAGAAAATTCTTGGAATGGAAATTTGCAGGGACAGAGACTCAAGGAAACTGTGGCTATCTCAATGGGGTTATATTGAGAAAATACTAGAAAGGTTTGCGATGAGCAACGCAAAACCAATGAGAACTCCATTGTCGAATCACTTTAAGCTCTCATCAGAACAATTCCCTAAGACAGATAAGGAAGTTGAAGATATGTCAAAGGTTTTATATTCTAATGCTATTGGCTGCTTGATGTATGCAATGGTATGTATTCATCCTAATTTAGCTCATGTTGTTAGTCAAGTTGGTAAGTGCATGTCTAAACCTGGTAAGCAACATTGGGAAGCAGTCAAGTGGATATTTAGGTACTTAAATGGTACTATGGGACATGGAATTATTTTTGGTAGTTAGCGGGATAATCCTTTGGTTGTAGGATATGTGGATTCAGACTATGCAAGTGACTTGGATAATAGAAGATCTACGACAGGGTATGTCTTTACTCTTGGTGGAGGGCCTATTTGTTGGAAGTATATTGTTCAATCTGTTGTGGCATTATCTACAACTGAAGTTGAATATATGGCTGCAGTTGAACCTGTAAAAGAAGCTTTATGGCTTACTGGTTTAGTGAAGAATTTGGGTGTTTAGCAAGGTGGAGTTCAGTTGCTTTGTGACAATCAAAGTATTATTCACCTGGCTAAGAACCAGGTATATCGTGCTAGAACTAAGCATATTGATGTAAGGTTTCACAATATTAGAGAGCTTGTTGCATCTGGAGAGATTTTGTTTCAGAAGGTACATACTGATGAGAATGTTGCTGATATGTTCACCAAGTCAGTTATGATAGACAAGTTCATGCATTGCTTGGACTTGTTGAGTGTTTCGAGTTGCTAAAGAAGTAAGGTAACCCAACCCACATTGGATGTTTCCTAAGGGACAGGATATTCGCCAAGGTGGAGATTTGTTAGGTATGACTCACAAATATACCGGTAAATAGGACAGAGGATGGAGCAAAGTGAGCGAAGCGAACGCAGTGAACATCATATGTCCTTATAAAGAAAGTCTCATAGTGGGGGTTATGATCATTTGCAAAAGAAAGCCTCGTAGTGGGGGTACGGTACAGGGTTATTTTCGTAAATATGTATCAGGGTTTATTTATTAGAAAAGGAGAAGTAACCTAAACCTATGAGATATTGAATCAAATGAAAAATAGCGCCGTCTAAGGCACCGAGGACGTAAGCACATTGCTGAACCTCGTTAAAATTATTGTGTTTTTTCTGTTTTCTTTACCCGATTATTTCAACAGTGTTACTTAACTTCAATTTCCTATTTACTTTTCTTCAGCATTTCAAACTCCGCAAAGTGAAAATCAACATCGAAACCCGCCAAAAACTTTGCATGCTTGAGCTTCTCTATCTCGCCAACCAAACTTGCCCTCTCGGCCTTGAACTATGCCCTAAATATCTCAACATCTGATTGGACCACTCGAATCGTCTTACTTATAGAAATCGCCTTGTTATGATCAGGGCTACGAATATTCTTTTTATTTTAGTTACACCTCCACTTATCATAGTCGGGTGTCACCATCACTTTATCTGGCTCAGCTCGGGTACAAAAAATATTCTTCCAAGCATCGACTGCCTCTTAGAGACCATTCTTATAATTAATCCCCTAAAAGACAAACTCAGAGATACCCAGGACAACAATGACTAGAATAAACCGTCAATCATTAAATTATCTCAACACTAACAAATTTGCCTACTTGATAGGTCCACAAGTTCAAGAAACTTCATTCAATTATAGTCATCAACTCTAAAAAACTCAGTCTAAATCTGCCATGGTGCGTTCCAAACAATATATGTATCATAGGGATTCCTAAGCATTGTCATCCATGTATATTTAGACAAACCTCTAGGCCATTTTTGTTAGAGGAATTCCATCATATGTGACTATTGGATGCTGAACTAGTGATAAGAAACCTTCTCAGTCTTCCAGAAATTGCTGCAGATTCACACATATAATAGTTGAGAGTGCCAAAAAATTGACCTCCTCCTATTATTCGGTAGGCCTCTATAGAGCGGAATGTCTCTGTTATAATGGCGAGAGCAGGGTCAATCTAGCCTAGAACCTGCTAAAAAAATTAAATACCCAAGGCCTTTAGAAAGATGAATAAAATGTAGATCCCTGAGGTAATAAGATCTATTTGATTGTCTCATCCAAATGACTTTGGAGCACGTATTTGATACTAACCTAAAAGATTCATTGTCGTTCACCTTTCTGCCTGATTTGGAATGCTACCTACTGTAAACTCCCATAAACTTAGCCAACTTAGTTTTGAACGAATGAGGGTTAATATACATATAATAAACTTGATCCTCCTTGACCCCCTCGATTTTTAATAGGGTGGTGTATACCACTATGATAGGCATAGGATCTTTACAATTACACGTGAAATAATGATGTCCTAGATTCAAGAATCGTATCGGGGCCTGAAACAGTTTGTAGTATACATCTGCAAAAAGTAGTAAAAAAATTCTTCTAACATTAATAAAACGTTTTCTTTAAACCGACCCTAATTTTTTCCAAATCTCATGGAGGTCGACGATGTCATTTCACTTCAAAGGGACAAGGGCAAGTACATCCAGTATCGATAGGTGATTCACATACAGATTATCTCTCTGCTAACCCTACAAGGTCTTGGGCCACTATTGTACTGTAGAGATAGGAATCATCTAGCTAAGTTTATTTGCTTCCATTACTCAAGTCTTTTAAACTGATTATTGACCCAATATCCAATACCAATATCTTGATGATGATATGATACAAATAATAAAATAAAAACAAATAAAATGAACCAGAAATAAGTTAGTACAAGTATAAAAAATAATAATAACAGGATAAACCTAGGCTGCATGATTTTTAGTTCACATGCATAACTTAGAAATGAAATTCAAAATAAAAGGATGATATGATTTCTCATTTGTGTACTTATTTGATTGCTTGGGTGAAAATTTGACAAAGTTCCGCATGAGGTGGATTTATGGCTCATTATATGTAAGGTTTTGGAACTAAAGGATTTGGGTACTCGAATCGTCCTTGCTATCGCCCCTTGGTCTAGTCAAATCCTCAACCCTCACTTATTATAGATTTACGAATCAAGTTCTATTTTGAGCGGATGCATATTTCTATGTCTAACATGAGGAATAAATTCCCATGAAAGCATAGGTACATTAGACACTAAAGGTTGCTCACTAGGTCTGACACTAAGAATAAATTCTCGTGAAGACATCACTTTCGCCCTCACTTAATAAGGGAAAGCCTAGGTATAGAGCTCATGTTATGAATATACATGTGTAGTGTGTGCGGAGAAATTCTCAAACCTTTAATAACAAATCACATAAGAGAACCAAATAATTCACATAATCTCATGAGAAATCTAATATATGAAATTCACTAAGTTGAAATATTAAAACAATTATTTATAAGAAAAGAAATAAAAATTACAATGAAATTTAAAGAATAAAAAAATAAATGAAATCAATTCCTAATTTACTAATATAGGGACAAAGTATAATTGATTTTACAGCCTGATTCTATCAGAGCAAAGATTATTGGTTTGTTCCCCAATGAAGTCGTCAAGCTATCATGATAACTTTTTAATAGAAAGTGTGATTTTTAGGAGTTAAAAATTAAAGAAAAATATAATATTTTAAAAAGGATTGGAGTTTCCATATACCTCTGGGTTAAAGTAGGTCAAATACATGAAAAACACCATTTTAAATAATTTTAATAAAAAAATTAAAAAGACACAGTTAGTCTGCATTTTTTAGAAATTTTGAGTCTCAGAGTCGACTATGTAACACCCATATACCGTATATATTTTCGTATACAAAGTAAAAATGTCGCATCACTTAAAAATTTATTTCTAATTTGAAAACCATTTAAAAAAATTTGTTTCAAACTTAATTCCCCCTGAATTTAACGTAATAAGTAGGCATTTTTTGAAGACACGTTACAAAATATTTTGTTACATTTAATTACATGACATATAAGTTTCCAAAATGATCAATATTGTCCTAATGTTACTGATAAGTCAACCTTAGTGGATGATATCTGCTGCTACGGCTGCACTCCTAACTTGATTAGTCTCCATTGTTACCTATGCGTGGAAACACACACGTTAAGTATTTACTTAGTGAGTCATAATATTGTAAAGTAACCCTTATGTATACATAAGTATGTCATAGTATTTAGTTCCCGTCAAAATGTATATTCTTTAAGGATTCTATAATCCTTCTCAATTAAACTATATTCTATTCGCAATTGTCATAATCATTGGCCATTTTTTTCTTTATTTTCATTAATAACATCCATTCATGTTTATAATGCACCATTATGCATTTTCAATTATAGCATACTTTTATGTTGATAATGCACTCATATGCATTATTATTTTGTTTATTCATTTTAGAGCAGCTCATACTCTAAAACTCAGTCACAATATAATTTCCATACATTAAATAAAAACATATTAACTACTGTAAAATCTACATTAAAATTTAAATATTCAAACTTAACTAATTTCGAATCATCTTCATCTAGATTGCATAAAATAAATGTACTCACCTTGTTTGCCTTGCTTTGATATTCAAAATGTGAAGCTGATTACTCTGGAACTTGTTAGGACCATCGGTGCACCCCAAGGCGCAGCGAAAACAAAACTCGACGGTCTCACCAGCGATCCAAGTACGTAAAACCGAAAACGGGAGGAATGGATCCGAATACTTATAGCGGGTTTCTTGAAAAATAGCAAGGACAACATCGAGAAGAGGTGATCACGAACTGTTCGAATTGAAAGCTTCCATGAAATCGTGTCTCGACCACTACTCAGTTCACCCGATTGAGAGCAATATTTGTTTTTCCCTAAAACTATTTTGAGAGAAAACGGCTGAAGATTATGTTTTGTGTTAAAAATGGCTGCTAGACCTAACACATCCTTTTATATCCGAGTTACCCTAATCATATTAGGGATTTTATTATTTCAAATTAATTAAATCTATATTTAATTAATTGGAATTTAATAATCCTTTTATATCCAAGTTACCTAATCATATTAGGTATATTTTATTATTTCTAATTAATTAAATCTATATTTAATTAACTGGAATTAAATATTTGGGGATTATTAAAACATATGTATATGAAACATACAAAAATTAACTCTATGTATCTTTTAGTAATGTACAACAAATTGTACATATTTTCTCGTTTCAATCCTAGGGTGTTACCCTATAGGTTCTTGTAACGTTAGCAGTAATTATAAGAACAATTCTAATATTACATACAATGAGTGACATCTAGCAATAGATCATTGTCACCTAAGTTACAAGAAAATATGATTCGACATATCATCTTGGTGATTAACTCTTTTATGTATTACATCCGTATGTCCTTTATATCTAGAATAGACACAAGTCTTGGAATAGTCACACTTGTATAGCCCATCTATTGTTTCTTGATATCTAGAGTAGACTTTAATTAACGAATAGTTTGTGATATCTCATATCAACTTATTCGAGCATGGCCATGCATTTCTAGTCTCACTAAATCAAGTGGCATGTGATATATTTCTTATTATGTAGGAAGGACAAATCATATCTTAATTATACACACCCAATACATATATTGAGATATATTCAATAACAGTCTTTATAGGGCAACCAGTTACGGAGCTTGTTTAACCGCATCAAAACATATGGGATAGTATTGATCTCAAGTCTGAGGATCATACATATAGTCGTCACCATGAGCAATGTTATGACTGTCACATAATAATCCAAGACATATGCTCCTGGTGGGTCAATCCAATACATTGTTCTCTAACAATATAATCATGTATCAATTCTGACATCTCTATGTCAATGACAACTCGTTGTCATCAATAAATAACATGTTAGTATGAAGCGTATTATTATTGTCCATGCCCATAATAATACTTGACTAGGGATCTTTTAATAATAACAATTATGTCATTATATGGACTTTATTATCTTCCAGTTTATGTTAAACACATATATATAACTGAAAATAATAGCGGCAATGCCTTTATTCAATAAAACCGATAAATAAAAGTGTTATTACAATCATCATATGATTGGTCTTTGGTCATACTCTAACAATCTCCCACTAGCACTAAGACCAATCAATCACATATCTAATACCGAGTGACTCTGTGTGACGATCATGCCTCTACTGTGTAATAGGCTTCGTCAAGGGATCAACAATGTTGTCATCCGTGTGTACTCTGCATATTTCCACATCTCCTCGATCTATGATCTCTCGAATGAGATGTAAGCGCCTAAGAATGTGTTTGGATCGTTGATGAGATATGGGTTCCTTTGCTTGTGCAATGGCTCCATTATTGTCACAACGGATTTCTACAGCATTTGATATGTTGGGAACAACTCCTAATTTCGATATGAACATCTTGATCCAAACAGCCTCTTTTGCTGCTTCACTGGCTGTAATGTATTCAGTCTCTATTGTAGAATCAACTACTGTGTCTTGCTTTAAACTTTTCCAGCTCACAACACCCCCATCAAGACAAAACACAAAACCCGATTGCAATCGCGATTCATCCTTGTCAATTTAGAAGCTGGCATCAGTATAACCTTTTATATTAAGCTCTTCCTCCCCTCCATAGACAAGAAATTTATCCTTAGTTCTTCTTAAGTACTTAAGGATATTTTTAACTGCAACCTAGTGATTTTCACCAGGGTTCACTTGATACTGACTCGTCATGCTTAGAGCATACGATACATCTGGTCGAGTACATATCATGGCATACATTATAGAACCAATATCCGAAGCATATGGAATCTTATTTATCCGTTCTCTTTCTTATGAAGTTGAAGGAAATATTTCCTTAGAAAAATAAATGCCATGTCTAATAAGCAAAAATCCTTTCTTGGATTCTTCCATACTGAACCTTTTCAGCACTTTGTCTATATATGTACTTTGACTCAGGCCTAGAAGTCATCTTGATCTATCTATATAGATCTTAACTCCTAAGATATACGATGCCTCACCAAAATCTTTCATAGAAAAACAACTACCTAACCAAGTCTTAACATACTATAAAGTAGGTATATCATTTCCTATGATGAGTATGTCGTCTACATACAAGCTTAGGAAAGAAACAATGCTCCTACTAGCCTTCTTATAAACACAAGGCTCATCTTCATTTCTGATAAAACTAAACTCTTTGATTGCATCATTAAAACGAAGATTCCAACTTCGAGAAGCTTGCTTTAGTCCATAAATAGACCTCTGTAGCTTACAAACCTTTCCAGCATTTCCTGGAATTACAAAACCTTCTGGTTGTGTCATATACACATCTTCTTCAAGTTTTCCATTAAGGAAAACAGTTTTGATGTCCATTTTCCAGATTTCATAATCATGGAATGTAACTATTGCGAGCAAGATCCGGATGGACTTAAACATAACTACAGGGGAGAATGTTTCGTCATAATCTACACCATGAACTTGTCGAAAACCATTAGCGACTAATCGCCCCTTGTATGTTTGTACATTACCATCCATGTCGACTTTCTTCTTGAAAATCCATTTACACCCTATAGGTTTGACCCCTTCAGGCAGTTCAACCAAAGTACATATTTGGTTTACTAACATGGAATCCATCTCAGATCTCATGGCTTCAAGCCATTTCTTAGAGTATGGGCTAGACATTATCTCTTGATAAGTCATTGGCTCATCTTGATCCATAAGAAGAACATCTCTATGTATCGTAACGAGAATTTCAAATCTCTCAGGTGCACGGCGTTCTCTTGTGGATCTATGCAGTGGTTGTGTTTATAAATCTATTGAATGCTCCTCAATAACTTGTGAAACATTCTCAACTTCAGGTTTATTTATCTGTTGTTCTTGAACTTCTCCAAGTTCAATATTTCTAGCCTTCCCTTTCTTTGAGAGAAATTCTCTTTCGAGAAAAACTCTTGTTCGAGTAACAAACACTTTGTTCTCGTTAGGGTTGAAGAAATAGTATCCCTTAGTTTCTTTAGGATATCCAACAAATATACACTTATGAGATTTATGTTCGAGCTTTGTAGACATCTGATGTATTACATAAGCTTCACGACCCTAAATTTTCATAAAAAACATACTGGGACATTTCCCAGTCCATATCTCGTATGGTGTCTTTTGAACCTATTTAGATGGAACACAGTTTAGTGTGAAACTAGTTGTTTCAAGTGCTAGTCCCCAAAAAGAAGTCAGAAGATCACTATAACTCATCATTGATCGAACCATGTCTAACAGTGTTCGATTCATTCTTTCAGAAACTCCATTCTATTGTGGTGTACCAGGTGGTGCAAGCTGTGAGACAATCCCATATTCTTTTAGGAGTTCATCAAGCTCTATGCTTAAGTATTCGCTACCTCGATCTGATCGAAGTTCCTTAATACTCTTACCTATTTGATTTTGTACTTCATTTTTAAATTCCTTAAACTTTTCAAGGGCTTCAGATTTATGGTGCATAAGATAAATATACCCATACCGACTGAAGTCATCGATGAAAGTAATGAAGTAATGGAATTCACCTCTGGCTTGTGGATTCATTGATATACATACATCACTATGTATTAACCCCGATAAATCACTTGCTCGCTCACCTTTACTATTAAAAGGAGCTTTAATCATTTTTCCCAACAAGCAAGATTCACATACATCATATTGTTCGAAAACAAATTAATCTAAGAATCCATCTTTATGTAGTTTTGATATGCGTTTCTCACTTATATGGCCTAAACGAAAATGCCAAATATAAGTTTGATTTGAGTCAATTTCTATGTTCTCTAAGTATTGAGAACATACACATATTGTATAAAAGAGTTTCTATGAATCCTAACTATAACAAGAATTTAAAACATTCTCTTAGCATTTCATAAATTAAATTTCTCATCATCAAGCATCATCAAAAAGATTATTAAAAACTTCATTAACATGGTAACATTCTACATGTAATATCCTAAATGCTTAAACAATAAGAACAATGCACACATAAACAAACAAATGCAAACATGACATAATGAATGCATATATGCACAACATAAATGAATGACACAATATAAACAACAGAATTGGACAACACTCCCCAAGCCTAAGAAGTGCATTATTTTCAATGTATGTTGTAACAACCCAAATATCGAGATAATAGTTTTGGGTTTACTCGAGAGGTACGTGGACCTCGTGGAGTTCATAATTAGAGTCGTTAGGCCATGTTGGGCTTAATTGGAATGGATTTGAGCCCAATAAGTCATAAAAGGGTATTTTTATATAAAAGACAAAATACAAAAGATTGAAAGTGTAATTAGACCATTGATAAAATTCAAAGCTGATATTTGGAGATTTATATCAAGTTGGGAGTAAAGCCTCCTATTTTTATATTCTCTTATTCCTTTCTTCATTTCCTTCCTTCATAAAAAGTGCCAAACTCAAGCTGAGTGGTCGGGCTTTCTTTCTTACATTCTTAAGATTCAAAACCGCCCATAATCTTCCTCATTTCCATCTTGTGTTAAGAAATCATTTTCATTTTTCTTGGCTAGAGAAAAAGGTAGAGAATCAACCAAGTTCTAAGAAGAAAGTGGTAGATAACTAAATCAGTTTCATTTCGGATTCTAACATCAAGGTAGTATATTTCTAATCATTTGTGGTGTTAAGACCTTCATTAGCATGATAATTTGTGGTGTTAAGACCTTAATGTAAACCATGTGTTTTTATGACACTTTATCACCCTAAGTAACTTTCTAAAGCTTTAGTACATGATTAAACTAAACTAAGACCTTTAAGGTGATTTTTGGGTGTTTCCCAAGCCTAAATAAGACATTTATAGGTTTAAGTATTGATACTAGATGAACAATATCGATATTAGATTAACCGAGACAAATTTAAGGCAACTTTAACTAGGAGTATTGATACTGCTCGGGAAAGTATCGATACTGCCCATATGATATCTATATTAAGGGTAGCTGGTATCGATACTAGGTCAATTTTTAGAAAACATAAGCCATTTGGGCATCGATACTCATAAGGGTACCGATACTTGACCCTAAGGTATCGATACTATAAGTAAAGTATCGATACTATCCACTTTTGACGTTATATTTGACCTCGTTTAGGCCCGTAATGGTGGAACTCAGTCCGTGACATAAAAGACCAATGGGGCTAAAAAACACTCATAGGAGTAGGTTACAACCGAAGTAACTATACTAAGCTTGATACGTCTAAGTTCTTCAATCAAGCACACATAAAATAATTAAAAACGATGATCATTGTATAGGATGTACCAATAAGCGATATGATAAGTAAGTCAAATTAAGTAATATTGGAAATCATGTACATTGGGAATAGTAGTGAACCGAGAACATATGAGTCGTCCCTCCAATTCAAGGGATATTAAGGATAAGTATGATAAGAGAGATTAGAGTGTCGCTACCTCGTATTGAACACGAGTCAGGTCTAGCTAGAATTACAGCTAATGAATAATAAAATCAGTAATTGTCTTAAAATCAGGAAACATGTAGACGCTTCTTTAGAGATAGAAAATGACTAATATGCCCTTAAGTAATGAATGACTAGAATAGAGCAACTTAGTAAACTAATAGATATAATATACTAATAAACCCTTGCATAACATTCTAGGTAAGAGAAAGAGCGAGATAACAAATAGTGAGAATATAATCTCACTTTAGTGTGTCTAATTATGCTAAGGTATAGCCAGGCTACCTTAGTTGCCCTAGTGGGGCATTGTTAGTGTTATGCAACCTTAGGCCCCTCAGTCATGCATATGTAGTTGCATCAATCTAATACACTACTTATCAAAAAAGCTTAGCTTGATATTATGTGATACCAAGCCAATACTTTAGTTGAGCGGGAATTATCGATGCTATGTGATACCAAAACTCCCCTCTATGGTCTACCTGATGCTAGTGATACCAAGAGATCATTCAACAACTTAAAGGGGACTTCACCGATGTTATTCTATAACATACCCCCTCTCAGCAGGATAGTATCTTAAGCTATGTAAGACCAGATACTAGCACAACAATTCAATATTGCATTCAGATAACACACAACAATGTCAATGTCGCATTTAAATAATGCACATTAGTGTGTCATGTGCCACATTTAAAGAATGCACAACAGTTATAGTTAGTGTGGGTAGAGACCCAATAGAGGTAGATTTATGGAAAGGTCTTTTGTAGAGGATTAACAGAAGCATGAGACCCTACTCAGCGATAGAACATTTAAACCTTAAGTAGGTAGCACTTGATTAAGATCATGCATGTACCTACTGCTTAGTACCATGTCTCTAGCATACTTATGTTTATGAGACTTATAATGTTGCTTTATATTAGCGCTTATACTGTTGGACTTTGTAAGCTCAACGTTAGGTTATTTTTCATTTGTAGGTCATTAGCTTGAGTCGTTCGTGGAGCACCGTCACGGTAGGACTTTCATAATACTATACTATAACTTTAGTGGGCATATGAATTCATAGGATCCTTATTATTGTATTTAGATTTATAACTCTGAGTTTGTACTATTTTGGTTTTAAAATATGTGTCACAGATCTCTGGTTTATAAAATGGTTTTATAACTGTCATGAATATCTATCTTGATACCATATTGTAAGTTTCAAAACTGAAATGAACATGTTTGAAAAATTATAGGTTGGCTTAGCGACCCAATGTGATTAGGCCTATATGGGTTTAGAGTGTTACAGATACAACAATAAAACAATAAAAACATAAATGGATTTAGAGTTGAGATAAGGAATAGTATACTCCCCTAACGAGTCTTACGCGGGCTGACATAACTTAGGTGGGTCTTCTTTGTTGTGAACATAAATGGGTTTAGAGTGTTATAGATACAACAATAAAACAATAAAAACATAAATCGACGTTTGCTCCAATACATTGATTAATGGGATTTTGATCTTTAATTGTCTAAATACATCAAGTGACTTCTTAAATTGGTAATCCTCTATGGTGTTTTGAAATCATTGAGAGAATGGAGACAAAGGTCTTTGTTTTGGTTGCAGAGGTAATTATGGTGACATCGCAAGCGATAATGTTGTCATTACTAGTGGTAATTACTTAGAATTACTACTATGTCTGACATCCTTTATTGTGATAACAATGTTGGGTATCTCAATTTCTACTTCCAATTCCTTGCATTTTGATTATGGTTGAGGCCTGTCATTTTCTTTCTTTTTGTGCTCATCATTTTTCCTAAATTGGAGTCCACTTCTCATTGTGATGTCTTTGCAATGTTGGTTACAATATGTTTTTTCATTGAATTTAGTAACTCTAGTGTCACTTGGCCATGCTCCTTACTGTATGGTATTCAACGCATTAACCAATTATCCAAATTGATTCTCTAATGATGTCAGCGATGCTATCTGACTTTCAATGATAACATCATTTCTCGTTCAATAGAGACACAAGCATCAAACATATGCTAGCTTGGTTGGAAGTCTTCCCTTGATAATTATGTTGATTGATTCATTATTGTAGTTGTATTTCTTGATGATGTGACTAGTGGTGTGGCATTATTAGTATTGATGTACATACTATTGCTACTGCACATACTATTGCTGTAATTGATATTGTGGTATGTATTATCAAAATTTGAATTCAATTCTACATTAAGGTTGACTATATTTTTACTCTCCCATGATAGATTGAAATGATTTTTGGAGTTCGAATTGTAGGTGTTAGCATTGTCATTCTGATTGTAATTTCTCATGGAATACATAAAATCAAGATTTTGGGGATATTTCTCAAAATTACGATTGTCACCACAATAAACACAAGTAATAATGGATGTTTTCAAACATACCTCCAAATTGTTGCATCATTTCAATAAGGGATTATAGGTGTTAGCACTGTCATTCCAATAATGGATGAGCTCTAGGCATTATTGTCCATTGTAGCAACAATGTGTCCCAATAACATAATCTTTATGTTAGGATATTGATAGTCATTTTTGGATATTCTCTCAAGGATGTTGTAGGTTTCATTATAAAATTTGTCCAACAATGCTCCATTTGTTAATGTGTCAACAACTATCCTCGTTAGCATGTTAAGACTATTGTAGAACATCTTTATTTACATCCAATGTTAGAAATCATGCATCGAGCATTTACACATCAAATTTTTAAATCACTCTTAAGCTTTATACAAATTCTCATCCTTTAATTTCTTGAAAGATGTGATTTCATTCCTCAATCTAGTATTCATTTTGGGAGGATTAAATTGCGTAAAGATCTTTTTAGTAAGTTCATTCCACGATGATATAGCTCCTGGTGGCAATGAGTTAAGCCATTCCTTAACTTTGTCGCGAAGAGAGTAAGGAAATAATTTCAAAGCTTCCCCAATCACTTCTTATTAAACAAACAAATCATATACTTCTATGAAGGCTCTCAAATGTGCTTTTAGATCCTGGATATGCATCATATTGTACTGCCCCGTCGACTGCAACATTTGAAACATTACGAGCTTCAACTCGAAGTAGTCAACATGTATAATAGGCCTCATGATACCATGATTTAAGTCATCTAGAATATACACAATATGTTCTCTAATGGGCCTATTGTATTCATCAATGTAATGATAATCTGGTTGCATCGAACATTTTACAAATAAGAATCATCATTGCATTTTGTCTTAATTTTTCTTATTGATCTCCCTCCATCGAACATTGCTTTGAGTCATGCACTGATAACATTGTATTAAAAGTTACCTACAAAATAGAAACAAAAACTATGTTAGTAATAAAACAACTCAAAGGAGTGACACCATTCACCGATAACGAAGCCAAAAACTTGATGCTACAAATATTGCTATGAAATTTAATGCAAGTGCACATATTGTTTACTAAGTAGTAAAATGGATGCAAATGAATGTATAGGATGTCGAATCCACATATACTGGTGATTACAATTAGAGTTGTTTATAAGAAAGTATTTAAAAGTATAAAAATATTATAATAACAATAATGTGACAAAGATACTAAAAAATAGAATAGAGCAGCAGAGATTACAACATACATAAAAGAAACTATGGATCTATTAGGCAAAAGATAAGGATGATAAGTTAAACATTTGAATGCATTTAATAATGATGTAGCAATAAAGTTAATGCGTCAAGCATTACCCTATTAGGTTGTTCTTCTCTTAAAGCATTCACCAATAACATATAAAGAAAATCCATATTTGTATATAAAAATCTAAATAAGCTTGCTTATGATGCTACGACAAACATGCAAAATAGATCTCTCTACGTGACACGCTCCTCTCACAAACACTGATGTTACATATGATATTAATCATCTCTAACTAGATTATTATATTTCTATAAAACAAGCCATGTAACACCCCAAATTATGTGCTAGTAGTTTTGGGTTTACTCGAGAGGCATATCGACCCTGTGGATTTCATAATATAAGTCGTTGGGCTTAATTGGGTTGGAATTGGGCCCAATTAACCATAAAAAATAGGTTTTTGAATAGTAGAAAGAGGAGGAGAGATTAAATGTGTAATTTCACTTTTTTTTAAAAAATGAGGGTTTTTATATCTCATTGCATCTTTTTCTCTTCATTTCTTTTTCTTCCATTCTCCATCTTTTCTTCTCCATTTTTCCTCCTAAGTACCATAGATAAAAGGTATGTTCTTGGGCATTTTTCATACTTAAATTTCGTTCATAATCCCTCAAACAACATCGTATTAATGATTCAAAACCTTAGGTTCTTTGTTTACAAAAAAGTTGGGGTTTTATCATTCAAGTCTTGGTGGAAAGTGATTACTAGTTAAAGGGGATTCATTTCGGGATTCTTTAACCAAGGTGGTGTATTTCTAATCCTTTGGAATGTTAAGCTTTCATAAATATGAAGAATTGTTAAGATTTGTGTAGTTAAGCATGTTAGATTTTACACTTGATTTCATGATTTAAGGACATTTAAGATTTAAAGAAGGTGTTTTATTCTACTTTAAGACCCTAAATAACCTTGTTGAACTATGTTTCGATATAACAATTTAAGGCAAAATGCTTTTTGGACTTGAATTGAATTTACAAAATGTATTTGGACTTAATTGAATTTATTCAAAATTTACAAAAATAATTCAAAGTTCTTTTAATTCAAAATTAAGTAAATCACTGTTTGAACAGTACCCCCCGAGGCTCAAAAATTTCAGTATGTAAAAGGGGAACCGATTCCCCCCAAGGGGTACCGATTTCCTCACTGTTCATCAGCCCAACGGTCATAATATTTGAATATTATGAAGGGGTATCGATTCCCTATGAAGGGGTACCGATTCCCCCCATTCTGGGCAGCCTATTTTTACAGAAAAATCATTCTCAAACGGCTCCAAAACATCCCCAACGGCTAGATATGACTTCAAACACATTTCAAGCTATAAATACAAGCTAAGGACACTTGAAGAAGTAAGAGAACAACCATCCAAACAATCAAACACAAGAGAAGAGTTCTTCATTCTTATTTCATCTTTCTCTTGTAAATATTTTGTTCTTGTGAGCTTAATTCTTGTAAACACCTACCTTAGAGTGGGTTTCTTGTTTACATTTCTTATCCTTTTGTAAAGGGGAAAGGTTCTAGCTAATCCCGTGTAAAAGATAGGGAAAGGTTCTAGTTTAGCCCGAAAAAAAACTAGGGAGTTTGTAAGGTTACTCTTTATCCTCAAAAGAAAGAACAAATTAGTGAATTTTTTGGAAAATCCTTGGTGAGGAGCTAAGGTAGTGGACGTAGACTTTGTTTGAGAAAGTCGAACCACTATAAATCGCTGTGCAATTCTCTATCTTTCAATCTCCTTACTCCCTAAACATAAAACCGTTCCGACCTCTCTTTGCAAACCATTCTGGTTATCGATTCGAGCTTTCAAAAATCGTAACAAACCTCTTAAAGCTTTAGACCATGATTAGGATCCAAATTAAGACCATTAGGGTGATTTTTGGGTGTTTTCTGAGCTTAAATATGACATTTTTGGGTTCGAGTATCAATACTGGATGAACATTATCGATGCTGGATGAGTTGGGATGAAATTTAGGGGTTTTCAGCTAGAAGTATCGATGCTTCTAGGGTGAGTATCGATACTTCCCCTACAGTATTGATAATAGGCTAAATTTTCAGCAAAAAAAAGTCATTTTTGGTACCTGTACTCGTAGGCCTATCGATACCTGACCCTAGGGTATCGTTACTGTAAGTAGAGTATCGATACTACCCACTTTGGATGGTTATATTTGACTTCTTTAAGGCCTGTAAGAGTTAGGGATGATCCGTAATGGCAGAACTTAGTTTGTGATGGATGTAAATGGCCAAAGAGGCCTAAAAACACTCATAGGAGTGGGTTACAACCGAAGTAACCACAATCAGTGTAATACGTTCAAGTACCTTAAGCCAAGAGCACATTGAGTATCTAAGACTGAAGGATCGTTGCAGAGGATGTACCAATAAGTGGTATAACAAATTAATTAGATTACAAAATGGAAGAGTTACGTATTGCAAGAATGTTAGCGAATTGTGAAAGTAAAGTTGTCCCTCCAATTCAAGGGTGAATTGAGGGAAAGCGTAGCAAGAGCGACTAGAGTATGACTACTTAGTATTGAATCCGAATCGGGTATCTGGCAAGTAAATAATACAACAAGTGAACAACAAAATCAATATCATTATACAATCATGAAACAAATATAGACCTCTTCAGAGACAGAAATAATAAAATACCCTTAAGTGCTAATGACAGAATAGAGTAGCTTAATAAATTATCAGGAATAAAAGACTAATAAACCCTACATAACGTTCTAGATGAGAGAACGAGCAAGATAGTAGTTAGTAAGGAGTTGATCTCACTTTAGTGTGTCAAGCTACACTAGTGTGTAGTTAGGCTACCTCAGTTTCCCTTGTAAATGTTGTATGGTCTTTAGGCCCTCATATATGCGTGTGTAGTTGCATTAGCCCAGTACATCAGATATCTTTAGAGCTTGGCTTGATGGTTATGTGAGACCGAGACAATGCTTTACTTGAGTGAGAATTATATCGATTGATATGTGGATCAGGTTCTCCTCCATGATCTACCTGATGGCTATGTGGGACCAAGAGATCATTCAGTATCTTAGTGGGAATTTCATCGATGCTATGTGACACTAGGTTCCCTCAGTTAACTAGTGTATGATGGTTATGTGAGACCAGATGCTAGCAATATTGCATTCAGATAATACATAACAGAGTTAGTGTCACATTTAGATAATGCAAGGTAGTTTTAGTTAGTGTGGGTTGGAGACCCTTTAGAGATATATTTATGGTGAGGCCTTTAACAGAGGATTAAGGGAAACATGAAATTCCTACTTCAGCGATAAAATAATTAAACCTTAAATAGATAACATTTGATTAAGATCATGCATGTACCTACTACTTAGTACCACATCTTTAACATGCTTATGTTTATGAAACTCATAATGTTGCTCTAGATTAACGATTATACTGTTGGACTTTGTAAGCTCAACATTTGGATGTTTTCCGTTTGTAGGTCAGTAGCTTGAGCCGTTCGTGGAGCACCGTCGCAATAGGACTTCCAACATCTCCTTCAAAGTATTGTACTGTAACTTTAGTGGGCATATGTATTCATAGAACCATACTAGTGTATTTGGTTTATCGAATTCTAAGTTTATATTATTTTTTATTTTAAACAATGTGTCATGGAGCTCCGGTTTATAAAATGTTTTATAACTGTCGAGTATGTTTATTTTGATACCAAGTATTATGTTTTGAAATTAAATGAATAGTTTTTGAAATTTAGGGTTATTTCGGTAGCTCAATGTGGCACTTTAGGCCTAATTGGGTTTAGGATGTTACATTTAGTGGCATCAGAGCGTCAGGTTGAATTGGTCATAGGACCTAGTGGTCAATTTTAGTAAATTGTCAATGAATATATGCCATTAGGTACTTAAAGTACTTGTATAAGTCTGGAATCGTGATGGTACTCTCTTTCTTAATATGTGTTGTAGAGTTTTGTGATGGTTGATAATTATGAGTGTGGTCTTGAGGATAGGATGAGAGCTGAGCCTCTCATCTTGATAATGTTAGTGAAGAGTTCTTGCCTAAGGTAGAGAATCAGAGGATTCTGTTAGACGTAGGAGTCGTAAAGGTGACATTCTTTTGAGGTTTGACTTCCACACTTAGGGAGATAATAGACGTCATTCCTAGAGCGCAAACTGTTCAACCAACCACCCATAATACATTAGTACCAATAAAGTCCCCAGTAGAGAAACTAAGGAGGTATAAGACAATTAACTTCTATGGTTCAGATGATGATGATATGATTTCAGCCAATCAGTGGTTGAAACATGAGGACTTTGAGGCAGCTTCACCTTACCCTAAAGGGTAAGTTAGACTGCGTGGCTGTTTTGCTCATGGGCGATGTTATCAACTGGTATGAGACTATAGAGATGACTCTACAACTAGTTGTGTATGTGGGATAAGCTCCTGAACGAGTTTAGAGGCAAGCATATCAGTGAAACACACATGGATGGGTTGAGGATGCAGTTAACCTAGCTAGTTCAGGGAGATCCCTTAGTGTACGAGTACTAAAGAGATTTTCTTCGATTGAATCGTTATGCTCTAGAGTTAGTTACGACTAGTTCTTGAGGTACAAGAGGTTCCTCGAAGGACTTCATATTGATATCTATACGCAGTTGGTGGCGGACCCGCCTAAGGCGTTTTCAGAGATTTTATGGTTCATTTACCAATGTAGTCAGATCTATTCATCTCTATATTTGTTCGATTATTTTAGTTGGGGTTTTAACCTTTTCCTTATATGGTTCTGTATGATATCAAGTGATTAGTTTCTTGTGTTATTGATTAAAGAAAATATTCTAATTATGTATTTAGTTTATGATTATAGTCGTAAACATTTATTGTAATTTTGAGTATTTTTAATTTAATAAACTAGCGGATTCTATTAAAAATAATTATCTTAATATTTGTATTAATATCAATTTCAATCTTACTTGAAACGATTTTTTTATATTTTATATTAAATAATTTTTAAAACTTAAACGAACAATCTGAGTATCAAATCAACCTACTTAAAAAGAATATGCGATCTAAAGTTACAAACAAATATAAATGTTCATTAAAAATGACAAACTGTCTATTTGATCATTGAATTATGATTGTGTTTCTATTTTGGTCCAATCACCATAATTATCCCTTCAAAGTCGATGAGCAATAAATTAAATAAAGCACGAGTGTTGATCGAGTAGATCGGTTATGCAGTAGTCTAATTTAAAGTTAATTTAAGGTAAGATTTAATTTAAAATAGTATTCAGTTTAACTTAAAAAGTTATATAATTAATGATAATTTCGATTACAACCGAAAATATTATGAAAAATAATATTTTCTATTTTAATCTAAGATATTACTATGTTGAACCTAAAATATATATTTTTAATAAAATTTTGAATTATAATCAATTTATGTCATTTTTTAATCTTACATTAATGAGTTGAATTTTAAACTCTGGTGATTGAATTTGATTTTGGTATTGAGATTTTAGTGCCCCGGGAAACATTCCACTATAAGCCATTGTTGGTTGTTGTCTGGTTCGATCTAAGGTATCTGAATTGGGTCATGGTGCCAGGGCCTGGCCTTTCATAAGTCTGAATTGGGTCGGACCCTACTACAAACGGCGCTTTCAAGAGCCCAGCAATCCCTCAAAATAAATCCCTTTATAATCAATCAACCGCCATTTTCCCATGTTTTTTTTATTCTTTCTCATTTAGACACTGAAATCATACGATTAGGAAAAGAAAATTATGGATTCAGACGAGGAGGATTTCGTGTTCTTTGGTACACCCATTCAGCGAGAGGAAGAGATCACCAACGGTCGGAAAAAAGCCGCCGCTGAAGCTTCTGGTAACCTCCGCGCCCTCCCTCTCTGGAAACAAGAGGTATAAATTTCATCCTCCTTTTGCATTTTTTTGGGTGAAATTTTCTTGCTGAGATTATAAGTGAGAAATTTGAACTTTCCTAGAACCCATCCCATGTTGAGTTCTCCTTTTTTTCCCTTGAGACAGAAGTTGTGGCTTTCAGACACTGTTTGGTTTCCGTGAAAATATTGAGGAAAAGAAAATAAAAGAAATCACGGATGAAAGTGGATGGAACTTGGCTTTTTACTTTTTCTTTAAGTGTTATTTATTTATCTATAGCTACTTGTTTTTTTTAGGTTTCTTTGTATAAATTGGATCCATATCATTATCAAAGCGAATTGTTTCCTTTTAGGTAGTATTTGAAGCTAAATTAGTTCCTTAAAGGACTGGAAGCCTTTTATGGATTTCACATTCCTTCCAGTTGATTCTAAACAAACTGTCTTGGAATTGCTTTAAAATGAAGAGAATATTTATGTGTTTCTCTTGTGGTGTTATCCATACTTCAATAATTCTTTGACTTCCATTATATAATAATATAGATAAGGTATATTATGCAGTCATGTAAGTATTTATTTGTTATACATGGTCAAAAGTCTTTCTTTCTATCATCTTTGAATTATAATTTTCAAGGTTATAGATGAAGAAGGACGTAGAAGATTCCATGGTGCATTTACAGGTGGATTTTCTGCTGGTTACTTCAATACAGTGGGCACAAAAGAGGGTATATCTCTGTATTCATTTTAACTAGTTTCTTCGATTCACTTGCAGTGAAATCATCTAGCATGCTCAATGGGTGTTGAAACTTATTTGCAGGCTGGGCCCCACAATCATTTACATCATCCCGGAAGAACAGAGCTGAAGTCAAACAGCAGAACATTTTTAGCTTTTTAGATGAAGATGAGAAAGCTGTATGTTCTATTTAGTTTTCCCACTTTTTATGATTTTCTTGGACTGCGGATAGGGGTGTTGCCGTGTCTGTTAGGTTTTACATGCACTAAGCCAAAATTACATTTGGTCATGGCTGTTTATTTCCTTAATAATTTACAATCTAGTTTAGAATTTTTTTGAAAAATTCTTGCTGCCTTTGCTAAATCTGAAATTCCAAATTCCAAACTCTGACGTGTGGCATCCAATAAAGATTTAGACCTTCATGATTTTGAAGTTTAGCTATGGAAACTTGTCTGTCTTATTAATTTTCAAAAATAATTATGTTTGAATTTTTATTTAGAATTATTTTTTTATTTCACTGTGAAGAATTTGTATGCATATATATTGGTCTTATATTTGCATAGATGGAGTTGCAAGATTTCTTTATAATTCATATATGCCTGAGATTTAATGCATATTTGGCTGCATAGTGCACCTACTTCTGGTATATCTTTCTTCGAAGTTCTTTCTCTTCATGTATTTTTATGACATGGTTTCATGGTTTTCGATGTTCCCTGCTATCTACTAAATTGCTTCATAAACCTTTCATATGTATCGAAAGAAGGGATGGTTAAATTCTAAAGCATCTTTCCATTTTAGAATTCAGATACGTTATAAAACATCTGTTCTGCGCATTCATTAATGAAAAATCTCTAGCAGAGATATTTACATGATATTTTCTGTAGCTCATGCTTCATAATAAAACAGTTTGATTAGAATCATAACATAGTTATTCTATATACAAGTCTTTGAAAGTAGTTTCACTACCTACTGAATGTGTTCACTGATTATTGTTCTATGTGCCTCTCAATATTTTGTCTTTTAAGACATTGTTGGTGTTTGAACAAGAATCAGTTTATTAATTATATCATCCTCTCATCTACATTCATAGATAGTTTGATAAGTTGTTTTCATTTTTCTTCTACCTGTTAGAATTATTAATATTATTATTATTATGCTGATGATTATTATTTTTTTTAGTTTACGATATTTCATGCTTTTGTATTTTAGGATTTGGAAGGTGCTTTGGGCACATCTTCACAGTTCGACACATTTGGATTTACAGCTGTTGAGTATGCTCGCAAACAAGCTGATAAGGAGCAAAATCAAAGGTCTGTCAAATGATTGTATATGCTTCGTACCTGTAATAATATTAGCACTAAATATGAGCCTTAAAATTGCAAACTGTTCAGGGTCTTTGTTCTCAATAGAAATTCATATTTTGAAAATTAAGTGCTCTTAAAATACTGTTCGTTTTTGCCACAATCATGACTTATTTTTTGGCTTCAAATAAAAGAATCAATTTTTAATTTTATTGATTCCAACCCAACATCTCTTCTTGTCCTTTTTTGCTCCTTATGCTGAAGAAGATTTGAGCTCATTTTGTTGGATATGAAAACATCGCATATGGTTGCTATTATTCCTGACTTAAGGCAACCAATGTTTCATATCACAACAATATTCATGTTATTTGATATTGGTCTCTTGATGACATCCTGTTGCATTACAATAATCATTATTCACGGCCACCTTCATTATCTAGTATTCTTCTTCACCACGGACATGTGAGCTCATGAATTTGCATCTCATGGCATGTGCACTCATGCATCTGCACTCATGCATCTGCAAACTGTTTGATTTGCATGTCCTTTGTACTTCCAGAAATATTTTCAATTATATACTGGCCTCTTAGTTCTCTGTGTTTCCTGTAGGCCATCTGCAATTCCTGGTCCTGTTCCCGATGAACTTGTCCTTCCAGCTTCTGAGTCTATAGGTTTGCTGTAATTTGTGAATTTATAAATCCTTAGCGACAAAGTAGTTTACCGGAGAAATCAGCAACTTATGCCTCATCTTACTTTTCTGATTAGGCTTACTATTGCTGCGGAAGATGGGATGGCGACATGGTCGTGCAATCAATGACTCGCGTGCTAGTTCATTATATGGTAATTTGGTCTATGTTCACATCGTTTTATTTATTTTGTCCGATTTCTAGCTCTTTTGGCAGAATAAATTTGAGAAGCTTTATGTTAAACCCTCTGCTGCTTGGACTCAACAAAATGGGAGCCTCACCTGTGTTGAGTTGTCGACACAACACAAAAAGACACAAAGGATAAGATAAGGGTAAATGATATGGGTTGGATATGTTGGACTCTTGGTGACTGGGCGAGGAGAGATAAGAATAGGTTGAAGTCTTGGTTTTCGAAGTGGAAAGTAGTATATAAAGTATTAAAAAGCGTTGTTAATTAAATACACTCCAAAATATAGTAGGGTTTTTTTTATATATAAAATATTGATGTATTATAGACATATTTAATATTTCAGTACATATAAAGGGAGTCCTTGTACCAATGTCCTTTCAATTCTTTTTGTGTCGTTTTCCGGTGACTTGAGTTTAATTCAATTGACAAGTTGGACATCTAGATGCATACTGAGTTCGGCACAAGTAGTTGAGTCTGAGCAACATAGGTTGAACATGCAATTTGAATGTATTAAGACCTACATGTTCTATGATAATATGATGAATTATTAGATTTTTCAACTTCTTTTTTTTATAGAAGTCGGAGGCCTCATTAAATACCTCCCTCATAGCAGTCCTATTCCCTAAGGAAAGAACTGACTAGCGGAAGGAGGGAAAGAGTACCTCAATATATTATTGAATAAAACATTTTTTTTTATAGAAGTTGGAGGTCTCATTAAAAACTCTCTTCGTATTCGTTCACACACTAAGAAGTATGTTAAAGAACATTGGAAGGTAAAAAAGAGTACCTCATAGTTTATTAATAATAATACCCAATACAAAAGACAACACGAAATATCCTCCTATGGTGATATACACCATTACAACAAACACCTTAACCTCATAAATCCTCATCCAGAGCCACAGTCGAATCACCTTAAATCTAATTACACCTCCAGCAATAGGATTAAAACAACGCAACAGAACATAATACAAAAGAAAAACAACACCTGTACCCATGTAAACTAAATCAAAACCACAATTGGAGAGACGAGATCTAATGATATTCGTCTTCTTCAGGAGCCCAAGAGTTTGGTTTGAATGAAGGCTCTATCTCATGCACCATGATCTTGAAGGAGATGTCACAAACCTTCAATTCCAACGTCGCATCAATTCTCGCATCAGTCTTTTTGAAGACTTGAATTTTTTCCCGATCAAAGGATGATGGTGACTGACAGCTTTCGTCGATTGCTAGTAAATGACCCCACTTATCAACAATGTTCTTGAAAGTATCTCAATTCCATGCGTGAAAAGGAACACCCTCGCAAACTAACCATACTCGACGACACTCCATTACCAAACTCTCTGACCAAGCTTTGACTCGGGAGAACCACTCTGCGAGAGTCTCTGATTTGTCGTTCTTCACACTTCTCAATGAAGCAGAGTCTTCGAAAATCATTAAAACCGCATTACCAACAGCTCTCATTAAGGAGAAGCTAGTGAGGCCCTTCGTATGCATTTGTCTAGCGAGATGATCGATTTTGATAAAGTCCTTGCACCACCCCACTAGACAATTGCTCAACACCTGAAGTTTTTCTTCATCTATAACGCCTTCAACTTTATAATGATTCTTCCTCGAATCATCTTCCATCTCGAACTTGCGGTGAACACCTGTCGAGGACTTTCTCCAATAGAAATGTCGAGGTTTGAATTTAGCAAAAGAAACACCAAAAAATAACGTGTAGCATCCAGAGACATTACTACACCCCTTTGTGGTGGGCTCCCTGGTTCCCTCGTGGACACCATCTACTTCAGACTTTTTATCGCAACACCCAATTTTAACAGGCACATGAATATTAGGAGATGCTACAGAAGCTGGATTTGGATCAGGATCTGTAACTAATCCTATTTTAACAACAAGATTCTACCTTGCCATCTCAATGTGCAAAAAGGACTTCAACATAGCATCAAAAACCATTTTCTGAAGGGCATCCTTAGCAGCAACTACAAATTTTGCATTTGAGAAGAGAGCGAAACCCTCGGGCTTTTCTCCCTTGTAGCTCAATTGCGAAACATCAAAACCTGGAAGCCATCTCAGTAAATTCTGCAGCTCTCTCTCTTTGACATCTTTAGGCAAACCCATAATGAAGATAGTACGAACCTCGTCATGATGAGAAGGATGAGATGGCGGAGAAGACGCGGCTGCAGAGGGTGGAGGAGCTTGGACCGGAGGTCTCTGCTGGAGAGAACAATGGAATCCAGCACCCGACATGTGATGAAACTGTTGAAGTTAAAAACTCAGACTTGACGAACCTTCCTGGATGCGTGCCCGGCGATGGAGAATGTTGTGACTACAGGCGAAGAAGAGACGGGTGGAGCTGATGAAGAGAGTCCAACAGGTAGATCTTGAGCCCAAGGGAAGATGAAACTATGAAGTTGTCCTTCAACCAAACCTTGAGAGGTGGTTTAGATCGGGAGAACAACTTGGCGCAGAACCATGGCTTGTTCTGTTTTTGTCTAACTGGTCAAAGACTGAATCACAGAGAAAGGCAACGAGTCTGGGCGCTAGGATAGATGGGATTTGTTCGCGAGTGAACGGCGAGCCCAGCGGAATGAAGTTGTATTGGCGACGGACGACGGCGTGAAACGGTGAAAAACGTGTTTAGATCTGCGTCGAATGTATGACAGAGTGTGGCGGAGGACGACGGGCGGCGGACGGCGATGGTAAAGATGAAATGGTGGATGAAAACAAAATCATCTTGAACCAAGAGAGAAGCGCTTCTCTCACTAGGTTTGAAATTCAAATATAAATTGCTGAATAAAACATATTACATAAGACTTAAACAAACAACTTAACAACTGTTCCCTATAAATACATAAAACAGAAAATTGATTAATCTAACAATCACCCAATCCCCTCCTTTGCTAACTTATCTGCCTCACAATTGCAACCCCTAGGTATCTGTTGAAAGTAGAGGAATTCTTTATTATTTTCAATATATTAAAACAGGTTACACGTTCCCTATATATATAGATGCTGAAACACCTAATTTCTAGGGATATATGTAACTTACCTAGAATAGGGTCAAATCTATCTAAAACAGAAAGAAATAAACAGGAAATAAATATATACGGATATGGTAACAAGCTACCAGAATCCCCTAAAAATATGGAACAAAATACTGATCTTTTTAACTCTAGATTTCCTTAATTTCGGCCCTCTAACACTCAAACAGATATGCATTCAAACTAAACTCCAAATAATTCTACACTCCCCCTCAAGCTGGATGGTAAATGTTAATTTGACCCCAGCTTGGAAGTTAGATCATCAAAAGTCTTTCTTGGTAGAGCCTTAGTAAGAATGTCGG
The DNA here is from genome assembly GCF_006381635.1 of Hibiscus syriacus. Classification (NCBI taxonomy): domain Eukaryota; kingdom Viridiplantae; phylum Streptophyta; class Magnoliopsida; order Malvales; family Malvaceae; genus Hibiscus; species Hibiscus syriacus. The sequence continues at coordinate 7,120,712 of NW_024063194.1, forward strand.
TTGTTTGATGACATGTGGGTACATATAGCATTTTGATCATCCCTTCCTCTATCTTCTCCTTTATAAAGTGCCGATCAATCTCCACATGCTTAGTTCTATCATGATGGACTAGATTCTTGGCAATGCTGATTGCTGATTGGTTATCACAGAACATCTTCATAGGTTCTTCACTAGAAATTCTTAATTCCTCTAGTACCCTTCTTAGCCATATTCCCTCACAAATACCATGGGCTATTGTCCGAAATTCAGCTTCTACACTGCTCCTTGACACCACTGATTGCTTCTTACTTCTCCATGTGACTAGATTTCCCCACACATAAGTACAATATCCTGAAGTTGATCTTCGGTCTTGTACTGATCCTGCCCAATCTGCATCATTGAACACCTCTGTCTCTTCTTTGATTCTTCTCAAAAAATAATCCTTTCCCTGGTGTTAGCTTCAGATACCTTAGGATTCTATACGCCGCCTCTATATGTTCTTCATTTGGATTGTTCATAAACTGACTTACCATGCCGACAGAAAAACCAATGTCTAGTCGTGTGTGAGAAAGGTAGATTAGTTTACCCACTAGCCTTTGGAATCTGCCTTTATCCACCGGTGCACAATTTTCTTTAGTGCCTAATTTTGTTGTTGAATCCATAGGTGTGTCCGCTGGCTTACATCCAAGCATCCCAGTTTCTTTTAATAGATCCAGTACGTATTTTCTTTGGGAAACACAAATTCCCTTTCTTGACCTTACAATTTCCATTCCTAGGAAGTATTTGAGCTGTCCAAGGTCCTTGATTTCAAATTCCTTAGCTAGAAGACCTTTGGTAGTATTGATTTCTTCCTCATAATCTCCTGTTAGGATAATGTCATCCACATATACAATGAGGATAGCCAGTTTTCCTGTAAATGAGTGTTTGACAAACAAGGTGTGATCTGATTGACATTGAGAATAGCCATGATTCTTTATTACCTTGGTAAATCTCTCAAATCAAGCCCTTGGTGATTGCTTGAGCCCGTATAATGATCTTTTAAGTTTGCAAACTTTGTTGTCAGTTTTCGGTGTCTCAAATCCTGGAGGGATTTCCATGTAAACTTCCTCAGCTAAGTCCCCATTTAGAAAGGCATTCTTGACATCTAGTTGGTGAAGGGGCCAATCAAGATTTGCAGCTAGAGATAGGAGAACCCGAACTGTGTTTAACTTGGCTACTGGGGCAAATGTTTCCTCATGGTCAATTACATACGATTGAGTGAATGCCTTTGCCACTAGCCGTGCCTTGAAACGATTAACACTTCCATCTTCATTGTACTTGATTGAGAATATCCATTTGCATCCTACTGGCCTTTTTTTCGATGGTAATTCTGATATTTCCCAGGTGCCATTCTTTTCCAGTGCATTTATTTCTTCATGCACAGCAACTTTCCACTCGGGAGATCCAAGAGCTTCTTGTATGTTATTTGTGACCTGAGTGTTGTCGAGGTTGGCAACAAACGACTTGAATTTTGGTGACAGGCCTTCATATGATATAAAGGTGTATATAGGATGTTTTGTGCAAGTTCTAACCCCTTTCCACACAACAATAGGATAATCACTTTCATCACCAGTTAGTTCATTCTGTGAGGGCTCAAGATTAGGATTACCTGAAGGATCTTCTCAAGATCTTGGACTAGGATCAGATTCTTGGTTTTGCTGCAGAGGTGTTGGATCTTCACAAGATCTTGGACTAGGATCAGATTCTTGGTTTTGTTGCAGAGGTGTTGGTGGTTCCATCTCCTTTTGGTTCATCCTCCTCCGTGAATAGGTAATCAACTCATTATTAGTTGTTGATTTACTAGTGTCCAGATTTTGGTAGGAAGATTCTAGGGAGAGATGCTTAGAATTTGGTGATGGGTGAGATTGGTCAGGATTTGGAGAGAGCTGAACTGATTCATCAATATCCCAAATTTGATATTCCTGGGTATAATTGGTCTCCCCCTGAATATCAGATTTGGGGTAGTAAGGTTGGTGCTTAAAAAAGGTAACATCCATGGAGTGGTAGTACTGTTTAGTGACCGGTGAGTAGCACTTATACCCCTTTTGAGTTGGAGAGTACCCAAGGAAGATACACTTAAGTGCTCTAGGATCAAGTTTATCCCTTTTATTTTGATGGACATGAACAAAGGCTGAACACCCGAAAACCTTGAAGGGAATAGTGGAGATGAGACGTGTATTTGGGAAAAACTGAAGTAAGGTTTGACAAGGACTTTGAAAGTTGAGAATCCTAGATGGCATCCGGTTTATGAGGTATGCCGCAGTGAGAATAGCTTCACCCCAGAAATGTTTCGGTACATGAGTAGAAAACATAAGAGATCTTGCAACATCTAGAAGGTGGCGATTTTTCCTTTTAGCAATTCCATTTGCTGAGGGGTATTGACACATGAGCTTTGATGAATGATGCCATGACTCAAGAGATAATCATTGAGTATGAATTTGAAGTATTCTTTGGCATTGTCAGTTTTCAGAATTTGGATTTTGGCTTGGAATTGAGTGTGTATAATGGTGTTGAAGTTTTTGAAAATCCGACCTGCCTTTGATTTTTCTTTCATGAGAAAGACTCATGTAAGCCGAGTGTGATCATCAATAAATGTAATGAACCAACGGGAACCAGTCACATTTTTTATTTTAGATAGACCCCAAACACCACTGTGAATCATTGAAAAAGGATGGGATTCTTTGTAAGATTGGTTGGGATAAGAATTACGGACATGTTTGGAGAATTGACAAATTTCACACTTGAACTCATTTGGATTTTTATCATGAAATAGAGAAGGAAACAGTTTCTCAAGATACAAGAAATTCGGATGACCTAATCTATAGTGCCATAACATGATTGCACTATCATTATTAGAACAATTGACAGAAAAAGTAGGATTACCATACACTAGACGATCGGACTGATAAGTTGTGCCTTGAGGAGGATTTGTAACCTCGAGAAGATAGAGTCCCGAGCACATTTTAGCACTGCCAATCGTCTTCCCCGAGTCCAAGACCTGAAATTCACACATGGTTGAACCAAATTTAGTCACACAATTCAGGTCTCGAGTAAGTTTACTAATGGACAGTAAATTGCAATTCAAATTTGGCACAAGAAGAACTGATTCAAGTGTAATATTCTCTGATACTTTAATAGAACCTGTACCAACCACTTTTGAGAGTGAACCATCGGCTATTCTGACCGTTAAGTGTTTATCACATGGACTGTAAGTAGAAAATAGGTCCTCATTTCCAGTCATATGGTCTGAAGCTCTAGAATCTATAATCCATGGATTTGACGTCTCTTTTTTAACATTGAGAGCGCTTAAAAAATTACCTTTTTGGGCTAAGGATCCAGTACCAACCACAGTGGAGGTTTGGGCATGCAAAGACTGGTTGAATAGCTTCTGTAGAACCTCTAATTGTTCCTTGCTGAATGGAGTAGGTTCAGGTGAAGGTTTGTCATCCATTGAGACAAAATTGCCTCGCCCCTCTTTGTCGTTGGCAGACCGGGAAGACTTCCAATCTGCAGGCTTACCATGAATTTTCCAGCAAGTGTCCCTGGTGTGACTAGGTCGGCGGCAGTGATCACACCAAGGGCGTCCTTTCTTTGGTTTGGTGTCATTGGTGTTGTAGGAGTTCCCTCTAACAGCAAGGGCTGAGCTCTTAAGACTTGTCATTGGTTCTTGAGAGCCCATCATGATTTTCTTTCGACTCTCCTCTCTCCGGACTTCAGAAAAAGCCTCCCGGATATTAAGTAGAGGTTTAGATCCCAAGATTCTTCCTCTTACTTCATCTAGATTTTTATTTAATCCAATCAGAAACTTATATATTCTCTTCCGTTCAATGATCTGTCTATACTTGATTCCATCATCTAGACAGCTCCAATTGTGCTCCTCGAACAAGTCCAGCTGTTGCCAATAGCGGTCGAGTGTATTGAAGTACTGGGTTACTGTTAAATCTCCTTGACGGAAGTCATGGAGAACACTCTCCACTTCAAACAGCTCAGATGTATTGTCACTGTTGGAATACGTCTCCTTTGCAGCCTCCCAGATTTCCCTTGCTGTTCTGTAGAGTAGGAAGTTCTCTTCGATTTCATTTGTCATGGAATTGATGAGCCATGACATGACCATATTATTCTCGGAATTCCAGATTTTGAACTTCTCATCATCCTGGCTTGGCTTGGCAGCCACGCCTTTGAGATAATCATCCTTTCCTCTTCCGCTTATGAACATCATAACAGAGTGGGACCATTGGAGATAGTTGTTCCCATTCAGTTTGTGTCCTGTAATGGGCATGAGATTGCTATCTCCACTACTGTTATTGGAGGCCATGGCTACGTGGTTGGAGGTGATTTGGGACACGGAAGCAGTTGAGTCACTTCTCCCGTATTTGGTCATATAAGGTATTTAGGGTTCAGAGAATGCTCTGACACCATGTTGAAAGTAGATGAATTCTTTATTATTTTCAATATATTAAAACAGGTTACACGTTCCCTATATATATAGATGCTGAAACACCTAATTTCTAGGGATATATGCAACTTACCTAGAATAAGGTCAAATCTATCTAAAACAGAAATAAATAAACAGGAAATAAATATATACGGATATGGTAACAAGCTACCAGAATCCCCTAAAAATATGGAACAAAATACTGATCTGTTTAACTCTAGATTTCCTTAATTTCGGCCCTCTAACACTCAAACAGATATGCATTCAAACTAAACTCCAAATAATTCTACAGTATCAATCTAAGAATACATTCCTTATCTGAAACAATAGACACTGTCTTTTACTAGATTTTTCAACTTCTTGTTCTTTACTATTTTTCAATCTTAAGCTTCTATCCTCTATCTTCACACCTCTTAAAAATAACTATATTGACTCTTACCTATTTATTGATGGAAACCTCTTCATGTACTTGCCGATTCCATTATGTTGTATAGCAAAGATGGATATTTATATGTTTTTCTTAGTGCAAAGCTTTTGTATTTGAGGGGATAAGTTTTTGGCTGAATATTCTTATCTTTTTACTGACTACAGATCCTCGTAGAGAAGCTAGAAAAGCTTTTCTAGCATTTGCTTCTGAGGATGCGAAGGCATCAAATCCTGCTGATGAGCCTGTTGAAGAACCTGAAAGCTTCACTGTGCAGCCTTCTGACAATGATACTCGATCTTCTCAAAGCTTACCTGTGAGAAGTTCTCCTTGTCACTAGTACCATTACTCCTGCTTTGATCCTTATGACCCTTTACCTAACCATGAATGTCTTTTATTTTTATAATATTGTGTGTTGGGGGGTTGTTATAACAAGCTCAAAAGCAGTTTCTCTTGGCCCATTAATACTTGCTCCATTTGTGGGAATGTTGATATTTTATTTTTTTATTTGAAATGCTGGGAAAGAATATTTGTAGTGTTTTAGCTTGGTACATATGTATATATATTAGAATTTGCAGCTAGTATCTTCTTAAGCTTTGGAGGTTAAAATTGCTATCAATATGCTTGCTTTTGTGGGCTTGAATAAGAGATGATGCATGAGCTTTATTTATTTTGTTCGTTCATTTTAAACTTACAACATTTATTAATTATTGGGCAGATGATAAATGACAAAGGCTGAGACTATTAAATATTTTTAGGGTTATTGGTTTAGGATTTAAATCTATGGTTAGGATTAAAACCTTATTTGGAAGGAAGCCTAGTAATTTTAGAGCCTAATTAGATCCCTGGGTTTGCTTTTGAGCCATGAATAGATGCATTAGTGGTTGATGAAGAGGAAATTAATCTCAGGAAATAGAATTGGCTGCACGAAAATGTACGAATTAGGAATTGTTGTATGCAATTTATGCTCAACTGTGGCATGAACAAGTGGGAGCGGCCAACATACCGGAAGGGAGGCTTGTTTATAAATCAAATTTTGGTGATGTAGAAAACCCCTTCCATGATGTTGGACCTGCAATTGTGTGGTTTGAGGTAGATTGGAGGGGCAGCTGGTACATGATCTTGAATTAAGCGAGTGTTGAATTAACATTGAAGTTAATGCTTTTCATGGCAAGATACATGTGGACGAGAAAGATTATGATATGTTAGAACCAATCTATGATGAATATCTTGAGGAAACTAAAGAAGTTGATGTGTATCTGGTTTAAGGAGAGTTTTTGTTTTTACATAGAGTGATGAAAACCAAAGCCTTAGAAGAAGAGGAAGATTGGAAGTGAGTCAGAATCTTTTTGATATCTCGAAGGACACAATGGCAGATGATGATTGTGGAATAAAAAGAGATGTTTCGGTATCTACAACTGAAATAGATTTTCTTGAGAGAGGATTCAATGTAGAACTCAAGAAAAAGCAAGAATACTTGAAGGCTAATTATGATGAGAAGAAGATGCAGTCTTTTTAGAGAAAACTACTAGCAAACAATATGAAAGTTGTTGTAAATTGAGTTCTAGTGGGTTTTCAAGAAAGTTGCTAGTGGATGAAATTCAAGAAAGTTGTAAATAGGATATAGCAGTTATTTTCTAGTGAGAGAAGCTCCCGCTTCTCTCTTGATTCCAGGCGATTTTAAAAAAGTTCATTCTTTGAAAACCTTATCCACACTCCCCGGCGTCACTCCTTTCATAACCCAGTGGTCGGCCACCATTTGAATCCTCTCTTCACCCCAAGCATGGATCAGACACTGGTTTTTTCAAAATCGAAATAGATTGGAGTAGATCTAGAAGAAAAAATTTGCGTCTCCCGATTTCTGACCAATCTCTTCCTGGCAAACCAACAAACGAGAGATCAAATCTCTCTCCGTCCTCATGTCTTGGTTTAGAGTTTCAGGAGCCTACTTTATAGTCATTCCTCACATGCCGGGTGCTGGAATCCACCCTTATCACCAGTAGTGGCCTCCGGTCCAAGCTCCTCCGCCCTCTGTAGCTGCGCCTTCTCTGCCACCTGATCCCTCTCATCATGACGAGGTTCATACTATCTTCATTACGGATCTGCCTGAAGACTTCAAAGAGAGAGAGTTGCATAATTTATTGAGATGGCTTCCAGGTTTTGAAGCTTCGCAAGTGAACTACAAAGGAGGAAAGCCTATGGGTTTCGCTCTCTTCTCAAATGAAAAATTTGCAATGCCAAGGATACCCTTCAGGAAATAGTTTTTGATGCCAAGTCGAAGTCCCTTTTGCACATAGAGATGGCAAAGAAGAATCTATTGGTTAAAAGAGGAATAGTTACAGATTCTGATGCATATGACCCGTATGGATGTTATCAAGTTCCTCCAGTGATGCCAATACCGTAGCTCCAAGCATTTATGTGCCTGTTCAGGCTGGGTGTTTCGATGACAAGTCTGCCGCAGATGTTGTCCACGATGGAACCAGGGAGTCCACCACAAAGGGGTGTTGTAATGACAAGTCTGGTGAAGTAGCAAGAATTGGGAGAATCGAGTTTAATAATTGGTGGAAGGAAGGTCATCCAAAAACCAATAATGGGTATAAAATTGGATGCTACACGCTATTTATTGAAAATTTACCAAAGAAGATCCATTGGAAGAGGTTTGGATCTTTATTTTGCACCCACGGTCGGGTAATTGATTCTTTCATTCCAAACAAGAGAAATTCAAAAAGGGTTCATTCGTTTTGCAACAATCAAAGAAGCAAGGAAAGCGATCTAAAAAATGAATGGTTCTCATATTGACGATAACAAAATTGGTGTTTCTTTGGCTAAATTCAAACATCGACAATCTTACTGGAGAAAGTCCTCGACAGCTGTTCACCGTAAGTCTGGGATGGAAGTTGTTTCGAGGGATAATCACTGTGAAGTTGAAGGTGTGGTGGACGAAGATAAACTTCATGTGTTGAGTAAATGTCTAGTGGGGTGGTGCAAGAACTTTATCAAAATCGGTAATCTTGCTAGTCAAATGCAAGCCAAATGCCTCTTTGGTTTCTCGCTAATGAGAGTTGGTGGAAATGTAATTCTAATGGTTTTTGAAGACTCTGCTTCGTTGAGAAGTGTGAAGAACGATAAATCAGAGACTCTTGCAAAGTGGTTTTCTAGAGTTGAAGTTTGGTCAGAGAGTCTGGTGGTGGAGTGCCGTCGAGTGTGGTTAGTTTGCGAGGGGTTCCTTTTCACGCTTGGAATTAGGATACTTTCAAAAACATTGCAGATAAGTGGGGTAAATTATTAGCAATCGACGAAAGCTGTCAGTTTCCATCATCTTTTGATAGGGCAAAAATTCAAATCCTCACAAAGGCTCATGTAAGAATTGATGAGTCGTTGGAGTTGATGGTCAGTGATAATTTCTTCAAAATCATGGTGCATGAAATTGAACCTTCCTTCAAACCAAAGTCTTGGGTCCCTGACGAAGTCGATATCTCATTAGATCTTGTTTCGAGGGATATTTGATGGTCCTGTCAGTGTTCTATTCAGAGGTGGTTGATTTAGTTATAATGGTAGTAGGTGTTGGTTTTCTTTTATGTTATGTCATTCTGCGTTGTTTTTTCCTTGTGTTGGAGATGTAACTTAGAATTAGGGTGATTTTCTCTTAGGTTTTGTGGTTGAGGATGTGAGAGTTTTAGGTTATTCTTTTTTTGTAATGGTGTATATCCCCGTATGAGGGTGTTCCGTGTTTTCATATGTATTGGGTGTTCTATTCAATAAACTATGAGGTACTCTTTTCTTTCTTCCAATGTTCGTTAACATACATCTTAGTATGTGGACGAATACGAAGGGAATTTTTAATGAGTCCTCCAACTTTTATCAAAAAATAATGAGGACTTTATGTTTGAAGCTCATTTTCACTCTGAGACATCACTTGTGTGGTTTTTAGGTGCCATAAAGCAATATTCATCTATATTGCTATTGAGGAACGGTGCTTCAACTCTTATGATTGTTTTTCAGATTTCTTGCTCTATTTCAATTAGTCTGGTGTCAAGGATTCGAGTTGGCCTGAAAGTTGAGATTGGAGTTTTTTTCTGTGATTGTTTTCGTCTTGGAAAATGTTGTTCAACCTAAGTTTCTAGGACTATTAAACATTTGCATCACTTAGGAGACGGTGCTCCCCCAGATTCTATTTTTTGTGACCGTCCACAGAACTGGGTGCAGAAGCTTCCTAAGGCTAAAACAGATGTTATGGAAGATGTGGTCAATGTTAAAAAGGTAGGTTTAGAAAGGGAATTAATATAATAGTTTTTTGGTTACACAGCTAGGCAAAACAGTTAGTCAAAGTTCTTGATTGGTTGGAGAGCTGAAAGTGATTGATAAAAGAAAATTATGCTGAAGTGGTGGAAGTTTTCTCGTTGAAGTTGAGTTTTCCAAGCCTAGTAGAAAGATGTAGGAGCTTTATTTATTTTATAATATTTTATTATTTCATTTTCATTTTATAATATTTATTAATTATTTGACATGATAGACATGTAAGGGTATAACTATTAAATATTTTTAGGGTTATTAATTATTTTTAGGGTTCAAATCTAGGGTTAGGATTAAAACTTTATGTGCAAGAAAGCATACTAACTTTAGTTGCAAGAAAGACGACCTATATAAATAAGCTGTAGGCTTTACAGCCAACATGATTATTTTTATTATTTTATTGAGTAAATAGAAACTAGAGGTTTTTATAACAGTATGTTTTCTGAAGTTCCGTCCGTCTTATGCGTTTGTTCAGTCATAATTCTATTCATTTGTAACTGTCCCCCCTCTCTTAAACCACATCAAGAGAGAGAGATAGATTGATTTTTTGACACTTTGAAATCAATCAAGTTATTTTTCTGTAATTATTTTGTGCTGCAGGCTTTTGTGTGTAACCCTAAGCAGGACTTGCATGGTTTAGGGTATGATCCATTCAAGCATACTCCTGAATTCAGGGGTATGTGATTGCTTGAAGGACCACCATTTATTAACTATTTGTGTCATTCTCAGAAGAATGATTTCTTACTGGACTTTTATTCCTTCTGTTTGTAAATGCTTTCAGAAAATAAGAGATTGGACTTGTGGAATGATAAGCAGCATGGGTACAGGAGAGCTATGTCAATAAAAGATAGTCTCTTTGGTTCCAAGTGTAGGTTCTAATTTCTTGCAAGCACACCTTTTCAAGTCCTTGTGCTTGCATTTTTGTAATGATTCACCTTTCTCCATATTTCCTTGCATGCATGAATTATTTCTTAATAGAAGTTAATTCTACACCAGCAGGAAAAGCTGCTCCTGGATTTGGAATTGGTGCACTTGAAGAATATGATGTTGAAGATGAGGATGTCTATGCTTCTGGTAAGTTCACTTTTTGTGAGCCTGCGTCTTGTAATCATTCATCTGCTCTCATTGCCCCCTAGAAAAACTGGTCGCCAATGCTACCATATGAATTTGTCAATGTGGGAGTCTAGAACTCATTTCTGTTTTCATTTTTCATTTTTTCCCTTTTCAAAGGAAGGGTTTGGAGTTGCATGCATTCATTAGAGATGTTTCTTCAGAATGTGGTATTACCTTCCTTATCTATCTGGGCTTTTGTGTTCAAAACTATTCTGAAATCCTTGTCTTATAGCTATAAGGTTCTCTTGGTGGAATGTTTCTTATTTTTCATATTGTGATGAAAATTAATGTTTCTCTAATTGATGTTGTTGATATACCGACTCTGATTAATCAGTATCCTCTTTGTCCGGGTTGAAGATATGATTAAACTAGTTTTTGGCGTTCAGTTTTTATCTTGGATTCATGGAGTGCCAAAAATTTTCATTAGTTGCTGGTATTCATGGGGACTGATTGTATCATTAATTTGCCTACTCATCCTCAGGTTATTGGTTCAGTTTAAGTTTAAGATGAAGGTAGGGTTGCTATCTTAGGTTATGACTTTGAGGAAACATACATGGAAGAGGTCGAAGAGCCATCAAGTTTGAGCATAGACAATAAACAACCATCAAGATTGAGCATAGAGAGTAAACAAAAGGTCGTTGCAAGAGATGAGGGTGTTCTGCCTGGTTTCAAAATTGCATCAGTTTCTGTCTGCCAGTTAGAAAGGTAATTGTAAAGTAGTTGATGCTGCATGCTTGATGCCACATTTGTCTCATTGTATTAAATTTGTAATTTTCCTTTTTTATTGGGAGAAGTAATATGCCATTTGTAATTCTTCCTTGGTAGTGGGGGTTATGATTCATTGCCAAATTCTTTAATTTAATACTGATCCTGAAGGAATTGAGTTTTATTTATTTTTTGAATGTGGGGATTATGCAGGTCTGGGTTTAGGTCTGAAATTATTTGGAAATTGTAGGTTATGTAAAGTTGTAGGAATTATAGAAATGAGCTGTTCAATTCCTTAAATTAAGAGATTCTGTAATTATGCTTTGTTTTTTCAATTCCTTGTTTCAAGGGATTGCATCTTCTAGGATTAGTATATTTCCTAATTTAGAGTTTCCTAGTTTAGAGGCATTATTTGTATATAAATATGTAATATACTCTACTGAATGAAATAAGAAAACATAACAGACTATTCTGTTTTCTACAGTCTGTTTTCTACATGGTATCAGGTTAGAACGATCAATCCGATTTCCGCTTCTCTTTAAATCAGTTCCTGTTCAATTCTATTTTTTTTTCATGGTTAATCCGGATCCCTCAGCATCTGAAATCACTTCCCAGATCAGCCCCTATCAATTTGATTTTCAGATTTCAGATTCCTCTCTTTCACCGATAACCTCCTACAAACTAAATGGAAACAACTACCTACCATGGTCCCAGTCCGTATGGCTATATATCACAGGAAGAAGGAAAATTGCCTATCTTTCTGACTCAATGTCGATTCCAGAAGAGACAGACCCAAAGTACAACACATGGCAGAGTGAAAATACCATGATAATGTCATGGTTAATAAATTCCATGATTCCTGAAGTAGGGGAGAATTTCATGCTATACCAAACTGCTACAGAAATTTGGAATGCAGCGCGAGATACTTATTCCAGTGCTGACAATACATCGGAGCTCTTTGGGATTGAGAATCACATTAAAGATCTCAGACAAGGAGACCTTACTGTCGCACAGTACTTCGGAATTCTCAACAAGTATTGGCAGCAAATCGACTTATATGAAAAGAATGAATGGAAGTGCCAGGAAGACAGCAACTTCTACAACAGGCAGACAAATCAGAGGAGAGTTTTTCAGTTTCTATCTGGACTGAATGGAGAGTTCGATGGAGCAAGAGGAAGGATTCTTGCCACCAAACCCCTTCCTTTGGTCCGAGAAGTTTTTTCAGAGATTCGGAGGGAGGAAAGCCGACGATCTCTGATGGTGCCACCAGTTCAACGAACAGATGCTTCTGCACTTGTCACTAGTTCCACCTCTAGGAACCAACAGAGGAAAAATCGCCCCTGGTGTGAACATTGTAAGAAACCAGACCATATGATAGATCAATGTTGGAAGTTGCACGGAAAACCAGTCGATCGGCAGCTCACAGGGTCCAGGTTTCAAAAAGAGGCCCATATTGCCTCTCAAGATGATTCCTCCAGCAGTTTTAGCAAGAAACAGATAGAGGAGCTGCAACAGATTTTGAGCAGTATGATAGCCAAACCTACCAATGTGGCTTATACTGCTACTGAAGGTAATCATTCATATACTTCCTCATTACAATAGATAATAGACTCGGGTGCATCAGATCATATGACAGGAAACGTTGATCTCTTGGAGGAATATAGTGAAAGCAGCTTACCAGCCTCTATAAAAATAGCAGATGGCTCTCTCACTACAGTCAAAGGGAGTGGTTCTGTTACATTAAACAAAAATCTACTACTTCATAATGTCCTCTATGTTCCTAAACTTGCATGCAATCTGTTGTCAGTCAGCAAATTAATTCAAGATTATGGTTGTAATGTTGTGTTTGGTACTGGTGGTTGTATTTTTCAGGCACAGGACTCGAAGAGGGTGATTGGCAGTGCTAGGCTGGGCAAAGGATTGTACACCGTTGGAGGTCAAGCATCTCAAAATCATGCCTTATCCAGTGCTCTTAGAAAACCAGTTTTATCTTCTGATCTCAATACCAATAAAATTATGTTATGGCACTCTAGATTAGGTCATCCTAGTTTTTTCTATCTTTCCAAAATGTTACCAAACTTATTTATAAATAAAGATCCTTCTTTGTTTTCCTGTGAAATTTGTCAAATAGCCAAACACACCAGAAAACCATATATTGCAGCCAAATTTGAACCAACAACACCTTTTTCCATCATCCATAGTAACATTTAGGGCCCTTCTCCTGTCAAAAGTATTTCTGGGTATAAGTGGTTTGTATCTTTTATAGATTACTCTAAGACAACATGGGTATTCTTAATGAGAGAAAAGTCTGAGGTTGAGTCTCTTTTTAAAAGTTTTTATCAAAAAGTTGAAACCCAATTTGACTCAAAAATCAAAATTCTAAGGAGTGACAATGGGAGTGAGTACTTGAATAAAACCCTTGGGTATTTCTTTAAGGAAAAAGGCATTGTCCACCTTACTTCTTGTGTCAACACACCTCAACAAAACGGGGTAGCAGAAAGGAAAAATAGAAATCTTCTAGAGGTTACTCGATCTCTTATGTTTGCTGCTTATGCTCCTAAGTATCTTTGGGGGGAAGCTCTTCTTACAGCCACTTACCTCATCAATAGAATGCCAAGTAAGACCTTAGATTTCAAAATTCCTACTAAGGTTTTGTTTTAGCTTTATCCCCATTTTAAACATTTAAACTCAAGTCTTTCTCCACGGGTGTTTGGGTGTACAGCCTTTGTTCATATCCACAATAGAGGGAAATTAGATCCTAGGTCCATCAAGTGTGTTTTCTTGGGCTATTCTTCGAGTCAGAAGGGTTACAAGTGTTACTCACCTTCCACAAAAAAGACCTATGTCTCCTTTGATGTTACATTTTTTGAAAACCAACCTTATTTTTCAGGAACAGAAATTCAGGGGGAGAGTTACAAGGAATTTCAGCCTGTCCAAACCGATATTACTTTACAGCCTATCCTTTCTTTACCTATTACTGTCTCTCCAAAGCCGGCTAGCACTGTCCCAATTCCTAGTGAGGATAATGGGAATAACCTAAATAACTCTGATGAATTACCTTCCTCCTTATCTCAACACTCTAGTCCGTGTAAAACACCTTCCATCACCACCAAAAATGCTCCTAACAATGACCCTGAAACCATAACTCCCCAACCGAAACAACTCAGTGTTTACTCAAGAAGAAGGAAAGATGTTGCTGAAGAAATTAGTCAGCCTAGCATTTGCCAAGAACCAGATTCGGATCCTGTTGCAGCTGGAACAGAAGGTAATGATGGTTCCCAAGATGCTACTACTGTTGATCTTGATGATTTTCCTATTGCTATTAGGAAGGGGGTAAGAAAATGCACTGCTCATCCCATAAATAAGTATGTTGCATATGGGAAATTACAGTCTAATTTCAGGGCCTTCACTGCCAGCATTAACAGTGTGAAAATCCCAAGAAATGTGACAGAAGCATTTCAATCTCCTGAGTGGAAACATGCCGTGGAAGAGGAGATAAAAGCGTTGCAAAAGAATAAGACATGGAGTTTGACAGATTTGCCAGAAGGAAAGAGAGCTGTTGGATGCAGGTGGATATTCACAGTCAAATATCATTCGGATGGGAGTGTGGAAAGATACAAGGCAAGGCTGGTTGCTAAAGGTTTTTCTCAGTCCTATGGCATCGACTACCAGGAGACTTTTGCACCGGTTGCAAAATTGAATACCATCAGAATATTGTTATCAGTAGCTGTTAACATGGATTGGAAATTACATCAGCTGGACATAAAGAATGCTTTTCTGAATGGGAACCTTGAAGAAGAGGTATACATAGAGGTCCCCCCCGGATTAGAAGGAAATGTCACTAAGAAAACTATGTGCAAGCTCAATAAATCCTTATATGGCTTAAAACAGTCTCCCATGGCTTGGTTTGATCGATTTGCGAAGGCCATGACACAGAATGGTTTCAAACAAAGCCAAGCGGATCACACATTATTCAGAAAAATTACACTGAGTGGTAAGATAACCCTCCTAATTGTCTATGTAGATGATATGATTATAACTGGCAGTGATATAGAAGAAATAGAAAAGCTAAAGATGAACCTTGCAAAAGAGTTTGAAACCAAGGATTTAGGGAGTATGAGGTATTTCCTGGGTATGGAAGTTGCAAGGTCCGAGGAAGGGCTGGTCATAAACCAGCGCAAGTATGTTTTAGATCTTCTTGCAGAAACTGGGATGCTCGACTGCAAACCAGTTGAAACTCCAATGGAGTCAGGCTTGAAATTTTGCAAGGAAAGGACTGGAAATCCAGTAAACAAGGAGACCTACCAAAGGTTAGTTGGGAAGTTGATCTACCTTTCACTGACTAGGCCTGATATTGCATACTCAGTGAGTATTGTCAGCCAACATATGAGTGATCCTCGAGAAGAACATTTGGAAGCTGTTAACAGAATCCTAAGGTTCTTGAAGTTTACCCCAGGAGTTGGACTTATATTTAGAAAAAACCAAGATAGAACAGTGAAGGTTTATACGGATGCAAGCTGGGGAGGTGAATTAACTGATAGAAGGTCAGTTAATGGCTATTGTACCTACGTTTGGGGTAACTTGGTGACTTGGAGAAGTAAGAAACAAGTCGTTGTCTCTCGAAGTAGTGCTGAGTCAGAGTTTAGAGCAATGGCTCTCGGAATATGTGAAGGAATGTGGATTAAAAGACTGCTCACAGAACTGGACTTAGATGACAAGAAGAATTTTGAGATTTTTAGTGACAGTCAATCAGCTATGAGTATAGCAAAAAAACCCAGTGCAGCATGATAGAACAAAACACATTGAGATAGACATACATTTTATTTACGAGAAGGTCAACAATGGAGTTGCAAAACTACAATACATTCCGACGAAGAAACAGCTGGCAGATATCTTCACCAAAGCCCTTCCACGAGTGACTTTTGATGAGTTGTCATTCAAACTGGGTATATACAACATATATACACCAGTTTGAGGGGGAGTGTAGGTTATGTAAAGTTGTAGGAATTATAGAAATGAGCTGTTCAATTCCTTAAATTAAGAGATTCTGTAATTATGCTTTGTTTTTTCAATTCCTTGTTTCAAGGGATTGCATCTCATAGGATTAGTATATTTCCTAACTTAGAGTTTCCTAGTTTAGAGGCATTATTTGTATATAAATATGTAATATACTCTACTGAATGAAATAAGAAAACATAACAGACTATTCTGTTTTCTACAGTCTGTTTTCTACAGAAATCTTGTAGGATTTGTCGAGTGTGGTCGGTAAAATTGAGTTTTAGGAATGGTCTTGGTGCTTATGTCATTGATCTGTATATTGTTCAATTAAGAATTCTGCGGATAATGCTGGAGTACTAGGCACATGGAAAATAGAGTATGTGAAAATAATGCTAATTAAACAGGAAAGAATTAAAAGGATAGGTGATGGATATCTTTAATAGCCTACTGGTGGAACTTGTGTTTTTTTAAAGGTGTGAATTCTTACTTTATATTTATGCTAAGAAAAAAATAAAAGACGCGACATTAACATGGACATTAAATTAAATATTACTAGCTTTTAAGTGAAACTCATAATAATGTGTACAATTGCAAGTTTTGTGACTTAGATTGCCCATGGGAAAAATATGGGGAAAAATATGGGTTTTCTTGTGGGGCTTATATGGACCTAGGCTTCCTCAATGGCTAACTTTTGGGACGTGGTTCTCCAAAGGTCTGTATCAATGGGTAGAAGAGCCAACCATCATGTCTCCCAGTTGCGATTGTGCGGTGCTAGTGTCGATATTGTATTGTTCGCCCAGGGCTAGATTAAGCTAGCGCAAAGCCAGCCCACGTGGGCACTAAGAATGCAGAGCGCGGTGGATTGATGTGTCCAATTGCAAGGTATGGGACTTGGACCCCACATGGGAAAAATACGGGTTTCGTTGTGGGGTTTATATGGACCTAAGTTCTCCTACATCAATAGTTAGCTTTTTCCATATCACATTAATCATTTAATGAAATGTCAATATAACCAAAAGAAATAAAGATACTCGTGTAAATGATGATGGTACACATACTTGATGCGCATAATATGTACCATATAAATATTTATGTTAATCTGCTTGTAGCTTAACTTTTGTTTGAGTCATTTAGTACTTACCCTTATCAAGTCTATCTCCTTGCAATCCTGTTTTGCGTAATTTGGAGATTAGAGATTAAAAAGAACTGTCATAGTTCTTTGTACTTTTCTTTAACAGAATTGTTAATACCGGTTTGCAAATTGTTATTCAGGTTTGATCCTCCCGTAATCCCAAAGGATTTTGTTCCACACCACAAATTTCCTGGACCTCTTGAGACTCTGAAGAAGCTCGATGTTCCTTCTCCACCCGAGGTTCCTTCCCCAGATGATAGTAATCTGAAGCTCTTAATTGAGGGGGTTGCAAAATTAGTAGCACGATGTGGTAAATTATTTGAGGATCTCTCCAGAAAGAAGAATCAGTCAAATCCATTGTTCAGTTTTCTTTCTGGAGGAAATGGACATGATTATTATGAAAGGAGACTGTGGGAGGAGCATCAGAAATTAGGTGATCAAGCCAAACTTTTATTGGATGGAAAACTTTCCCCAAGTATGCAGAAGATGACGGCAGAGAGCCGTGGAAAATTATTAGGAGAAAAACCTTTGGAAAGAAGCTCTAGAGAGACCACAAGCTCATCAGTTGCTTCTGGGGAGTTTCAATTTCAATTCAACCTTTTTGATACATTTCAAAAATCTAATTCATTTGTAAGTACCATACTTCTCTGCTTATCCCTGTTTTCATCTGAGTAATGCAAGTCAAGTATCCCAGATTTTCTTTTTCCTACAGGTTCTTTCAATTTTCTCATTACCTTATATCTCTGTTTTCTGTCTCTTACACTTCACCTTATAATTTAAACAGCCTGCTTAGTTCAGACTTCTGCTCTCTTTCTATTGTAGAGTAAGTTGCCGGAAGTTGCAAAACCATTCAAAGATGACCCTGCAAAGCAAGAAAGATTTGAGCAGTTTCTCAAGGAAAAGTATGAAGGAGGGCTTCGCTCTGCAGGGTTGACTGTGGCTAGTAATATGTCAGAAGCAGCTCGTGCTCGTGAAAAATTGGACTTCGAGGCAGCTGCTGAAGCAATTGATAAAGGAAAACGGGGAAAGGAAAGCATGGTTTCAGCACAGCCATTGGACTTCTTAGCTAGTGGAATGCAGTTCACTTCTGGTGGACTAGAGGTATATTTAAGGTGGTGACTTTTTAGTTACCGAATCTTTATGCAGGATTTTGAATACCGGTAAATTTAACAGGAAGTTAAAGATGTTCATGCTGAGGATTTGGCGACAAAGAAAATGTATCCAAAAAGGAAGGAGTTCCAATGGCGACCTTCACCTGTTTTATGCAAGCGCTTTGATCTCATTGATCCTTTTATGGGGAAGGTAGTCTTAGATTCTTGCTTCTCTTCTGCTGTTTTCTTTTCATGAACTGAAGTTAGTAGAAACAGTTTATGAAGTTTTTATGATGTATGAACATGTTTGTATGCACAAACATGGGTGTGGCTCTCCATCTGCCCACCCATCCAAACCTAAATTTGTGGTGAGAAATCCTTGCTGGTTGTACGTATTTTCTTAGAGGTTTATTCTGATTACTGTTCTCTCTTAGAAATGAGGAGATTAGTGCAAAACTTTCTATATATTAATTGCAATTTCTATTCTAAAAACATAATATTTCTGTTTGCAGCCACCACCAGCTCCACGCATGAGAAGTAAGATTGATTCTCTACTTTTCATTCCAGATTTTGTTAAAGGTGCTAAACCGGAAGAAGATACTACTACAAATAGAGATGTTCCTGCTGCTCAAACTGGTGCCCAAATGACAATTGAAGATGTAGCTGAAAATGTTGAAAGGCCAATTGATCTCTATAAGGTATTCTTTTTTTTTATATGAATTGTAGGCCTCGTTAAAAACCCCTTTCTTGATTAATGGAGCTTGAATAGGAGCTCCTTAATCAACGGAAGGAGGAAAAGAATGCCTTTAAAATTGAATAAAGGTGTCGGAGTTTGGCTATTTGTGAATAAAGGCTGGGTTTGGAACATTCAATCTAGGCGTAACTTATGTGATTGGGAGTTAGATCATTGGATTCAACTTATGTCGCTGCTCGATAACATCAGTTTGTCCGACTCTGTGGATGATTTCCTTAAGTGGTCAGGGAATGGTGATGGTCTGTTCTCGGTTAAGGCCTGTAGGACGACTCTTTCCCTTAAGTCGGGAGGTTCGTTCAATTGGTGTAAGGATGTTTGGTCTGGTCTCGCTCCTCCCAGAGTCGAGACGTTTCTGTGGCAGATTTCCCATCAAAAACTGGCAGTCAGATCGGAGTTGAAGAGAAGGGGTGTTGTTTTGGAGTCAGTTCTTTGTCCGTTATGTTTGAAACAGGAAGAAACTGTCCAGCACTTATTTATTTCCTGTTTGGTTGCTGGGAATTTATGGAATAACTATTTCAAGCTTTGGGATATCTCTTCAGTGCTGCCTAAAGACCCGCCGGCTTTGTTGAGTTCTTGGTCTGAGTTAAGGGAGAAGTCTTTAATCTGGAATTTTATTCCAGGTGTTGTTCTCTGGTCAATTTGGAAATCTAGGAATTCAGTGGTGTTTGAGAAGATGAAGGTGGATTGTTCCTCTCTTTTCTTCATTTCAAGATTCAAATTGGCTAAATGGTTCATAGCAAAGTTCCCGAATGTTAATATCCTAGTCGACTCCCTTATTGGGGACCCTACTATTTTAGATAAGCTTCCACGTCCTAATGTTAAAAGGAAAACCGTTCAGAGTTGGTTTTCTCCTCCAACTTATTTTTTTAAGTTTAATGTTGATGGGGCGGTTAGTAGTGATGGGCGAGTGGGTGGAATTGGAGGTATTTTGAAGGACTCAAGTTGTAATGTCTTAGGGTTTTTTTCTATTAGTGTTGGCCCTTGTCTTCCCCCTTTGGCAGAGTTAAAAGCAATTGAAAAAGGCATTGATTACTTTCTCGCTTCAGCATGGGATAAGGTGGGAAGATTGATCGTTGAGAGTGACTGTAAAGTCGCTGTGGACTGGATTATGTGGCCGGCTTCAGCCCCTCCTTTCTTTTCTTCTTTGGTTGGGAAAATTGTATCTATTATTTTGGAAAGGGGGTTTATTGTTTGGTACATTTCTAGAAGTTGTAATTGGGAGGCAGATTCTCTGGCTAAACAAGGGATTGGGTGATGTTTTGTGTGTGCTCTGCCTCTATGTAGTTGGTGTTGGGAGTATGTTTTTAGGAGGGTGTGTTAAGTGTTTCGTTATGGTCTTTGTATGAGTTTTGTTATATTAATAAATCGAGGTATTCTTTTCCCCCTTCCGCTGATTATGGAACACCGTTTTGGTGGTCCGTTAATCATGAGGGGGATTTTTAATGAGACCTCACATTCCTATCAAAAAAAAAAGAAATTACATAAGATTTAACAATTACACCAAACTGAATTAAAAAAAACGTAAAAACTCCACCAACAACAAAAACCTGCTCACTGGAATAGAAAAATCCACAGAAGAAACCTTACAATCAACCAATCCCTTTCTTTGCTAAACTGTCTGCCTCCCCATTACACGCCCTTGAAATCAACCTAACTGATTGCACCTTTTCAGAGATTAGTGTCGAGATCTGTTTAACTAAAGGCAAGAAAAAAACAGGAGCCAAAGACGGGGACTGAATCCATTCCACTGCAGACTTACAGTCACTCTAAACATTCAACCTACCAACAGAAACCCAACGTGATGACAAAAAAGATTTCAATGCCTCTTTTTATAGCCTTTAATTCAGCAACTAAAGGGGGACCTTGACCAACATTCTCTGAAAAAGTCAAAAGAGTACAGCTATTCCAATCTCTTAAAATACCTCCAATACCTCTATCCGAGCCATCTAGCCTTACTGCTCCATCAACATTCATCTTCAAAATGTCTTCACGGGAGAAGCCATCGATTCACATGACAATCTTTAGATTTAGGAACTGAAATACCATCTGCAAGAGATGGGTCACCAATCGGCACATCCTTTTGTATAGGGAACTTAGGGAACTTGCTAGGAACCATTTAGATAACCTGAATTTAACAATGAAGAACAGAGACGGCCTGTCTAGAGGTGATCCTTCAAACACCATTGCATTCCTAACTTTCCAAATAAACCAAAATACGACTCCCGAAATAAACTTCCAAATCAACGAGTTCACCCTCAACTCACCCCAGGAGCTAAGTAAAGGAGGGTCTTGGGGTAAAACTATTGATAAATCCCAAAAGCTTACTATTTTATTCCATAATTCCCAGACTACATAACACGAAATAAAAAAATGTTGCGTTGATTCCTCATGTTTCTTACAAAATGGACAAAGAATATCATCACCTATGGACAATCCTCTCTTAACCAACTCTGCTCTGACTGCCACTTTCTGATGAGCTAGCTGCCAAATGAAAACTTCCACACGAGGTAGAGACAGTCCCAACCATACCCCTTTTAACCACAGTTCACTACCCCCAGACATGTTACCAATTGCACTTATGCAAGATTTAACCGAGAACAGCCCATCACCACTTGCAGACCAAGTTAGAAAGTCTTCTACTGAATCTGACAGTTTAATATCCTTCAGTTTTGACATCAAATCCATCCATTGATCCAATTCCCGATCACACAAATTCCTTCTGGTTTAAATATTCCACACCCAACCGTTCGATTCAAAGCTGCCAAACTCAACAACATTTCCCCATTTGTTAGGAGATAGCACAAAGATTCTAGGGAATAGATTTTTTAAAGGAAACTCATCTACCCATGCATCAATCCATAAAGAAATGGACTTTCCATTGCCCACTTGCAACTTCGAATATGATCTGAGACAATCACCCTCCGAATCGTTCTTCAAGAATTTATTGGCAATACCTCTTAAAATCCAAGAAGATTGGGGAGAAGCAACCTTCCTAATAGACATGGTATTGCAATTAACCTTGTGTTTGCTACAAAACACACTTTTCCATAAGGAATTTTTTTCATTGGCAAACTTCCACACCCATTTTCCCAGTAGAGCTGGATTAGTAATATTCAAGTGAGTGTATCCTCCTTTTTTCCTCCTTATCACCCTATAGAAAGTTGGCCATTAATGAATTTAACTTCTTACCAATTTTGCGGGGCATTTTAAAGTGATAAGAAAAAGATTGGTAAGGAAGTTAACACCGACTTCAATAAGATTGTCCTGCCAGCCAATGAAAGACGAGAGCTTTCCACCCAGCAAGTTTGGAACTAAAATTCTTAAAAATTGGATCCCATAAGACTTCTGAATTTTTCTTAGCACCTAGGGGAAGTCCCAAATAATCTGTGGGAAAGGAACCAACTGAATAAGCGTGATAAAAGCATGGTTTACCCGTGCTCCCATTTCCTTCCAAAGTAGAAATCATTAAAAAAATTCATTACATGCTCCTTTAAACTAGGCCAGCATCTCTTGAAGAAACTCATGGTGAAACCATCCGGACCTGGAGCTTTAGAGCTGTCTGATGATTCTATAGCTTGCCATATTTCTTGTTCTAAAAAGTGCTCCTCAAGCTTTGAAGACTGATCCCCTGACAGCTTTTCAAAATCCAGGAATAAGTCCTCCACTTCCATTGTTGATTTGGAATTGTAGGTTGTCTTGAAAAAATCCAAAATATGTAACTTAATCGTATTAGGATCTGAGACAACATACCCATTAATCTTCAAGCTTGAAATTTCATTTCTTTTGCTTCTATTCAACGCAGACAGATGAAAAAATCTTGTATTTCTGTCCCCATCTTTAATCCATCTCGTCATTGATTTCTGAAACCAAATACTTTTTTCAATCCTATACAGCCTCCAATGATTCGATCTGAACCGAATCATCTGGTCCCACTCCTGATGAGAAAGAGTACCACCTTATGCCTTGAATTTGAGATCATTAATTTTCAATTCCAATTCTGAAATAGACTCAGAAATCCCATAAAATTTTCTGCCAGACCAGTTTCCGATTGATTTTTTTGTTCCTTGTAAAATACTGAAGATACCCGTTCTCTTCTTTCTCCCCCTCAAATCATCCAAGGAAAATTTAACCAAGTCCTCAAAGCCTTCCTCCTCTAAGAGATCATTAAAAAATCTGAAAGGTTTTTTACCCCAATCTACCGACTTTTCCTCCAATGAAACTGGATTATGATCAGATAAGGACCTAGGTAGTAATCTTTGCACTATATTTGGATAACATATCAAAAACTTCCCAGAAATTAAGAACCTATCGAGTCTGACCCAAGTAGAAGCTTCTCTATTGTTACACCACGTAAACCTTCCTCCCACCAGAGAAAGATCAATTAAATTGGTTTGGTTCAGGAAATTTATAAGGATATCAATAGAATGCCAGTTTTGAGACTTGCCCACCTTCTCTGCCGGATCAATGTATACATTAAAATCCCCCCAATGCAAACTGACTAAGTTTGAGCAGCAACAAACTCCATCAGCTCCCTGAAAAATTCATCCTTTTCAGATTCAATGGAAGGATCATAAACATTAATAAGCACACATTCTTCACTTGAATTCTTAAACTTCCCAAATATTGCTATGAATCTGCTATTTAAGTGGTTGTTGGAAACTTCAAATTCATTATCATTCCATATTACCATTAATCCACCTGCAGACCCCACAGCTGGAACAAAAATTCCTCCTTTAAGAAATCTACCCCCTATCCTTCTCCTAAGAGCCAAAGTACAGTTTTCAAGCTTAGTTTCTTGAATGAGAAGGATGCACGCTTGTTCTTCTTGACCATATTAGCTATAGCTCTTGATTTTTCCTTCTTTCTAATACCCCTTACGTTCCACGAAATAATATTAATATTTATCATAAAGACAAATTTAAACCAAAAGCCTCAAAACAAATGAACAAAAGAAACCTATTCCCCCGATTCCATCCCTTCCCTCCTTTCGGCCAAACCCTCCTCAAGATTTATAATTTTTTTCCAAAAAGGCCTTCTTCCCCTCTTTAAATGAAATTCCCAGTATTTTACTGACTTCCCATGTAGCCAAAGCCTCCTCCAAAAACATCGAGAAAGTTGAAGAGGAGACAGTAGGGCAACTAACCACATCTAGAGCTTCCCTAATCAAAAACCTTCTCTTTCTTCTACTCGTTCCCTGTCACTGATTCAGACTGACCTCCTTTTAAACAATCTTCTACACCCTGAATGCTGAATTTGGTCCCCTGCTGAATTCTGAAGAAAATCACCTTTCTCATCAATATGAGTGGATCCTTCCTCCAAGATAGTTGGAAAAGATTGACTACTCGAAATAGGATCGAGTATTTTACTGTTTTGATCAATCAACTCCATAGTTTGCAATACCCCTTCTTCTTTGCTCGGATTAAACCAAACCTTTCTTTCTCTAGATCTTCTATACACTCTAGAACAAGTTCCTCTATTCCACCTCCTAACTGGGGCATTTTTAAAGTACAAACTTCTAGACAAATGATCCAAAGGACTCCAACTCCTTAGGCCATTTGAAAATGACTCGTTATTGAATCCTAGCACGTGATTACTAAGCGGTTGAACTGTTATGGCTTCCGTTTCCACCATTGTTTCTTCCACAGTGCTAATTTCCTTATCCAAGTCCACTACTTCCTCTAACACTTCCTCATTTAAATTTTTTGAAATCCCTCTAAATTGAGACTGTAATCTGTCATTGGACCCTCCAGCAATCCATTTTGAGTTGTATTCAGACCTAGCATGGACCAAGTTCTGCAAATTTGATTCAACCAAAACTGACTGTTGCATCTCTCCTTGTATTTCCACCCGAGATTCTTTCTGTTTACCATAACCCAATTTAATTAAATTAACAGCTGGCCCAGTTGGTGAAATTCTTGGATTATTTGAGATGGGCTCACTCCAGTCATCTGACTGGGCCTTTTCACTACTATTAAAATAATTACTCCTCAACCCAAGGCCCTGGTAGTCCCCGCTAAAATTCAAACCTTCCTCTGGAAATTCTGACACACTTTCTCCACTAGGTTGACCTTCTCCTACCTGCCACTTTGAATGCTGGCCGCCAGCCACAGCTGTACAATCATCACCTTCCAACCACGTGTCTACTCTACCTCTAGTATCCTCAACTAACATGTCGGATCTACCTACCCCTCCTGAACACCGATCTTCTTCCTCCTCTGTTGATGCAACAGCTCTGTACACACCACCGTTGAACTCTCTGCTGAAAAACCTTTTTGTTTTATACAAACCGACCCCACATTAATTTTAACTTTAAAAGATCTCCCATACAATCCCAATGTAACTGTTTCCGGTATATCAAAAGGACTGGCCACCCTCAACAGTGCCCTTGCAATCGCCATATCCTCTCTTCTGACCGTCGAATCGTGGATACAAATCAGCTTCCCCACCTTGTAACAAGCTTTTCCAAAAAGGAAACATTCCAACATAATAAGGGGACTCCAATTAATTCAACCGAACAATAGGCCATCAGTAAACCTTCCTCATTCGAAAGCGGATGAAGCCATTCAAACCAAAATGACAATTCCTCAAGTCTGCTCGACCAAGCCTCCTTTAATTCTTCCACCGAACCAAAGGTTAAAATACATGAGTTCCATGTATAACCCCATTTGGCTAACATGACCTTGATCCCGTCACTAGCCAGCCCCTTCAGCACTAGTTCCAAGTCGAAATGGGTTTTAATAATCCCTGTTAACGATCTTTTCACCCAGTCCGATTCATCCGTGGGGATATGCATCTCCCACAAATTCCTCTTCCCTGCATCCTTACTAGGAAGCCCCTCCCTAGTCTCTTTACTCAGCGGAACTTCCCTCAGCCCACCAGAGGAGACTAACGCATCCTTATATGATATTTCATCTCTCAATCGACAGAAAGACTCATTTCCAACACTTCTTCTCCAATTCACTCCCTTATTCAACATAACTTCTTCCCGATTGGAATTTCTACTAGCAGCTTGCCTAGACCTCTACTTCTGATACTTAGCTAGCTCGACCGATACTTTCTTTCCATCTATCCAAATACCATTAACATTTGCTACCGCCTTCTTCAAACCTTCCTCATTCGCAAACTGAACGAAAGCAAAAGTATGGTTTCTATAATTCGGCTTGTTAGAGTTACTCGGAATGTAGACTCGCAGTACGCTACCCTGTTGTTGGAAAATTTCCTTAATTGTTCTCCAAGTCACTCTCTTACTCAGATTGTCTACAAACACCGTCCAATCCTTTCCGAAGGATTGAAAACCTAAGGCACTCTCTCTCTCTCTCACTCTCACTCTAACACTCTCCATTTGCAAGAGAATCCTATAAGGTATTCTTTGTTCAGTTGAAATCTATTTAGTCTTGCTATCAGATTGTCTCCGATTTAGTCTTCTCACAAAATTTCTCTACTTTTCAAATGTTTTGATTTTGATTAAAATAATGCTTCGGCCTCGGATTGATGTTTAACTTGTTTACTAATTTTATTATTTAAATATATATAAATTATCTTAAAATTATAATTATGTACGTTGTCTGTGGAAACATTTATTAATCATTTACTTTTTATTAGATATAAATCAAATATTTTTATGATTAAATTGTACCCTACATTAGATGAGCCCGGGTCGCAAAATTTTTAACATAAACAAGTCTAGTTAAGGATGAGTATCTGATTGAGTTGAGTAAAAAAATAGAGTTATTTGAGTTGAGGAGTCATATTTTGTGACTCAAATTTAACTTAACATTATTCGAGTTTCTATACAAATTTTCTAATAACATTTTTAGTTTTATGGTAAGGATTGATTTTAAAATTTTGATTTTCTCACCCCATAATATACATATCTTCATATTCTTTTCACATTACAATGTTGTTTAATATATCAAATACAATATAAAATTATAAAATATATTTATAATATTATATTAAAAGGAAGATATCTTAAGGGTAAAGTATTGATTAAGGAGTCGAGGAATTAATGAAAAGAAAAGTATTGCAAACAATTGCAGTTGAAAAATCAAATTGAGTAAAATAAAAAGTTAAGGGACTAAATAAAAAAAAGAGATTACATTTTTAGTAAAAATAGGAATTGAAGTTACATAGGTATACTATAGTGGTATAGGAGTATGATGTTCAAATTTGATAAAACTGGACTTAAAATGAAGGATGGATTGAAGAAATAAGGAAATCACAAAAACGTTGAGGGATTAAATAAAAAAAATGTTATCAAAAAGAGAAATTGAAAGCAAAAATATTTTACGATGGTTTAGGAGTATGTGGTTCAAATTTGGTAAAAAAAATACACTTAAAATGAAGGAGGAATCGAAAGAATTAGGAAATCGGAGACTAAATCGCAAACCTGTCAAAATAGTAAGTTAAAATTTCGATTTTTCGAGTGACTCAAATAACTTGAATATCTCAAATTTTTATAAATAATTTTTTTGAATTGGATCGAGTGTCGCTCACCCCTAAGTCTAGCACACAATCATGTTAATTTTTTTTACAAAATGCATTTTTATGTTCTGATTCAGTTATAAGTCGAAAATGTACGTATAAAAAGAATTTCTAAAGGTACAGTCAGATGAAAAATTTTGAATTTTTTAAAATGTGATATTTTTTATTATTTTGTTTGGATAGACATTTTCTTAAAATTAATTTATTAAAATTTTATGGATTTTAAAAAATATAGAATAAAGTTAATAATAAAAAATATTTAATAGGTGTATAATTATATTTATAAAAATATATAAATAATTTTACTAACATAGAATATAAAAATATATATTAGAATTAAATGAAAATAATATTTTTGAGTTTATTTTTATTTTATTTTATATTAGTAGGTAGGTATATTAAATGAAATACGATTAAGAGAAATTTTTTAAAAATCTCTTGGCGAGATTTAAATAAGATATTTTCAAAATCTTCTCTATATATATTTTTTATAAATTTAAAATTATTTTTAATTAAATAAAATAATTTATTTTTAAGATTTCATGATCAAAGAGTGACACTGAGAAAATAATAGAGAGAATAGGATTGGTTTGGGTAGCCATTATAGGGGTAGAGATAAGGTTATGAGGGTAGTGAAAGAGCAGGCCCAAGACTTGACTTGGAGATGACGAGGCGTAATAGGAATCACGCCTTTGGTTTTCTTCATGATAACGTGGCAAATCCGGTTTTCTTTCTTATGGCGGCCGAGTAGTGGTCAAACGCTACCGACTTATGTTATAGACTGTCACTTGATGATTTCTGATATGCTCCTATTAGTGGTCAGGTGATCTTTTTAACCGACTTTGTCCACTTTTTTCATGCGATACTTATGCCAATTGAAGCGTTAAGGGGGGCTCCATTTCAATGACTTCCGACTATTCAACCTTGCCATGCTCAACAAGAATATTTGAGCTTGTCTCTAAGCCTCGGATAGTCTTATGGTAAGGGTTCTTGCTGTCAAATACTCGGTGATCGCCAATCTTTTGCTTGGCAAAGTATTTTCACTGCGTTGCGTGATGACTTTTTCTGGCGTATCGACATCAATAACTGGGTTCCTATCTATCAGGAGGTTGGGGTGGTACATCAATAGACCATCCCCGATAGAATTCTCTGCAGCAATATTTTTTCGCACATGTTATTTTACAGTGTCCTATCTCCTCGAAGGAAGCCAAATCCCTTATTTGAAGTGGTCACTTATCAGGTTCTTATTCAGTGAGATCAATTGGCTTCTATGCAGTCAGTCTAGTCCGCTCCCAACATCTCGATTGTGGCTCTTCTTATCGCGTTTGCCAACCCTGCCTCAATTTCGCATGTTTGTGTGGCGAGGCACTCCCTGTAGGATGCAGACTATTCCTTATTGGTGCATATGATGATTGTTGTTGTCTTTACGGTTCATCGGAGGAAACTGTTTCCCATGCGTTACATGATTGTGTCGAAGTATGTCCACCCTTGTCTCTTCCAATTTTGTTATGGGTGATGACTTGCGACACTTCAATTCATTCGGCTCTTGATTGGAGCACCTTATGGGGTCATTATCCATTTCCCCATTCACGACCTTACTGGTTCTCCTTTGAAAAATATGGCATCACCACAATATACTTTACCACGAATCTCGTAGATTGCATGATTGACACTTAATTTGTAACACTTTCATATCGATACGGGTTGTTTGATCTAATCCAATGTGTCACGTTTGGATCAACCGAGCGATCCAAAATAAAAATTTGAGAAACATAAAATTTTATCAGATCATGCAAAACCATAAAATAATTTCTAAATAAAATAACAAAATATAAATCCAAAAATTGTTCAAATATCAAAAAAGATCCAAGATTACATCGTATAAAAACAAATTTTAGATTTTAATATAAAAACAATATATGACCTACATGCCTCTTAATTATACTTGCATCGTACTCCTCAAGCAATGTAGAAGAAACTCCCATTACTAATGTTAATAACAGTACATGATCCATTCTTTAAACTAAAATGTTAAATTAAGGAATGAGTTTTAGGAAAAAAGTTTAATAATATAAAAACTATCAGATGATGCTACAAGTCACAATCAAATATATGGCAAAGCATAAAGTTTCATGGTGATATATTCATTTACAAGTTCCAATTAGGATTTGAAATTCATTAATCGATCCTCAAGGTAATAGTCAGGAAGTTTATAGATTGGAAAAATCGATAAAGATAGATTACAGAGATTGAATTGGATAGTTTAGTGTGTTTCATCGGTTCAAAGAAAAATGTACAAATAGTTTCAAATAGTAATTATTATTTTTTATGTAAAAACATAACTACAACAAAACAGGTTTTTAGCGACGTTTTTAAGTGCTGCTAAAAACCTTTGTGGCACAAAAACCAAAGCCATAAAAGGTAGCAATATTTTTCGTTCAGAAACGCCGCTAAAGGTTATGCTTTTTAGCGGCGTTTTTAAGTGCTGCTAAAAACCTTTGTGGCACAAAAACAAAAGCCATAAAAGGTAGCAATATTTTTCGTTCAGAAACGCCGCTAAAGGTTATGCTTTTTAGCGGCGTTTTTTTCAAACGCCGCTATTTATATTTTCTTTTGTGGTGTTTTGTCCAAAAAATGCCGCTAAATATTCTGACATATAGTGGCGTTCGTTCCCAAAAAAGCCACTAAATGTTATGTCATATGGTGGCATTTGTGAATGTAAAACTCCGCTATTGACTATGTATATAGTGGTGTTTTCTATATAAACGCTGCAAAAGATCTAGAACATTAGTGGCGTTCTCAAAAACGCCGATATTGACTATGTATTTAGTGGCGTTTTTTTATACAAACGTCGCGAATTAAAACTAATTTTTCAAATGTTGTTTTCTACTCTTTTGTTACCCAAATTTAACCTGTATCATTATCCAATAAACTTGACATCCATAACAACAAACTTAAATCCATAACAAGAAACTGAAATCCATAATAATAAATCAAAGTTTACATAACGTAAAATATAATGTAGTTCAACATTGTTAACTACTATAAACAATAATAACACATAAGATGGTAGACTATGGGGTTGATTTTGTAGTATCATCTGCATCATAGCATGAAGTTGATTTTGAAAGTCTTCACATTTTTTCTGATATGATGTTTCTCTCTCTGCTTCGCTTGCTTCAGTTTTGACTCCATTTCGATATTCGTCGCTTACCCTTGAAAAATGAGGGAAAAGAAAATAAAACTTAGAAAATTACATAATCTTGAACTAGCATGCACCTGCCTCGCATTTTTTCTTTTCCTTCCAAATTGAAATCATTTGTTTATACACATTAGAATGGAAAAGATCATCCACTCATTTTCTTTCCACTCACTTTTCCTTCTACCAACCACACTACATTCAAAATTTATTTTGAAATAGAATTTTTTTCACTTGAAATATTTCTTTATTCAAAATGTTATACCATAAACTTGAAATAAACTTTTTTTCACTTTATTTTGAAATATAATTTAGATGTTAAATTTAGAGAGAGGGAGAGAGAGAGAGAGAGAGAGAGAGAGAGAGAGAGAGAGAGAGAGAGAGAGAGAGAGAGAGAGAGAGAGAGAGAGAGAGGAGGGAGGGAGGGGGGAGAGAGGGAGAGGGGGAGAGAGAGAGGGAGGAGGGAGGGAGAGGAGAGAGAGAGGGAGGGAGAGAGAAGGGGAGGGAGGGAGGGAGAGAGAGGAGAGAGAGAGAGAGAGGGAGAGGGAGGAGAGAGAGGAGAGAAAATGAGAGAGAGAGAGAGAGAGAGAGAGAGAGAGAGAGGAGAGAGAGAGAGGGGGA
This sequence comes from Hibiscus syriacus, assembly GCF_006381635.1. Taxonomy (NCBI): domain Eukaryota; kingdom Viridiplantae; phylum Streptophyta; class Magnoliopsida; order Malvales; family Malvaceae; genus Hibiscus; species Hibiscus syriacus. The sequence continues at coordinate 7,151,979 of NW_024063194.1, forward strand.
GAGAGAGATAGGGAGAGAGGGGAGAGGGAGGGGAGAGGGAGAGAGAGGGAGAGGGGGAGAGAGAGAGATAGAGAGGGAGGGGGGGGGGAGGGGAGGGGGAGGGGGAGGGAGAGAGAGAGAGAGAGAGAGAGAGAGAGAGAGAGAGAGAGGAGAGAGAGAAATAGACAACATTCACTCATCATCAACTAAGAAGGAAGCCAAAAATGAGGTAATTAAATTTTACTTTTTGAGCTATTAGTTAAGTATTTTAAATACATATCAAATGATTGCCTAAAAAACACAAACAATAATGCCTAAAAAACACAAACAATAATGCATCTGGGTTCTGGCAATGTGACAAAGTTCAACATGCAATCAAGATAAAACCCAAATCACATCAATTAAAACAAAAGAAAAACTACTCAAAGGTTGCATTTCAGTCCTAAAATTTATGTAAAATGAGTTCCAAATTTATGTTTTCCAAACACTGCACAAATGAACACAATAAATCACAGCATAAGAATATATAGCTTTCTCCACAATCTTTTTCATTCTCAAATTAACTAATAAAATTGAAACCAACCAACAAGATAAGATTTTTATTGTGACAAGACCAGAGAATGCATGACAACACGTTTCTTCATATTTCAATATTTAATATGACTTGGCCATGCATTTGCTTAAATAAAAAAGGGAGAAAAATACATTTCTAAGCACAAAAAAGTCGGAGTGACTACAACAAAAGCTAGCTAGTAAAGATGATATAATCAAAGACGACCGAAATTAACTCCTTTAACTTGCTCCAAATCCTCATTCAAACAAGCATAAGAAATCCGGTAAGCAAGACATTTTCTTAGAAAACAAACAAAAAAGTGGGAAAAAGAAGAAAAACCTCGAGGATTGACGATGAAGACTAGATCACGGCAGTGGATGGGAGGAGATGCCGCGGAAGACGGAGTTGTCAGAGCAGGAACAGAAGCAGAAGAAGATGTAAACGGCGGGAATGAAAAAATAGGTGAAGGGTAAAAATGAAAAATGGTTAAAGGGGTTCAGGGCTTAGAAACTGTAAATTTGCGGCGTTTGTAACCGCAAACTAATGTACTAATAAATTGCGGCATTTATTCAAAAAAAGCCATTACATTATGAATCTCTTACGGTATTTTTTCAAAAACGCCATTATATATGTGTCCTATTACGATGTTTGTATAAAAACACCACTAAAGTAAGAGTCTATAGTGGCGTTTGTACAACAATGCCACTAAAGTACAAGTATTTAGCGGCGTTTTTACTTAAAACACTGAGAAATTTGTTATTTTGTGGCATTTGTTCTAAAAACGCTGTGATGACAATAAAATTACATGCGTTTGTTCTAAAAATGTCGCTATAAACTCATTTTGCTACGGTGATACTTTTAAAGAGACGATAAAGTTTAGTTTTAAAAAATCATCTAATTACACTCCACCTTAACACCAAAATATGTAGGTTTCCTTGAACTATACACCCACATGTACACCCGGTAAAGACCTTCTTCATATAGCATAAAAACCTACAGTAAGGACTTACACTGTGCATAAAGTAGATGAGCATGTGGTAAGATCATACAAGTCATAAACTAAGTCTGAAATACTTTCTCCAACAACAACCAACCCTAGAACAATAAAATAGTAATATCAAAAATCATCAATCAAGTATATTTTTTATCAGAAAATAAAAATAAGAGATTGTGTTTTTATTTAAGATAACAAAGTCATACTTTTAAAATTAGAGAGACCAATCTCATTTTTTAAAATAGAGAAAATACTCATGCACATGAAACACACTAGAAGATCCAAGTTATTTTTCAGAGGTACATGATAATTACCAGGAAGGTAACATAGAACTAATGCCAATTTTGAACTAATTTCATAAATGAGATATCTATTAAAAGGTTTCGATAACTAACAGATAAATCAAACATTCATAAAGTGCTACATCAGGATCATTTAGGATTCAAATATTTCAAAAGGGTATTTATGAAATTTTACGACATGATTTATCTAAGATTAAGATACACTAAGGGTGATTCCATCGTTTAGGCCATCATGGGAATTTTAATCATTTTGATTCTCGAAGAAATTTTGGTAAATTAACTCAATAAGGGTAGGTAAGTGACTTGTAATATTCAAGATTTGTAACAAATTATTAGGCTTTTGAGTCCGATCGATCTAAACTGATTCCAACACAAAGATACTTATCGAGTATTATAACAGGAACAATTCGAATATATTGATTTCTTAGTATTGAATGCATTATGAAGCTCAACAAACCTTATATACAAATTAGCATTGAACAGGTCTTGAGGAGATGTATTTGTATTTATACAATATCTATTTTATTATGGTATTTTAATAGTATCAAGGATGAACGATACACTTAGGTCGTATTCTATAACCTTTAGGGGTGGTACAATATTTAGGTTTATTGATATTTTTATAATTTATCTAAAGATGTTCATTTATTCCAGGTCATGAGGATATTTAGGTCATTTTAGTATTTGAGGGTAATTCAGACATTTCACTCGATTCAGTCACATATCGTCTAATTAATTGATCTCCAGACGTTTATTCAGGATTCATGGAATCTACATATTTTGCAATCCCGAAGGTTTGAAACTAGTTATCGGAGTTTGCCAAACAAATCAAGATTTTAACTAGTGAATTAATAGTTCTATCAGGTCAAATATAAATTCTAGATTATTTCCACTATCAGGGCCAATCCATGTTTCTTTTACGACTCAATGGTATTTTTCTAATTTCTCATTCAAGTATTTTAGATGTTAAATCTTTTCACAAGAATAATATGAGTCAAAGTTTTTGAGGTTAGCTATTTTATTAATTAATCATTAGCTTGAAATTTCCTATACGTCATATAATTTCTTAAACGAGTTGTAACACCCTCAGACCGATGCGGGTGATCTGATCCGATTCGAGGTGTCACATTAGGGCCATCGGAGAGGGCGTTTATCCCGAAATATCACCCTAACCCTATATATTTCCCTGTCAGGCACCGTTGAGACTATATTTTCCGATCTAACACCCTTTGCAGAAAGGCGCCCCCTTGTACTGCACTTTACGCCACGTGGTTTAAGGCGCGCCACCTGCACCGCACTGTACAAAATGTGTAAAAAACTCGGATGTTAATTTTATAAATATTTTTAAACGGGTGGCAAATACGAAATTAATTTATATTATAGTGATATTTGTGTAAATATGTCTGACAACTTCTTAAATAAACCGGCAGAGTCCTTTCCACGATAGTCCACCCTAAAATTTAAAATTAGTTTATAGTTTAAATGCACCGTTACCCTAAATTATATTATTTATATGGAATTTTCTCTCTAATATTTTTTGGAATGTTTTGTCTTTCTAAATTTATATAGTTACCTTTGTCTAATGTGTTAACTCTGTTAAAAAAAACTAATGGTAAATTATATATTTAGTCACTTATTTATTTGTGTGGTTCTATTTTGGTTAGTCAACTATTTTAATTTTCAAAATCATCGTTAAACTTAAGTTTTTGTTTCGTTTTAGTCATTCAGTTCGATTAGATTTATTTTTTTAAAAAATTTACAATATATAAGAATTCATTTATATAACATATTTTTTACTCAATACATAAATTTAATGTATAATAATAAATAAGATTATAACGTAAATAAAATAAGATTATAACGTAAATAATATACGACATATTTAATTTTTAAAATTTTAATAAAAATATTAAATTATCTATTTTGTAAATATACATGTTTGAATAAAATTTAGGCAGTTTTCTTAATAATTTTTCGTGCTTCTTACTTTATAACAGAACTTTCTTCATCTCTACAATTTTTAAATTTCAATTACAGCTTTTTTTTTTAATAGAAGGGTAATAACTCAAATTACAGCGGCCACTCAACAAACATACTTATGCCATGCACGATCCATCATTTTCCATGCTCATAACTAGCGATGGGCATGGGTCAGGCTGGGTCGAGTTTTTGGATCACCCGACCCGACTCGAGAAGAAAGGGTACTCGACCCGTAACCCGACCTAATCCGACGAAATTATACTTTCACCCGACCCAACCCGATCCGATAACAATTAAGAAAACCCGACCCAACCCAACCCGATCCAATTTGATTTTTTATTTATTAAAACTCACAAATTTTTTAATTTAAAATATAAAAAACACTTAAAATAATTGTTGGAAGCCACACCTTAATATCACGCTTGGTCGACCTCGATGACTGCCATAAAAACGTTGTCACTTGCCCTCTACACTTTGAAAACCAAACCCAACAACAACCCCAAAGATTGCGCTGTGTGTCTATTGGAGTTGGAAGACAATGAATATGTCCGAACACTCCCCGTTTGCTCGCATGCGTTTCACGTGGATTGCATTGACTTTTGGTAAATAAAAAAGGAGGGAAAAACGTGAAAAATCATTAAAAGGAGTTTAAAAAAAACTAAAATAATCGTTGGAACTGCAAAAATCATTTAGTGATAGTTAAGCAATCACACTAACCTCATTAAATAAACAATTAAAAATGCAGGCCAAGTACAGATAAGACTACGCATTACGGGGAGGGGAGATTTACAATAATGCTGACGTTTTTACGCAAATGTTATCATAATAGAAATTAATTAAGTATTTGGCATCCGTTTAAAAATATTTATAAAATTAGCACCTGGATTTTTTACAGATTTTGTAAAGCGCGGTGCAGGGGCGCGCCTTCGACCACATGGCGTAAAGCGCGGTGCAGGGGGCGCCTTCATGCAAAGGGTGTTAGATCGGGAAATATAGTCTGAACGGTGCCTGATAAGGAAATATATAGGGTTAGGGTGATATTTCGGGATAAACGCCATCGAAACAACCCATAATAAAAATCTGGGAAAATTTAAATTTTTTGTTGAAACACCTAAAATCATAAAACAATTTATAAGTACAAAAGTAGAATTTAACAATATTCATAAATGAAACATTTTCTAGCCTCATATATAAAATCAAATTACAAACTACATGCCCCCTAATCAAATGCACCGTACTCTACAATCAACGTTGGTGGAACTCCTATATTGATGTCGATAGATGTACTGGTTTGATTCTTTTAACCTGAAATGGTGAGTAAAAGAGTGAGCTTTGGGAAGCTCAGTAATACATAACTACCAAGTGATGCTAAAGGACATGCAGATAAAATGAACATAATAAGTTTTCCTTATTGACTCAGCCGTCTACAAATTTCCGTAATGAGCTGAGGTTTCAGTGATATTTCATCAGGTAAAAGCCATGAAGATTTCAGTTCATAGGAAACATTTAGAGTACTAAGTTTTCAGGAAATCGGAATACGATGTCTAGTGTCCTCTAACCACAACCAGTGTAAAGGTACAAATCTTTTTTTTAAAATAGTAACATTTTAAACCATATTTTTAAAAACCATAGTAATACCCTCCAACCGAACATCGTTATGCAGTTCCTCAGAATTGCATCCATAAAGACTTACCCTAAGCACACAGCAGAGGATCCACCCTAAAGGAATGCCTTGGGGCCTATAGGCCTACCCAAGGGTCACCTTGGGTCTATAAGGGTTTACCAACTTGATCAGAGCTGAACCTCCATACTCCAGAATCCTACCCATACAGTATCTAGTATAAATCAGATTTAACAGTAACAGTAATATTTGGATTGTGATCCAGTAAAATCTCGTAAGCGTGACAATGAAATAAACCATATAATTGCCTTCCACTCGTACATCATATTTAGTCCCATGATTAACCAAATGGAGTGCCTTTGGGCCTGAGAGCCTACCCAAGAGAGTTTCTCGGGGCCTTGAAGTCTACCCAAAGGTCACCTTAGGTCTGTAATGATTTACCAGCTTGATTAGAGATGAGCCTCCATACTCCAGCCTACGAAGATAATGTCCTAATAAAATATTTCAAGCAGTAACCAATAGATTTCATGATCCATAAATCAAGAACGGTCATATTTTTCAGTGAAAATAGGAAACCAGATAACACATTTCAGGTAACCATAGTTCATAAACCATTAGATTCCATGATCCATAAATCAAGAACGATCATATTTTATAGTGAAAACAGGTAACCAAAGAACATATTTCAAGTAACCATAGTTCATAAATCAGTAAATCAGTGATTTTGGAAAATCATGTTTAAAACAGGTAAAACATTTACATGTCACATAAGGAATACATTAGAGGATCCAGATATTATTCAGAGAAACTTGGTATTGATCAGGTAGGGAACCATGAAACTTTTGTAATTTAATAGAATTTCAGAATCAAGATCCCTATAAAAGGGGGTTTGATAGCTAACTGATTATTCGAGAAATGATTTATCAAGATCATACAATATTCATATATTTTTCAGAGGCACTAAGCAATCAAGAAGGTACTTATAATCTTTTGCACTAGAGTTACTAAAGATTTCAAATATGACAGGAGTGATTCCATTTTTCAGAAGATCAGGAGCATTTTAGACATTTGGTTCTTGGAGAATTCTAAGTAATTTAATATAATAAGAGTAAAGCAAGGATTTGTGGAATTTATGATTATATATTGAATTATCACGGTTTTGAGTCCAATTGAACCAACGATCATAATATTGCGATACTTGTCAATCATTCGGACCGTGATACTTCATTATTATTCACTTCTTATTACTGACTGCACCAACTGATCTGATCAATATCAGAATCATCTTTGACTAGTTCTTGAGGAGACAAATAGGTATTCCGTTGGTATCTTGTTTGTAATGGTTTGATGTGGATGATTACCGACCTACTTCAGGGTTTTGTGTTTATTTAGGTTGTAATCCTGTCTCAAGGGCCTTTAGGAAGCAGCAGGTTGTTTCTCGGTTCACAACAGAGGCTAAGTATAGGAGCGTCGCTTGTGTTGCTATAGAGGTTATTTGACTTGAGTCCTTGCTGAAAAAACTTCATGTTATTCCTGATGGTTGATTTGTGCTATGGTGTGATAGCTCTAGCGCTTATTCACACTAAGTTTAAGCATGAGGAAATGGACTTGTTTTTTGTTCAAGAAAGGGTTGCCTTTGGACAGCTTGTAGTCAATAAGGTTCATGCATGTGAACAAGTGGTGGATGTGTTAACAAAGCCTCTATCTAGTGTTTTTTTTCTCGGCTAAGAAGTGAGCTTGTTGTTTTTCAAATACCTTTGAGGTGATAAGAGGTATATTCTTTCTTTTTTGTTTTCTTCTTTCTGTTTGTTGTTTTTGAAGATTTTTTTGATATTTTTGGATTAGAAGTTGAGAAAGGATGGTGAATTTAAGGATAGTACTATGTGCAGTTAGCTTATGATGTGTTGCATTAGCATAAGATTGACGCAGATGAGTCTGGTGAATTGTTAGGAGTTTGTTAGACAGTTCTAACAGATCATTCTCCCTCCTCTTGTTTCTATATAACCTGGTCCTCTGTTGACGATATTATAGGCTTTCTAAATCAATAAACTCAGAGAATGCCACCTCTCTTTTACTATCTTCACACAGAACACTTTAAATTATTTTTGACATATATTTTTTTTGTTTATAAAACTAATTTAAGACTTTAGAAAAAAATAATCCAGGAATAATTGTTTTTAATTTTTATAAAATCAATTCTTAATTATTTAATGTTATATTAAAATTGTTTATAAATCTAACGATTTAGGTTGTGATTTGTTGGGTTAGCTCAATTAAAGAAAAATTTATTATTATTTCGTCTTTATAAATACTTGGAAAAAAAAATGAGAGATGCAACCTGAGTAATCAATCTATGATTGCACTGCTCATCTAATTTATCAAGGGAATATGCATAAGCATCAAGCAATGTGAGTCAAACTAATAAAGCATGCTCTAACTAGGGGTGAGCATTCGATCGAGTTGAGTCGATTTGAGTTAAAAAATTTTGAGTTATTTGAGTTGATGAGTTGTATTTTACAACTCAAACTTAACTTGAAATTTTTCGAGTTGATTCAAGTTATTCGAGTTTCTATACTAATTTTATTATAATTGTTTATAGTATTATGTCAAAGAATTGTTTCATTTCTTTGACTTTCTCTAATCATGTAAGATATATATATATATATATATATATATATTCACGTTATAATGTTATTTAATATATCAAATGCAACCTAAAATTATGAAATATATTCATAATATTATATTTTAAAGAAAGTACTTTGAAGGTAAAATATTAATGAGAGTATAAAGGAGTCAAAGAATTGATGGGAAGAAAGAATTTGCAAACAATTATACTCAAAAGACCAAATTGAGTAAAATATAAAGTTTAGGGACTAAAAAGAGAGAGTATATTTTAATAAAAAAATAAGAATTGAAAGTTACACTGGTAAAAAAAAGAACTTGTGGTTCAAATTGAGTAAAATATAAAGTTAAGGGACTAAAGAGAGAGTATATTTTTTAGATTGGTAAAAATATAGAGAAAATAACCTCAGTGACCAAAAATGCCTTATAATATACGATTTTAACCAACTTTTTTTGGATTTGTCATAGTCGAAGTTCGCGTTGCGATTTATTCCAAGTTCGTTGCGATTTATTCCGCGTTGTCCAAAATCGCAACTACTGGTGGTATTGCATTTGTTTCTTAAGAATTTTCTCTAAAAAGATCAGTATTCGCGCGGACGTGTCGAAGACACGTATTACCACGACCACGACCACGACCACGACCCGACCCGACCCGACCCGAGACGAGACGGACGGCGGCGGCGGCGGCACGCGAGAGTCCCCCTTGTTCTCTATCACTCAACAAGGAAGTGGGAAAGTCAAGCCTTAAATATCATTCCCAATAGTGTTTCTAATACTATGTGAGATTGAGCATTACCAACACTTGTTTCCAATACTATGTGATTATTCAAGAAACAATTAACAATCATGCACCTTAAAACATACTTATAATTGGATGATCAAGTGGATATAGTTTATTCTTTTAATATAATATAAAATAATAAAAAGTTGAAAGCAAATCGTATTAATCCACGTTAGGGGTGTTTATCGAAATTTTCATTTAATAAATTTTTCTTTATTTAATAAAATTTTCATTTAATAAAGAAAATTTCCAGTGGTCGACCCCACCTGGTTAAAATTTTTTATTATCATTTAATAAAATATTACCATATAGGGGTGTTTATCATTTTTAACTGAAAATTTTATTAAATGAAGTTCTAAAAATATTGGAAACAGCTAGCAAGTTGTGAAAGAATCTATTATTTTGGTGTTGTGAAAGAATCTGGTATTAAATTCTATCTATCAAACCCATAATGGAAATCAAATCATGATAAATTCTTTCCTTAGTCACATAACTATTGTTAGCTGGTACCATCCGAAAAGGTTGGTTATGGGTTATCTTGGTGTTTTTCATATATGCAAGGCAGTATTTGGGTTTGGGTAGGATGGGCACCTGCCTAAGGCCCGGACGTTTTATAATGTAATATTATATTTTGTAAAATACCGTTTATTTAGTTATAGGGTTCAAATCTTTTTAATACGTGTTATTAAGGGTTTAATTTTTTTAATATTTATTATCATGGTTCAATTTTTTTTCTAATATTTATAATTAGATGTCTACTTTTATAATTTATTCTTTTCTAATATTAGTATCTAACATTAGTTATTAAAGGCCTAAATTTTTTCATTATATATATCAGGAGTCCAATTTTTTCAATATTTGTTATTAGGGACATATTTTTAAAATTTAATTTCCTTTTTAATATTTATTCGTTATTAGTCTATTTTTTTAATAGTTTTTATTAGTGGTCCATTTTTCTTTTAATAGTTGTTGTTTTGAGCATACTCTTAAAATTTATTTATTTTTAATATTTGTTATTAGAGACAGTTTTTCAATACTTGTTATTATGAAATTGTCCTTAAAATTTATTTGTTTTAATAATTATTATTAGGAACTAATACTTAAATAATGGTATGTAATCACAACAATGACAATTATGTAGCGATAAGCGACACCATCTGAAACTGCGATATTCACAATTGTTATGTTCAATAGCATATGTTATTAAAAATTCACAACCATGATATTTACCGTGATTGCAATATCATTTGTTATGTTCACAATAGTGATAAACACAACAATGTCAAAAGCACAAATGCAAACTATTATTTAATTCTTTGATTATGACTTAATATTTTAGTTCGCTCGAGGACCACCAAGATTTCATAAACGGGCGTGGATGTATGTAAGGTATTGATATATGTTTATTATAAATATTTACAATTTATTATGAGTTTTTTCAGGTAATTGTAGGGTAGAGTTTTATCCTTACACTCATGTCCGGAAATATGCTTGACACGGGTGTCTAAATTAATTATTTGGGTAAACTACTTATTTGGTCATTCATTTATTAATATTTTTAAAATATCACATCACATTTTGAATTTAATTATAATTCTATTATGAGGGGAGGGGAAGAGGGATTTTAGTAGGTTAAAAATTTATTACTTAGATGAATATAGAAAAACAAAGATAAATAATTTGACCAACCAATTAAATCAAATATAGTTGACCAACTAACATTTGAATTTTAAATATATTATATATATTTATTGTGTACCATTATACAAATCGACTAGTTTTTTCTGGTAGCGCTATTATTCCGTTAAATAGTTAAGTGACATTAGTGACATTAGTAACTTTCTTAGGGTTTGAGTATGCTTCATTCATTATTAATAATAAAAATCTATTACTTTTATTAAGCGCTATGAATGGGATAATATTCCTATTTTTTATATTAGTTCAAATAAGTTTTTTTTTTACTGAATTGATGTCATTAATTTTTTTATAATATAAAAGTAGCTAGTTTTATTAAAAGTAAAAAAAAATATTCAAATTACAATGAAGATTTATAATTATAATCCTAAACGAAACACATAATAACTATATTTTTCTATAATCATTAAGACAAGAAACTAGTCACTTAAGATCACACAATGATCATATAAGGAAAAGGTAAAAAAAAATAACCAAATAAACTCGAATGAAAGATACAAATAAATTTGATTGATCAGTAAATGAATCATAAAAAGAGATCAAATTATTGAAAGATAATCGAAAAAGCACAAATCAGAATTGAGCAACATGAGAAAATTATCCATTTAGCAAATCACAAATCCAAATCTAATCTAAGGATCCCAAATGATAGGATATGACAGCAGATTGATGAATGTTTCTTGAATGTTAAAGAATTAAGCCTAGGAATCTATATTAAATCAAAGAACAAGCTTGAGATGGTTTAGGGCTCTTATTGCAAAATAGAGTTCTTGAAGGGGTAAGTTGTTGGAAATCAAACAAGAATGTTATTATTAGTTTAATGATGATTCAAGAACATCAATTGAATGAGGAGAACACTGAAAGATGAATCAAACACGAAATAGCAAAAATTGATAAAAGATGAACGACGAACTCCCTTAGGCAGTTTAGAAGTTAACGCACAATCCTTAGGGTTCTTAATTGGGTTACTAGAAATTTCAAACAATAACAAGAGATTATGGACAAGAAAATGGAAATTAATGAAAGGATAAACAAAATAAACAAACGGATAAGGATAAGGACAAGAACAAGAACACTTAGATAAATTAGGGTTTTTAGCAAAAAACGTTCCTAATACAGAATCAAACAAAAAATGCTTGTAAGAAAGATAATGTGATAACGATGATGAATATGTAAAAAGAATTATGAAAAGATAAATAAAAGGATGAAAGAAATTGAATTGAAAATTCCCCCTGATATGTATGGTGATGGTGTGAACTAGGGTTTATGGTGATGTAGTTGGTGTGAATGATAATAATGATGGTATATTGATGTCCTAATAACCTTCCTAGCTATAATTGACTAGAAAAATTTGGTATTTGACTCTAAACATCCCTCATAATCTCAATAAAGAGGCAAACTAGAGTGTGAAGATCTCTCTCATGAAGAACTTGATGAACTTAGTCATAAAGAATGCTTCGAAAGGCACAAGGCTATCAACACTTGCAAAAATGTACTCGCATTGAATTATTATTCAAGAAAGATGTGTTTTACAATCGTGACAAAGCCTCTTTTTTATAGGGTGAGAAGTTCCATGAATTTAATTAACTAATGAATAAAATAACAATAAAATCAAGAAGTAGCATTCTTGTAGGAGTTGTATGATAGTCGACCATGAATGTGAGCTATTGATGAAATTTATAATTCAACGATTGTAATAAAAATAATGGCTTGAAAGAAAGACTTGGTCTTTAGCTATTGGATCTTATGGATGAGCTAGATTGAGCTTCTAGAAGGTGGTGGCATGATAAGGAGAGGGTGAGGCGACTAGGGTTTTAGGGATATAAACAAATTACCTTTCTAACCTTATCCTAACTAATCCAATGAAAGGAAGTTGAGTTGTTTGTCCCCTTTTAAGGGAATTTAAAGGTATTTTAAAGATTGTCTTAGAGTACATCATTGTTTAGTTATGAAGTTGTTTCAACTTGAGTTGTGATGATCCAAGTAGATGTGGGAGGAATGAGTGATGAATTTTCTTCATTTAATTCTTCAATCTCTATATGGGTGTGTAGGACCTTGATGATGAAGGCTTGAATTGCAACTTAAAGTCTGTCTTTGAGAAGCTTGGACCTGGCTCGTGTGATTGGACCAAGTGGAGAGTTAGTCCATCTTCCTTTTACATGTGGTGCGTGGTACATCATGCATGTATAATCTCCTTCTCCTTAAAAAGTTTCGATCACGAATCTAACACATAAAGAGCTATTAGTTAGAAACATTAAATAATGCACTTACATCATACTTACCTACGAGATCAATGCGATAGGCATTGTCATTGATTCTCTCAATGAGTTGAAATGGTCTATTGCCTCGTAAGTCTATTTTATATTTCCTTTGATTTGGAAATCTTTCTTTTCACTTTTGAATCCAAACCCTGTCACCAGGTTCAAAGACAACATGACACCAGCCTTTGTTAACTTTGTTCATGATTACCTCATATGTTTCTTCATCCTTTGCTTAGCTTTGGCATGTATGGAATTAATCAATTCTATTTTTTTCACCCGTGCTAGCAATGTGATCTAAAGACAAAGGAATGAGATCTAAAGTAATTAGTGGATAAACTATCTCAAATGGAGAGTAACCAGTAGTAGAGTGAATGAACTGATTATAAGCAAATTAAAAAAGTTAAACATTCTTCCTATTTACAAGTATTCTTACCTACAACCATTCTAAGTAAATAACCTAGAATTTAGTTTATTATTTACGGATGAAAAATGTTAGAATATAGAAGTTTTGTACCTATTTTGCCCAACAATACATTCCAAAAGTGACTTGTGAACTTTGTATCATGATTAGATACAATAGTATGACGAATGTCATGAAGTCTTACCACTTTTCAAAAGAAGAGATAGGCAATATGTGTGGTATCATCTATTTTATGACATGGAATGAAGTGTGTCGTCTTTGAAAACATGTCCACCACCACAAATATATTATTTCGACCTTTCTTGGCACGATGTAAACCAAGAGTAAAGTCCATAGACAAATCAATCAAAGGAGACGATGAAATTTGTTAAAGGAGTATAAAAATCATCAAGATTTACCTTAGACTTGACTTGTTTACACCTTATGCATGAAACATATACCTTATCCACATTTTTCTAATATTCGACCAAAATAAGTGTTCCATGACCATATAAAGGGTCTTGTTAACGTCGAAGTGACCCATTAAGTCTCCTGAATGTCATTTGTGAACCAATAACTCTCTTAAAAAGCCTTGTGGAATACACAACATATTTTTCTAAAAAAGGAACCCATTTATAAGATAAACCTTGTTAAAAATACCTTCTAAACAATGGTTGTATACATTAGAAAAGTCTAGGATAATAGGATATAAATATTTAACATGTTCAAAACCCAAAATAATATCATGCATTTGAGTTATGAGAGCGTACCTTCAAGATAATACATTGGCTACTATGTTATCTTTACCCTGTTTGTATTTGATTATATAAGGAAATGATTCAATGAATTCAATCTATCAAGCATGCCATTTTTAACTTATCTTGTCCATTTAACTACTTTATTGATTCATGATCCGTGTAGATGACAAACTCTTTAGAAAAAAGGTAGTGTTAACTTCTAGTGCACGAACTAATGTCAGGAGCTCTTTTTCATATGTGGAGTGTGCACCTTTCAACTTTCACTAAATTAAGTGATATTTTTCTTTTCCTATATAAGAATTACGCCTATGTTTATACCTGAAGGCTCACATTCTAACTTAAAAGTGTTAGAAAATTAGGAAGATGAAGAATAGGAGCAAAACAAAGCTTACATTTTTAGAAGTTCAAAAGTTTCATCTTGTGACTTACCCCATTTGAATTCTACTGAATTTTTGATGATTTCAGTTAAAGGTGCGCTAATGGTGGAAAAATCTTTGACAAAGTGGCGATAGAAATTTGTTAAGCCAAGAAAACTCTTACCTCAATGATGAAAGATGGCATGGGCCATTTTTTTATTATCATTACCTTTTCATCATTGATATGGATTCCATGTGCTCTTTTTTAAATCCTAAAATGATAAGCTTATCATTACAAAACACACATTTGTTCATGTTAGCATATAATTGTTCTCGTCTAAGAACTTAAAAAACCATTAGAACATGAACGAGATGAGAATACATAAAAGATGAGTAAATAGGAATATCATCGAAATAAAAAACAACATACATACATATGAACTCCTTTAGGACATGATTCATGAGTCTTATGAATATGCTCAGCGCATTTGTGAGGCCATAAGGTATAATTAGCTATTCGAATAATCTGAACATAGTCCTGAAAGGTATTTTCCACTCGTCCCCTTCCTTCATTCTAATTTAATGATATCCATTTTCAAGTATATCTTTGTGAAGGTGCATACTCAATGAATTTCATCTAACATATCATCTAGGGGTGGAATAAGATGCATATACTTGATTGTTATTCAGTTGATAGGTGGATAATCTATACACATTTGAAATGTTCCCTCTTTATTTGGTACCAGGATCACTGGAACTACACAAGGACTAAGGCTTTAATGGATGTAGCCTTTTTACTGTAAGACTTCTCTTGTATTTGACATTTTGTATAACATATATTTTTTCTTTGTATATTTAAATCTTCCATTGCTTGTATACTTAGGGCTTGCCTAATTATCAAGCATTTTCCATCAAAATTGTCACTAAATGAATCTGTTGAGTCATTTTTCTCAATAAGTTCAGGATAATGTTTATCTGATTCTAATGTATAAGCATCATCCTTTTAGATAATTAAATTTCTCACAATTAGACAATCGTGACTGACATGATCATATCCTTTACATTTAAAACATAAAATATCTCTTATTTGGGACTTTTAGGGTTTGTAATCATGTCTTTATTATCCATCTTAGGCTTTTGACTCTCTCAATCTTCTTATCCCTCGATTTCTTTATCACGACAAAAGGTGGAGTAGTAGAAGTAGGAGGGTTTGAATTACCTTGGTATTGCTTATTGAATCAAAACCTTCTATTTGTTTGGCTTTTGATTAGTGATTTCTTTATTTAGTGCATCTTTAAAGGTTGAATAGTCTTTTAAATCATGCATGTCAAGGATGTTTTGATTAAGTCCAACTACAAATCAGTTCATGGAGTCCTATGGATCTTCATGTATTTTTGCCCTATGTATTGAGGACTTCATCTCTTTATAGTATTCTTTCATTGTCTTTCGATTTTTTTCTTAATATTTGAAGTCATTGTTTAGTTCGGAACAAATTACTCTCGCGTCTGGTGTTTGAGTCCATTCCATGAAGTGATGTTGTTTCCTTCTCTTTCAAGTTCTGCTCTTTTCAATTGTGTCCATCATGTTAGTGCATAATGTGTGAACTCTATAGTGAATAAGATTACATGTTCTTATAGTGGACAAGTGTAGTAGGAAAAAATTAGGTCCACCTTGCTTTCCCAGTCAAAGTATGTGTCTGGGTCATATTCACCTTTGAAGGGAGAAATAATGACTTTTGGTTTTACAAAGATTTCCCTATCCCGTGTAGGCAATCAATGACATTAATTTCCTCATATGATTAATCTTTCTTGTCGAGGTGGGTTGTTTTCATTGATGTTTTCTTGTTGATGAACTCTGTTGTTCATGTCAGCTAGTTGATTCCGAATGTTCGACATTGTATCTATTTATTGTTGAATGGCCAAAAATATATTCATTTGTTGTTTCATTGTCTAAACAATAGTTGTTAATAATGTTATTGGTTTTGGCACATTGTCGAGCTTTACTGGTTGAATGTTCGGAAATTTGTTCTTGTCTTTTTTCATCATGAAACTCACAACACTCAAGGAGAATTTAAGTGGAAACAAATCAAAGAAAACAAGAAACTTCACAAATCACTCCATAAAAGTAATACACCATGAGGTAATTAAGTCAATCATGTACTTTTTAAAACTCTCTTACCAAAAAGTTGATCAATATTTGTGTTGAAGTTCAATCTCTACAAAGATGGAAAAACACTTGGTAGATCTAAGAAGTCAAACAAAGGTTAACAATCTAATTAGATGAAAATTCTAGGAGAGAAGTATAAAAACTATTTTGATCCTACTAACACAAGAAAAACGTGTTAACTGATTTAATAGAACAAAGAAGGAAAAAGAAATCAACTTAAAGCACTAAGAATGATGAAAAGTAAGAAAACCAAACCTAAAAAACCTAGAAATCACATAAGAAACTTCAAAAATGTGTTTGAAGGGATTTTTGATGTCCAAATGGACTGAAATTTTAGGTGAAGATATATCTTTTAAATTATAATCAACCTATAAAAATAGAGTCCGAAAGACATTCAATTTTATGTTTTGGAAAATTGTGAATGAAGAAACCTAAAAACTGATGTTCAATCTTGAGTGATGCTTTTGAAGAGGTCTCTGGTGTTCGAATAATCTGGATTTTTAATTGGAGACCACTCTTATAATTTAGAATTAACCTGTAAAAAATCAACTTCAAATTCATTCGTTTGCATTTTTTGCATTTTTTTATTTTTGTCACATTTTTTATCCTTTTCCCTTTTCTTTTTGATTAAAAACAACAAACTAATAAGAAAGAATTTAAATAAAATCAAAATAACTTGAAAAGAATCTGAAATAATTCAAACATTGCGAACTAGCTCTGTTGGGGTACCCTGGTGGTTTATGTGTGCATTAACAATCAAGATTGCTTTGTTCTGTCCAAGAATCAATCTAAATCTTATATCAATTGATAGAAGATGACATCAGATTGATGAATGTTGCTTGAATGTTGAGGAATCAAGCCTATGAATCTAGACTCAATCAAAGAACAAGCTTGAGATAATTTAGGGTTCTTATTACAAATTAGGATTCTTGAAGGGGGAAGTCGCTGAAAATCAACCGAAACACCACGACATATTCGAATAAAGGCGATGAAAAAATTACCCACAACGGACGGACGAAACGACGATGGTGGACGATGAACTCGATTGGGTTTTGGTCAAAAATGGCCAGGGAACACAATACTGGGGGAGGTGAGGCAAATCGAGGAGAAATTGACTGTGGTCGATGGTTTTTGACGCACACTCGATCATTGATTCTCGAAAAAATGATGGTGACCCATGGCAAGGGGATTGAGGCTGCCGATCACGACGGTGGGGTTAAAATGCCACAATGGCAGCCAGAGCGAGCAAATCGATGAGGGCGAGTCGAGCGGTTTTCTTCTTATTTGTTACGGACAACGACCGTTTCTAGAGGTTGAAAGGTTGGTTTAAGATTTTCGGTTGTTGTCAAGCTCGTGGACATGGCGGTGCACTTCACCACCGATCGTAGGTGGCTGGCTGAAGGGGCGGCGATGGATGGTTTGGTTTGTGTTTTCTCGAAGGGGGTTTAGGTACTTGGTTCACGAATGGGGGAAGGGTTTTTCTGGTTTTGGTTTTTAGTTTTAATCCAAACCAAATTATTATAAAAATATATTTTATTAAATAAAACACTAATAGAAGCCTAGCCTAGTGTCTAGGGCATGGGTGCTTATAACTTTAGGGTCACATGTTCAAACCTCCTAACTACCCCTTTATTTTAATTTTGGTGTCAGTTGATATTTTTTGGTATGACAAAATTATGGGGCTAGTCCCTAAACTACCTATATATTCAAACTTGACCAAAAATCTTTAGAATTATTCATTTTAGTCCCTTAAAATTTTGCCTCAACTTCAGGGTGTGATAGCTTAAATCTCAATCAATCTAACACTACTACTTTCAATCGCAATATTACTATCTAGAAACGTCAATTCCTGAGACAAAAACTCACAATACAAGAATTCGTATCCAAATGTTACCCATACAAACACGAATAACACCTTTGAGATATGAACACCCTATTCTCAATGTGGAAATACACAAGATGGTCTTCGACAACCCAACATGAACAAGGCAAATCACGGGCGAAGCACTTAACTCAAAAACTCTCTAAACTATTGGAACATTCACCAAATCAAATGACATTACCAAGAACTCATGAATACCTTAGCACATCCAAATGAAATTTCCTTCACATCTGACTCACAACCAATCAACTGTTAATAGCCCGATCGTAAATCAATCTTTAACAAAGACCTTATCTCTTCAAAACTTAACCAAACAAAACATCAATCCTTGAAGAGGGTATCGATTCAAGATCATGAACTTATTCTACTAACGATATTCAACTCACTTACGTATTACGCCATCCTCCTTCACAATTAACACGAGAGACATTGCTAACCAAGCACTTCCCACTAACCATTAACCTTCTTCCTGAACACACACTTCTAGAAACACTTGTCCAAAGAAAAATCATGATCCAACAAATTTATGACCCAAACTTCATTTCTTCTAATGGAAACCCCAAAACCCTACTAAAACCACACCTGAAACTCATTAACAGTCTGAATATCTTACACATGTTACTCATTACCAACCGATTTAAATAACCAAAGTATTTTATCAACAAAATCTATCAACTTACTTGCCTCCGGCGCAAGAAAAACATAAGAAAGAATTCAGATAATTTATTGATAATTACGAAACTAAAATCAATCCAAAACCAACACAATCACACATAATAATCCGAGATTTTGATGCACTTAATTAACAAACTTACTATTTCACACACTAATAATTTCATAACTCATAACGACACTTCTAAAAAATGATCTGAACTGCAACACTTATGAACACCTATCATGGTCTCTTATTTACTTTATCGACCAAGATACTACTACCAAGACACTGATACGACCATAGTGACGTCACTGGACTCAACTGAATTATCTAATCAAACAATAAACACTTTCATATAGTGTGGATGCGTTGAACCACAAAAAATAATCCAATCATATCATATGAGTGCAGCAAATCGTATAGCATCACAAGTTATACACATAATCATAATCTCGAATACGACGAATCCAATAACTTAACAGATTAAAAATAATAAATTCAAAGGAAAATGAACCAATTAACTAATCGGAATATATATGGAAATGAATTCAATGTAAAAATATCAAATTTAATAATCAAAGCATCCATATAACAAAACCTGGAGTGAGAGAGACATTGGGTGATCAATGGCAAGATAATGAAAAATCAAAACTTTTACGAGACAATATGGTTCCCAAATTTAACCCCGACACACATTGAAAAAAAAATTAATCATAGCTCTTATACAACCAAATGTAACACCCCACACTCGTCCACGTATAATGACTCAGGCGCATTGAGTGTACATTAGATTCCGAAGCAAATCAAAAAAAACAAAACCTAATCATGCAAACTAATCGAAAATAATAAAAAATAAAAATTCATCATGCAATAAAAAACAATGATATATAACATAATCATGCTTACAAAAATTATACAATCATGCATCACATGATATATGTTATTAACTATATAAGGGTAAAATAGTCATTCCACAAGTCATTATAAAATTCATGGAAAAAGTGGAATTAAATTTACCAATTTGCATTTCTAACCTTTAATTAGTCACATGCAAAATTTCAACTTAATCGAACATCATTTGGAGACCGAATTGAAGATGCTAAGCTTAAGGGCTAAAACAAAAACTTTTCAAAATATGCAAATAACACAAAAAACATGAAATTGAAGGTTGCATTATGAAATTAGTTATAATATATAGTCATAGAAAAAATTTCAACCAAATTTGACTTAAAACCAATCTTTAATTAAGAAATCAAGTTATGGACCAAATTGAATACATTTTAAAGTTTAGGGATCATCCAAGAACTTAGAGAACACTTTAGGCCTTTAATAAATTCTATTTTACCTATTTTTATTGAGTAAACAACAAAAGGATCAATCCCTTTTCAAGGGGATTGATCCTTTACAAAATTGTAGTTAAACATTCAAAAGGGATTGATTCTTTTTCAAAAGGGGTCAATCTTTTTTCTGAAAAATGCAGAAAATTCATATGAACATGCAAGAATAAGCCACCAAACTTCCATGCAATTTATTCTATAATCAATGAAAATGCTTGGATACACTTGAACCACTTAGAACATGTCATAATACATATGTAGCATTCTTCATAACATCATTTAACATATCATACAAGAATTTAGCATCAAAAGTCAAAATTTTAATAACAAATCAACTTAACCACAAGCCTCCTAACCATTTTTTGCATCATTGGTCATTTCATGCATCCTAAGGGCCTAACATGTTATGTTCACTTAATGTCACTTGCCTAAATGGTTGAAGAACTTATTTAAGGCATATAACTTTATTTGGTCACTTACAACATACTTTACCATATTGCATAACATGTATTTTAACATCAACAATCATCATTTCACTAATTACTCAAGAATCTAAGTTCTTCATAAGTCGTTAAAGGTCAAGTAAGCATTAATAAAGAGATAAAAGTGTAAATCATCATACATCCCAATTTAGGATCCCATATTTTAAAACAACTTTACAAATGCCTCATTGCTTTGATCACCACCAAATGCATTGCCTCTCAAGTTATCAAATCATCAAGTAATAATCTGAAAAAGGTTAAACATCGAGTATGATGCACATGTCAAAGCTAAAGGAAAACAACCTATATTCCATGAAACCTCACTTGTTTTTGCATTAATGATCATATTATAATGTCATGCTTCAATTCTCATTTAATGCACCATAATCCCACACCAATTACAGGATATAAACATGCTTAATTATAGTGTATTCATTGATGCAAATACATATGCTTATGCACAATTACATTACTTGCATTGTCCACACGCAACATACATTTATTTCCATTCAAGACCATTGACATTTGTTCAAAACACAACATGAACATTGGATAAACGGACTCCTTGCAACTCACTTTTATTTGTGGACTCACTTAAGTCCAAAACCACAACATTTAGATATAGGCTCAACGCACCATCCTTACCACATATACTTCTCGGAGCTAGGCTAAACACACCAACCTTACCACATAAATATATTTCCAATAACACATAACAAAAACACTAGAGTACTCTTTCCTAGGCATGCCTTTCATATCCAAAGGTCCCATTATGAACAATTGTCAACTAATCCAAGTTCATCCAATATAGTTGCTATTTGATGCATAGCTATATATACATATATCTTTCAATATAATTCAAAACCATAACGTTAGTTATCATGATCAACCTCAAAGTAGATAGCAAGATATTCTTGCAAATCTATGGACATTAGAAAATCTCTACTCGTCACAACACATAAACATATTTCCCATATTTTTCATATTTATTTCCAAAATTTACTATGCATCAAATAGTAACTAGTATATCCACATATAACACATGCTTTATATCTCATTATCAATCATCATATCATTCATTCATGCCATGTTTCACACATATACTTACAAAGTTCACCTACTCCCAACTCCATAATCCACATGTCATGATATACATATACCCATAATGATCACATACCTAGAGTACACCATAACTCACAATAAACCTATTTTTAACGCACATGCTTACAATATTTATATAGTTCCAATAAATCATAAATCATAATCATCATATCACAATATACATGCTTTTAATATCATTTGCTTCAATATACCATAACTTCTAATAAACTTATCATAATAAACGTGCTTGCATTAATCATGTTCTTTCAATACCTTATAAATTATTTCATAAGATACATGCTCCCTATGATCACTTACTTTAATTAAGACATCATAAATTCATATCATCAATTAACAACAGCAAGTAAACCAATTTAGAACCATATATTTAAGATTCACACACACTAAACTTTCATTCACCATTGAACACCTTCATCAAAAGTGAATGGACAGCCACTCACCTTGATGGCGCAACTGATCCTACCCCAAATGCTAACCAAATGACTACTAAAAATTGATGCATCATTTTTCCTCTAACATAAACACATTAGGCACCTTAAAAATTAATTCAACATGCCACAAAAACCTTCAAAACAGAGCAGAAAATTCTACTTCTAAAATAGAACGAAAATCAAACAAAGAACCAGAAACCCTACTATCCCCGCGATCTAAACATTCTAACTTGAGAATCTTTTCTTCCTTACACTTAATTTGATCCTAAAAAAATCATAAACATGATTTAGAACCCAATAAATCTCCCAAAAACAGCAGCTGACACAAACATTCATGAATTTTCAAAAAATCACTAAAATCGATATTCCTTAATCAAATCATGATGCACCCATAAAAAACTAATAGAAATAAGATCAAAATTATATCTATTTTATTTATTTTGAAAATCAACCCAAAAATAAAGTATTACCAAAACACTTATGTAATCATGTATTACCCATTGATTTAAAAAAAATCTTTTAATCAGCAAAGCTTAAAGAAAACCAAGGAAATAATATTACCTTATAAAAATGGAAGGAGATAAGATGTAAAATAAGAAACATGAAGTTGAAGAAGAAGTCTAGGAAACCTCTAGGAAGAATTAACTAAAAAGGAGGATTTCAGAAGATAGAGAGATGATAAAATTTAGAAAAAGTTGATCAGAATTGAATAAAAAATAAGCAAAGGATACGGGCACTTGAAAAAAAAGTTCTTAGCCACGAGAAGAAAAATGAAGGGAAATAGAGATTATTTTGGTTTGCACAAAAACGTGAATGATGGAATATGAAAGTTAAAACTAATTTTTGGATTAATAAAATAAATATTAAAAATCATTGATAAGAATGAAGGAAAACACGTTGGATGAGAGGAAAAAGAAAACAAGCAAAGCCTTGGTGAAATTGCTATATAGATTTTTAAGATTTTGAAATCATTCGATTTAGTCACCCAAATTTTTTATTTTTAATATAACACAATTTATTCACCACATATACATGGAAATCAATTTAATTATCCTTTGAAAACATATTTAATATTTCAAAACAACACTTGCAAATATTTGACAATACCATATTTGAAAGTACTTAAAACAAGATATTTTTAGAAATCTTGAAAATGCCCGATTACTGACCCGAATTTTGGGGTGTTACAACTCTCTCTAACTAAAAATAATTTCGGCCTCGAAATTAACTTAAGGAAACGAATACGAAGATTAAAACTATAAATCTTTAACGTACTTATAAGTAACTTATCTGCGGTCATGGTAACACCACTATAACACACCGAGGAAAGCTCCTTATCTAAAAGATTTGTCTAGACGAGCTAAATCTTAATAAACTCTCTATCAAGGGAAGATAGAAACATAATTCAATCACATTCACGCAAAAAAAAAATCATAGGAATAACAAAAATAATTATTCTTAATTATCAAAACGCAAAAACATCATAGACATATCCAAACTCAAAAGATCGACATAGACAATAATCAACAAAACTAATATACACAAAAATATCATAAAACTAGTAAATCCCTAACTAGATTATATCTCACAAATTTCCATCTCAAGTATGTCACACCCCAAATTTAATTTAAAATAATAATTAATTTATTTAAATGACCAAAGTGGATAATTCTGAAGATTTCTAGGTCAAGTTCAAATATATAAGAAGTTTAGGGACTAGCCTCATAATTTTCCCAAAACCAAATATTATCCTCTGACACCAAAATAAAATAAAATGGTGGCTAAGGGGTTTGAACTCGTGAACCTAAGGTCATGGGTGCCTATGCCCTAACAACTAGGCTAGGCACATGTTTGTATGTATATATATATATATAAAATTTGGTTTGGGTGATAACCCAAAACCAAAAGTAGAAACCCCTCGTGAATCCCAAGCCCCAAACTAAGTTTCTTCAACCATTCCCGTTGTCTCCCTTTGTCGATACACCCTCCTCTGGTCGGCGATGTACGACATTGTCATTCTAGTGAAGACGCCATCTTAGGCTGAGTAAAACCCCTCTGTCTATTCTTTGAAAGGAGCTTTCATTATTCGTGGGGAGCCAATTGAAGATCATCGGAGAAACCTAGGTCATATCTAGGTCATATCCCGCCGCCGCCGCCGCCTCTGTACTCCCCTCCTCCGTACGCTCAAAACCTGACTGGGTTCATCATCCGAAACTATCCCATCATCGATTGCCGATTTGGGTAAGGTTCGATTTATTTTTGGGTTAATTTAAATAGATTTGGTTGATTACTAGGCTGAATGTGTGGATGTTTTGATGTTGGCTGCCCATGGAATATGTTGACACCTTTTTCGTCCGGACCGTTATTATTATCATTATTATTATTATTATTATTATTATTATTATTAACATTTATTTTTATTTCCTTTGCAGGCCATTACAACAAGCCCAACCAAGCCCAAATTACATCAACAGGCCCAATTGGGCTAAACAAAAAACAATCTCAAATCCGGCTCAACAAGTAAGCCCAACCAGATGACCATTCCCTGTCATCCCAACATCACACACAACAAAAAATCAGCATGCAGTTAATTATTTTTCTGACATTAACAGTGGAGGGGGCTCGGTTTTCTAGAAAAAAATAAAGGAATTGAATGGAGAAAAAAAGAGGAATTCAGGGATAAGACTTCTGATTCCAATAAAAAGCTTATAAAAGCCCCCTTTCAGTTTTTGAAAGAAAAACAATAAAACAAAAAAAGGGTTCAACCAATTTTTTCTATTTTTTTCTATTTGGAAACTTAAGCAGTGGGTAGCATTTTTTTCTTTTATTTTCTATCCTACGAAACTTAATAAAACCAAGAACTAACAAAGCAAGAGAAAAGAGAGAGGAGTAATTACCATTCAACCGTAGCCTCATTTCCAACATCCAAAGGGTGAAAAGTTGCGCAAGGGCGAGGAGACCAACAAACTCCGAAATCGAGGCGATCCAACAGTGGACGGTGTAAGATCGGAGAGATAAAGAAAAACTTTTTTAACCCTTTTCATCGAGTTCAAGGCCAAATCTCATGAAACGAAGACCAAATCCAAACTCCTAGTGCCAAAATGAAAAAATCACTGAAATTTGGTAGCCAACGGCCACTGACGATAGAGGTAGCACAACAGGCGGCGGCGGACGGGATGATGGTCGGTAAAGGTAAGCGACTGGCGACCCGTCGATTTTCTAGAGAGAATGAAGACCCTTTCTCTCTAAAAGAAAAAAAAGAAAAAAATATATTTATAGAAAATTTTAAGGGAAATTACTCTTAGGTCCCCTAAGTTATGCATGCTTTTGCAAAATGGTCATCAGTAGGGACCAGTTTTGTAATTTACCCATTTTTTATGCATGTTATACATTTTTGGTTTAATTTCTTTTTAGTCCCTTTATATTTATACGTTTGTTACATTTTGGTCATGTGTAGTGACTGTTTAATTTTTTAATATACTTAGGGACTAATTTAGTGATTTTCCCTTTTTATTTATCAGTGATAAATTTTTGGTTTATTTTCTTCTAGGTCCCTCTACTTTACATGTGTTTTTCATTTTGGTCACTACTCCTCTATTTATTTTATTTCTTTAATTTTGTGTTATAATTTATGCTTGTTTTTATTTAGTCATTTTTGTTATTCTAGTTTATTTGAAATTAGTCATTGTTTTTTTAATTATTTTCATTTTGGCCACTTTTTGGATTATGTTTATTATTGTATTATAATTTGGATATGATATGTTCAATTTATGCATTTTAGTTAACGATTGTTTAGGATTTGGTTATTTTTTTTATTTCATTTTAGTCTCATTTTGCTTGTTATCATATTTTTTTAGGATTATTTTAATTTGAGTGCCTTACTTTAAATATGTCCATTTTTGTTCTGAATGATTGAAGTTGATTTATTTACGATTGTAGTGCCTAGTTTGTAAAATATTTGCACTGGTTGCCTTTATTTCTTGTTGGTTGTATAGTTTAATCCCTAAAGTCACCATGTTTGTTATTTTGATCCTTCATTCACATATTTGTAAATTTCCTATTAGTTGTAATATTTTTCAAATATTATTTAAAACGGGGAATTTATGGAAATGCGCCTTAACTGACAATGAATGTGTTTCCAAGAATTGTTTTAACAAAATAATATATTTTATATTCGAATGAATTGATATTTTTATTATATTTAATATATTTATTTTATTTAAAAATGTGGGCAATATTATTTTGTATGGGGGATCCATAGAAATGCCCCCTTAACTAACAATGAATGTATTTCGAGAAATGTTCGTGAAAAATAACTACCCTTATATTTTTTTTCTAAAAAAGGATCATAATTTAAATGTATATTTGAATTTGCCAATCTCAATATTTAGATGACGTATAATCCCTTAGGTACCGATTTCGGGCGTTGTGGGAGTGCTAATCCTTCCCCGTGCATAATCGACTCCCTAACCCTTTTTTAAAATGAATTTCTGGTTAAACGCAAAGCATTTTTGTTTTATCTTTTAAAATTGTTTTTCTTAGAATTATTTTAAAAGATATTTTTAGGTATTCGACCTACTTAACCCAAAGGTCGATGACGACTCCAAATCTATTTATTTGTTCTTTATTTTAAAAACCCAATCTTTTCCAAGATTAAGTTGGATCGCTTCCTGAAATAGCCCTAAAAAGCTTAAGGACAATTCCGACAGCTTGGCGACTCTGTTGGGGACATTAGAGAGTCAAGTCATAATCGATAATACGTCATCTTTTTAGTCAAAAAATGGTAAATTCGAATGATATTTAAATTTTGATTCTCATGTTTTGGTTGCATCGCATAATATAACTTTTATTTATTAGTTTTACTAACGTGTGATTTGCATGTTTCAGATTTCTGACATTTGTTTTAGTCTTTTGGTTTTGGATTAAGGAAAAGGATTGTGAGTTTCCTCACTCGCACTATAACCGTTCAAGTATTTAGAGCCTTCTAATTGTGCTCTATCCCTTTAGGTAGGGGTGAACACTACGATTACATGAGAAAAATTATTTTTCTCCGCATGGGCTTCAGCAAGTAACCTCTAGGGTACATATGTCTTGTGTTTACGAGTGAAACATTGAGTTTCCTCGCATAGACATAGGGAAATGCATCCTCTCAAATTGAACTTGATCCGTTTAAGCCTATAATGGGTGAGGATCAAGTGTCTGTCAGGTCCAAAGGGGCACCAACAAAGGACAATTCGAGGACCTTTTTAGTAGTACCAAAATTATGCCTGTTTTGTACTGAAATTTTGTTTATGGTTCTTTAAAAGTCACAAAAAGGGAACTCACTTTAATCTTTCCTCAGACTTATTTATTTATTTTGCTAAAAGCATGAGAACTATAAGAGTATGCAGTTAGGTTTTATATTTTTGTATGAAACCTTGAACTAGATGGCATGAGGTTAGGATATATATGTTGAACAAAGCATGAGGCTAGAAAACATGTCTGGGTAAGACTGATATAAAAGCATGTCATGGTAGATACCATGTTGGGTAGGATCTTTTTCTTTTATAAATATTTCTTCTGCTTTTTGGTTAAATGGCACTAACAATTTCTTTTGTTTTATCTTATTTTTATATGCCTTATGTTTGCATTTGCATTTTCACATCATAACCAAACAAGGTGTTAATTCACAAGTGATTGATCAAGTCATAAGGCTTTCATATCGATATAAGAGTTCCATAACTAGGTAGTTAAATCCATAAGAGCGTTGACTTACAAACAAAATTGATCGACAGGAGAAGATCTCAAAGATTGGTTGAAGACTCCCATTAAACAAAGATAATATGGTATCAAATAACCATATGATAGTTGAGTCAAGTGTGAGAATATATTTCGTGAGTTATCAAAGTCGTTTTTCTCTCGGAGAATCCCATGGAATTGAAAGTGTAGAGACCCCATAATCACAATGGGTAAATTAAAATGAAAAAAGGCGGGTCAACATTTTAAGAAGTCTAACAACTACAAAGATAACATCATATCATAAGAAAGGCCTAGATCGAGTAAATGATGAAAATTAAGCTCATTTGTCTAGTGTAAGGAGCATTTATGGTCTGATGAAGGTTGTTCTATGGTGATGGCTTTTGAAATTAACAACTTGTGCATTTGTATTTACATTTGTATTCGGGTTTTGCATTAGCTTATTAATTTATTTTGATTGATTTTACAATAATTCTTGTCATTTTTGTACTAATATATTTTTATGTTTTTTCTTGAATCGCATGACCATGACATAATCAATGTGTTGATTTGTGAGTGGTCATTAGAGTAAAAGGTTTTCATGATGAACAAAGGGTTTCATAATCAAGTAAACTAAAACACAGCTAGAGAATGACATCTTGAGGAAATTCCAAGAATATGGGAGAGCTATGCACCCAAAGATCGAATAGCTGACGAAGGGTAAAAGAAGATAAAAGAGATAAGAGAGAAAATGTCCAAGATGATGGATAAAATAGCTGTTTTGGCCTAAGGGAAAGAGTCTTCTGCAATAGAAAGGAAAAATCTTGATGAAAATAATCCTGCAATGTTAAGTACACAAAGGACTACTTTAGAACAAGTTGAGTCTAGCCGATCTGAGAAATCACGCACAGTCACCATTTGTATCAACAAGTTGTCTGGAGATACCAAGGAAATAGTGACAACTGTAGAATTTCATAAAGATGAAAAGAAGTCATTTGATCAGAACTCGTGGGTATTTAAGAGTATACTCCCAGCGTCAGGAGAAGTAAACTTGAAGACTCCAGTTCAATCAAAGCTGAGAGGTGGCTCCCATTTTGATCCTATCCCTATGTCATATAAGAAGTTGTATGATAAGCTTTTAGAAGCCCGAGAGGTGGCCCCGCCTTATAAAAAACCTTGGCAGCCTCTATATCCAAATTGGTATGCCATCAATGTTTGTTAAGAAAATCATGTCGGAGCTCAAGGACATTCTATTGAGTATTATAACGCCTTCAACCATCGAGTCCAACATATTTTAGATCATGGAGTATTAGACTTTGAAATGAAAGGTTGACCTAGTTTGGTAACTGATTGTCCTGTTAGGTTCAAAAGTAATGGTATCATTGGGGTATCCAGGAGAAAGAAGATTCGCTAAAGTACGAAGCTCGAGTTCATTATTTGAAGAATGAAAATGATAAACTAAATCGAGAGATGGAATCCATGCGTGATGGTTTTCAAAGGATCGGTCAAACCTTTAAAATACTGATATAAGGAATGCCCTAGAGGAGTGGGCAAAAGGGGTGAAAAACAATGCTGGACAATGGAGAAAGAATTGCAAGATGCATGAAGGTCGAGCCAAAAAGTCCTATCATGTTTTACATATTGTAGAAAGAAAACACAATACATCCATGGATAACTTGGAAAGATGCCAAGTCAAAAATCAGATGTTGAATATGTCAATAGCAAACATGGAAGCTTTATATCAGTGCCACAAGCGTGAAAATGATAACAAGCCAGAAGCCATTAAAGCCAGGAACAAGACATAAATGAGGATTATAGATGATTATGGAGATACGTCACAAAAAATTTCATAACAACGAATATTTTCTTACATGGAGAATGAACAATGTCTACAGTTCCGAGAATTAACATGTAAGATGGATTAAAAAGAAAACGGCATGAAAGAAGCTATGATCCATGAAAGAAATGTGGCTCACAAATTGATAGATTTAGTTGACTTTGTAAGAGAATTGAAGCAGATTGACAACTTATCACATGAGCATGAATTAAAGTTAATTTGGCTTCTGAAAGAAATAGAGAATTTAGGAGTTAAGGCTATCCCTATTATGTAAAGTTTGTTTCACATACTGAAACCCTTGTGTTCAATGAAAGTTGTTTTAAGATGGTCACTCTAAAATGACACCTCTTGCATACATACATTTGCATCGCACATTTTGCATTCCCATTCTTATATTTTCGTATTCGTATGTGCATTTTTGCATCTTTACATTCATATAGATACGTTATACTTTGCATAATATACATTACATCTTAACGTGTATTAATCATGGATACTAATAGTAAATCGCGAAGAATCTTGTGACAAAAATATTGAAGGTAAATTGAAGCCACCCTGTTTGTGCCTAGAGAACTTTTGAGAGCCATGGATATGAAGTTTGGGGCATGCCACTAAGAACCATGGGGAGTCAAAGAGCAAGTTACACAATATAATCGATTAGGAGAGATGGACTTTTAATGAGAATATGGGGCATTAGATTGTAACAACCCTGAAGATCCAGTCGAGCACCTACGTGTTTGATGAGTAATAGGGTATCCTTAATTAGGAAGAGATCATTTCATCCATCATGAAGCTCTATTTGACTTGCATTGTCTTGTCTAAGTTTGTTTTTGTTTTTTCTTTCTTTATTTACCTAAATATTTTGTCAAAATGTATGGTGATTGAACTTATGATACTTTTTAAGGTTATGGGCAATGAAACAAATTTTTATTTTGTTAGTTCTTTGAGTATCAAATTAATTAAAGATTCTTTTAATTTTTCAAAAATTATAGATCTTTGAAAAGTGGAAAAAATATACATTTCATATCCCTTCCAAAGATAAAAATACAATTACTCGATTTTTTTACCTTAAATAATTCACGGTCACTACCAAGTCCAAATTTTGACAATACATTTATCTAAGGCTTCAAAGTCATACCTTTACCTTTTTCGAGAAACCAAATTCATATTTTTACCTTCTCGGGAAGAGCCGATCATTTTATAACACTACATTTCTCCATATATATGACTTCAAAGTCACAACTTTGTCTTTTCAGACACAAAACCATCATTTTTCTTTATACCAGTAAAACCGGAAGGCCTCAAGTGCAAAAGTTTCATTAGTCCGTGAATCTTCCTGCAAGAAGAGACGATATAGGGCATCATGGATCAACTTGTTGAAGAGAAGCTCGAGTAATTGATGCATGCTCGAAGCAAGAAGAAGAAAAAATAATGGAATGATTTAAATAATTCTATCATGCATCAATTATATTGTTTTCATGTAAATAAAAGTTAATCTTGAATATTAATCCCCTGGGGATACCTATTTTTGCAAGGACTTATATGTATGAAATTATGAATGACCTTTTTTCATTTATCCCTTCACAAAAAGAGAAAGTATATCCCTTGTTGTCCCCATTTGAGTCTAAATTATTTTTCTTCTGATTCATCCCTAACCAATGATCACCATCCACATTGGGGGGAAAAGTGAAGGATATCTGCTCACAGGAATAAAGAATGTCAATCCAAGATCTATTACAAGGGTAAGTCTCCATGAAATAAAGAGGAATCACAAGGAATCACAAGGCATATCAAAGGCAAAGTGCTTGGAGATCAAATCCAGTCAAGAAAAACGAAAGAAGTTCCAAATGCAAGAAATAAAGAGGAAAAGAAGGTGCCCAAAGCAATTGGAATCCTATACTTATCCAATAAAGTCATAAAAATAGAGAAAATACATAAAAACAAAAAAAAAACAAAAAAAAGAAAAGAAAAGATAGAAAAAGAATAAGAATAAAAGAAAAAGAAAAAGAGGGGAAAAAAGGAGAAATAAAATAAATCAAGTATTTCAAGATGAGTAACTCATTGAGCCTCGAGCCACAAGATTGATCAAGTGCAATCATTTCAAATATTCAGATTCAACAAGAAGAACGAGAAATGATGAATATATAAGAAAATGGAGATGAACTCTAGGGTGAAAATCCAAAAATGGGCAGTCTAGAGGGATCTAGAAAAAGTAAAAGAAACTAAAATACAAGTAGCAAGCAAATCCAAGTCAAGCAAGGCAAGATTGAAGGCATCAGAATGAATTGATCCTTGGTTCAATTACCCTTAAACACTTGTTTGTGCCAATTTATTACTTTCTTTCATAATCGTGAGTCTTGGCTTATGTTACGTGCCTGAAATGTCCATTCTAATCATATATAGATTTCTAAGTGAAAGAGATTATCTTCAGACTTCATTCCGCTTCTCAGGATTAATTTGCAAAATTGGGTTTTCTAAAATATTTAATGCATTATTTGAAAAATAATAAGGGGGTTCAAGACGTAAAATTTTTAATAACGTCTTGATTCCAAAGGAGGATTCGAGTTGAAAACCTGAAAGGGTGGCTTAAACATCAAATTGTGCAACTACAAAATAAGAGGTTTCCTTACAAACCTCTTGATGCAGCACCACACATCCCAAATGTGTTCCTAAGAGTTTGGAACCAGTTAGTATCTCTAGAAGATGAGCATAATAACCACTTCCTCAAGTTAGTGGATGCTCAAAGAGCCAAATATGCTAATAAAAAGGCCAACATGAAAGACCTTACATTTTTAGAATCAACCTATACCTTATATTTGTCAGTTATTTTGACATTTACCAATGAGCTATGATTTTTTGAAAGATTAAAAGAGTAGTTGACTTGTTTAATATTAATTAAACTCCTATTTTTAAATTTGCTTCAATTGTTAGCACATTGTATGGGACATAATTTTTCAAAAATTCTTCATCAAACGTTTTCAAATTTTGAAAATAAAATGAAGAAGATAAACATTTTCAAAAAGATAATCTCTCTGAAGTAGATCTTGGTAGTTGACACGTATCTCTCAAACGCAACACTTATGCTAAGAATCAGTGCTAGAGCAAGGAAATGATAAATATTGGGGCATTTTTGAAGGCCCATATCATCCAAGAATATAAGATCATTGAATTGAGTAAACGTTTATTCACACTGAGCTTTGTTCTTCGGTGTCATTGCAACGCTATACAAAAGCTCTGAACACCAGGCAAAGAGCTTACCTAGTTGAAAATCTAGGTAGAAACCATGGGAAATTATGAATAAGTTGTTGAATGTTTTACGAACCAGTAACTATGGCGATGAACCAATGTTGTGATCATGTGGTGTTTCCATAAATTCTAATTTTACTCAAATGAATGTTATCTTTTACAACCCTGAGGTTAAAAGTGAGGAATGGTGAAGATTTATTTCCAAAGAATATGTGATGTCATAATATTGAAGCATTTCTCAATCTTGAAAGAAAATAGTCCAAGTGATCAGAAGGAATGAAGGATAGAACTTGTAGCACTTCCTTGTGACGTTGAAGGTGATCATTCGAAGAAGCAGATGATCGCCTTATTTGAAAGGTGAACATATCCCAGTGCATGGAAAAAATACAAGAGTGCGACCAGTCAATGATGAATTTTGGCTCCCAAATAGGGAATAGCCATGAAAATACCCACCTTGGGGCATAACCAAAAACCCAGATCATTTGAAGATAACAAAGTTAAGACCGAACTTAGGGTGTCTCACAACTTAGGGTGTCTCACAACTTAGGGTGTCAGGGGTAGACCATGAATTTGAGCAAGCTTTACCTTGAAAAGAAAACCAGTCGAGCATCAATTAATGGTAGATTCCTAAAAAAGTAACTCTGACAGCGTAATTGAGTCAAGGACATAAAGAGGAATCAAGATCATATTATGGACCGCAAAAAGAATTTGAGATATAATACATTTCCTCCGAATTGAAGACATAAAATAAAGACCACGGGTTGACTAGGCTGGTCCTCAGAAGATTGCAAACCTGATCTAACGAGTTGCTACATCAACATTGAGACATGTTCTATATAAAAATGACCAAGTAAAGAAATATTGAGGTCTCCACTTTGATGCGAGAAGAAGATTGATCAACATTTCTGCATACAAGAAATTCATGCATTACATTTAGAGATATTTAAGTGCATTCATCTTGTTAGCATGTTTCTTGCATATTCTACAAGAAAAGAATAGAAAAGAAAAATTAGAATTCAAGCCTCAAATAGAGGGAATTACATTAAGAGTGGCAGAAACTCAAGAATTGAGGAACCCAAAACACATGACAATCATCATTTTCGAAGTGGGACAGGTTACCCATCTAACACATTTTTTCTAGAAACTAAGTTTGATTTTTAGAGGTTTCTTTACATGGTATTTTTAAATGAGTTTTCAAAGAAGCTAAGCCTGCTTTTTAGAGGTTTTTGAACATGATAGATTTTTTGAAAAACTAAGATTGATTTGCAAACGTTTCTTACTTAGTAAGTTCTTCGGGCCATCAACAAGTCTTTCGAGCATGATTCTTAAATCCTTCGGGTCATCCGTAAGCCTTTTGAGCAAGATGATAAATTCTTCGAGCCATCCATAAGACCTTGGGTAGGATGTTTTCACGGGCTTTTCGAAAAATGAGAAAAGTTTCACATTTAAATTTGAAAATTGAATTTCTTTAAAGTAAGAAAAAATTCTTACTTAGTAAACTATTTCTAAAATTGGTAAGTCCTTCGGGCCATCATTAAGTCTTTCGAGCATGATGAGTAAATCCTTCGGGTCATCTATATTTTTTTTGAGAAAGATGATAAGTCCTTCGGGACATCCATAAGACCTCCGGGCAGGATAGTTTCACATGATTTTTTTGAAAAGTGATAAAAGTTTCTCATTTAAATATGAAAATTGAAATTTTTCGAAAAAAATTAGAAAACAATTTCCAAAGTTTCTCATTTAAGTCTCTCTTGAAAAGTGAAGCTTTTAAAAAAGTAACCAATTCAGATTTCCATGTTTGGTGGCGGTAACACAAGCTCCCACAAAGAGATCACTTTCCAAAGATTATCCTCCCAAGACTTTCAGGTATGATGTTTTCGAATTCTCAAACACATACTAACAAGGGTTAATGTTTAATTTTCAGATTTGGTATGCTTGGAGACAAGATAAGCAAATTGAACTCAAGTTAATCTTCCCTGAAGAACAGTGGAATGAATAAACATTTCCAGATCTGATTTTCCCTCAAGAAGAAGTGGAACAAATCCCTCTCTTTTAAGATTTGATATTCCCTGAGTAATAGTGCAACAAGTCTGCCTCGATTCAATCTTCCCTGAGAAACAATGGAATGAATCAACATCCCTATATCTAGTTTTCAATTAAGAAGAAGCAGAATAGATCCCTCTCTTTTCAGATTTTGTATTCCTTGAGTAACAACGGAACAAGTATGCCTCGATTCAATCTTCCTTGAGTAATGATGGAATGAATCAACATCTCCAAATTTGATTTTCCGTCAAGAAGAAGTGGAACAAATCCCTCTCTTTTCAGATTTGATATTCCTTGAGTAACAGCGGAATAAGTCTACCTCGATTCAATCTTCCCTGAATAACAATGGAATGAATAAATGTCCCCATATTTAATTTTCATCAAGAAGAAGTAGAACATATCCCTCTCTATTCAGATTTGATATTCCCTGAGTAACAGCGGAACAAGTCTACCTCGATTCAATCTTCCCTCAGTAACAGTGGAATGAATCAATGTCCTCAGATCTGATTTTCCCTCGGGAAGAAGCGAAATAGATCCCTCTCTTTCAAGATTTGATATTTTCTCAGTGACAGTGGAACAAGTCAGCCTCGATTCAATCTTCCTTGAAGAACAGTGGAATAAATCAATATTTCTCAATCTGATCTACCCTGAATAAACAGGAGAGTAGATCCCTTATCAAATTCCAAAGAACATATTTAGTCGGACGAAAACTCATTGTCTCTTCGTCTTTTCCCTATCCTTGTTAACACAAGAATGGGCAAAAAGGGGCAGCTGCTGACACCCATTTTTAACCTGACCGTTATTATTATTATTATTATTATTATTAACATTTATTTTTATATCATTTGCAGGCCATTACAACAAGCCCAACCAGGTCCAAATTACATCAACAGACCTAATCGGGCAAAACAAATAAACAAGTCCAAATCCAGCCAAACAAGCAAGCCTAGCTCGCTTACCTGAAACCCAAATTCAACTCGGTTACAACCGGACCCGGACCCAGTTGCAGCTACACGATACCTTCTATGTGCCCATCCTGCTGCAGCACCACCAACTCAACTGTAGCCCCATGTTTCCAACACGACAACTACACCACCAACCGCTTGCATCAACCATTCCTTGTGATCCCAATGTTCCACGCAACAAAAATCAGCATACAGTTAATTATTTTTCTGACATTGTAATGGGGGTATATAACTCGAAAATTAAAACAATGGAGGGGAGGGGGCTCAATTTTCTAGAAATAAAAGGGAGGAATTGAATGGAAAAACAAAGGAATTCGGGGAGGGGACTTCCAATTCCAACAAAAACCAAAGTAAAAACGCCCTATCGGTTTTCAAAAGAAAAGTAATAAAACAAAAAAAAAGGTTCAAGAAATTTTTTTCTATTTTTTTCTATTTCAAAACTTAAGTAGTGGATATCATTTATTTTCTTTTCTATCATACGAAACCTAATAAAACCAAGAACTAACAAAGCAAGAGAAAAGAAAGATGGGTAATTGCCATTCGGTCACAGCATCACCGGCGACCGGAGCCTCCTTTCCAATATATGAACTGTGAAAAGCTGCGCAAGGGTAAGGAGACCAACTTACTCCGGAATCGAGGCAATCTAATGATGGATGGCGTTAGATCAGATAGAGAAAGCTAAAATGTTTTTAGCCTTTTTCGTGGAGTTTGGGGCCAAATCTTATGAAACGAAGTCCATATCCAAACTCCCGACGCCAAGACGAACAAACCCCTAAAATTTGGTGGCCACGACCACCGACGACGATGGCGACTGATGAAGGTAAGTGACTGCTGATCGAACGATTTTCTAGAGAGAAGGGAGACCCTCTCTCTCTAAAAATAAAAAAAAATGAAAAATGAAAAAAAGGGGAAATATGATATTTATAGAAAACTTTATGGGAAATTACACTTATAAGGTCCCCCTAACTTATGTGTGTATTTGCGAAATGGTCACCGATATGGACCAATTTTTTAATTTACCCATTTCTGATGCAAGTTATACATTTTTGGTTTAATTGTTTTTTAGTCCATGTATATTTATGCATGTTTTAATCTTGGCCATGTGTAGTTACTGTTTATTTTTTTTGAAAAATACTTAGGGATTGATTTAGTGATTTTCCCTTTTTATTTCTCAGCATTAACTTTCTGGTTTATTTTCTTCCAAGTCCCTCTACTTTACGCATGTTTTTCCATTTTGGTCATTGGTCCTATATTTATTTTTAATTGTTTAATTTTGTGCTATAATTTGTGCTTGTTTTAATTTTGTCATTTTTGTTATTCTAGTTTATTCGAAATTATTCATTTTTTTTTTCATTTTGGCCATTGTTTGGGTTTGTTTATTATTCTATTATAATTTGGATATGATATCTTCAATTTATGCATTTTAGTCACATTATGATTTGTTTGTTGTTTTTATATTTTTTAATTTCATTTTAGTCTCATTTTGCTTGTTATCTTATTTTTTAGGTTTATTTTAATTTGAGTGCCTTACTTTAAATATGTTCATTTTTGTCTTGAATGATTAAAGTTGGTTTATTTACGATTGCAGTGCCTAGTTTATAAAATATTTGCAATGGCTACCTTTATTTCTTGTTGGTTGTATAGTTTAATCCCTAAAGTCACTATGTTTATTAATTTGATCCTTCATTTACATATTCGTAAATTTCCTGTTAGTTGTAATATTTTTCAAATATTATTTAACACGAGGAATTATGGAAATGTGCTTTAACTGAAAAGGAATGTGTTTCCAAAAATTGTTCGAACAAAATAATATATTTTATATTCAAAAGAAATAGTTTTTTTAATATATTTAATATATGTAATTTATCTAAAAATTTGGGCAATATTATTTTGTATGGGGTGGAAATGCCCTCTTAACTGAGAATGAAGGTATTTCAAGAATTGTTCGTGCAAAATAACTACCCTTATATTTTTTCTAAAAAACGATCCTAATTTAAATGTATTTTCGAATTTGGCAATTTTAATATTTAGATGACATATAATCGTTTAGGTACGGATTTCGGGCATTGTGGGGGGCTAATCTTTCCCCATGCGTAATCGACTCCTGAACCCTTTTTCAAAATGAATTTCTTGTTAAACACATCATTTTTTTTTATCTTTTAAAATATTTTTTCTTAAATTATTTTAAACGGTATGTTTAGGTATTTGACTGTCTTAACCCAAAGGTCGATGGCGACTCCAAATATATTTATTTGTTCTTTATTTTAAAACCCAATCTTTTCCAAGATTAAGTTGCATTGCTCCCTGAAATAGCCCTAAAAAACTTGAGGACAGTTTCGGCAAAATAATGGGCCGATCGATCCGACCCAGCCGACATAGCCACCGCCACGTGCGCGTAGGGCTCATCCAATCTAGTCAAGACTCTTCTAGAAATGGTCCAAGTGGACGGAACTGGACCGAATGGTGTGAATCGGTCTGAGTCAGCCTGAACCAATCACGCTAAGTCAACTCATTGAGTCAACTCGAGTAGAGTCAACCCGTTGACCGTTGACATGCCCGTTGACTTTGACTTTGACCGTTGAACTTTGAAAAAGAAAAGTCAAATTTTCTGAAAAGTCATATTTTTTGTTTTTCGGCATCCTGAGTCTGAATCTGAAGTTACTTTTTCCAAATTCAAACTCGATAAGCTATTTTCAACATTTTATCTCACAATTTAATACGAATTTTCATGTTTACGTTCCACTTCTAAGGTAATTGGTTTTACCATTTATCTTAGACATTATGGGCGTGGAATTAATGTTTGAGGGTGATTAAATGGAGTTTAATTGGTTAACTGATGTGGCTCAAAATCGAGGTAATTTATTACTACCTTATGTATGCTTTATAGAACATGTTGGTATTGGTTAATGCATGGATGAATATATTTTTTCACATGCTTTATAGAACTTGATCTGAATACCGTAAAAAGTATGTAAATTAATAAGACTTGGATGACTCTATTAGAAATTAGAAGTCTAGTACAAAAATAAAATAAATAAAAATAAAATAAAATATAAAAATAAAAATAATTCCAAGATTAGTGATTAATCAATGCAACGATTAACCACATAAACCTTAAATTTTGATTGTTCTCATTAAAAGTTGTAATACCAAAAATACTCGGATAAGAAATTATGAAATTGCCCTTGAGATGTATAAATGACATGGAATTGCTCTTGTTAGTGGATTTGACATGAGAATTGGTTTTCGACCCGATAAAGTTAGTGATTCACCTGCTAATTTCATGATTTGTTTGGAGAATCATTGATAATCAGTTCATAAACTCCGTAAAGGCTTAAAACCTAGGAATTTTGATTTCTAAGCAATTACTTAAAGACTAACACCATGAAAGTACTTTTTATGTCTAAATTGTTTGAAATAACTAAATTAAATGGAAATATTATACAGAAGGAAATGATTAAAATGTCATTGTACTGTAAAAAGACCAAGATTACCCTGAAGGTGAAAAATAATCCAGAAAGGACATACTTGACCAAATTACCAGGAAAAAATGCATATATTTGGATTGAAAAGAATTATTGAAATGTCATCGAGCTGTGAAATAACTAAAATAACCTTCAGTATTCAAATGATTGAAATACCCCTGAACCCTAAAAGGATTAGAATACCTTTAACTCTAAGAGGACCGAAGTAACCTCGAGTATTGAAGTGACCTAAATATCCTAACGATTTGGGAATAAGTGAACGTCTTTGGATAAATTCTAGAAACACCAATAAACTTATATTGTATCATCCATAAATGTTATGGAGCATAACTCAAGTATGCTTAGTATTCTTGATACTGATACATCACAAAAATAATATATAATACCATCGATACTTGATCGTCTCCTCTAGTTTCGTTCAGTGGTGACTCTGAAAGTGACTAGTTTAACCAGTGTAATCAATATTAAGAAGTGGTTATTCGTGAAGTATATCAGTCTAGATTCATGACAAGTTTTATAGGGTGGAGATTGGTCAGTACAATTTGACTGAAAATCATGAAATTTTGATGTAAATACATAATAATGCAAACTATTGTTTTACCCATATTGGATTAATTTACTAAGAATCCATCAGAAATTAAAATGTCTGAAATACCCCTATTTGCCTAAAAAATGGAAATACTAATGTTATATCTAGATTTTCAATAATTCTAATGTAAAGGTTCCTGAGTACCTTTTTAATACACACAAATCTTAAATGATTTTTGAAACATCAATTTCTAAATATGGACTAGATATGCTAATGAACAAATCCTTTTTATAGGGACCTCTATTCTGAATTTCATCCAATCTAAAGAAGTTATACGTTTTTCCTTCCTGATACCAATCAATTTCCTCTGAAAAATAACTGAATCTTCTGGTGTGTTCCCTATATGCTACCTGACAATTTTATTTGTATTCAAATTATAAATTGGTATATGGTTGATTTACGATTTTTTTATTGATTGATATAATAATTTCTTGGTTACTTGTTTTATTATAAAAATGAAATATGCCTGAAGTCTGGATCTTGGAATTACTGGTTAATACATGAACTGTTTTATTGGGACACTATCTGGGTATATTGTAGTATGGAAGTTCAGCTCTGATCAAGTTGGTAATTCCTTACTGACCTAAGGTGACCTTTGGGTAGGCTTTAAGGCCCCAAGGCACTCCCTCAGTGTGGGACTATATTTTGGTGTAAGGGTGGAGGGCATTTATGTGATGTAAATAACTATATTGTCATTTTTACAACTTTCTACTGGATCATGATTTTGATATTAAAGTTATTGCTCAATCTGAATTCTATTGGATACTATATGGGTAGGAGTCTGGAGTACGAAAGTTCAGCTTTGATCAAGCTGGTAATTCCTTACGGACCTAAGAAGACCCTTGGGTAGGCCCATATGCCCCAAGGTACTCTCTTATGGTGTTTACTTTGCTTTGTGCTTAGGGTAGGCCCTTATTGATGCAGTTCTGAGGGACTGCATATGGAGAATTTGGGTGAAGGGTATTACATGGATTTTAAAACCTTTTTTACTGAAATAAACTACTGTTGTTTTTAAACTATGATTACATTTATTATGGTTTAGAGGGAACATACTAGACTCTTCATCTCAATCTCCTAAATATCTTCCTCTCTCTGAATATTTCCTTCGGATTTTGATTTTCTGACTGTTACTTGAAGAAATGATTAATGAAATTTGAGCTCGTCGCTAGAACTGTTGATGTTTATATCGTTAAGAAAATCCATTCTTACTTATACCCGATGGCCTATTACATTCATCTGGTAGTTCTGTATTACTAAGCTTCCCAAAGCTCACTCTTCACTCACCATTTCAGGTTAAAAGAATTGATCAAGTGCATCTAACAACTTCAATATCGGGAGTTCCATTGGTTTTGCTTGTAGAGTATGGTATAATGTGTAATTAGGGGCCATGTAGGTCACACTTGATTTTTTTTATACTGAGTCTAGAACTTGTATAATTTTAACTCTGTTTGTAATAAATGAATGGTTTTCTAAACTTGTATTTTATTTATAAATTGTTTTATGATTTTACATTTTTTAACAAAAATGTAATTTTTCCTAGATTTTTACCGTGGGTAGCTCTGGTGGCCCTAATATGACACATCGGATCGGATCGAGTTACCCACATTGGTCTAAGGGTGTTAAAAAGTCATTCTTCCATGATAAAACCTTCTGAAAACAAAGCTACTAAACCAACACAAAATCTCATTGTATTGCAAATTAACATACGATTACCGAGCTTGAGAAACGACTTTACATAACATCAACTTTGCCAACTAAAATAAACCAACAACACTTCACCCACTAACACTAGAACCAAGACAGCATAATACAACACCTCTAATCATATAAGTACTCGAAATAACCACTAATCGATAAGACATAAACCATATCAACCATTTTGTCAAATCCAAAATTTCTTACAACTATTACCTAAATCTCGATATAAACCCAAATTGAGATCTAGTATAATCAAAATAAAACACCATATCGATACTCAATCTCTACAATGCACAACTCGACCCAAACTATCGTGCTTCTGCTGTTCCACTCTGATATATCTCTCGGATCCTAAAAATACACCTTAACAATAAAACCCCAAAAAATCTCATTCCAAACAATAAACACATTGCAATAGCTTCAATCACACCCAAACTCATAAAACCATACACTATCACCTGAACACTCAACCCAACAATGAAGCACACAACTCTCACATTGACTATAGCTCATAACATTAGCAACAATCATATACTTTCCAAGTGATACAAAATCAAACATTTACAATCCTTGAACAACTCGACAACAACTAACCCAACATTATACATTGGATAATTAAACTTGTATAACCATCTTGAACATATATAATCGCCTTACCATCTAATATTACGCATCAAAACCTAAAATCAAACATGACAAACCTTTCCAAAATCTAGCTAAAACAACAATGACCTTCAGTCCACTCAAACTAGGCAATTATTTTTTAAGTAAATTCAATAAAGAAGCAATAATGACAAAAAATCTTCAACAACTTAAATATGAAACCAGCTAAACCTAACAAATACGAACCTTGAAAATAATCCTCAATGTATTCCACTTAACAATAGCTTATGTAACACCCTCAGACTAGTGCAGGTGACCCGATCCAATATGAGGTGTCATATTAGGGCCATCGGAGCGACCCACAGTAAAAATCCATGAAAAATTTAAATTTTTTTGTTAAAACGTATAAAATCACAAAACAATTTATAAATAAAATGCAAGCTCAGAAAACCATTCATATATTAAAAACAGAATTAAAATCACACAAGTTTCAAACTCAGTATATAAAAAAATCAAATGTGACCTACATGCCCCTTAATTACATGCACCTACTCTGCAAGCAACGCCGATGGAACTCCTTTACTGCTATCGATAAAAGCACAATAAAATTTCCTTTAACCTAAAATGGTAAGTAATAGAGTGAGCTTTGGGAAGCTCAGTAATACAGAACTACTAGATGAATGCAATAGGCCATCGGGTATAAGGTAAAGCATAAATTCCTTAGCGGGACAGTCATCTTCAGATTCTAGCGGTGAATTCAAATTCCATTAGCTAAGTCTTTAGTAACAAAGAGGAATTTACGGTCTGAAGGAAGAATTCAGATAGATAGATTCAGAAGATTGGATTAGGGAGTGTAGTGTGTTCCAACAAAAAAGAGAAATATTTACATATCCTTTAAAAACATTTGTAGTTTAAAACATTTTTTAACACAATAGTAATACCCTTCAACTGAAAATTGATATGCATTTTCCCAGAACTGCATCCATAAGAACTTACCCTTGGCCCATTAGGCGTAGGTGCCAACCCAAGAGAATATCTTAGGGCCTAAGAGACTACCCAATGAAGTACCTTAGGGCTTAAGAGCCTACCCAAGGAAGTACCTTGGGGCCTTAGAGCCTATCTAAGGAAATGCCTTGGGGCCTTAAAGCCTACCCAAGGTCACCTTAGGTCTGTAAGGAATTACCAACTTTATCATAGATAAACCTCCATACTCCAGAATCCTACCCAGACAGTATTTCAATAATCGATTCATACAGTAAACAGTAGATTGCATGATCCAAAAAACAGGAATGAATATATTTTCCAGTGAAAACATGTAAACAGAGAGAAAATATCATATAGCCATAGTTCATAAATAGTAATTTGATACATCAATAAATTCAAATATCGAACAGTTAAAAGATTTAGTAAATCAGTAACTTCGGTTAATCACATTCCAGAACGGATAAAACAATTATATAGCACATATGAAACACACTAGAGGACCCAATTATTCTCCGGAGGTACTTGGTATTTATCAGGTAAAGAACCACGAAACTTTTTTAATTTGATAAAATTTCAAAAATGTGATCCTTATTAAAAAGGGTTTGATAGCTAACAGATTAATCAATCATCCATAAAGTGATACATCAAGATCATTTAGTAGTTGGATATATCTTAAGCGTATTTAATAATTGTTTTATCAGAATTACTTACGATTCGGATATTCTAGGGGTGAATTTGTCGATCATATTCACAAGGGCATTTTAGTCATTTTGGATCTATGAGACGTTTTAGTTTTCAACTCAATAAAAGTATAATGATGATTTGCAATATTCTATATTTGTAACGAATTATTAGCTTTCGATTCCACTCAAGCTAAATATTTCTCATCATTGTAATACTTAGCAAGACTCTAGTAGGAACAATTCACGGATATTAACTCTCCTTTTTATACTAACTACACTACATGATCGAACAAATCCACCTTCACAAATCTTCATTGAACAGATCCCAGTAAGACATAAATATATTCATGCGATAATTATTCTAAATCTCGAATCTTAACGGTATCAAGCATGGCCAATAAGCTTGGTTCGTGTTTCAACCTTAAGGAGCGATACAACCTTTAATTTTATCAGTATTCCCAAAATTATCTAAAGATATTCCCTTATTCCAAGTCATGAGGGTATTTAAATAATTTAGAATCTCAAGGGTATATTATTTATTATGGAGCTCAAGGGTACTTCGGTCATATCAGAGCTCAGAGTATTTTGATCCAGTTGAAGTTCACGGGTCTTTTGGTTATTTCATTCAATCCAGTGTTTCCATGGTGTTACTTTTTAATTACTTACATAGAAATCGGTAATTCTAGGTTTTGAGCCTTTACAGAGGTCATGAACTAATTATCAATTATTATCTGAAAAAATCA
The DNA here is from genome assembly GCF_006381635.1 of Hibiscus syriacus. Taxonomy (NCBI): domain Eukaryota; kingdom Viridiplantae; phylum Streptophyta; class Magnoliopsida; order Malvales; family Malvaceae; genus Hibiscus; species Hibiscus syriacus. Next base: position 7,196,950 of record NW_024063194.1, read on the forward strand.
TAAAATTAACAGGTGAAACAGTAATTTTATTAGGTTGAAAACCAATTCTCATGTCAAATCCACTAACAAAAGCAATTCCTTGTCATTTTACCTTAGAGGAAATTTTGTAATTTCTTATTTAGGTATTTTTGGTATTACAACTTTTAATGGGAATAATCAGAATTTAAGTTTTTTGCGGTTAATCACTATACTGATTAATCATTGAACTTGGAATTATTTATTACTATACTTCTAATTTCTGATAAAGTTATCCAAGTCTTATTAATTTACATACTTTTTATTGTATTTAGATCGAGTTTAGAGATGATTAACTACATATGTGTGACCAAATATATTAATCCATCCATTAAACAATACTAATATGTTTCATAAAGCATGCAAAAGGTAGTAATGTGTTACCTCAATGTTTTAGCCATGTCGATTAAGCAATTAAACTCCATTTGATCACCCTCGAACTTTAATTTCACGTCTCATAGTGTCTCAGATACATGGCAAAACCAATTACATTAAAAATTAAACTTAAACGTGAAAATTCGTATCGAATCAGGAGATAAAAATGCCAAAAAAATAGCTTATTGAGTTCAAATTTGGCCAAACAGACTTCAGATTCAGACTCAGGACGTTGAAAAACATAAAATATGACTTTTTGTAAAATTTCAACATGGTCAAAGTCAACTCTAGTCAAAGTCAATGGTCAGGTCAACAGTCAAGTCAATATCAGTCAAAGTCAACGATTTAACTTTGTTGAAGTTGACTTAACCGGGTTGACTCAGCTCGATCAGTTCGGTCTGACTGGGTTGGTTCAGTCTGACTGGACCGGTTCCAGAAGGCTCCTAGACCGGCAAAGGAGCCTCATATGCACTATCGATACGTGGTAGCACATAAGATGGCAACAGAGGTCGTTTTGGATAGCCGATTACTCCGGGAGCAACACCACATTCAATTATCAGTATAACAACTAAAATAATCCACCGAAACACCATGACGTATTCGATTAAAGGCGATGAAAAACTTACCCACGGAGGATGGAGAAAATGCCGATGGTGGATGGTGAACTCGATTGGGTTTTGGTCGAAAATGGTCAGGGAACACAATACTAGGGGCGGTGAGGCAAATCGTCATCGGGTTCAACCAGAATCGAGGAGAAATTGAAGGTGGCCGACGGTTTTTAACACACACTCGATCATTGATTTTTGAAAAATAATGGTGACCCACGGCAAGGGGATGGAGGCTGTCGATCATACTGGTAGGGTCAAAAAGCCACAATGGCAGCCGGAGCGGGCAAATCGAAGAGGACGAGTCGAGCGGTTTTCTCCTTATTTGTGACGGACAATGACCGTTTCTAGAGGTTTAACGGTTGAGATAAGGTTGTGAGTTGCTATCGAGCTCGATGGACATGGCGGTGCACTTCACCACCGATTATAGGTGGCTGGCTGAAGGAGCGGTGATGGATGGTTTGGTTTGAGTTTTCTCGAAGGGGGTTTGGGTACTTGGTTCACGAATGGGGGAAGGGTTTTTCTGGTTTTGATTTTAGTTTTAATCTAAACCAAATTATTATAAAAAAAATATTTTATTAAATAAAACACTAATAGAAGCCTAGCCTAGTGTCTAGGGCATGGGTGGCCATTACTCTAGGGTCATAGGTTCAAACCTCCTAACCACCCTTTATTTTATTTTTGGTGGCAGTTGATATTTTTTGGTATGGGAAAATTATGGGCCTAGTCCCTAAACTTCCTATATATTCAAACTTGACAACAAATCTTCATAATTATTCAATTTGGTCCCTTAAAATTTTACCTCAACTTCAGGGTGTGACAGCTTAAATCTCAGTCAATCTAACACTACTACTTTCAGTCGCAATATTACTATCTAGAAACATCAATTCCTAAGAAAAAAAACTCACAATACAAGAATTCGTATCCAGATGTTACCCATACGAACACGAATAACACCTTAGAGATATGAACACCATATTCTCCATGTGGAAATACACAAGATGGTCATCGACAACCCAGCATGAACAAGGCAAATCACGGGCAAAGCACTCAAATAAAAAACTCTCGAAACAATTGGAACATTCGCCAAATCAAATGACATTACCAAGAACTCATGAATACCTTAGCACATCTAAATGAAATTTCCTTCACATCTGACTCACAACCCGTCAACTGTTAATAGCCCGATCGTAAATCAATCTTCAACAAAGACCTTATCTCTTCAAAACTTAACCAACAAAACATCAATCCTTGAAGAGGGTATCGATTCAAGATCATGAACTTATTCTACTAACGATATTCAACTCACTTACGTATTACACCATCCACTTTCACAAATAACATGAGAGAATTTGCTAACCAAGAACTAACCACTAACCATTAATCTTCTTCCTTAACACACACTTCAAGAAACACTTGTCCAAAGAAAAATCATGATCCAACAAATTTATCACCCAAACTTCATTTCTTCTAATTACTTCGATACCACATAACAAAAAGCACAAGACACCAGAGTCAGATCAATAATTCTTGATATGAAACTCAACTTTACGATCCAATGAAAACCCCAAAACCCTTCTAAAACCACACTTAAAACTCATTAACAGTCTGAATATCTTACACACGTTACTCATTACCAACCGATTTAAATAACCAAAGTATTTCATAAACAAAATCCATCAACTTACTCGCCTCTGGCGCAAGATAAATATAAGAAAGAATTCAAATAATTTATTGATAATTACGAAACTAAAATTGATCCAAAACCAACACAATCACACACAATAATCCGAGATTTTGATGCACTTAATTAACAAACTTATTATTTCACACACTAATAATTTCATAACTCATAACGACACTTCTAAAAAATGATCTTAACTACAACACTTATGAACACCTATCTAGGTCTCTTATTTACCTTATCGACCAAGATACTACTACCATGTCACTGATACGACCATAGTGAAGTCACTGGACTCAACTGAATTATCTAATCAAACAATAAACACTTTCATATCGTGTGGATGTGTTGAACCACAAAAAATAATCCGATCATATCATATGAGTGCAGCAAATCGTATAGCATCACAAGTTATACACATAATCATAATCTCGAATACGACGAATCCAATAACTTAACAGATTAAAAATAAAAAATTCAAAGGAAAATGAACCAATTAACTAATCGGAATATATATAGAAATGAATTCAATGTAAAAAATATCAAATTTAATAATCAAAGCATGCATATAACAAAACCTGGAGTGAGAGAGACATTGGGTGATCAAAGGCATGTTACTGAAAATTCAAAACTTTTACGAGACAATATGGTTCCCAAATTTAACCCCGACACACATTGAAAAATATAATAATCATAGCTCTTATACCACCAAATGTAATACCCCACACCTGTCCACGTATAATGACTCAGGCACACTGAGTGAACATTAGATTCTGAAGCGAATCAAAAAAACAAAACCTAATCATGCAAACTAATCGAAAATAATTAAAAATAAAAATTCATCATGCAATAAAAAACAATGATATATAACATAATCATGCTTACAAAAATCATACAATAATGCATTACAGGATATATGTTATTAACTATGTAATGGTAAAATAGTCATTCCACAAGTCATTATAAAATTCATGGAAAGAGTGGAATTAAATTTACCAATTTTCATTTCTAACCTTTAATTACTCGCATGCAAAATTTCAACTTAATCGAACATCATTTGGAGACCGAATTGAAGATGCTAAGCTTAGGGGCTAAAACAAAAACTTTTTAAAATATGAAAATAACACAAAAAAGATGAAATTAGTTATAATATATAGTCATATAAAAAAATTCAACCAAATCTTACTTAAAACCAATCTTTAATTAAGAAATCAAGTTATGGAGCAAATTGAATACATTTTAAAGTTTAGGGATCATCCAAGGTCATAGGAAACATTTTAGGCCTTTAATAAATTCGATTTTACCTATATTTATTGAGTAAACAACAAAAGGATCAATCCCTTTTCAAGGGGGATTGATCATTTACAAAATTGTAGTTAAACATTAAAAAGGGATTGATCCTTTTTCAAAAGGGGTTGATCTTTTTTCAGAAAAATACAGAAAGTTCATATGAACATGCAAGAATAAGCCACCAAACTTCCACGCAATTTATTCTATAATCCATGTGATGTAAGGTAATTCTACCTTCTTGTTTGATTGTGGATCTAGGAAGGAAGCAAACAACTTGCACAAGTGAATGGCTCAAAAAGAGAGGGTTAAGGGTGGTGGACGTATGGTGAATAGGTGGGTTGTTTAAAATGAGAGATGGAAGCGGAAGATGATTGAAATGGTTATGATTATGGCGATGAAACAAAAGGATGGTTGTGAGGATAGTATCTTGAAGAACGCTCAAAGAAGAACCAATGCTATAGAGAGCAAAGACCCAATCTTTATATTGTTTCTTCAAGGGGTGGTGATAAGTACTTTGACCCACTAGTTATATGAACTAGGAACCAGAAGTATCAAGATGAAAGAAGAGGGTTGATACCACAAGTATAAATTATACTTGATAAGTCGATAAAAAGTCACCAGGACTTAAGGAAGAGAATAATCTCACTTTGATTAATAAAAATGGTTTTCTTACAAATGATGATTGCTTTCCTATTTATAGGAAATGGGGAGACATGGCCGAATGGTTACAAAAGGATTCGGCCAGTCCTTGTGTCTCTATAAAATGACATAATTTTAATGCTAAATGACATAATGTTTCGGCCTTAGATGGAGGGAAATAACCCTTGGCCGAATAGCTCTTGTGTCCCCTCAAGTTGGTGCCAAATTGGAGAGAAAGGAGTGCTTGGCCGAATAGTGAGAGGACTCTTCATCTTGGCGCCTAAATGAAGTCACACGCCTAGCACATGGTGGGCTGGTCACAAGGCGTGCACATGGCTTCTTTAGGATGCTTGTGGTGAATCCTTGTGCATGGAATCATGGTTGGTCATGTGCTCTCTCTTGGGCGTGCATGTGTCTCCTCCAAGCGAGCTTGAGTTGTGGAGCTAGCTAGAAATCATGGGCTATTTGTGAACAAGCTTCCTAGCTAAGTCCTTATAAGCTCCATAATAGCATATTCAGCTACATTCAGCTACCTTTGACATCACTTTTGGCAACTCAGCTCCAAATAGTCCAACTAGCTAAGTTTAGCTAGCCTTAAGCTCCTCCAGCTGAATCGAGCTTCCTTTAGTGTTCCATAAGCTGCCTTATACTTTGTAAGCTGTTTGTGAGCTGTATATGACGTCCAAATCATTCACCAAGCTACCTCAACGTTCATTATGCTCCAATGTACCTACATGTGAAAGAAAACAAGGTAATTCCATGGTATTGAGCTAATATGAGCTAATTACCTTGCTACCATGTTTGATTATGGTAATGTGAGCTAAGTTTGAATGTTATGAGCTAATTATATTATCTCCTAATATGTGTAAGGTAAGGTATAAAGCCTAAGAGCTAATATGAATGTAAATGAACTAATGAAATGCATTATAAGTATGCTGCCTTGATGTATATGTTATAATCATGTATAATATAATTATATAGCTATCCTAACATGCTTAACATATTAAAATAACAATGTGTAAGATGTATTCATACTAAGTTATTCTTTAACTTCATAACTAATATCCTTAGCATGATATGTAATATAATAGTATATATTATAAGGCTATTATAAAGTAAATGCATTAAAAAGATGTTCAAGAGTACTCCATTTATAGTTGAAAACATGCTTGTATCGTCCCCCCCTTCTTTTGGGCGATTTGTCCTCAAATCGAGTCCATTCTGTCCTTGCATAGCTTCACGCCTCTTTGCTAAAAGAAAGTATCCTTTGAACGTTTGTGTTCTTCCATTATATATCCTTTTGTAAGATTTCCCTTTAGGCCTTTCTTTGAAATATGATTTACCAACAGGTACCTTTTGGGAATGATCTTTATCTAGGGATATCCCTTTTGGAAGTGACCTTTCACGTGATTTGTCCTGAAAAATGAGGAGAGAAAAGGTTTCATATGAAGGGGTACTTACCTTTTGTAGATTAAAATCATTGGCGAAGAGTTGTGACTTTAAGTCCCAAACATCACCACTTTTCGTATGAGACCCTTCATTTTCCAGCATTGAACCATCATGTATCTCTATGAAGAAGTTTGGTTTCTTGTTTAGTTCCTCTTCATTTTTCGTCGGAGTTTTGTCTTTGCGCCATGCTTGTACACTTTTTCGCATATGCAATTGATCTTGTTGTACTTCTTTTGGCGTTAAAGGCATGAAGGTCACCTTGCGTCCATCATGCTTAAAAGTGTATTGATTGTGAAAAAAATCATGAATGGCCCTTTTTTCATACTGCCATGGTCTCCCAAGTAAGATGTGGCTAGCATGCATAGGGACAATGTCAGAAAGCACCTCGTCCTTGTACCTACCAACTGAGAAAGGAATTAGAACCTGTTTGGTTACATTTAACTCACCTCCTTCATTGAGCCATTGGAGTTTATATGGAGTAGGATGTTTTGACGTTGCCAATCCAAGTTTTTCAACCATAAGAGTGATGGCTACGTTTGTGCAACTTCCTCCATCGATGATCATTGTGCAAACTTTATCCTTGACATGGCACCTTGTATGAAAGATATTGTTTCTCTGAATATCATCTTGGGATGTTTGTGATTGTAGGCACCTCTTTGAAATAAGCATCTCACCATGATCTGCATTTTCTTTCGTTTCTTCTTCTTGTATTGTTTCAGGTTCCTCATCAAAAATCGGTTCATTAGAATCTGATACAATATCTTCATTGTCAAGCAACATCATGGTATTTCGGTTGGGACATTGACTAGCAACATGTCCTTTTCCAAAACACTTGAAACATTTGATGTCTCTTTATCTCTCAAAAGTGTTGGTTTTCTTTTCTTTACCCTTGCTAGATTCGCCCACTTGTTTAGTTTTAGGTACCTCTGCACGATCCTTTATTTGGACTGGAGTTTGCTTTCGGAAAGTAATAGGTTCTTGCTTCCATTTGGTGGTCGAATTTGGACTGCTCCTAGTATAGCATTTCCTTTTGAGTTATCTTTCAATTTTTATGGCCACATACACCATTTCTTCAATCTCTACATAATACTGAAGTTCAACAAGGTTAGCAATATCAAGATTTAGGCCATATAAGAATCTTGCCATTGTTGCTTCTCTATCTTTATCCACATTGGCTCGGATCATGGCAATCTCCATTTGTTTGAAATAATCTTCAACGTTCTTGCTTCCTTGTTTCAAATTTTGTAATTTATGATGGTGATAGTGAGTATGAACAAACCTTTTCCTCATAATGGCCTTCATTTTATCCCATGTTGTGATGGGGCGTTCACCATTTCGTCTTCTTAAACTCACCAATTGGTCCCACCAAACTAAGGCATAGTCCACGAATTCCATAGCAGCAAGCCTAACCTTCTTTTGCTCCGTATAGTTTTGGCATTCAAAAATGTGTTCAATTTTGATTACCCAATCAAGATAGGCTTCTGGATCAGTTTGTCCTTGAAATGGAGGAATAGTCACTTTGATGTTGCTGAAGTTATCATTTTGATTTCGATGAACATCTCTCCTTGCTACTGATGTTACTTCAGCATCTTCCTCTTCTAAGTCTTCTTCTATTCTAGGGCGGTTTACTCTCTGATTGCCTAAAGATGCTTCTAATTGATCCATACGATCTTGCAAAGGCTCCAATTCTAATTTCAAGAATCTTGCCATTTCATGCATAATAGCTTGTGTCTGCAAGTTAGGGGCTTCTCTTTCTGGGGATCGTCCTGAACTCCGAGACATGTTTAGTGAAATAAGAAAATAATAAGATGTGTAAAAGACCTTACCAGAATATACTCTCACAAAGCCTCACGAGTCACTCCAAGAAAATTTAATGTCACTCAATCCTCTCGTGTTTGCACTCTAGGACTTTAATGGCTTTTACTTGTCCTCTTCTGATCTTACACACGCTCCAGCCTTTTTCCTCTCAATTCTCTTGTCTCAAGTTCTAGAAAACTTTTACTCAAGACTATAATCGAGTAAATTTTACTTGTTTGGCGTCGGCTGCAAATGGGTTAGTACGAATGGAAAGCAAAATATAATTGAAATGGTGGCTTAGAAATAATAGAAAGAAGAGAATAAAGGGGTTACTTACACAAGTCACTTTACAACCTTCTATCACCATAATCAAATTTAAAGGCTTACTTGAATGGCTTGGTGATGAGAATTGTTGATGAGTGCTTCCAACTTTTTTTTTTTTTTGAGTGCTTTCAATTTCTTCATTTTTTCTTGCTTTCTTTGACTTTGCACTTCACTTTACACTTCTTTTTGTATTTTTGTTCTTGTTGCACATTGCTTATTCCACCAAAGCTCTGATTACAGCTTGATGTAAGGTAATTCTACCTTCTCGTTTGATTGTGGATCTAGGAAGGAAGCAAACAACCTGCACAAGTGAATGGCTCAAAAAGAGAGGGTTAAGGGTGGTGGACGTATGGTGAATAGGTGGGCTATTTAAAATGAGAGATGGAAGCTGAAGATGATTGAAATGGTTATGGCGATGAAACAAAAGGATGGTTGTGAGGATAGTATCTTGAAGAACGCTCAAAGAAGAACCAATGCTATAGAGAGCAAAGACCCAATCTTTATATTGTTTCTTCAAGGGGTGGTGATAAGTACTTTGACCCACTAGTTATATGAACTAGGAACCAGAAGTATCAAGATGAAAGAAGAGGGTTGACACCACAAGTATAAATTATACTTGATAAGTCGATAAAAAGTCACCAGGACTTAAGGAAGAGAATAATCTCACTTTGATTAATAAAAATGGTCGGTCTGCTTACAAATGATGATTGCTTTCCTATTTATAGGAAATGGGGAGACATGGCCGAATGGTTACAAAAGGATTCGGCCAGCCCTTGTGTCTCTATAAAATGACATAATTTTAATGCTAAATGACATAATGTTTCGGCCTTAGATGGAGGGAAATAACACTTGGCCGAATAGCTCTGGTGTCCCCTCAAGTTGGTGCCAAATTGGAGAGAAAGGAGTTCTTGGCCGAATAATGAGAGGACTCTTCATCTTGGCACTTAAATGAAGTCACACGCCTAGCACATGGTGGGCTGGTCACAAGGCGTGCACATGGCTTCTCTAGGATGCTTGTGGTGCATCCTTGTGCATGGAATGATGGCTGGTCATGTGCTCTCTCTTGGGCGTGCATGTGTCTCCTCCAAGCTAGCTTGAGTTGTGGAGCTAGCTAGCAATCATGGGCTGTTTATGAACAAGCTTCCTAGCTAAGTCCTTATAAGCTCCATAACAGCATATTCAGCTACATTCAGCTACTTTTGACATCACTTTTGGCAACTCAGCTCCAAATAGTCCAACTAGCTAAGTTTAGCTAGCCTTAAGCTCCTTCAGCTGAATCGAGCTTCCTTTAGTGTTCCATGAGCTGCCTTGTACTTTGTAAGTTGTTTGTGAGATGCATATGATGTCCAAATCATTCACCAAGCTACCTCAACATTCATTATGCTCCAATGTACCTACATGTGAAAGGAAACAAGGTAATTCCATGGTATTGAGCTAATATGAGCTAATTACCTTGCTGCCATGTTTGATTATGGTAATGTGAGCTAAGTTTGAATGTCATGAGCTAATTATATCATCTCCTAATATGTGTAAGGTAAGGTATAAAGCCTAAGAGCTAATATGAATGCAAATGAACTAATAAAATGCATTATAAGTATGCTGCCTTGATGTATATGTTATAATCATGCATAATATAATTATATAGCTATCCTAACATGCTTAACATATTAAAATAACAATGTGTAAGATGTATTCATACTAAGTTATTCTTTAACTTCATAACTAATATCCTTAGCATGATATATTATAAGGCTATTATAAAGTAAATGCATTAAAAAGATGTTCAAGAGTACTCCCTTTATAGTTGAAAACGTACTTGTATCACAATGAAAATGCTTGGACACACTTGGTCCACTTAGAACATGTGATAATACATATGTAGCATTCTTCATAACATCATTTAACATATCATACAAGAATTTAGCATCAAAAGTCAAAATTTTAATAACAAGTCAACTTAATCACAAACCTTCTAACCATTTTTTGCATCATTGGTCATTTCATGCATCCTAAGGGCCTAACATCTTATGTTCACTTAATGTCACTTGTCTAAATGGTTGAAGAACTTATTTAAGGCATATAACATTATTTGGTCACTTACAACATACTTTACCATATTACATAACATGTATTTCGACATCAACAATCATCATTTCACTAATTACTCAAGAATTAAAGTTCTTCATAAGTCGTTAAGGGTGCGTTTGGTTCACGGAATGTAAGATTACCAGTGGGAATAAAAGATTACCAGAGAATAGGATTACTAGGATGTTACATTATTGTGTTTGGTTGGTTTGGCAGGAATATAGGATTACAGTGCTTGGTTGAAGGAATAAAAGATTATTGGAATGTATATTTCACCAAATTGTCCTTGTTCTATATTTTTTAACTAGTGAAATTTTAAATATTTAAATAAAAATTATTTATATGAAAATTCTATTTGTTGATAGTATATTACTTGAGTATTTAAATATATCATGTATTATTTTAATTTTAATTAATATTAAATTTTACATAATTTATGTAAAAGTCTATTAAAATTTTACATCAACATTTAACTAAATGTTTACATTGTGAAAATTCTTAATAGATATTCATAATAATAAAAAGATGTAAATCATAATAATAAAAAGATGTAAACTATTTTTGTTATCTAAGATATAATATTTATTATATCTTCTATATACAATAATTTATTTATTTATTTATCTTTTATATTTATATTTAATTTTGCATACTTTATCATTATTATTTATCTCATGAATTTATATTACAAAAACATAATTCAAATAAGTAAGAAAATATTACACTAAAGAGCATATTGTCTATAATTTTATATTTCACCGTCGTTCATCGTTATCTTTGCTAATATTTTAATAAAATTATTAATACTCAGTTCTAATCTGATTTGTACTTAACTCTTGATTACGAAAAGCAAGCAACCTAATAATTCATGTTTCCCAACAGGTAATTTCTCTCCGAACATACAAAAACCGACAGAGGCCAAACTTTGAACATATTAGACAGATAATTTCTTTCAGATCATATACAAAGGACAAGTGAAAGGCTTACTTGTATCCAAAGAGAATTCTAAAACAATTTTAAGTGGCTGGTAATTAGGCCACGTCCGAATTATTCTAAGATATCGGTCATGAGATTGCTAATTCGGCTATGTCCGAATTATTGAAAGCATGTCTGAAATTTTGACTTATTTCCGAATTATTTGGACTATTTGTAGGGTAAAAATGATGTCCTATTTAACAATAGAAGCTGTAGCGAAAACCAGATTTTTGAACTGAAACTGTTGAGGATTAGTTTTGGAGTAAAAATCTAGATTTTTAAGCGTAAATAGTAAAAACGAAGATGATGTATAAAAATTTTGATACATAATTATTAGGGTAAATAAATTAAGTTTGAATGAATAGGATTTTATTTGTATTTGTTTATTTATTTTTATAAGTATTTATGTTTAATTTGTATTCATTTAATTTTTAGTGTTGTATTTGTGATCGTTTATTTATTTTTGAAGGTATTTATGTTCACTTATTTTTTTTAAGGTGTTAGTGTTCGTTCGTATAGTTCTTACTAATATATTCATTTAATGTTCGTTTATATGTTCACGAACGTATTCATTTGGTAAAATTATGTTACTAGTAAGAACTTTTCAAGCTTCATATTTTAACCTCTAAATTTCATCATGTGTTCAATTTAATTCCTACATCTTGGTCAATTTGAATGGCACGTAAGCATCAATGCGGTCCAGCAAAATATCACAGTAGGAACACAATGGAAACTGGAATGACTGCTGTTTCAGATCCATATAGGAGATGTAGAGTCTGAAAAGTTGCAAGTTGCAAGATTCTTTTAAACCTCAAATCATATTTCGGGCATGCTTGGTGAAAGGAAAAAAGGAAAGACTACCATATGTGTTCTTGTTTAATTATGGTGTTGCGTATTACCTTATTCCTTTCTGAAAAGTACAGCAGTTATTCTAATAAATGGTTATGGAAGTCAGAGAAAACATAGAAGAATCAATCATTAAATATAGGACAAATGCCATAAGAATTGTTTGTTAGCATTGTTTCTCAAGTACAAACAAATTAAGAAATGAGTTCGACCAAACAGTACTAATAACTTACCTTACGATCGAGGTATTAATAACTTACCTGCAGTTCAAGGTAAAAGTCACTTAGCGCAAGGAGTTGAATCAATAAAACTCAAAATAATATAAAACCAAGAAGTATTAATAACTTACCTTACGCTGAACAGAAGCCACTTTGCAAAGTATTTTAGATGGTAGATTGAATGAAGGTATTTGGTGTTGTGACCCCTGATGCATTGATGCCCCAAGCTGTACACAAAGAATAAAAAAATACTCGAGATTAATAAACCAAACATTGTGTCAAGTTATAAAACCTACACCTAAAACTTAATATCATAAGGGACATAAGTCTTCAATAGATACTATAGAGTATAGAGTTTTATTAGCAAAACTAAATAACAAATGCCTTTTAAATAATCTTCGAAATATTTAACAAACACTACCTTGACAGTAAATATTCAGACATGGAGACGTATATAAATATTCTTGTAAATACATACATGAAGGAAATTATATATTGCCATAAACATTTTGTAATTCATTGTATCAGTGAATTGATACCAATACTCAAATATATATGACAATATAAGTTAATAAGGTTTCATGACAACATACAACCTTCAAATTATTGATTGCCTAAAGTGATTCACCAAAATGAATCGTACCCATTTTGTTTTAAAGAAAGCATGACCCAATATAAATACCAGATGATTTCTTCTGCATAAAAAACCAAAAAGGAAAGAACCATGTGCTTGCAGGAACCATAACCGTATTAACCAATATAGAACCATTATTACTCAAAATAAGAACACTATGGCAAAGGTTCACAAACCAATTCAACCAACACTTGTTAAATTATGAAATATGATCAATACAAAAAAGTTATCAGATTAAAGTTCATGTAGACATACTTGTTCCATGTGACCTTGTGGGAAATAATAAACACGCTCCCCTACGCGAGGAAGCGTGACAAGAGGTCCAGCACAGGCATGCCATAGTTCACGATACAAAGGATCATCTGCAGTCACATAAAATGTGAGACAGAGAAGACAATAATGATAAACAATAAGCCACCGTCGTGCGGAAACATACCAGTACATTTGCGAAACAATAATTTAGCTTGCATATTAAAACACAGTAAAATTTGTATACCATATAAAATTCACAAACCTGGTTGTCGTTCGGCAGATGGAATATCCGGTGCCGCAAAATCCATAGAAGCACCCCCCCCCTCCCAAAAGAGACCAGCAGAAAGCAATCAATCAATGGAAACCCTACAACACTGGATTTATGGAAGCAAACAAGCAAATATAAATTTCCCCATTACAATAAATAGCACAACCGTTAATTAAGATTGCATTTGTTATTACTTTATTGTTTGTTCTGATTATCCTACAAAGGCAAAGCTGACTGATGGAAACCCTTCGTTACCAGCTAATTGCTACCTCTGTGTCAATCTACTCTGCTCTGTGCTATGAACCCAAATGTTAATAATTCTGCAACAACGAAATGGAAGATTTATAATGAAAAATGAAAAGAAGCCCAATAATTCTGCAATGATCCAATTCTTTTGTTCACAATAAAAATAAATAAATTCAACAACTCTGAAGAAAATCAAAACTGATATGAAAATGGGATTGACACCCAACGAGTTTGCAATTACATATAGTATATGACACAGATAGAATTGAATGAAAATCAGAAACTAAAATGAGTTGAGATCTGATAAAATTGTCTATTTTTTCCGATAAAAAGAAGAGTGAATAGAACTAATTGTTTACCAGTAAGAAAAATCATCAGTCAACAAGTGCAGCCAAAACTACCTAGATTTTCCGAAATTCAAACACAAACACTATAAGCGGTGGACTTCAACTGCTATTACCAGGAAAATCATTCTATGAGCAAACCTTGTATGACGAAAGCAGCTAACAACTACACTACCCTACCCACTGATGCAGATTTCAATTCAAGAGCTGGGAATTTCAATACTAAAACTAGGAAATTTCAATTCTATTAACTGTTATTTAAAGCCCAAAAATCAAATTAAAAAAACATGGATTCAACAGGAATCCAAAAAAGCACAAACACCCAAACCAAAAAGGAATAAAGATAAGCAAAGGTTGAAGGAAAAGGAGTAACCTAAAAGCAGATGAAGTGAGTAAGAAGAGCAAAGGGTAAATTTTTGATCGAGAATCAGATACTCCTCCAATCTGTGTCGTGGAGTTCAAGAACAAAGAACACTTGGGAGAAGAAGATATGGCAGAGGCAAACGGGAAAAGAGGGTATTTTAGCCCTTAGCACACGAGAATAAAAGAATACCTAAGAAAAGCAAGGGATTAACATTCCCGGTAAAAAGAGAAAATTTTTTACTGTTTAGAATATATTATTACTCCCTATTGGGAATATTTCTCATCCAATCATGTGAATTTGAATTTGGGAAAAAAATTCCCACTAGGAATCTTAAATTCCATGATCCAATCACCCCCTAAAGGTCAAGTATGCATTAATAAAGAGATAAAAGTGTAAATCATCATACATTCCAATTTAGGATCCCATATTGCCTCAAAATGTATCAAAGTTCCAAAATAACTTTACAAATGCCTCATTGCTTTGATCACCACCAAGTGCATTGCCACTCAAGTTATCAAATCATCAAGTAATAATCTGAAAAAAAGGTTAAACATCAAGTGTGGGCTATAAAGCTCATTGAATGACTAAAAATTCAAGTATGCTGCACATGTCAAGGTTAAAGGAAAATAACCTATATGTCATGAAACCTCACTTGTTTTTACGTTAATGATCATATTACAATGTCATGCTTCAATTCTCATTTAATACACCGTAATCCCACACCAATTATAGGATATAAACATGCTTAATTATAGTGTATTCATTGCTGCAAATATATATGCTCATGCACAATTACATTGTTTGGATTGTCCACACACAACATACATTTATTTCCATTCAAGACCATTGACATTTGTTCAAAACACAACATGAACATTGGATAAACGGACTCCATGCAACTCCCTTTTATTTGTGGACTCACTTAAGTCTAAAACCACAACATTTAGATATAGGCTCAACGCACCATCCTTACCACATATACTTCTCGGAGCTAGGCTAAACACACCAACCTTACCCCATACATATATTCCCAATAACACATAACAAAAACACTAGAGTACTCTTTCCTAGGCATGCCTTTCATATCCAAAGGTCCCATTAAGAACAATTGTCAACTAATCCAAGTTCATCCAATATAATTGCTATTGATGCATAGCTATATATACATATATCTTTCAATATAATTCAAAACCATAAGTTAGTTATCATGATCAACCTCAAATTAGATAGCAAGATATCCTTGCAAATCTATGGAAATTAGAAAATCTCTACTCGTCACAACACATAAACATATTTCCCATAGTTTTCATATTTATTTCCAAAATTTAATATGCATCAAATAGTAACTAGTATATCCACATATAACACATGCTTTATATCTCAATATCAATCATCATATCATTCATTCAGGCCATGTTTCACACATATACTAACAAAGTTCACCTACTACCAACCCATAATCCGCATGTCATGATATACATATACCCATAATGATCACATACATAAAAATGGAAGGAGATAAGATGAAAAATAAGAAACATGAAGTTGAAGAAGAAGTCTAGGAAACCTCTAGGAAGAATTGACTAAAAAGGAGGATTTAAGAAGATAGAGAGATGATAAAATTTAGAAAAAGATGATCAGAAGTGAATAAAAAATAAGCAAAGGATACGGGCACTTGAAAAAGAAAGTTCTTAGCCACGAGAAGAAAAATGAAGGGAAATAGAGATTATTTTGGTTTGCACAAAAACGTGAATGATGGAATATGAAAGTTAAAACTAATTTGGATTAATAAAATAAATAATAAAAATCATTGATAAGAATGAAGGAAAACACGTTGGATGAGAGGAAAAAGAAAACAAGCAAAGCCTTGGTGAAATTGCTATATAGATTTTTAAGATTTTGAAATCATTCGATTTAGTCACCCAAATTTCTTATTTTTAATATAACACAATTTATGCACCACATATACATGGAAATCAATTTAATTATCCTTTGAAAACATATTTAATATTTCGAAATAACACTTGCAAATATTTGACAATATCATATTTGAAATTACTTAAAACAAGATATTTTTAGAAAACACGACAATGCTCGATTACTGACCCGAATTTTGGGGTGTTACAACTCTCTCTCACTAAAAATAATTTCGTCCTCGAAATTAACTTAAGGAAACGAATACGAAGATTAAAACTATAAATCTTTAACGTACTTATAAGTAACTTATCTGCGTTCATGGTAACACCACTATAACACCCTACACCCGACCACATATAATGACCCAAGCGTACTGAGTGTACATTAAATTCTAAAGCAAATCGGAAACACAAAACCTAATCATGGAAACTAAGTAGAAGAAATAAAAAAAATCATCATGAAATACAAAACAATAACATATAACATAGTCATGCTTATAACAATCATACAATCATGCATCTCATGATATATGTTATTAACTATGTAAGGGTAAAAAAGTCATTCCACAAGTCATTATAAAATTCATGGAAAAAGTAGAATTAAACTTAACAATATGCATTTATAACCTTTAATTAGTCACGTGCAAAATTTCAACTTAATTAGACATCGTTTAGAGACCTAATTGAACATGCTCTGTTTAGGGACTAAAATGTAAACTTTTTAAAATATGAAAATAACACAAAAACATGAAATTGAAGCTTACATTATGAAATTATTGATTTATATAATCATATAAAATATTTCAACCAATCTGACTTAAAACCAATCTTTAATTAAGAAATCAATTTCTGGACCAAGTTGAATACATTTTAAAGCTTAGGGACAATACAAGGACTTAGGGAACAGTTTAGTCCTTTAATAAATTCAATTTTACCTGTTTTATTGAGTAAATGACAAAGGGATCAATCCATTTTCACAGGGATCGATCCTTTACAAAACAATAGCTAAACATTCAAAAGGGATTGATCATTTTTCAAAAAGGATCGATCATTTTTCTATAAAATGCAGAAAATTCATATGAATATATAAGAATAAGCCACCAAACATCTATACAATCGATTCTATGATCCATTGACATGCTTGGACACACTTGAATCACTTAGAACATGTCATAATACATATGTAACAATCTTCATAACATCATTTAACATATCATACAAGAATTTAGTATCAAAAGTCAAAATTTGCATAACAAGTCAACTTAATCACAAATCTTCAAAATAGAGCGAAAATTCTACTTCTAAAATAGAACCAAAATCAAACAAAGAACCAAAAATCCTACTATCCCCGCGATCTAAACATTCTAACTTGAGAATATTTTCTTCCTTACACTTAATTTGATCCTAAAAAAATCATAAACATGATTTAGAACCCAATAAATCTCCCAAAAACAGCAGCTAACACAAACACAAACATTCATGGATTTTCAAAAAATCACTAAAATAGATATTCCTTAATCAAATCATGATGCAATCAAATCCATTTGAAATATTGTTTTAATATCATTATAACCAATATTTAAACATACGAAACCCATAAAAAACTAATAGAAATAAGATCAAAATTATATCCATTTTATTTATTTTGAAAATCAACCCAAAAATAAAGTATTACCAAAACACTTATGTAATCATGTATTACCCATTGATATAAAAAAATCTTTTAATCAGCAAAGCTTAAAGAAAACCAAGGAAATAATATTACCTTATAAAAATGGAAGGAGATAAGATGTAAAATAAGAAATATGAAGTTGAAGAAGTCTAGGAAACCTCTAGGAAGAATTGACTAAAAAGGAGGATTTAAGAAGATGAAGAGATGATAAAATTTAGAAAAAGATGATCAGAAGTGAATAAAAAATCAGCAAAGGAGATGGGCACTTGAAAAAGAAAGTTCTTAGCCATGAGAAGAAAAGTGAAGGGAAAAAGAGATTATTTTGGTTTGCACAAAAACGTGAATGATGGAATATGAAAGTTAAAACTAATTTTTGATTAATAAAATAAATAATAAAAATCATAGATAAGAATGAAAGAAAATACGTTGGAATGAGAGGAAAAAGAAAACAAGCAAAGCCTTGGTGAAATTGCTTTATAGATTTTTAAGATTTTGAAATCATTCGATTTAGTCACCCAAATTTCTTAGTTTTAATATAACACTATTTAGTCACCACACAAACCTGGAAATCAATTTAATTATCCTTTGAAAACATATTTAATATTTCTAAATAATACTTGCAAATATTTGACAATACCATATTTGAAAGTACTTAAAACATGATATTTTCAGAAATCACGAAAATGCTCGATTATCAACCTGAAACTGTTGATCCGATTTTGGGAGGTTACAGATCATGAAAGTCCTACGAGAAGCATATGTAATTCATGGATGCTTAAGGAGTTGAAGTTTGGATGGAGAAATGGGGTTATCATCATTGTGTATAGAAATAGTTGAGTGCTTCTAGGAATATAAGGGCAGGTCATATAGATGATTTTTAGTCTTGTTGCTTGAGCTGCCTCCATTAGGAGAGGGGCATAAATTCATATTCTTAGGGCCAAGGAAAATGGCTTGAGATTTACGGATTGGTAGCCCAATTTTTTTCTTCCCTTTGGACTTTAGAGAGTTATAATCAATGTTCTCTTTGGCAACATTTATGGCAATGGGCGAAGAAGAAGCCAGACAAGGGTGGTGATAGGTAAACTAGGAGGGTTCACATCTTTAGTAGTCTTTGAAGCTTCAATTGAAAGAGGTCCATCATCAAGATTATAGATGGGATTAAAGCAAGTGGATGCGGGATGAGCATCAATTTTAGCAGTTCCAGTAGAAGAGGCATCCTTAGGTTATCGTCGCTTTTTTCTGGCGACTAACATCCATGGTCTAAAAGGTTCTTTAGATATCTCGGGGTTAACAGTTTCGAAATTTACAGGAGTGAAATCCTTTAATGCTTGTTGTGGGATTGAATTCTTGGGGCAAAGATCTAGAGAACGCCCACATATACGACATCCAAAGACGATGGGCAGAGCTTTATACTCGACAAGTTGGATACAACCATTGATTGAGATTTTAGAGATAAGAGAATGAAGGAGATTAACATTGATTTCATATGGGAAAAACGACCACGACTGCCATTATCAGTCTGGAAATCAGTTTTCATAATAGTACCAATCCGAGGACCAATTGCCTCAAGCATACTTCTTTTGTAACATGTAATTGACAATCCCGAAGTCAAATCAAACCAAGGATACGACTAGGATATTCCTGTGTGGCACTGAAATCAATTGACCAAGGTTCAACAGTTAAATAATGACCAAAAATAGTCCAGGGGTCATCGATAAGAACCTTAAGATAATCGCTTGGAGCAGAGAACTTAACAAGGATACGTATGCTTCTTTTGCTCATTGTTTCTTTGGATCTTTCCTAGTGTAATAAACTTTCAATTTATGAAGGCAACTTTAGAAAATGTCTGACATCCGATTGGGATATTTTTATTTCCAATTTGGATAGAGGACATTTTTATTCAGATTATATCATGTTATTGTTTCATATCTACAGAGAAACGGTACAAGAAATTTCAATTTCATCTACTGATTCTTCATTAGTTAAAAGGAGAGGACCCTATGAATGTTCCTTTGTTCTATGTGGATTATTGGGATGAAGTTCCTCTAGGATTCGTGTCGAAAATTGTGACAAAAAATTCATCGAGACTTACATTGACTATGTTTCTTCGGTAGTCTTCTTTGGCTATAAACATACTATGAAAATCATGCTTTACATTGACATTTGTATTCCTCTAAAGCGGAGAAAAAAATTACATTTGTCACAAATGGCAAACACCATTATGTGCGGTCAAATTAAAATGAGGAGTAAATTGATGGAATTTTAAAATATTAAGGATTTATCGAATTATTTTAAATTAAGACCAAATCGATATAATATATAAATTTTAGGATTAAAATTATTATATCATGTCCCATCACTATTTTATAAAAGAGAAAATAACTTCAGTGACCGAAAATGCCTTATAATATACGATTTTAACCAATTTTTTTTGGATTTGTGAAAATGACCAACAAATTCGCAACGCGAACTCCAATTTCGCAACTCAGTTTCCAAATTCGCAACGCGAATATGTAAATCGCATTGCAATTTCCGAATTCGTCGCAACGCGAATTTGTAAATCGCAACGCGAATCTGTAAATCGCAACGCGAATCTGTAAATCGCAACGCGAATCTGTAAATCGCAACGCGAATTTATAATTCGCAACACAGAAGTCAAATTCGCAACACAGAATTCAAATTCACAAAGCGCATTTATTTTTGCAACGCGAATTTTATTTTCGAATTCGAAACACAATATTAATTTCGCAACACAAATGTAAACAATATAATCGCAAATCATAACCTAAAACCCTAAATCACAACTCAGTCCCATCTACATCTCTCACCCTCTATTGCGACATCCGTCCCCATCTCCGACGAAATCCGTCCCCATCTCTGGCGAAATCTATCTATCTCCATCTCTCAGAGCCACCCTCACAACCATTCACGGTCAGAAATGGAAAATCAACCACCGAGGGTTAGTTTTTTTAATTATTTTTATTTTGAAATTTTTGTATTATTATTAGATTTTTCATATTTATATTGATGATAAATTACTAGTAATTTCATAATAGATTAACCATTTCACTTAAATTGCTTAGTACATTCATGATTTCATTTTCGCGTAGGATTTTCATTTTCGCGTAGCGATTTTCATTTTCGCGTACCGATTTTCATTTTCGCGTACCGATTTTCATTTTCGCGTAGCGATTTTCATTTTTGCGTTGTGATTTTAAGTTTCAGAAACTATTCTTCTTCTGCAAATTGAAACTTGAATGAATTGCATTACTTCAACCAAAAAACAAAGACAAATACTAACTTCACAGTGTTACGAATTTAAGTTTCAAGAATAAACTACTACTCTTATGTTGTCCTTGAACCTGCACTAAACCTATATGTTATCCTTTTAAATGTTTATATAAGTGCTTACTTCTGGAATGTTATCTGATGCATTTTGTGAACTATGATAGAATAATGACTTGGGTGAATACCGTGCAAGTTTGAAACATATTTGGCTTTGTTTTCACTGTTTAATATCATGTCTGTTTATAGTGTATAATTTGTAGTTTTTGGTATATCTAACTTGGTATGTTTATTGTTTCTGTAGAATTTTTTTTCGGCTTTATTGACCTTAAGGAATAAATTAAGCCTAGCCACTACAATTGCGTCGACGCTTACACTTGTACAAAGAAAATTGTTTGAGGATACTTGCTTCGGGCCATGGCTAAAAGTACAACATCCAGGTGGAGATGATATGTTGACCCATTTGTTTCTTCAGAACATGACTAATGATCTACCCGAGAGGATACAACGTGGTGATGAAGAGATATGGTTTCATTTTCCTCCGGCGTATACTTGTTTTGGGCGGGAGGAGTTTTGCTTAATCACTGGTCTACGCTTCGGACACGATGAAGTAGGTCGGTACACTAGTCATATCGCCCGCCCATCATGGTTATCTCGGGGTTTTCCTGAGCTGGCAAAGGCGAAGCCGAGTTTACACGTTGACGACTTGAAAAGATTACTTGTTAAAGATGGTTTTACTAGGATAGATGACCTCGATGTTGTTCGAGTATGCCTTTTATTACTTTTGCATGCCGACTTTTTAGGCAAAGAGGCCAGACAACCTATTTCTGAGGACCTAATATTATTGGTAGAGGACCTAAATGCATGGAACGTGTTTCCGTAGGATTCATATCTATGGAAAGCTACCTGGAAAAAGTTATCGTTTGCCTTTGAGGACCGAAAAAGTTTGCGTGGCCATGGTTCCAAATACACTTTGGCATGCTTTATTTGGGCCTTTAAGGTAAGAATTTCTATATAATGTTTCCAAAATTATAATTAATTATTTAACAATTACTAATGTTTGTGTATTATATTGTT
Organism: Hibiscus syriacus; assembly: GCF_006381635.1. Taxonomy (NCBI): domain Eukaryota; kingdom Viridiplantae; phylum Streptophyta; class Magnoliopsida; order Malvales; family Malvaceae; genus Hibiscus; species Hibiscus syriacus. The sequence continues at coordinate 7,219,310 of NW_024063194.1, forward strand.
TGTAGATTTGGATATTTGAGGCTTTTCCCAGTATGCGGACATATGCAATCAAAAATTCAAATGATATTCCTAGGGTTATTTCCTGAAGGAGGATCCGGCTGTTGGATTTGGAAGAGTTACTGCCATATACGATGATAAATGATGTAAGTTAACACAAATACTACCATATATGAACAAGTTATTACTAGTAGACGTTTAACTTTGTTTGAGCTTTTATATTGTTAGGAGGCCAACTATCCATTACAGAGGTTGACACCCACAGAGGCTGAGCTTGCCACTGATTGGTGGCAAGCTAGTAAGCGTTTTTTTGATGGCACTGATTATAAGCACCCCCCACTTCGAGAGCCATCACCTGATCAAGCTGATTCTACAGCTCGACACCCAGAGCCATCACTCCACAACGAGACACCCACAGAGGCTGAGCTTGCCACTGATTGGTGGCAAGCTAGTAAGCGTTTTTTTGATGGCACTGATTATAAGCACCCCCCACTTCGAGAGCCATCACCTGATCAAGCTGATTCTACAGCTCGACACCCAGAGCCATCACCTCCACAACGAGAGCCATCACCTATTCCATCACATCATCGAGCCTCTTATCCACCATCACCTCATGGTAGGCGACCGAAAAAGATGCCACAACATTTATCTCCCTATTTTCCACCTCCATGGGATGAGTTAGGGGAGTTACGTGATGAGGTCAATGCTTTGCGTGAGGAGGCCGGTACTTTACGTGACGACAATGGTGCATGGCGTGATGAGGTACGTTCTTTACGTGGTGAGGTAGAGGTTTTACGCGATGACAATGGTTCTTTACGTGGCGAGGTATCTACTTTACGTGATGAGGTAGCCGCTCTACGTGAGATTATTACATCGTTGCAGAATGAGGTTCATACTCTACACAATGAGGTAAGTTTGTTTAATACTATACTAAAAATGCAAATAACATTTTTTCGGCATTATTTATTTGTTTATTTACTGATTTATGTATTAATTTATTTTTAGCGGCCCGATAAGGTAGATGTTTTACGTCGGGTTTTTCTTGCACGACGGGGTTCACGCATTAGACGTCGTGCATGTGCCATTACGTCTCCGTTCACCCCAATAGTGCCAAGACTCTGTAAAAAGAAGCCCGATTCACCTGTCATCGTTCAAGAGACCTCTCTTATCGTTCAAGAGGCCTCTCCTATCATTCAAGAGGCCCATATCATCCTTCAAGAGGCCCCTCCCACCATTCAAGAGGCCCCTATCATCGTTCAAGAGGTCCCACCCACCGATCAAGAGCCCGATTCACATGGCATAATATGTCGACATATTAATAAACCCCCTCACGTGCCCGACATGATGGATGAGAGTTGGCTTTCGTATGAGTTACCGGTCAGTACCATTCCGGTATCTGAAGTGGAGAGGAGAACACTACCGGACATAATTCTGGATAATACCCTTTGGGCTGAGACCGCAGTTGATTTTTATCTACATGAGCGGAGCCAGGGGTGTTACGCTGACATATGCAAACTCGACGATGATATGCATTTGTTTCTTGATCGGTCTTGGTGGGGTGTGTTATTAGGGGTTGAAGACAATGGCTATTTCGAATGGGGGGTAAGTCTTATATTCTTCTTATATTACATTTTGATTAATTTATTTTTAAAAATTTATTTATTAAATTCACTAATATATGTATTTTTTTTATAAAACAACATATTGATGCATGGGTGTCACATCTTCTGATAATAAGGAAATTGAAAAAAAAATACGCGATGGACTATTATGCCTTCGTCTTTTCACGTAGCTCACTTGAAGGATCAAAGAGACGCTTCATATGTGATGGGTAATGGAAAAGCTCAACTTTATCATGTGTTGTGGGAGGTTGATAAGTTTAGTATTTATGTTTGAATATTTTAAAGGTGTTCATAAATTTTATTTGATGTGCGCAATTGAATTATTATTTATGATTGCAGGTGTTTATCCCTGTTATGGAACGTCGTCATTGGCTTCTTGTCAACTTCAGCTCCCATCCTTAAAGATGATAGTATATGACAATATGTTGAATTACATACCATTGTCTGATCTGATAGATATTATTTGTAAGGGATGGAGCACTCATTTGGCTAAATACTTGGATGCGATTGATTATTGGACTAATTCTAGAAATAAGAAGCCAAAAAAGTTCAAAGTTACAATGATCAGAGATGAGACAATGCCACAACAAACGGAGCGAGCCAGAGGGGATTGTGGTCCTCTCGTATGCATGTGCTTGGAACGTTTGACGACAGGAAGTAAACAGTTTCTACCTCTAACAGATAGAGATAGAGGTGCAATAGGGTTGTGGTTTCAGCATTTTATGGCTAGAGCGATATATGTGAGACGTTGCCTACCTGCATCCGCCTGCTGAAAGTGTGCATAAACAACATAAATTGGTAAGTTTGAGCAAGTGTTGTTAACATATATACTCTTTGTTGGTTTGAAAATGTTTGGTTAAGTACCTAGATAATTTGTTGTTTGTTGGTTTTAGATGTGTAGAAAGTGTTGTTTGAGCAAATGTCTGGTTTCTGCAGGTTAATCCTGATCCTGAAGTGAGCTGCATGAAATTGATGTATTTGTGCATAAACAACCAGCTGTTGATTTGGTTTTTTAGATGTGTAAATAAGAATTGTTTTTTGCTTGTTTAATTGATTTGTAAAAGTTGATTTGTTGTTTAAGAAAATTTCAATCTGCATTATGTTGAAGGCAAAAAAGACTTGTTGAAGGTACACTTTTGCAACGAGAAAGTCAAATGCGTGTTGCGAATTTTTCTTTCGCGTTTCGAATTTGATTTTCGCAACAATCGCAACACGAATTTGACTTTCGCCTTTCACGTTGCGAATTTGACTTTTGCAACAATCGTAATAAAAAATCGCAACGTGAATTTGACTTTTGCGTTGCGAATTCAAGGAAAACACCTTCAAAAAGATAACAGACAACAATATGATAAGTGATAACAACTGAATAGATCATAGCAATGTTCAAACTCAAGTTACTAATGAATGTCTAACTGAAAATGTATGCATTCACACATAAATTACACATAATACAATGCTTGCATTTAAAAATCACCTAAGTTAATAAGTCCCAAAAGGTTAAGCCGGTTGTGATTGGGATTTTGATTTTGATTGTGATTTTGATTTTGATTTCCTTTTGCTTGGCACCATATGAGCTTTAGATTTTGATGAGGATCCATATTTTGGTAGAGGAAAAGATGATTGTGATGGCACTTGTGATCCACAGGTCAACCTTGTATGACCACTTTCCTTGCACCGACTACATGTCGATATCCTCTTCTCTTGACCCTTAGATGGTATACGATCGTGATTTTTTGGTCGGCCAGGTAGTCTACTGTCCATGACTGGTGGCAAAACTGTTTGTAAGTCATCTGGTATGTCCCACTCAGAAGTATGTAGAATAGGGTAGACAATCTCGGCATAAGTCTATCGATATACTTCTGTAGTGTAGCAATCCATATCGTATGCGCTTGAATCATCTTGTTTTAGATGAAGAGCAACTTTTATAACATGGCCACATAGATAACCAGATGTTTTCCATTTCATACAACTACACGTCTTTGCATTTAGATCGACAAGCCCATTTAAGTTATTATCCAATACTTCAAACAAAGTGTTTGAACATGGTTCAACTCTCCATGACGTTGGCTTCACAACACGTTTCGTTATCTTTTTTTAAGTCCATGGTGTAACACGACATTCCAATGTTCCTGTAAATTTAAATAAATAATACTTAGTAAAATATATAAATATCATAAGTTACGAATTTAAAGAAATAATACATGCATGGTTTCTTTTCTTGTAGTACCACTGTTGAATAGAGGCTCGAAAAAACTCCATTAACATAGTAATGGGTAATTTCCGGGAATGACGTCTTAGAGCGTTGATTGATTCTGCACTATTAGACGTCATGAAACCATATCTTGCTCCAAGTTGATGTACTCTTGACCATCTTTCAAACTCGACATCTTCTAGTGTTTGAGCACATTGAGGCAAAACACGTCTTAAATAATTTATATGCTTATTAAAATCCACTTCTCGATAAGCTTTTACAGCCTTCCAGTATGTCCATTTGTGATTTTTTTATACCAGCTGACCTTGATTTTAGATTTCTGTACAAATGAACACCACAAAGTCCATGCAAAGCATCTAGGAAACACCTTCTAACAGTATTGTCAATTGAGTTTTCCCTATTGAATATGATTGTCAGATTGCTAATAGGACCTATGCAATCCCTAAGATGCCCCATAAACCATGTCCATGAATCAGAGGTTTCAGATTTTCCAACACCGTAAGCTATTGGCTGTATCCCATTGTTAGCATCCATGGCTACTGCTAATTAGTTTACTCCAAGGTATCGACCTTTCAAATGTTCTCCATCAACTATAATAACTGGGCGCATGCAAGTAATAAACGAACGAATCTACAAAATAATATACACAAGAAATATAATCATTTAAATGTGAAATACATGTAACTAACAAAAATGAGTCAATACAATTATATTGATTTACTAACCGCAGCACCAATGATGATAAACAGCAACTCAAAGCATCCATCTCTATCTGTTTTGATATGAGTTATAGACCCAGGATTTTTCAGCTTTAAATTGTGACAATAAGCCGGCAGTTGGGCAAACGATGCTTCTGGAGACCCCCTCAACAATTCCAAGGCAAAATATTTGGCTCTCCAAGCTTGAGAATATGAGATACTAATCTTGACCCGAGCATTCATGTCAGTCATAATTTCATGTCCCCGATATACCCTGTCCTTCAAAAACATTAACTCAGCCAGAAAACCACCCAACACCTTTTTGTTTGCCTGTTTATGGTGAGGAAAAACTTGATTTCTTGAACATGTATGTTTATCAATAAAAGTCCTAACTTGAAACATTTCGCAATCTTTTATCCTTTTTACAATCATACACCACGTACAGTTTTTTTCAATCATACACTTTGTTTCGAAACAATCTTTGCTTGATTTGTTAACTTTTAGTTGATAGCATCTTCCACACATTTCGTATACAAAGCTATCTTCAAGCCTTCCTTTGTATCAAAAAAATAATCTTTCTTGATACGAATAACTTTAGTGTAACAATCAACTGCTATATTTACCAACTCTTCTTCCGGTATCTGAAGTAATTATGGCATATTCCAGTTATACTCCCGTGAAATTTTCTTCTTTTTCTTTTCTTCGGGGACTTCTTCTTCTTCTTTTTCTTCTTCAGGGTTATATGAATTACATAATGGATGTTCAACATGTTCATTCACAGTCGTAACTTCCTCCTCATTATTATCAACAACATCTTCCTCGGCAGTGGCTGTTTCATCATCAAAATTTGAGTATTGACCAAGATCAAAGTCTGGGTATTGACCAAGATCAAATTTTGAATACTGACTAGTACTCACAATATTTTCTGTTGGTTCATAATCGTCTAACTGGTCAATACGAAAATTGAAATTTGGTGCTGAAAGTTGATTGCGATTTGGATTAGAAAAAGGTTATGGGTTTTGAGATTGTGTTTGGTATTGGAAATGTGGTGAAACAAAATTTTCTTGGTGATGAAATTGTGGTGGAACCATTAAATTTTAAGGTTGATAACAATGTTGTACATTGTGAGCACCATAAACTGGGGTTGAAGAACTTAGTTGATTACTACCCGCTACTGACCCAACTTCACTACTTCTAGGTTCAACAACATACAATGTAACATCATCTTCTTATAAAACACTAATGTAACTTAGAGGCTCTAAATTCAATTTCTTTGCAACACGTAACATTAGAGTTTCATAAGTTACTTTTTAATGACAGTTTTAGTTGAGTTCATGGGTAAAGGCATATATTGTAAAAACCGTGAACATTCTCCCATAACCCTCCAAAACACAAATCTATCCAACATGATCAACATTAGATGATTTCATTCTACAAATTGTACAAACGAGCTATAAACAACATTCATCACTAACTTAGAGAAGAACATACCTTTATTAAGTTGATAGTTGATAATTTGGGAGAGAAATCATTGAAAAATTATATAGAAATAAATTATGTAAAAACAATTAGAGATGGGGAAGATGTCGTTGGATATAGGAACGATGTCGCCGGAGAGAGTGATAGATGGAGATGGAATGAGTTACGATTTAGGGATTTAGGTTATGAGTTGCTGCTGCTGTGTAGTTATATACCCAAAATATTTGTGTTGCGAAAATAAATTTGTTACGAAATTAAAATTCGTGTTGCGAATTCGAAAATCGAGTTGCGATTTTCCAAATTCGCTTTGCAAATTCAGAAATCGAGTTGCGAATTTGAAATTCAGTGTTGCGAATTTGGAAATCGCTTTGCGAATTTGACTTCTGTGTTGCAAATTACAGATTCAAGTTGCGATTTACAAATTCGCGTTGCGAATTTGGAAAATCACAACGCGAATTCGAAAAATCGCAATGCGATTTATATATTCGCGTTGTGAATTTGGAAACTGAGTTATGAAATTGGAGTTCGTGTTGCGAATTTGTTAGTCATTTTCGCAAATCCAAAAAAAGTTAGTTAAAATAGTATATTATAAGGCATTTTAGTCACTGAAGTTATTTTCTCTTTATAAAATCAACATGAGATTAAGTGGATTGCCAAATAGGTAATTTACCCTTTTTTGCTTAAAGTTAAAACAATCCTTATATTGTGCCTATTTTGCTTTAAGTACTCAAAGATATTAAAATAAATTCTTAAACTTTTATATGTAACTGTTTTAAATTGTGTTACTTTTTTAGTTAGAAATTTATTTTCTATAAATGAGATATTGACATGTCACTTAAAATTACATATTTATTTTGATAAAAAAGTTGAAGAACATAAAAAAAATATTTAAAAATTTTATATTGATAAGAAATTACGTAGATTCTTACATGTAATAATTTAAATATTTAATTTGATAAAAATAATTTAATTTTTTTAGTTTAAACGTTTATTTTTAGGGTAAATTATACAAATGATTTCCTAATTATAATGTGTTGCTTTGTTAAATATCCACTGGCTATAGGGTGTTGGTTTTCTTAGTCCCTTGACTATTAAAAGCTTCAAAATGGTCATCCACCTTTTGATATGTTCCAAACTCATCATTTTCTATTAAAATATTAACGACAGTTTGAGCTGGACGTTAACACCTACTGACTGGGATAAAATGTGATATCAGAGTCTCAAACGAATATACAACTCAAATGGTTTTGGGATCATATTTTATAATATCATAGTTAGTAGGTTAACGTCCAGCTCAGATGACCTCCAATTTTTTAACGGAAAAAAGGAAGAGTTTGGAAAATATAAATAGTTAAATGATCATTTTGTAACTTTTAATAGTCGATGAACTCAACAAGATACCTTGTTAGTTAAGGAAATAGATAAAACAATTCCATATAGTCGAGACTATTTATTTATTAAGTAAACTATGTGAATAATCCCTTTTGTTTTCGGTATGACCGACTTTAATCACCAATTTTAAAATTAAGGGTAATGGTCCCTAATGTAATCAGAGCGTCCGATATAAGTCCCTAGCTGTTAATTTCCGTTAAATGTGGAAATAAAAGCTTATTAAAAATTAAAAAATCCCAAAAAGATCATTTCTTCTTTTCTTCTTCATCACACTAAAAAAGTGGTTATGTGGAATCCATGTATTTCTCGCGAGTCTCTTTCGATCTTTCTCTCCAGTTTGGGGTCTCTCTCGTGAGTCTACAACACTAGGTTTCGATTAATATTGTTTACAATGGATCACGAGGTGGCTGTCGGATCGAGAACGGGGATGCTTCCGCGTCGAAGAAACAACGGTGCGGCGGGGGTTTAAAGAGGGTGGCCGAGATTGTGCTGATGCTGTCGACGATGGAGAAGATGAGAAGAGGAGGTAAGGATCCTACACCGGCTGAGACAACGTTGATGGCGAAGGCGCGTAAGAAGTTGGCGGAGATATGCGGGGAGATGGTGTCCAAGAGAGCTAGAAAATTGCATATTTTTCTTCAGTTCATATTTGAAAACCCGCCGACCACTACTGACAAGAGAGCATACAACGGGGGTCTATAAAAAAAGGTTATAATTGGGAAAGGTCATATTTGCTAACCAAATTCGGGAGGGATCGCAGAGTTGAAAGCGGCGGCGATTAGGTTAGAGACGACGGTTTGATGGTGGAAGAAAGGGACGAGAAGAAGGCGCACGTGCTTGAACCTGGATATCGGGAATTCAATAAATTCCCGTCCAACATTTTACACGGTGTATTACTCTGTAAATTGTGGATTGGACCTATACATTTCAACATCTTCGTCTTCAGTGTCTCCCTGATCTTCCTTCTTTTTTCCAAATTCCTTTTGTTCGTCCTCTTTCCTTACTCTTTCTAAGTATCACTCTGTTTTTTTCATGGAAAATGGAAACTCATGTCTTATTTGAATCGGTATTCATAGGTTGGTCAGAGTGTTTTTGTTTTTCATAGTTCTTCATATCGATCAAAATAATAAATTTGGACGAAGGTTGGCTAGGTACCATTATCACTGCTCTGATCTCTTCTCTAGTATGTGTTCATATTAATTTGGAGGTTAACAAATGATGATGAACATGTATATATGTTGACATATGTCAAGTTATTTTCCCACCACTCTTCATGTTGAGGGTCTCTTTCTTTCCTTTAATATTTATTTTAACATTCCCGATAAAGGGTTAACGGGAGTTACAACCGAGGGTGTGGACACCCGTTTTTGTCCGGGTCTTTTTTTATTTATTTAATTTTATATTTTATTATTATTATTATTTAATATGCATTTACATTATTTTTTTAGGCTTAATGGGCAGCCCAGATTACAAGCCCAAGACCTAGTCTACCCAGCCCACTCAGACAGGCCCAAACAAAGGACCCAACTCAGCTAGGGTTTCACCCTATTCTCCCTAGCCGTCTTTAACACCAGCCGTTAGATCTGGAGGAAGATCAACGACCCATAAGCAACCCAGATTCGGGTTTCAACCCTAAGCATATCATCCAGTAGCCGCCGCCGCTTCAACTCCTCAGCTTCCTAGCCGTGAGCCGATCACCGAGCCTTCGCCGAGTTCCCGAGCCACCAAGCCGAGCCTCCCTTCCGATCGTCCCTGTCGACGTTATCACCAACAGTGACCAAGACCACATCAGTCATGCAAATCAAAGAGAAAACCCGATTAAAAAATCAAATAAAATCATGAAAGTACACAAGAAATCTCGAGGAATCAGAAGAGTCTATCTATCAGTCAATCCATCAAAAAATCAGCAGAGAAGATATCACCAATGATACACGCAAAGATAAAAAGACAGAGAGGGAAATATCAGGGGACCATTCGGTTTTCCAGTGAAAATAGGAAAGAAGAAATACCAGAGGAAGCATTTTGAACAAAACAAAGAAAATATAGAGGTAAGAGGTGGAAATTTTACCTTTCTTGGGTCTTCGTCGGAGTCACTAATCGGTGGGTCTCGGTTGGGGTTGTTTCGTGACCCAGGGAGGTGGTTGTAGGGCTCTTCGAGCCTTATGAGGCTTGATTGAACCATGGGTAACATAGGGTAAGGAGAACTGGGGTCTTTAGGGGTTTGTCTGCTCCCTATGGCCATCGTTATACGGTGGCCAGGGAGCCCCTGGGTGCTCTATTCTTCAGCGACGAGGAGGCAGGAGATGAGAGTAAGGGAGAAGAAGAGAGTTTGAGCGGTTGAGAGGGGAACATAATGAGGGATTTAGGGTTTTATAACCCTAAATATGATGTATAACCACATTACTGAACATCGCCGTTTTGCCAAGGGAGGGTCTGCGTGTTTTGCTAAAAGGGGTAAATCACAATTTAGGTCCCCTTTCTCTTATAACGTTTGGTTGAAGCCATTAAATGAATTTTATTTCATTTTGATTTGAGCGCTCATGTTCATGTACTTATATTTTAGTCATGTTGTTGCCTATTATGCCATTAATGTAAATATTTGACTTTGACCTCAATGTTTTTAAATAATTTAATTTAGTCATTGATGTTATGTGTTTTGAATTTTCTTTGTTATTTAATTTTTGTCATGAATTTGTAATAGTTCATTTCAGTCATTGTTGACATTCGGTTTAATTATGTTTCAGCCCTCCATGTTCCTATTTTATTTTATTTTAGTTATATGTTATTTACGGGTTATTTCCATTTTTAGTACCTGTATAGTTTAATGCTTGTAATTTTAGGCTCCAATTTATTTGTAATTACTGTTGTAGTTCCTAAGTTTCTATTTGTTTCATTTTAGACCTAAATTCATGTTTATGCTAATTCAGTCCTTTAATGTTCTGTTTTGCTCTTTTAGCCCTGAAGTTTCTATTTTATATTTTAGCCCCTAAAGTTTTTTTTTTGACTCTTAAATTTCTGTTTTTATTGTTTTAACCATTTAAGTTTATGTTTTTACCATTTTTTCCCCTTAAGTCTTGTTTATACTATTTTGGATATTTGATTTTATATTTTTTCTATTTTGGTCTTTATAATTTCAAGTACTTACCTTTTTGCTCATTTTATTTCAATTTGTAATATTTGTTAGTTTTCATTTTAGTCCCTAATGTATGTGTATTATGTTAATTTTACTTTGCATATTTATACATGTATATGTTGTTTATTACGATATGTTTATTTATTAATTAAATTTTAGTTGGTGCCCTTTGATTATTTTTAAGAACATTTGTCATAGAATGGGTGTGAAAAGTACCCCCTTACGGGAGGAGGTGCGATTCAATACACCATTCGAATGAAAGGAAAATTTGAGATAAATCAATTTATATTTTACTAATTAATTTGTTTATATTATGATTCAAATGATGCAATGAGTATTGCTGTAAATATCAATTTGTTTTATTTCATACAAACTGTTTATATTTAGTTTATATTCTATTTTTTTTTATCGATGAGGGAATATTTTTTACGAATAAGAAATAGACGAGATAGCTTTCCCAACGGAGGATTGCTAATCTCGAAGTTTCTTTTCAAGTTAAAGAATTTTCTCTAATTAATTATTTCGAAGCAAATTAATTAATTTCGATAAATGAATCATATTTTAATTGTCGATGTGAATTCATTATTTCCACCATTTACGACAACGTGTAAGCGACGCAGTACCGATTTTGGGCGCTGTGGGGTTGCTAATCCTTCCCCACGCGTAACTGACTCCCGAACCCGTTTAAATCGAATCTTTGGTAAACGCAGACCAGTTTTCCTCCTAAAAATGATTTTTCTTAAAATTGTTTTAAAAGACGTTTTTAGGTATTCGACCTACCTAACCCAAAGGTCGATGGCGACTCCTATTCCTTTAATCCAAATTCCTCAAATTTTCCAAATTAAAGTCATAATCGTTTTAAAATAATAATTTAATTGTTTTATTAAAAAATGATTATGACAGCTTGGCGACTCCGCTGGGGACCTTTTTTTTATGAGAGTCAAGCTGTAAAGTCGCTTACACATTGTTGTTGTGGTCGAAATTATGAGTTTGAGTCTTTAGTTAATTTATGATCCGTTTATTGAAATTTTTAATTGCTTCATTTTTTAACTGTCATACTAACATTTGAATTTTTTCTTTCAGATTGGTCCAAGTTTTTTATCGAGTTATTTTTTTGTTTTTGAGCCAAATGTAGGTACGCTCCTCCTCACACACATCACATACAGTTGCATAACATAAGCTCTAGACACGAGCTTCGATCCAAATTAGTCGGGTGAATGATTTACTCTCGTAAGAATTTATTCTTCGTATGAGTTTTAGCAAATAACCCATGGGATACATATCTTATACCTTCGTAGGGATTTATTCCTCGTATGGGTATAAGGCAGTGAATCCCCTCGAATTGAACTCGTTCCGTTCGAAACCTGTAATGGGTGAGTATCGAGGGTCTGGCAGCCCAAGGGGGCACCGACATTAAGGACAATTCGAGTCCCATTTTCTTGTTAGAGCCTAAACCATGCATATAGTGAACCGTAGAACAATCACCCTAGGTATAGTCATACTGAGCCTATGTCCGTTAGTAGTACCCAAATTAGGTATACACAAAGGAGGAGTGTTTCTAAACCTTTCCTTTTTGCTTTAAATTTTGTTAAATAATTGCATGCGAACTAGATACCATGCAGTTAGGATTAATTTCTTGAAAAATCATTGTGGGTAGAAAGCATGTCCGGGTAGGATTACTATCTATTGAAAGAATGTTCGGGTATATATCATGATAGGGTAGGTGTTAAATTCATCTTTAAATAACATTTTTATCTATATCTATTGTCTTACCTGAACTAACTAATTTCTTTTGTTTGTGTGCACTAATTTATTTCTTCTCTTTTGTTTGTTTCATTTTGTCATCATTTTTTTGCATTGCATTGCATCATCATAATGCAAAAGTATTGATCCGCAAGGGAATATTCGAGAGAAAATTTTCTCAAGAAGAGATGAAAGTTTTCAATCAAACAGTCTCATATATAGACATGCATTAAAGACTAAAAGGATTTCAAAGTACAAGAATGAGATTTATTCGAAGATTGTGCATCATTCGAGATTGATATGATGATCCATTAATTTGAGGAATAATCCAACAGTGGAGTTTTATCTACAATCATGTCATCGATAGTCATCAAGGAGCGACGCAATGGCTTCAGCACTGCTGAGGTATTAACGGAGTGAGTTTACAGAGCATTGAGGGGGCATCAGTTCCAAATACAAAGATTCGAGACGAAGCAATGAGCTCAAAGATTGTGCAACATTCGATACTGAAATGACGATCTATTGAGCCAAAGAGTAATTCAAAAGTAGACTCTTATCTACGAATATTCCATCAGTAACTATCAAGGAGCGACGCATTGACTTCACCACCGTCGGGGCAGTAACGGAGTTAGACTACAGAACACTTAAAGGGCATCATTTTCAAGGACGAAGATCCGAGACGAGGCAGTGATCCACTTCAGACTCAACATCTAAGAGAAGGCATGTTTGTAATGTGGATTGTCTTGTAATGTGAAGGCTTTTATTTCTGGAGAAAATTATTCTATGATATTCATCGTTGGGATCAACATTTTTGCATCTGTATTTGCATCTTTGCATTTTGCATTTGCATTTCATTATTCATAAAAACGTGGAACTAATTCATGGAGAATTCGATGGACGTGATCCTGATCACGTGACGACATTGAGAATAGAAGCAAGATTTGAACAAATTAGAAGCAAGAAGCTGAAGTCAATACGGTGGAAGCTTGTTCGGCTGGTTATAGGACTGAGCCTTCCAAGATGATCCGAGAAAAGATTCCTCGTTCACTGAGGTATACGATGTTGATCTCGTGTACAACTACCACACACGAAGCCCCGAACATTTTGCTGAGAAATTATAAGGCACTGAAGCACAAGATCCAAAACCTGATTTACTCAGGGGCATGGACAATCAAAGATGAATGGGGGCATTGCATCTACCATTTACATCCATAGAGATTGTTTTGTTTGAACTCGTTTTTGTTTTGTCTTTTATATTTGCTTAAATTTTTTTAAATCTTAATATTTGAATTTATGTTACCCTCTAAGGTTGAATAATTGAACGAATTTTAATCTTTTGTTCTTTGAATATCTAATGAAGTACATATTCTTTTAATTCTTCAAGAATTATAGATTTTTGACATATGACAAGATTATACCTTTCTTATCATGTCCAACCCCAAAATAAAATCTCTCGATTTTTACCCAGAATAATTCCTGGTCACCACCAAAGAACCAATTTTTTGACATTCCCTCTCTTTGAGACCTTGAAACATTCTTTTCAAATATGAAACGTTGTATATATCCTTTCGATATACAAAAAGCATACCCATGCATTTTATTGAGTCAATAAATTCACAACATTGTCTTCTTAGGCGTCAAACCAAATTTTTCTACCAATAAGACCTACAGACATTGAGTACAAGATGTTCACTTGAACATGAAATTTCCTACAAGAAGAAACAATGTGGGATATCTTGAAGCGATCTTCTGAGGACGAGCCTGAGGCATACTGGGAGCAAGAAGCAAAAAAAACAAAATTAATTCAAAATAATTTTGTCATGCATTAATTACATTTTTTTCATGTGAATAAAAATTATTCCTGAAAATCTATCCCCCTGGGGATACCTCTTTTGCAAGGACTTCTGTGTATGAGATGATGAATGGCATTCTTTCTTTATCCCTTCACAAAATGAGAAAATATATCCATGTGTCCCCTTTGAGCCTAAATTATGTTTTCTTCTGATTCAACCCTAACCAAGGATCACCCTCCACACTGGGGGGCAAGGTGGAGGAAGTCTGCTCACATGAGTGAAGACATCGATTCAGATGATATACCGAAAATGAACTAAATGCCAAGTGCGAAGATCAAATCAAAACAAAGAGAAAAAGAAAAGAAAAAGCAAAGAATAAAAAGAGGACAAAGAGCACAAACAAAGAGTCTATCGACTCAAATGATGCATCGAGCTTCAAACCGTGAGATTGATCAAGAATAATCACTCCAGAATCACTTCACTTGAAGATAATGGAACATCAAGAGAAAATAAAGAACTCATATGAGCATATTCAAATTGAGCAAGACAATATTGAAGGCATCATAAGAAATTGATCATTGGTTCAATTACCCTTAAACACTTATTTGGGCCTATTTATCCATTTCTTTCATAACTGTGAGCCATAGCCTACATTACGTTCCTAAAAAGTCCCTTCTAATCATACATGGATTTCTAAACAGAAGAGACTATCTTCAGATTGCATCTCGCCTATCAGGATTAATCTTTTATTTTAAAAAAAAGTTTTCTAAAATCTTTAATGCATGATAAAAAAATAACAAAGGGGGGTTCAAGACGTAAATTATGAATAAAGTCTTGAAACCAAAGGAGGATTCGAGTTGAAAACCTGAAAAGTCGGCTCGAATACGAAGATGGTGCAACTATTGCATAGAAGGCGATCGCATAAATCTCTTGAAAAGGCATCGCACAACCCGAATGAGATCATGAGAGCTGGGAGTCGGAGAAAACTTCCAAGAGATGAGTATACTTTACCCCATCAGATCATTGAACATTCAAATAAATGAGAACACCATACCTTTAATGAAACATAACAACCTGAGACTTTTTTATCCTTTCCATACTTAACCATTTCTCAAAGATAGCATTGATCTTGACACTTGTCAAATAGCTATAATTTATTGAAGGATTAATAGTGTAATTATTTTTTTGATATTCAATGAACTCTTGTTCTATGATTTGTCAATTGTGAAACCTTGAAAGGGGCAATATTTTCAAATCTTTGATTAAACATTTTTCAAAACTCTTCTAATTGATGTTTTCATGCTTCTGAAAATAAAAATATTCAAACAAGATAATCTCTGGTGGCATATCTTAGAATTCAATGAATATCTATTTGAAGCTCAAGATCTAAACTAGGGAAAGAGAAAGCAATTTTTTTGGGGCAAAATTTTGATGGGACAAACAAATGGTCTCAGATCAAGATTTGCAAGAGTACACCCTAGTGAAAATAAAGACAAACTGAATCAATGATAGAGTGAAGATTGCTCTTGCAACTATTCTCCTTCCAGATCGAGAAAAACATACATACATACATACATACATACATACATACATACATACATACATACATACATACATACATACATACATACATACATACATACATACATACATACATACATACATACATACATACATACATACATACATACATACATACATACATACATACATACATACATACATACATATACATACATACATACATACATACATACATACATACATACATACATACATACATACATACATACATACATACATACATACATACATACATACATACATACATACATACATACATACATACATACATACATACATACATACATACATACATACATACATACATACATACATACATACATACATACATACATACATACATACATACATACATACATACATACATACATACATACATACATACATACATACATACATACATACATACATACATACATACATACATACATACATACATACATACATACATACATACATACATATACATACATACATACATACATACATACATACATACATACATACATACATACATACATACATACATACATACATACATACATACATACACATGCATACATACATACATACATACATACATACATACATACATACATACATACATACATACATACATACATACATACATACATACATACATACATACATACATACATACATACATACATACATACATACATACATACATACATACATACATACATACATACATACATACATACATACATACATACATACATACATACATACATACATACATACATACATACATACATACATACATACATACATACATACATACATACATACATACATACATACATACATACATACATACATACATACATACATACATACATACATACATACATACATACATACATACATACATACATACATGCATGCATGCATGCATGCATGCATGCATGCATGCATGCATGCATGCATGCATACATATATTTTGCATCAAACATTTATCATGGTGTATATTAAAGACATTTTTCTCCTCACTTGAGGACAAATTCAATAAAAAAATCAAATAAATTTCATTTTTAACATCGAAGATAGTCAGTCAAAATGCATCATTTTGATCTCTCAGGAAATCAAAGCTCGAAAATGACCAGATGTCTTTAACTTGAAGAAACAATGACATCCACAGATGTGACTTCCTGAAGTTAACAATTAAGACATTTCCTCCATCAGCAGGAACAAAAAGATTATCAGTATCTTTCGATGTTGTTTCTCTCGAAACAAAATGTTGTCTCGCTAGAGACAGCTTCTTTTGAAAAACAAATCTTGTCTCGCTTGAGATAGTTTTCTAAAATCAAATATTGTCTCGTTTGAGACAATTTCTTGAAAAACAAATTTCGTCTCGCTTGAGACATTTTTCCTTTGAAATAAAAATTTCGAATTTGTTTCACATTAAACAAAGTTGATCTCACTTGAGATCGTTTTCTCATAAACAAATTTTGTCTCGCTTGAGACAATTTCTCTAAAAACAAATTTTGTCTCACTTGAGACAATTTCCTTAAAAACAAATTTTGTCTCGTTTGAGACAATTTCAAAACAAATTTCGTCTCACTTGAGACATTTTCCCTCATAATACAAATTTCAAAGTTGTTGTACTTAAAACAAAATTAATATCACTTGGGATTTTCAAAGTTGATTCGTCTCGCACGAGACAGTTTCCCATTTAAACACAAATCCTGAAATTGTTTCCTTTGAAACAAAATAAACACCTTTGAGATTGTTTCCCTAGAAACAAAATCGACAAACTTTGAATCTTTTTTTCTTAAAACGATTTTTGTCTCTCTGAGATAGTTTCTCTTGAAACAAATCTTTGAGTCTGTTCCTTTTGAGTAAAAATCTTTGAGTTGTTTCTTTTGAAATAAAGTTTTGTCTCTCTTAAGACAATTTAGTGAAAAATCTTTGAGTCTGTTTCTTTTGAAACAAAGTTTTGTCTCTTGAGACAATTTCGTGAAAAAATCTTTGAGTCGTTTCTTTTGAAAAAATCTTTGAGTCGTTTCTTTTGAAAAAAAAAATTTGTCTCTCTTGAGAGAATTTCTTTTGAGAAAAAAATCTTTGAGCCTGTTTCTCTTAAAACAATTTTTGTCTCTCTTGAGACAGTTTCTTTTGAAATAAATCTTTGAGTATGTTCTTTTAAAAAAAAACCTTTGAGTTTGTTTCTCTTAATAAAATCATCTTTGAGTCTATTTCTTCAAAAACAAATTTTGTCTCTCTTGAGACAGTTTCTAATGAAAAATCAACCTTTGAGTTTGTTTATTTGAAAACAAATTTTGTCTCTCTTGAGATAATTTTTAATGGGCAGCCTAGATTACAAGCCCAAGACCTAGTCTACCCAGCCCACTCAGACAGGCCCAAACAAAGGACCCAACTCAGCTAGGGTTTCACCCTATTCTCCCTAGCCGTCTTTAACACCAGCCGTTAGATCTGGAGGAAGATCAACGACCCATAAGCAACCCAGATTAGGGTTTCAACCCTAAGCATATCATCCAGTAGCCGCCGCCGCTTCAACTCTTCAACTTCCTAGCCGTGAGCCGATCACCGAGCCTTCGCCGAGTTCCCGAGCCACCAAGCCGAGCCTCCCTTCCGATCATCTCTGTCGACGTTATCACCAACAGTGACCGAGACCACATCAGTCATGCAAATCAAAGAGAAAACCCGATTAAAAAATCAAATAAAATCATGCAAGTACACAAGAAATCTCGAGGAATCAGAAGAGTCTATCTATCAGTCAATCCATCACAAAATCAGCAAAGAAGATATCACCAATGATACATGCAAAGATAAAAAGACAGAGAGGGAAATATCAGGGGACCATTCGGTTTTCCAGTGAAAATAGGAAAGAAGAAATACCAGAGGAAGCATTTTGAACAAAACAAAGAAAATATAGAGGTGAGAGGTGGAGATTTTACCTTTCTTGGGTCTTCGTCGGAGTCACTAATCGGTGGGTCTCGGTTGGGGTTGTTTCGTGACCTAGGGAGGTGGTTGTAGGGCTCTTCGAGCCTTATGAGGCTCGATTGAACCATGGGTAACATAGGGTAAGGAGAACTTTGGGGGTTTGTCTGCTCCCTATGGCCACCGTTATACGGTGGCCAGGGAGCCTCTGGGTGCTCTGTTCTTCAGCGACGAGGAGGCAGGAGATGAGATAAAGGGAGAAGAAAAGAGTTTGAGCGGTTGAGAGGGGAACATAATGAGGGATTTAGGGTTTCATATCCCTAAATATGATTTATAACCACATTACTGAACGTCGCCGTTTTGCCAATGGAGGGTCTGCGTGTTTTGCTAAAAGGGGTAAATCACAGTTTAGGTCCCCCTTTCTTTTGTAACGTTTCGTTTAAGCCATTAAATGAATTTTATTTCATTTTGATTTGAGCGTTCATGTTCATGTACTTATATTTTAGTCCTGTTGTTGCCTATTATGCCATTAATGTAAATATTTGACTTTGACCTCAATTTTTTAAATAATTTAATTTAGTCATTGATGTTATGTGTTTTGAATTTTCTTTGTTATTTAATTTTTGTCATGGAATTTGTAAATATTTCATTTCAGTCATTGTTGACATTCGGTTTAATTATGTTTCAGCCTTCCATGTTCCTGTTTTATTTTATTTTAGTTATATGTTATTTACGGGTTATTTCCATTTTTAGTACCTGTATTATTTAATGCTTGTAATTTTGGGCTCCAATTTATTTGTAATTACTGTTGTAGTTCCTAAGTTTCTATTTGTTTCATTTTAGTCCTAAATTCATGTTTATGCTAATTCAGTCCTTTAATGTTATGTTTTGCTCTTTTAGCCCTGAAGTTTCTATTTTATATATTTTAGCCCCTAAAGTTTTTTTTTACTCTTAAATTTATGTTTTTATTGTTTTAACCATTTAAGTTTATGTTTTTACCATTTTTGCCCCTTAAGTCTTGTTTATACTATTTTGGATATTTGATTTTATATTTTTGCTATTTTGGTCTTTATAATTTCAAGTACTTACCTTTTTGCTCATTTTATTTCAGTTTGTAATATTTGTTAGTTTTCATTTTAGTCCCTAATGTATGTGTATTATGTTAATTTTACTTTTCATATTTATACATGTATATGTTGTTTATTACGATATGTTTATTTATTAATTAAATTTTAGTTGGTGCCCTTTGATTATTTTTAAGAACATTTGTCATAGAATAGGTGTAAAAAGTACCCCTTACAGAGGAGGTGCGATTCAATACACCATTCGAATGAAAGGAAAATTTGAGATAAATCAATTTCTATTTTACTACTTAATTTGTTTATATTATGATTCAAATGATGCAATGAGTATTGTTGTAAATATAAATTTGTTTTATTTCATATAAACTGTTTATATTTAGTTTATATTCTATTTTTTTTATCGATGAGGGAATATTTTTTACGAATAAGAAATAGACGAGATAGCTTTCCCGACGGAGGATTGCTAATCTCGAAGTTTCTTTTCAAGTTAAAGAATTTTCTCTAATTAATTATTTCGAAGCAAATTAATTAATTTCGATAAATGAATCATATTTTAATTGTCGATGTGAATTCATTATTTCCACCATTTACGACAACGTGTAAGCGACGCAATACTGATTTTGGGCGCTGTGGGGTTGCTAATCCTTCCCCACGCGTAACCGACTCCTGAACCCGTTTAAATCGAATCTTTGGTAAACGCAGACCAGTTTTCGTCGTAAAAATGATTTTTCTTAAAATTGTTTTAAAAAACGTTTTTAGGTATTCAACCTACCTAACCTAAAGGTCGATGGCGACTCATATTCCTTTAATCCAAATTCCTCAAATTTTCCAAATTAAAGTCATAATCGTTTTAAAATAATAATTTAATTGTTTTATTAAAAAATGGTTATGACAGAGGGATTAAAATTAAATGAATCGATAATGTTAGAGACTAAAATTGAACGAATCAATAATATTAGAAACTATTTATCTTTAATTTTTAAATTAGTGACCGCAATCGGTCAAATAAAAAATAAATGGACTATTCGCATAGTTTACCCTTATTTATTTTATCCTATTTTTTATGGGATGCATGTACGTGAACCGTTGATAGACAGGGAGTTTTAACTTTTAAGATCGCCTCCATCACCCTTACCCTGCAAGGAAAAAAAAGCAAAGAAAAAAACCCTTCGATTTTGAACATGTTCAAGAACACTTTTCAATCTGGGTTCCTTTCAATCTTATACAGCCTAGGGTTTGCTTTTAATCTTTCAATTTCTCCTTACGATGAACTAATATTTCCCATTCCGAGTATTATTTGTTCATCTCTGTGCTTTTTTTGGCCTTTTACAGGAGCAAACCTCTTCAGATCTGGGATAAAGAAGGTCAGTAAAATTATATATAAAGGAAACCTTTTACCTCACCATTAAATTACATGGTTTTTAAGTTTTAGCTGATTCTTTTTGTAGGTTGATTTTACTTTAGCTGCTTTTGTTAGTTTAATTTTACAATTTTAACCTATCGGGGATTGTTTTACAGTTGAAAACGGGCATGTTAAACGAACTCATGATGACGACATTCAATCGAATGTATTGGAAATAATTGGATCAAATATTCAATCCACTTTTATCACTTGCCCAGCTGACCCTTCTGCAACGCTTGGTATCAAACTTCCATTCTTGGTTATGATTGTTAAGAACTTGAAGAAATATTTTTCTGTGGAGATTCAAGTTCTCGATGATAAGAACGTCCGACGTCGTTTCCGTGCTTCTAACTTTCAAGTATGTCTGTTAATTTTTCTTGTACTATATGCATGTTTGCCTTATGTAATTTCAATTGTATTTAGATAGTTTCGTAACAATTTAGTGCTTTAAGTCCATGAATTTTTAAGAATGATCCATGATTTAGGAGGCTGTATTGTTGAAATTTGTGATAATTACATGCTGTGTTTTTTAGTGCGGATCAGGGTTTTAAAAAATGGTCCGCGACTGCGATTTCGCAGTTTCGCCCTCGGCCGAGTTACCCGCGACGTCCGCAATCACGGTAAATCCGAAATAACCGAAAATGCGACCGCGACTGCGATTTGAAACCCTGGTGTGGATCGTTGATTCAAATTTGATTGGGAAAGTATTAGCCTTACTCGATATATTAGGTTGTTATTGTATCGATATTTGCATAGTTTTAGTGTTATAAGACATCAGTATATGCCTTTGGTTAGTTATGAATTAGCAAATAGTGGTCAATATATAGTTTGGTCTATAAGCTCTCTTTCTATTGTGCGCTAGGGAGAATTGTTGTGTTTAGATTGTATCGTTGTTGTCACATTTTTGTATCTATTATGTAAGATTGAAATGTGGCCTGTTTCTATCGATATGAATTTTTTTGGGAAATATATTATGATTAACAAATAGTCTGGTGTTTAGAAGCCTTTGCTATACTATATGCACACTTGCTATCATTTGGGCTGGTATATATGGTGTTGAGTTGAAAATGGAGTTGTGTTAATATGCTGTCAATGGGTTGTGTGCCCTTTTACTCGTTGAGTTGGAAACTATATATGTTGTTCATCGTAGGGGGATCCCTGATGATGGATCACTGATGGACACCATTGCATTTACCAAAACTAGACATTGTTTTTTCTATTAATTTTCTGCTATTGAGTGTCGATTTCCAAGATGACATTGTTTTTTCTATTAATTTTCTGCTATTGAGTGTCGATTTCCAAGATGACCAAGTAGATCTTTTGTTAATGGGCTAGACAACAAAAACGCCTTAGACCCTTTCGGGAGAGGAAAAAAGTGAATTTGATTAGGCACACACCTGGTGCACCTAGGTGACTTTAAGGAAGAAAGTGTGTGGTATTGAACTCTCTACTTCTTAATAATTGAGTATTCAACCATAGATACGGGGTCATAAGGAAATTAGGCATATTGACCAAAACAAATTGCATGTGCTTGTACATAAACTGGACTACTTTTTTAGTATATTTTATAATCATATATTTTAAGCTTATATTATACATACTGTAGATAACTAAACAAAAAGACGAGAATTTTTCTGTTGAAGAGAAGCTTCATTCTCTTATCTTTTCTTAGTCGAATATCGAAGGTTAGGCATATTGAAATATGCAGTTCACAACAGCAGTAGAGACGTCCTAATGTAAATACAATCTTAGAGTCCTATTAGGTGTAAACCTACTTAGACAGAAGTCTATCTAAACTTCTACTTAGATAAGACATAGAGTACAAGTTTAATAAGTAGAATACTAATTACAAAGTCTCTAAGACTTATACAGTTACATTCTACACATTAGTATATTTACACACAGACACGCTATACGTTACCCAAAATCATCACACCTGAGTCCAAGCAAGAAAAACAAGTATTCATATTATTGTTGTTAATTAATTGTGGTTTAAACTTTATTTGCATTTCTAGGCTGTCACTCGAGTAAAGCCATATATATGTACCATGCCACTGAGATTGGATGAGGGCTGGAATCAAATTCAGTTGAATCTGGCTGATTATACACGAAGGGCCTATGGCACCAATTATGTTGAGACTCTGCGTCTTCAGGTACATGCAAATTGCCGACTACGTAGGATATATTTCTCTGATCGCTTGTATTCAGAAGAGGAGCTACCACCGGAATTCAAGCTATACCTCCCAATTCAGGTAAGAACAAAATGTAATTTCATCGACTTGGAAGTTTAAGCTCATTCGAATTTTTTCGGTATCTTTTGTACTAATGATTATCCTTTTCTTGTATCGCAGAAGGCGTGAAATGTTCCATTGGAACGGTTTGAAGCCATAATTTCCCAACCCTCGTTCTTCATGATTTAAAAATGTTTTAGCATTCATCAGTTTAATTATGTATGTATAGTTGCTATAATAGTATTAGAATTAGCCGATGGTACATTGAGAAGCTGCTTGGTGTTGCACTTGATAATGGTGGATCTTTACTTGGATGATCTCAACTAGAGTGTTCATAGGCTTGGTCTGAAGTTTGAACTGAAGAAGCCTTTTATTATTTGAAAGTCATTTTATATCAACATTAATATAGTTTTATAATTAAATTTAAATTTATTATTAAAATGGTAATTCGGGTTGGCCTAAATTAGAAATTTCTTGCCAAAAGCCTTGGGTTTGTTAGGTTAGATTGATGGGTAAATTATACAATTAGTCATCCAATTACCAGTTTGTTTTGAGTATTGAACTATTAAAAATATCCAATTTTGTCTCTAATGTTATCAATTATTTTTGTTTTGGTCACCTTTGTTTAGGATGGCAATGTGACGGCTTGGATTTTTTTGTCATCCCTACTCAAAATTTAGGAGTCTCCATCCAATTTCAATATGATATCGATTTTTACATAATTTAATTTGACTTGACCTCGAATCGAGATAGAAAATGCATAACTTAATCCAATCGTATTTTTTAACAAAAAATCGACTTACTTTGACACAATTTTTTAATAAAAAGTTAATTATATTAGTTAATATACTATAAAAAAATTATTTTAAAAATAAGAAAAAAGTATTTTATTAAATATATCTAGGTGGGAAGAGTTTCACCCAAGTCCAATCTTGACTTTTTAAAAATTTTAACAGAAAATTCGTCTCGATATTTGAATTAAGTCTCATCCACCAAAATCAAATATACGACATAAGTCAGCCCATATTAGTCAATGTGAAACATTGGAACTGGAGAGCAACCAAAAAAAAATATCCCACTTGATCAAGTTTGATTTGGTCGAAATTAGTTGTGATTGAAAAAGATCACCATCCCTATTCTTGTTAAATCTTTAACAAAATTGAGGATATGATTTTCTAATTGATATATTTATTTATATATTATATTAACTAAGCTTAATTTTAAATAATATAATAAATTTCATTTTTATTATATTAATATATTCATTTTAAATGATTTTATAAATTTAACCTTCAATAATTATAAATTTTAATATTATAAATTTTATAAATTGAATAATAATTTAATTTTTATTCATTTTTTAAAATATTTTTATTTTCGATATTCTTTTAGGTTAGAATGGTTTTTTAGATAGAAAATGTTAGTTGATTAAATATTAATTCTTCTTACTAACTAAGATGAGTTTTTGACATATATTATCATACGTGATTAATTGATCATGTAATATTAATTTAATAAAAATAATTATTTATAATTAATTTAATTAAAAAAATTATTGACGTTATATTATGTCATGCCATCAATTAATTACATATGATGAAGGATGGGCTGAGGGGAGTTGACGAGAGCGATCACCCCTAAGAAAATTACAAATTATCATATAATTTAAGTGTTGTTTTTGTATTTATTATTGACAATTTTCTTTTGTCCTCCTAAAATCTTATTGTTTCATCCTTTAACATGAAATGTTGCGTCCGTCTATTATATGCCACATCAATATTTCATCTCACATGAATTTTTCTAACTGATAAATAAACATGAACTATTAATTAACTAACAATTTTTATCTAAAAAGTCATTTTGACTTAAAATAAAAATATTAAGGGTGAAATTATTTCAAAAAAGAAACCAAAGTGATCATTTGATCAACCGTTGAAAGTGACTTTTGACATGCCATTTTTTATATCAATAACGTGTTCGAAGATTATATTAATAAACTTTATAAATATAAAAAATAAAATTTATTAATGCTAGGATTATTGAAGCTGTAATGATTAATAGAAAATGTGTCAAGAGGGGTCGAATTAACATTTTAAAAATTTTGGGTGTGGAAAGAAAAATGATAGGAAAATTTGTACAATGATTTAGAGTGATTTGACTTTATCAACCAACTTCTACATCCACTACCTTAGCTTCACACTAAGTATTTCTAACAAATTCACTAATTTGTTTTTTTTAGGATCAAGAGTAACATTTACAAATTCCTATCTTTTCAAAGGCTAAGATAGAACCACTCTATTTGTTTTTAAAAGGATAAAAGTGTAAACAAGAAAACCTCACAAGGTAAGAGAAAATGAAAAGTAAAGAGTGAAAGGGCTTTCTCTTGATCTGTATTGCTTGGATAGATGTTGTAAAACTCTTCAAGTATTTTTTATTTGTTTTTATATGATGAAATTAGTTGTTAATCGTTTTTAGCCGTTAAGTTGATTTGGAGCCGCTGGAGAATTAATTTGTTACGAGATAAAATTGTCCAGTACAAGAAATATCGATATTTAAGTTTAAAGCATTAGTACTTCCTTTGTTATATTTAAGATTAAATTAATATAATATATAAATATCGTACTATATTAATTCAAAACTTTATATATGACAATATTGACGTAAACTGTGGTGTGAACCTCGTCCGACGGGAGGAGGTTTTTAAACATGTGGACCTTGGTGGCTTGGGTATTCGTCAACTTTGCCTACACAACATCATATATTATCAAATCTGGTATATTATTTCAAAATATGGTGGAATTCCTCGGGTACATATCTTATTTTCGTTGATTTGCAAAGATCACCCTATGATAAATGTTGAGAGGGTTAGGCATCATTTTTCCAATGATTCTAGTCGTCGTATGTGTGGTGCTCCAAGCGGAACTACTTCACACATATTCCTTGTTCGATTAGTGTGGAATGAAGTGGTTAAAGTGGATAAATTAGACGAGTTCCTCAACATGAAGATGAAGGATTGGATTGGTAAAAATATTCATCACCCTGCATATTTTTCAATATTGAACGAGGATCGGAAATTGAGGTTTGGTGCATTCGTATAATAGCCCATTTTTTTCAGGACACTTTTCAAAGCCCAAAATCATGAGCAGAGAAGCTAAAAATCTCTTGGCCTAGTCCACCACTACCCAAACATGACTCATGCAGTTTTCTCCTCTATCCATTCTCAATTACAGCGGCCATACCTAAGCCCCATAAACCACAACCATCGCCCCCCAAACAAAATCAACAATATAACTCAACCAACATCAATATTTAGCAACCAACAGTGGAGAACAAAACCAAAAGGGAAAGGAGAACCTTATCGACAATCATACCCATTTCCCAAAAACCGGAGAGGAACGGCCATTCCGAATGGTGGAGAAGGAGAAGGCAACACGCTAAGTAACATACCTTCTTTTGGGCTCCATCCAACGATGAAAAATGAAGATTGAAAAGAAGGAAGTCGAAGGGTTTTTGGCCATTTCGTGAAAAGTGAAACAGATTCCTGCGAAATCGACCCCGGATCTGTGATGCCGATATCGAGACGAAGCTCTCCGTAAAATTAGGGGTCGAATATTAATCGATGGATAGCGGAGCAGCGACGAAGAGATCACCGATTTTTGGGTTCATCAAGAACACCATTAATATCCTTAGAGGATTTCATTTGATTAAAAAATTTAAAAAGACTAAAGTGAAGTGTTGTACAATTTTGTTTGCACTTATTTTCATTCGGGACTATTTTAAATTCCTTTAATTAGACTATTATTATTAATTTTTATTAATATGTATTATTTTTTACAGTTCCAAATAAATGTCTATGTTTGACTTATCCATGCTGTAAGACATTCGATTTTGTCCGGGTTTTACATATTATTATTATTATTATTTACATTTTTACAGGCCCTCAACCCGAAGCCCAAATGCAAGTTCCCAAGCACATTACAAACAGTACAACCCAATTATAAGACCCAAGCACCAGGCCCAGCTGATCCGACCTGAGCCAGGATCCTACCTGAGCCTAATAAGAGAACTCAGTTAGGGTTTCATCTCAACAGCCAGCCGCCGCTAGTGAAGAGCAAGTGTCCATTGTCGGAGCGTGTGGTACACACGCCTGTCGTTTCAACACCCAAACTGGCGCGTGGATCTCACAGCTCACATTCCTCGTTGCGTGAACCGATGTCGATCACTCCTATGCTGCCGTCGTCACCAAACTTGTCAAACAGTACCCAAAGCAGTACCCAACAATCAACAAAATATACCAAATAAGAAAACCTAAACCCAAAATCTCAAAATTTCACCTACTGAATCAAAAACCCATTCTCCTACGCAAAGATATCATCATTATCTACCCAAACCATCCCCATTTTTATAACATGCAACCAGAAAGCGAAAAAATTTAGTGGATTCGAGAGGGGAAAACCCATTTGAAAAAACAGAGAATAAAAAAACAAACAAGGAATTGATACCTTTCGGAGCCATTACCGCCGTTGCTTCATCGGATCAGGGGCCTTTTTGTTTCAAAGGCAAAGGTTTGTTTTTTTTCTTGGTTGTGGGTGGGTGGCTCGGTTTTTAGGATCGTTTTAGAGGGAAGGGGAGTAGAAAGAGAGAAAAGAGATAGGCTTTTGGGTGTTTGAGTCCCCATGGCCACCGATCCACGGTGACTGGGGTTGTTGTTTTTCTCTTTGACAGTGGGGGAGAGAGGGAAAGTGGAAAGGAAACGGGAAGAGAGGCAGGGGAGGGGGTTTAGAAATGAGTTAGGGTTTCGAAGAAAACCCTTTAGACGATTTTATATCCCAATCTCAATGCGACACTGTTTTGGTCTCTCTTAGCCCGCGTGTTCTGGTTTTTTGGGGATAATTGCGTGTTTCGGTTTATAAGCCTTATATTTCTGGTGTGAATGAAAAATTAATTCATTTTATTTTGAGCTACTTAATATTATTTTAGTTCATTTTTGTCCCTATTTGGTTATTGATGTATCTTTGATAATTTTTTATTTGGTTAGGCATTTTTATTAACTTTCATTTTAGTCCCTAGTTGTTGCTACGTTACTTTTATTGTTATTTTAATTTGAACAGTAATTTATGATACTTTCATTTTTGCCACTAGATTTTTGGGTTAATAACGATTTAGATACCTAGATCTTTACCATGTTTTTACATTATAGTCACCAGAAGGCTCATGTTCTTTGTTTGTTTTGATGTTTCTGTTTTATTTTGTTTCAATTTGATCACCATGTGTGCTGTTCTGTTTATTTTGAAATTGGCCACTGATTTATTATGTTTCATTCTAGCCATTGATTGATTATGTTTCTTTATTTTATGACTCTGATACTGTATTTTCAACTTATGCATTTTAATCAGTTGTTTATAAAGCTTATTTAGTTTATGTTATTTGCATTATGGTATGCCATGTTTTCATGTTTACATTTTAACCTATGTTATAATATCCATGTACAAATTATGTTTCAAATGTATTTGTGCATGTACTAATTTATTTTTATTTTATTTCATTACATACACATGTTGTATCATATATACCTATATACATATTTATTAAATTTATTTTTACCCTTGTATATTCATATATATATATATATATTATTAATGTTTATTCCATTTTATTCAATCTTTTTTATTTTAATTGGAAATATCTATTTGTCAATATTTTATGTCCCTTGCTCAAATATTTTTCAAGAATTGTATTTGTAGAACGGTCGTGGAAAGCATTACTTGATCGAAGTAGTGTGATCCGATACGACGTTCGGACAAAATATGAACTTGAAATAAATTGATTTTTATTTTGTTAATTAATTCATTTTTATTATTTTATTTTAAGTCAAACAACTCAATGCATGTTTCTCTAAATATCAACATATTTTACTTTATACAAATGTCGACGTTCAATTTATATTCGATTTGTGTTTTTTAAAAATCAAAGAGGGAATATTGTTTTAAGAAAGAAATAAGAAGAGATAGTCTTCCCGTCGGAGGATGAGTGAATCTCTATGTTTCTTTTTTAAATTAAAGGATTTTCCCTAATGAACAATTCGAAATAAATTAATCAATGTTCAATAACTGAATCATATTTTAACTTTATGTTCGATTTATGATTTCCGCTATTACGACAATGTGTAAGCGATTAAGTGCCAATTTTTGGGCGCTGGGCGATTGCTTTTCCTTCCCCACGCGTAATCGACTTGCGGACCCGTTAAATTGAATTTTTGATAACGCATACCAAATTTTGTCTAAAAATGTTTTCTTAAAATTGTTTTAAAAGACATTTTTAGGTATTCAACCTATCTAACCCAAAGGTCGATGGCCACTCTCATCTAAATTAATTCAAATTAATACAAAATCTTCAAAATTTTCAAAATAATGTCATACTTGTTTTTTAAAATAATATTTAATTATTTTTCTAAAAAATGGTTATGACAGCTTGGCGACTCTGTTAGAGACTTTTTTTTAGAGAGTAAGGCTGTAAGTCGCTTACACATTGTCGTTGTGGTGAAAATTATGAGGTTGATTCTTTAGTTAACTTATGATCCATTGATTGAAGTTTTTAATTTCTTCATTTTTTTCATACTAACATTTTAATTTTCGCTTTCATCTCTGTCCAAGTTTTTGAGAGTTCTTATGTTTCCTTTTGAGTCAAAGGTTTGTACGTTCCTCCTCATACACATCATGTGCATTTGCATAACATAAGTTCTAGGCATGAGATTCGTTTCAAATAAGTCGGGGTGAATGCTTTACTCTCGTAAGAATTTATTCTTCGTATGAGTTTTAGCAAATAACCCCTAGGGTACATGCCTTATACATTCGTAGGGATTTATTCCTCGTATGGGTATAAGGAAGTAAATTCCCTCGAATTGAACTCGTTCCATTCGAAACCTATAATGGGTGAGAATCGAGGTTTGGTAGCCCAAGGGAGTACCGACGTCAAGGAAAATTCGAATACCCTATTCTCAATAAAGTCGAAACCATGCATATAGTGAACCATAGAACGATCACCCTAGGTATAGGCTTACCGAACCTCTGTTCGTCAGTAGGTATTCAAAATAGGTATACACAAAGGAGGAGCATTTCTGAACCTTTCCTTTTTGCTTTAAATTCTGTTGAATAACAACATGCAAACTAGATACCATGCGGTTAGGATTATTTTCTTGAAATAAATCATTTTGGATAGAAAACATGTAGGGGTAGGATTGATTATCTAATGAAAACATGCTCGGGTAGATATCATGATTGGGTAAGTGTTGTATTTATCTTTAGATAGTATCTTTTAATTCTATTGATTATCTTACTTGTACTCATGATTGGGTAAGTGTTGTATTTATCTTTAGATAGTATCTTTTAATTCTATTGATTATCTTACTTGTACTAACTTATTTCTTTTCTTTTGTTTGTGTCATTTTTCCCCATAATGAAAAAATGTTGATCTGCAAGGGAATATTCGAGAGAAAATTTTCACAAGAAGAGATAAAAGTTTTCAATCAAGTAATCGCATACATAGACATGCACCAAGGGCTAAAAGAAGTTCAGAGTACAAGAATAAGACTTGCTCAAAGATCGTGCAACATTCGAGACTGAAATGATGATCTATTGATCTGAGGATTTTATCGTTAGTCATCAAGGAGTGATGCATTTACTTTACCACCGCATGGGCATTAACGGAGTTAGGTTACAGAGTATTTGAGGGGCATAATTTTCAATGACAAAGATCTGAGATGAAGAAGTGGTTTACTTCAGACTCAACATCTAAGCGAAGGCATGTCTGTAAAGTGGACCATCTTGTAATGTAGAGGTTTTTATCTCTGGTGAAAATTGTTCTACGATATTCATCGTTGGGATCAACATTTTTTGCATCTGCATTTACATAATTGGATTCTGCATGGCATTCATTCAAACATTTTTACATACATCATTCACAAAAGCATGGAATCAATTCATGGAGAATTCGATGAAGTGGTCCTAATCAAGCGAAACCACATGGAAGCAAGATTTGAACAATTAAAGAAAAAGCTGAAATCACTACGGTAGGATCCTATTCAGCTAGTCGTAGGGCTGAGCCTTCTAGATGATCAAAGAAAAGAGTTCCTATACCCTGAAGGCTACGATGTTGATGTTGTGTGCAGTTACCACATAGGAAGATTCAGAAATTTCGCTGAGAACTGTGGGGCATTAAAGCAAGGTCCATAATCTGATTGATTCATGGGCATGGATAGTTGAAGAATGATGGGGATTCTAATGATGATCGAGAAGCCATTGCATCTACCACTTGCATTAAGAGTATTGTTTTGCTTGAACTCGTTTTTGTTTTGGCTTTAATATTTTCTTAAATATTTTTAATATTCTAATGATTGAATGTATGCTACCTTTTAAGGTTGAATAATTGAACAAGTTTTAATCTTGTAGTTCTTCGAATATTGAATAAATTACATATTCTTTTAGTTCTTCAAGAATTATAGATTTTTGACATATGGCAAGATTATACCTTTCTTATACCATCCAAAACCAAAAATAAAATCTCTTGATTCTTTACCCGAAATAATCCATGATCACTACCAAAATACCAAATTTTGACATTACCCCTCTTTGTGACTTTGAAATATTTCCTTTATATTCTTCGAGACACAAAAGTCGTACCCTTACCTTTTGTTGACCTAATAAAGTCACCATCGTCTTCTTAGACGCAAAACCGACATTTTTTTTACCAATAAAACCTGAAGGCATTGGCTACAAGATGTTCACTTGAACGTAAAACTTCCTACAAGAAGGCACAACTTGGGGCATCTCACATCAACTTCCTGAAGATGAGCATGAACAATTAAGACATGCTAAAAGCAAGAAAAAGAAGTAGAAAAAAGTAAATTAACTCAAAAGAATTCTATCATGCATTAATTACATTGTTTTCAAGTGAATAAAATTAATCCTGAATATCTATCCCCCTGGGGATACCTCTTCTGTAAAGACTTATGTGTATGGAATGATAAACGATTTTCTTTCATTATCCCTTCACAAAAGGAGAAAATATATATCCCTTGTGTCCCCATTTAAGCCTGAATTATATTTTCTTCTGATTCAACCCTAACCAAGGATCACCCTCCATATTGGGGGGCAAGGCAAAGAAAATCTACTCGCATGAGTGAAGACCATCAATCCACATAAGATACCGAAAGGTGAACCAAATGTAAACTGCGAAGATCAAATCAAGGTGAGGAAAAAAGAAAAGAAAAATAATAATAAAAGAAAGAAAGAAAAGAAGACAAGAAGCACATGCAAAGAGTCTCTCGAATCAAATTACGTATCAAGCTTCAAACCATAAGATTGATCAAGCACAATCATTCTAGAATCACTTCACTAGAAGATCATATAAGATCAAGATAAGATAAAAGGACACATACGAGCAGATTCAAATTGAGTAAGATAAGATTAAAGGCATCAAAATGAATTGATCCTTGGTTCAATAACCCTTAAACACTTGTTTGGGCATATTATCCCTTTCTTTCATAACCGTGAACCATAGCCTACATTACGTGCCTAAAAAGTCCCACCTAATCATACATGGATTTCTAAACAGAAGTGACTATCTTCAGATCACATCCCACGCATAAGGATTAATCTTTTATTTACAAAACGTTTTTCTGAAATCTTTAATGCATGATAGAGAAAAATAACAAAGGGGGTTCAAGACATAGATTCTTAATAACGTCTTGAAACCAAAAGAGGATTTGATTTGAAAACCTAAAAAGGCAGCTCGAATATAAAGACTGTGCAGCTGTTGTATAGAAGGCGATCTCACAAATCCCTTGATAAGGCATCGTACAACCCAGGTGTGATCATGAGAGCTGGGAGTCGAAGAACACTTCCAGTAGATGAACATAGAAGCTACTCCATCATAACAGTGAACACCAAAGAAACAAGAATACCAAACCTTTGACAAAGTTGAGACATTTTATCCTCTCCTTACTTAACCATACCTCAAAGATAGCATTAATCTTGACAATTGTCAAATGACTATAATTTATTTTGAAGGATTAAAAGTGTAATTATTTCTTAGATATCCAATAAACTTTTATTTTATGATTTACCTCAATTGTAAAACCTAGAAAGGGGCAATATTTTCCAAATTTTTGATTAAACATTATTAAACATTCTTTTAATTGATATTTTCAGACTTATGAAAATAAAAGAAGAAGAAAAATATTTTTCAAACAGGACAATCTCTCTGGAGAGGATCTTGGTAGTTGACACATGGCTCTTAGACACTAAGCTCATGCTTGGAATCAGTGTTGAAGCAAGAAATGATGAATGTTGGGGCATTTTTTGAGGCTCATATCATTCAGGAGTACAATGTCATCCACATATTTGGATATCCTGAAGTCAACGATAAGATCTTCTGAAGACATTCCTCAACATGCAGGAGTAGGCAGTTTGTAAACATTTGAGATCGTCTCTCTCTCAAAACAAATTTCGTCTCACTTGAGACATTTTCCCAAAATTTTGAAATCTTTTAAACAAAATTGATATCACATGAGATAGTTTTCCTAAGAACAAATTTTGTCTCGCTTGAGACAATTTCTCTCAAAACAAATTTCATCTCACTGGAGATAATTTTTCTTTAAAATACAAATTCTGAAGTTGTTTCACTGGAAACAAAATTGATGAAATCTTTGAGTCTGTTTCTCTTCAAACAAAGTTTTGTCTCTCTTGAGACCGTTTCTCTTGAAACATCATCTTTGAGATCGTTTCCCTTGAAACGAGTTTTGTCTCCCTTGAGACAGTTTCTCTTGAAACATCATCTTTGAGATCATTTCCCTTGAAACGAATTTTGTCTCCCTTGACACAATTTCTCTTGAAACATCATCTTTGAGATCGTTTCCCTTTAAATGAATTTTGTCTCTCTTAAGGTAGTTTCTCTTGAAACATCATCTTTGAGTTTGTTTCCCTCGAAACAAATTTTTTCTCTGTTGAGATGGTTTCTCTTGAAACCATTATCCCTAAAGATGGTCTGTCAGCCTCATTACGTAGGAACTGTGTCATCCACCGACAAGATCTCCTCATCACGTAGGAGCCGTGTCATCCATTGACAAGATCTCCTCATCACGTAGGAGACGTGTCACCCTTAGATAACCAACCCTCCTCATCACGTAGGAATCGTGTTATCATCCCTAAATATGGACTACCATCTTCATCACGTAGGAACGGTGTCATCCACCGACCAGATCTCCTCATCACGTAGGAGTTGCATCAACCTTAGATAACCAGTCGTCCTCATCACATAGGAACTATGTTATCATCATCCCTAAAGATGGCCAAGATGTCCTCATCACGTAGGAACAGTGTCATCCCCCGACCAGATCTCCTCATAACGTAGGAGTCATGTCACCCTTAGACGACCAGAACTCTTAAACACGTATGAGTAGTGTCATCCTCAACAACAAACATATCAAATTTCAAAGACAAAAAAAGGAGAACTGGACAAAAATTTGTTGTCTTGTTGTCTTTGCACTACTCTTGTTAACACAAGAATGTGCAAAGAGGGGTAGCTGTAGATACTCCTTTTTGTCCGAGTTCTACATATTATTATTATTATTATTATTATTATTTTTACAGGCCCTCAACCCGAAGTCCAAATGCAAGTCCCCAAGCCTATTACAAATAGTACAACCCAAGCACCAGGCTTAGCTAATCCAGACCTAACCCAAGATCCAGACCAAGCCCAACAAGAGAACCCAATTAGAGTTTTATCTCAACAGACATCCGTCGTCAGTGAAGATCAACTGTCCATCGTCGGCAAGTGTGGTACACGCCCTGATATTTCAACTCCCAAACTGGCACATGGATCTCACCACGTGAGTCGCTACCGAGCACTCCCACACTGCCGTCATCACCAAACCTGTCAAACAATACCCAAAGCAGTACCCAATAGTCAACAAAATGTACCAAATAAGAAAACCCATACCTTAAACCCCAAAATTTCACCTACTAAATCATAAAACCATTCCCCTACGCAGAGATATCATCATTATCTACCCAAACTATCCCCATTTTTATAACATGCAACCAGAAAACGAAAAAATAGAGAAGATTCGAGAGGGGAACACCCATTCAAAAAAATAGAGAATAAAAAAACAAACAAGGAATCGATACCTTTCGGAGCCACCACCGTCTTTGCTTCATCGGATCAGGGGCCTCTTTGTTTTCGAAGGTAAATGTATGTTTTTTCTTGGTTTTGGGTGGGTGGCTTGGTTTTTAGGATTGTTTTAGAGGAAAGAAGAGTAAAAAGAGAGAAAAGAGAGAGGATTTTAGGTGTTTGAATCCCCGTGGCCACCAATCCACGGTGGTCGAGGTTGTTGTTTTTCTCTTCGACAGTGGGGAGGGAGGGAAAGTGGAGAGGAAACGGGAAGAGAGGTTGGGGATGGGGCTTAGAAATGAGTTAGGGTTTCAAAGAAAACCATTAAGGCGAGTTTATATCCCAATCTCAATGTGAAACCGTTTTGGTCTCTCTTAGCCGGCGTGTTCTATTTTTTGGGATAATTACGTGTTTGGTCCCCTCGCTTTGTAAGCTTTACATTTCAATTGTGAATGAAAAAATAATTCATTTTTTTTTCGAGCTACTTAATATTGTTTTAGTTCATTTTTTTCCATATTTGGTTATTGATGTATCTTTGATGATTTTTTATTTGGTTAGGAATTTTTATTAACTTTCATTTTAGTCCTTAGTTGTTGCTACGTTACCTTTATTGTTATTTTAATTTGACCAGTAATTTATTATACTTTCATTTTTTCAACTATATTTATGGGTTAATAATGATTTAGATACCTAGATCTTTACCACGTTTTTACATTATAGTCACTAGGAGGCTCGTGTTCTTTGTTTGTTCTGATGTTGACATTATGTTTTATTTTGTTTCAATTTGGTCACCATGCATGTTGTTTTGTTTATTTTGAAATTGGCCATTGATTTTATTCTGTTTCATTCTAGCCATTGATTGATTATGTTTCTTTATTTTATGACTCTGATACTGTAGTTTCAATTTATGCATTTTAGTCACTTGTTTATAAAGCTTATTTAGTTTATGTTATTTGCGTTATGGTATGCCATGTTTTCATGTTTACATTTTAACCTATGTTATAATATCCATGTACAAATTATGTTTCAAATGTATTTGTGCATGTACTAATTTATTTTTATTTTATTTCATTACATACACATGTTGTATCATATATACCTATATACATATTTATTAAATTTATTTTTACCCTTGTATATTCATATATATATATATATATATATATATATTATTATTAATGTTTATTCCATTTTATTCAATCTTTTTTATTTTAATTGGAAATATCTATTTGTCAATATTTTATGTCCCTTGCTCAAATATTTTTCAAGAATTGTATTTGTAGAACGGTCGTGGAAAGCATTACTTGATCGAAGTAGTGTGATCCGATACCACGTTCGGACAAAATATGAACTTGAAATAAATTGATTTTTATTTTGTTAATTAATTCATTTTTATTATTTTATTTTAAGTCAAACAACTCAATGCATGTTTCTCTAAATATCAGCATATTTTACTTTATACAAATGTCGACGTTCAATTTATATTCGATTTGTGTTTTTTAAAAATCAAAGAGGGAATATTGTTTTAAGAAAGAAATAAGATGAGATAGCCTTCCCGTCGGAGGATGAGTGAATCTCTATGTTTCTTTTTTAAATTAAATGATTTTCCCTAATGAACAATTCGAAACAAATTAATCAATGTTCAATAACTGAATCATATTTTAACTTTATGTTTGATTTATGATTTCCTCCATTACGACAATGTGTAAGTGATTAAGTACCAACTTTTGGGTGTTGTGGGGGTGCTTATCCTTCCCCACGCGTAATAGACTCCCGTACCTGTTAAATTGAATTTTTGATAATGGAGACTAAATTTTTTCTAAAAATGATTTTTCTTATAAAAGTCATTTTTTAGGTATTCGACCTACCTAACCCAAAGGTCGATGGAGACTCTCATCTAAATTAATTCAAATTAATACAAAATCATCAATTTTTTGAATATAAATTCATAATTATTTTTTAAAATAATATTTAATTATTTTTCTAAAAAAATGGTTATGACACATTCGTCATCTACCGTTATATTTTTAGTAGTTTTGCTGTACCAAAGTCTTAATATACGATTAAGGAAAAATCTTACCAGAAATGCTAATATTGTTTTTAATATTTTCGATAAAATGCTACCTAAAACATTATTTTTTACCGGTAATGTTAATTTCACTACTTCATTTCCGATAGAAAAAATAATATTTTAGGTAACGCAAAATATTAACATTTTCGGTAGAAAAATAATGTTTTAGGTAGCGTTTTACCAAAAATGTTAAACATTTTATAAATAATATTTTAAGTAGCGCTTTACCGGAAATGTTAAAAGAGTATTAACATTTCCGGTAGCACATTTCCTTAGTTGTTTATTAAAACTGACGTACCGTAGACATCCCCTGTATTTTTGGAAGGATTTCTTTAGAATAATCTTTCCTTTGAAGAAAAATCTTCACAAACAAGATGAGATTCAAATCCCTTTAATTGTGAATAAATTAGAAAAATGAAAATTTCAAATCCCTTTATGATTCAACATACCAAAATGAAAGATTTATTTTCGTGTAAAAAATCTCAGCTGCAAAGAGAAAATAGGGGACAGATAGTGAGAATCGAAAGAAAATTGAAGCAAAAAAATAAAAGAGAGAATGAGGGCTTTCATTTTCGACTGGTGAACGTTTTTCGATCACCAGTGAACCACTTCGGAGATCCGAATGGTAGGAAGGTCCAAAAGAACTAGGTGAACAACATAAAAAATCCAAGTCAATCTGACGACATAAGGTAGATTGGCGAAGAAAAAGCTTTAACCTTCAATGGTAGATTTACTCCATTTGGAGGCTTTCCTCAAAATAAAGACATGATTTGGACTCATGATGTCTAAACAAAAATCCTCGTGAAATTTGGACTCGAACGAACACCGACGATCGATGCCGGTGCTGGCGAATGTTGACGTGTGACGGTAGACCGTGATCAGTTACAGTCATTATGGCAGCTCCATCGTCGGCTTCTCAAATTTGGAGCAGAAACGATAGAGATCTCTCTCTTTTCATCTTCATGAGATAGAGGGGATTGGACCAAAATTTAAAAAATTGATTTTCATAATTGATTAAGCAGTAGAGGTGATGCCATCCCAGGGTGTAACCTACTTGTTTTTAAAGTTTTGTTTTGGCCCTTCCTAGTTTTATCTTGATTCATTTTAATCTTATATGCATAAAATTTAATTTAAATCATTGTAATTTGCCCCCCAAATTTTAATTTAAATGTAATATAACCATTGTTTTAGTTAGAATCATTTATGACAATGTCTTTAGTTTTTATTTATTTATGTTTCATAACTTTATTTTTTTCTTTGCATTATAATCCTAACATGTTTATTAAATTAATTTTTTATTCTTATAACTTATATTTATTTAAGTATGTTATTAATGACATGTCATTTTTTAATTAATTATAAGTATGATAGCCTTATTTGTATCACTCGATATTATTTTTATAAATACTTAAAAGATAATATTTATTTAATTGAAATTATGTGAAAAGGTTGTCCTAATCCATCTAGTAGTCCAATTATGATAATTTAAATTGAATAAATATACTCTAGTGACACAAATTAAAATGAAAATATTTTAAAATTAATCAGGAAAGTAGAAAGAGAAATGTTCCAATATTTAGATCTAACAAATATAGATCACCCGACCCTATTCTGTGGTCTAGTCTCGATATTTATAATTATTTAAACATTTTTTTTTATCTATTTTAAAGGCGTGATAAGTCTGATTAACAAAGTATTTGTTTATTGCATAACCTCTAGGTAAATAAATACAACATTTGGTTATAAAATGATGGTATTTCTTATTTTTTTTGAGAATGGGAAAATCATCATTCTACTTTATATTAGACAATATTTCCCCTTGGTTTGAAATTCCGAAGTGTTTTCGATTTAACTTAAAACTATTGAGAAGAAATATTAGTGATTCACAACTTTAGTTGGAAAAGGGACGGATGTCGTCCTATTTTATATTAGGTGCCTAACTCTATCTAGTTAAATGCAAAAAATTGTTAACTTTTCTTTCTATTGGTTAAATAATATTTTATTTATTCAACTAAAAAGGGATTATTAATTAAATTAAACCTGAATTCTTAATATTTCATTGCAAAGATAATAATTAATCGACTAGGTATCGATTTTTGGACGTAATGGGGGTGCTAATCCTTCCCCGCACGTAGTCAGCTCCCGAACTCATTTTTTTAGAAAGTAGACCAAAACTTGTTTAATAATTTTTAAGTTAAAATTTTATTAATATAACAAAATATTTTTGAGTGATCCAATACACCCTAAATAGAGATTGGCAGCGACTCCCTCGAACCATTTGATTTTAAAGAAAAATTCAATTTCAGTAAAAAAGAACTCTAAAATTATTATTTTTTATTTTTTGGGATGTTACGATAGCTTGGTGACTTCACTGGGGACTATTAGAGAGTCAAGTTGTTTGTTGATTAATTATTATCTTTGAAATAAAAAATAAGAATTTAAATTTCATTTAATCCTTGATCCCTCTTGAGTGTTTACATTTTTACTTAATCCATTGTTTGTTTCCATTTTTTCTCTTGTAAATAATTATACTAAACTGTAAATTTAAATGGTTTCTAGGCTTTTGAGAATTAGATTTTGTTTATCAAAGGTTGATAGGTTTCTACTTACACACAATACGTGCATTGCATAACATAAGCTCTATACCCGAGTTGTCACTTTTAACTGGGGTGAAAGAGACTCATTCATAAGAAATGTCTCCTCGTGTCAAGCTTAGAAAGTAACATTTGGGGCTCACACTCTATGCCTTCGTGTGTTATGTTTCTCCGTGTTTGGCATAGAGAAGCATATCCTCTCAAATTTAACTATGTCTACACGAGCCTATGATTGGTTTAGGATCAAGGGTCTAACAATTCCAAGGGTGCACAAATAAGGATAATTGGAGTACATTTGACCTTAGAGCCAAAACCATGCATGTAATGAACCATAAAAATTTACTCAGTTCATAACCATGCCGAAACCATAGGGAATTTTCGAATAGGTGCAAACAAATGAGAAATTGACTTTAAATCTTACTTATTTGCTTTATGTTTATAATCAAAAGCATGTGAATTAGAAATCATGTGATTAGTGTTTATTTTTATGAACAAAAGGGGTAAAAATTATGTGTGAGAAGGAACCATTTTTATGAATCATGTCGGGTAGACAACGTGTTGAGTAGGATTTATTTATCGATAATAGTTTTTACTATTTTTATTGGTACTGACCTTTTTTGTGTTATTTTGTTTGTCTTTCTTACATGCATTTTGCATTTTCATTAAATGATACAAAAGTGTTAACTTGCAAGTTATTGACTAAATTAGAAGGTTTCCACAACAAAGCAATGATTTCTCAACTAGATAGTCAAATTTAAGATGTCTGATGATACTTCGAGGATATACAGATAAATACAACTGATGAAAGAGATGAATTGAGAAGACTCTTCACCTAACTCATCATCTTCCTTATCCCAAAGATTTTACTGATAATGCCATCTACAATGGCCCTCTAGCTGCAGCTTGAGACATACCATAAAAAATTATGGGCATTGAACTACAAGGTCTAAAATTTAGTTGATTCTGATGCATGGACATTTAATGAGTGATGGGTGAGGATCCAAGAGAAGTCGATATTCATCCACAACAGAGTTGTTTTGCACTTGCATAAAAAAATTCCATCTTGTTTGAACATGTTTTTAATTATCTCTTTCACATTTCCTAAAATGTTTTAAAATGGTTTGATGTTTGCAATCAATGAATAAATTCTACATTCTTAGGTTATGCATAATAAAACATATTTTAAAACTTGAAGGATATTTGAAAGCCAGATAATGAAGTGCTCTTTTGAAGATCAAGATTATAGACCTTTGACAAGTGATAAGATTAAACCTTTCATATCCAGTCCCAAGCCAAAAAGCATAATCTCTTGATTTTTTTCACTTGAAATCATTGTTGACCAACATCAAAACACACAACCTTGATATCCTCGATATGATATTACCCTTTCACTGAGGCATTAAATTCATATTGATAAGCGTCTTTTTACTCGTCAAGATAAAATAAATCCTCTTCTCAAATAAAATAAGCAGAATTAAGTAGTAGAGTGGAGAAATGGGTCGATCCACGAGGACTTTGTAATTTCTGATGCGATTCTGTGTTGATTTCAGTCTATAAAGATATAATAAAAAGAGGGTTTGTGATTAAGAGATGCAGTAGAAAATAAAGAATTGAAAATTTAAGTAGAATGTAAGAAAGCGGTAAAATAAAGACTAAAAATATCAATAATAAAATCGCCTCTAAGCTAGTTTTCTTTTACTTTTGTTTGATCGTCAAAATGGATTTTTACTCCGAGATTCATATCGGTTACAGTCTAAAAGGCCCAACCCATTAGAACTTGACTCTCTCTTTGGTAACCGATCTTCTCAAGTCACATTTTGAAAGTCGATTCTTGAATATACTAACCACAACTATTGTTGTTAGAACAATCATATTTAAGTACTGGAAAAGCCCAACTCAGATTAAGTTGTCTCGTCGAGAATTTAATCAGATCTCGATTTCCCTTAGCGAACTACCGCTAAATGTGTTCACATGAAGTCGAATTTTCCACAGGTCGATCCTTCCTCCCAAATATAAATTAAAATAACATCCAGACCAACGTCGACTTTTGGAAATGAAATCATTTTAATTAATTTTGTAATTAAAGTAGATTTCCTAACTAATAAAATAGAAAATTGAGAATGTATCTCGAAAGGAATTAAGTGTTTTCCAATTCTCAAGCATGGAATTGAGTCATCGCTAGCTCGCAGCTAATAAAAAAATTAGCTAAGCATGGTGGAATCCATACTTAGCATATTTTAAGAAAACGATAGAAAGCGTAAAGTAAGAAAACAAAATTGAAAAGAAAAGGAACTTTATTTAAACGTAAAAAAAATCGATATGATTAAGCCTCACCCTAAGGAGCGTATTTATAGAGTTTTAAATCCTAAAAATCACAAGTAATTTAAAATGAAAATAA
Organism: Hibiscus syriacus; assembly: GCF_006381635.1. Taxonomy (NCBI): domain Eukaryota; kingdom Viridiplantae; phylum Streptophyta; class Magnoliopsida; order Malvales; family Malvaceae; genus Hibiscus; species Hibiscus syriacus. Next base: position 7,261,831 of record NW_024063194.1, read on the forward strand.
TCCCAAATTTCCAAATATAATTCAAATGTTTCAAATTCAAACTTAAAAACTAAATTCCTAAAATTTAACTTCAGATCGTGCTTACTAGGCTGCTTCCGGAATCTTCCTCGTGCTGACTGGACCTTCTAGAAACTATCACATCAGATTCATGTCGTGCCCAACGTCATGCTCATTTCTCCAACCGCGATCAGGAAATAAAAAAATGCAAAATGTGCCATTTTGTTGCCAATTCTGGAAAACAAATCACTGCATGAAAACAAATGAAATACAACCCAAATCAATAGTTATATATTTGTAAAAGGGGAGAAATAACAAGCAAAAAGTATCAATTTAAAACACTCATCAAATTCCCCCACTTCTCTCATGCTTTTCCTCAAGCAGGCTTTAATTAAAACAGTTAAAGATCAATTTACCTTATTCCACTTCATCTCATACCAAAGTAAATTATGCAAGTCGAGTTCACAATAAGTATTTGAATCAAGACATCATCAATCAATTGAATAAACACAAGTAGGATAAAGTCAAATAATATAAAACCCCAACCCAAATACAAATCCGAGGTGTCATATTAACTTTTCAAATCGTTTACTTTTAAAAGATAGTTGAAAATTTAAACTTTTATTTATATTAAAATGGTGGAACCCTTAATCAAAAGTAACTAACGAAAGTTTAAACTCAATTTGAAATTTATAACTCCTTAATTTACATAAATACAATAAGGTTTGTTTACAAAACTGATAAGAGCATATACGATTCAAACTGTTAATTACATGCCAATCACATTCGATATAAAAAATACATACGGTTTAATTCTTTTCTGATATGATCTTCTGAAAGGAGATGATGTCTTGACTTGCTTCTCTGAACTTACGTGTGAAACACTCACACACTAAGTCTTTGACTTAGTAAGGCATACATGCATAAATGGAACATTAAACATGTAATCACATAATTAACTTTTATAAACCTAATAAGTACATAAACTATCATACACTTCACCCAACAAGAACATGTAATATTATGCACTTTTCATTCATGTTATTTCTTTTAATATTCCATGGTGCATTATTGAGAAATAAAATCCTAAAACACTTAGACATATTCTAAATATGTCATAAAATCATATAAAGAAAATATAGAACATCTCATATAACAAAATCATATATGCATACTATGAAACATCTCATATAACAAAAACATATATGCATATATATATATATATATATATATATATATATCATCAACATCAACATCATTCTCATTATCATTATCATTCACTGTTCATTTATATCATTTCTTTTAATAGCCCATGTATATCATTGAGATCTTAAAGTATGCGAGTGCATTGAGGTTGTGCACAAATGTTGTCACCACAGCTCATATAAATTTCACAGAAGTACCGCGTAGAATATGCACCAAAGTGCCACATAGAAATTTCCTGAAGGACCGCGTAGAAATGTCCCGAAGGACCACGTAGAATTATCCCAAAAGACCGAGTAGAACCCTCGACTCTTGACATGCCAATTATACCTTTAGCTCTCATAACACATACTTATGGGCCTTACCATTTATGCATTTCACATATTCATATAATTACGTAGTTCAATATCACATAGACATATAAACACATGGATCCTTATCACATAGCTTATATCACATGTTCATATAATCGCTTGGGTCAATAACATATAGCTTATATCATATTCTTATGTAATCACATAGGTCAATATCACATATCTTATATCTTTTTCTCATATATCCACATAGATCATGTAACACAAAGGATAACATATAACACATAGCTCATGTATAACAGTGCATGTAACATATAGACATATGCATGTACTCATGTACACATAGAAACCATATCAATATACACTTGTATTCATGAAATCATACAATCAAACATTGGAAATATACTCATCGCAAATCTTCTTTAAATATGATCATATTTAATAATAGCATGCACTCACCTTGGCCTTCACTAGTCAAAGAAAAAATATTTACAACTCTTGCACACTCTTATAAGTTCGAACCATCCAAAACTCGCCTTCGTTCAATATCTACACAATAATACGATTGGCATAAATATTGTAATTCGTATCACTATAATCAATCCTTAATAACATAAACTGAATGACGTATTTAATTCCAAATTTCAATTTAAATAATATCAGTATCCTAGCTCCAGTACCGATACTTCCCTATAGTGGTATCGATATTATACTTCAGTATCAATACCCTTTTACATTATGGAATTCATCCTTAAAATGGTACTGATACTTAAACATTGGTATCAATACCCCTAGTATCGATGTTACTACTTTAGTATCGATACTCTTTAAAGGATTCATCAACTTTTACCTTATCGTATCGATATTGTTCATATAGTATCGATACCCAGACCAAGATATCACCCATTTTCCCCTTAAAGTATTGGTACAATTCATCCAGTACTGATACCTCTTGCCCAAAACTTACTCATTTCATCTCGAAAATTAACCAAAACTCAACTAAAATCCTCACTTTACTCTTCTTTAAAGCATTTAAACTCAGTTACACTTATTCAAATTAACTTGCACCCCTTTAACACATTTAAACATCCAAAATCTCATAATATCACTTGAAACTAAGAATCTTACCAAATATTTCACATGATCTAAATCCATTTCTAACACTTTATATTTCTTATTTCAGCTCATGACAAGTCAAATTTCACTTCAAAATCATTTATTAACTCTTTCTTATCAAATCACTTAAAAACGTTTTTATTCAATTTCCCGCAACATGCAAATCTTTTAGTTTCTATTTCTCTTTAAGCTTCCTTAAGCTTTCCTAACATCCCAAAAATCAAAACCACTCAAAACTTACAAGAATTAAACAACTAAAAGCATTCTTACCTTAGCCATGGAGCTCAAGGTGGATGAAGAAAGATTCTAGAGTTCTCTGATTTATTTCTTTCTTTCTCCCCTAATCCACGTGGATATATATATATATAACACCAACAATGAGTATTAATTTTCTTATCAAATAACCATTATACCTTTCCATCCTTCTTTCTTTGATATTCAATCCTACATAAAGATATTCAAATTAAGTCCCTAAACTTTTAATTTTTTTAAATTAGACACGAAGTTTTAAAATCTTTACAATTTAGTCAGTAGCTTGGTTTTTGGGATGTTACAAATCTCCCCTTAAGAAAATTCATCATCAATTTTTCACTGCACAAAGAGATGGGGAAATTTTCTACGCATATCCCTCACGTTCCCATTTTGTTTCCTTATATACCAAACTTATAATCTACACCTTATTATAACCCTTGTCATATTGAATCCTTTAAACTCAATCATTTAATTTCCTTAGCTCTATATTCCTTTACAAATTAAAATCTCCTTGCACCATAGGTCATCTCTTTTCTTCATGCTCCAGTACTCTTCTTATATCACTTATGCCCATCTCTGATTATCAATTTTTATCACATCTTGAAAACCTTGATAATAAACACTACTAGGACATAACCTCATTCTTTATCATTTTTTATTTTTGCATTTTCTCCGCTTGATTGATCAAATACTAGATTCAAATACTTACCTAATCCATTTAAATTACTTCTTCTACTTCAAATTGCATAATTTCTAACGGAATTTTTAATCCAGTTCACAAAGTTTATCTTTAAACCTAACTTCTTATCAATTAACCGTTCTTAGCTCCTTATTTGATTTTTGAAATAAGTTTCTCATACCTCGGACGAACTCGACGCAACTTATTCACCCCAGCACTATTCTCAAATGTTTAATCACTATTACCTCGTTGCTTGTTACTTCTCATTGGATTCTCAATTCTCCCACCAAAACTAATTTACCAAATAATTGAAAGTACTTGCAATGATCTCTAGATCATCGCGATCTTCATTAGTCTTTATATTGTAGATCCGGGAAGTTGAACGCATCTCATATTGAGTGGATGACTTAGACTGATTTCTTGCTCGACCTCTGCCTCTACCTCTCTGAGATACCATAACATATCGTTCAAATTATACAGCCTTATTAGTCATCAATGGACAATCCCAGATAAAATGTCCGGTGCCACTACAGCTAAAGCAGGCTCCGGAGCCCACTCGACATACTCCGGTATGATTCTTTCCACAATGCTTACATTACCTCGATGAACTTAGATTTGATCTTCTAGCAGAGGATGCAGTTAACTCAAACCTAGTATGAGGTTGAAAACCAGAATCTCTGCCTCTCTTTGATGGTACTGAACTTGATGAAGCACCAACTCTCTTAATCATCTGATATTTTTTGTTCTCCATACCTATCATTCTAAGTTCTCTCTAGAGCTTTAGTATGATTAACCACTTCTTGAAATGAGGACAGATTCAAAGCTAACAAAAACTCTTTTAATCTAGGGCGCAAGCCCTATACAAACTAATCGCATACATCATTTTCAGTTAGAATTAGCTCAGCCACAAATCTACTTAACTTATTAAACTCACATTTGTATTCATACATGGTGTAATTCCCTTGCTCCAAACTCATGAATTCTTGCTTCATTTACTTAATAAACTGATCACCGATGTACTTATTATTGAACTCTTATAAAATAATGACCACGTCACTTGATCATTTGACATTCTCATGGTGACATTCGTCCACCATACTCTAGCTTGCCCGCGTAGTAACGAAACTACTACATCTAAATTCTTCACTTTTGAATAGTGGAGACCCTCCAACATTATCTTCACATCATTTAACCAAAGGTCCGCAACAACATGACCTTCCTCAGCATCACCCTTGAACTCAGATGCTCCTAGCCTTTTTAACTCTTTTGCTACATTCATTCTAGGATTTGAGGGAGAAGGAGGTTGGAAACGCGTCAGAATAGCGTTTAACGTCCTGAAAAACTCCCTCTGATCTTGTACATGTACTCCTTGAGGTGCATGCTTTGCACCTTGCCTGGCCAGGGTAGGCGTATTGCTACTATCTTCATGTCTATCATCTCTTGCTTCACTTTGAGAGCTCTCATGGTCATACATCTAATAAAATATAACAATTCAACTATATTAGCAAGATAGCACACTCATTAGACTATCATATTTGAAATTTTCACTTTTTGTTGGCATGTATACTTTTTAAAACACTTTTGACTTCTGTTTTTGCCTAGAATCGGCTAAATCATAGCTATGATACCATTAAATGTAACACCACCAACCCATATCCGACCCGAATACGAATCCGAGGTGTCACATTGACATTTCAAACTGTTTACTTTTAAAAGATAATTGAAAATTTAAACTTTTATTTATATAAAAATGGTGGAACCCTTAATCAAAAGAAGTTTAAACTCAATTTTAAATTTATAACTCCTTAATTTACATAAATACAATAAGGTTTGTTTACAAAACTGATCAGAGCATATACGATTCAAACCGTTAATTACATGCCAATCACATTCGATATAACAAAATACCTACGGTTTAATTCTTTTCAAATACGATCTTCTGAAAGGAGATGATGTTCTGACTTGCTTAGCTTTCTTCTTTTTGCTTCTTTGAACCTACATGTGAAACACTCACATGCTAAGTCTTTGACTTAGTGAGGTATACAATGCATAAACGGAAAATTAAACATGTAATCACATAATTAACTTTTATAAACCTAATAAGTACATAAACTATCATACACTTCACCCAAGAAGAACATGTAATATTATGCATTGTTCATTCATGTTATTTCTTTTAATATTCCATGGTGCATTCTTGAGAAATAAAATCCTAAAACCCTTAGACATATTCTAAATATATCATAAAATCATATAAAGAAACTATGGAACATCTCATATAACAAAAGCATATATGCATATATATATATATATATCATCAACATCATTATCATTCATTGTTCATTTATATACTTTCTTTTAATAGCCCATGTAATCATTGAGAACTTAAGGTATGTGAGTGCATTGAGGTTGTGCACAAATACTGTCACCACAGCTCATATAAATTGCACCGAAGTGTCACGTAGCATATGCACCGAAATGACACATAGAAATGTCTCGAAGTACCGCGTAGAAATGTCCTGAAGGACTACGTAGAATTGTCCTGGAGGACTACGTAGAATTGTCCCAAAGGACTATGTAAAACTCTCGACTCTTGACATGCCAATTATACCTTTAGCTCTCGTAACATATACTTATGGGCTTTACCATTTATGCATTTCACATATCATATTCTCATGTAATCATATAGGTCAATATCAGATATCTTATATCTTCTTCTCATATATCTACATAGATCATGTAACACAAAGGATAACATATAACATATAGCTCATGTATAACAGTGCATAAAACATATAAACATATGCATATACTCATGTACACATAGAAACCATGTCAATATACACTTGTATTCATGAAATCATACAATCAAACATTGGAAATAGACTCATCGCAAGTCTTCTTTCCATCTGATCATATTTAATAATAACATGTACTCACCTTGGCCTCACTAGTCAAAGAAAAAATACTTATAACTCTTGCACACTCTTATAAGTTCGAACCGTCTGGAACTCGCCTTCGTTCAATATCTACACAATAATATGATTGGTATAAATATCGTAATTCATATCACTATAATCAATCCTTAATAACATAAACTGAATGAATCATTTAATTCCAAATTTGAATTTAAATAGTATCAGTATCCTAACTTCAATACCGATACTTCCCTATAGTTGTATCGATACTATACTTCAATATCAATACCCTTTTTACTTTCTGGAATTCATGCTGAAAAATTGTATCGATACTTAAACATTGGTATCGATACCCCTAGTGTCGATGCTACTACTTCGGTATCGATACTCTTTAAAGGATTCATCAACTCTTACCTTATGGTATCAATATTGTTTATCCAATATCGATACCTAGACCAAGATATCACCCATTTTTGCCTTGAAGTATCGTTACTGTTAATCCAGTAACGATACCTCTTGCCCAGAACTTACTCGTTTCAACTCGAAAATTAACCAAAACTTAGCTAAAATCTTCACTTTACTCTTCTTTAAAGCCTTTAGATTCAACTTGTAATACCCATATCCCGTATACCTTTCCGTACACGAGATACATATGTCACATCACTTTAACGACATTACCTCTTTAGAAAACCCATAAAATTTTGTTTCTTTTCTTAAAACATTTTAATTTAATATTTATAAAACATTCATTAAAGACTTCAGTATATAACAAAAGTTAACATTATAAAATTTTATACTTCCTACATCATCATAAAACCAAAAACTTTGCAGAGCGTTATCATAATTCTATTACATGCCAACTAATAATATAAAAATAGACATGGCTATCATACAGTTACTGATGAGGTAATTCCGAATTTTTTATGTCATATGTACTCCTTACGCGGCTTGATAGAACCTACGGATGAAATAAACATATGTTAAGTATTTCCTTAGTGAGGCAAGAATACTATTGATATGATATCATTTCGTCATTATTTCATATCCATCGAATACCAATTTATTCATTTAAAATCATTATCATTTCGTTAAGATGCACACGTAGTGCCTATACGGTCATTCATAAACATATTGTGAATTATGTGGTTCACACACATAGTGCCTATACGGTTGTTCATCAACATATGATGAATTTCGTGGGTTACACAATTAGTGCCTATACAGTTGTTCATCAACATATGATGAATTATGTGGATTGTACACTTAGTTCCTACGCGGTTGTTAATCAACATATGATGAATCTATGGGTTGCACACTTAGTGCCTATAGTATATATAGTACTAATATACAAATGCAACATATGCCTTTAACAACATGCATCTCTAACTCTTTATGTACATAATAAATGCACTCACTTGGTATGCCTCGGTTGTATTCTTTTTGGATGTCTAGCTACTTGGCAACTTTATCTTTGCCCTTGTTCTTGCTTGACTCGGGAGTTGGGTTACGATCTACTCATTCATCCATTAAAGACACATACCATACTAAATGTTAGTATATTCTCTAGCATTTAGCAATTATACTTTAATAATACTCACAAGTACTATTATTTATATTTCTATAACAATTTCAGGCTATCTTTAAATTCTAGGCTCAATAATATCGGTACCCCTACCCTGGTATCGATATCAATACTTTTATACTATGGTACCGATACCCCCTTTAAGTATTGATACCATTTTGACATTTTGGATTCCATGGCATCGAAACTTTCCTTTTGGTATAGATACCCCATCAGTATCGATACTAATTACATTAGTACAGGTATTGTTCATCATATTTCTACCCATTTAAACCTATAGTATCGGTACTGTTCTATCAGTACCGATACCCTTATCCAGATTTTCCATTTTTCAGCTCGATTCTTACCTAAATTTGGTCAAATTTCCTTATGTTTACCCTCAACAATACTATTAAACTCTTTTTTACTTATCCCTACTAAGTTTCCTTCATTTAGCTTCTTAAAACATCTAAAATCTACCAAGAACATTTCCATCTAAGAATCAAATCACTTTTTCTTACATGTTTTTAATCGTATCCAATGCTTCTAATCTCTTATTTACTTCTTTGACAAGTCAAATATACTAATAAACACTAATAAAAACTCATATTCTAACATATCATTCAAAAACTCATTTTCTTAAATCTCAAATATTTCATCCATCTCCTAGTTTTAATCTTATTTAACCCTTTCTTAAGATTACATATCACTTAAGGTTACAAGAACAAACTAGAATCGAAAGGAGAAACTCATTTGATGAAACTTACCTTATCTATAGAGAAGGCCACGTGAACACGGGAAAGAAGAAGAAAGATACCCAAGGTATTAACACTCTCATTTTCTTCCCTTTTACCTTACTTTAATACCATAATTCATTTCCCCTTTAAAGGATCAAAATACCCCTTTCATTATTTCATTCTTAGAAATTAGTCTTAACCAAATAAATTTCTAATTTATTTTCTTATACTTTATCATTTATTAATTAAATCCTCAAAATTTAAATTTTTTCAATAAAGTCACTAGCCTGATACTTGGGGTATTACAATTCTCCTCCTTAAGAAAATATGTCCTCGAATTTAATGAAGTACATGGAATGAAGAAGTGTGGAAACTACTTTCTCATGTCCTCTTCTCTTTCCCTAGTATCTTCTTCTACCTTATGATTCTACCAAAGCACTTTAACTAACAAAATTATTTTGTTACACAATTCCTTGTTTTCCTTAGCCATTATCCGAACCGGTTCTTCCTTATAAGTTAATTCTGGTCGGATACTATTTCTTCAGGCGTGATGACATGGGGTGGATCTGATCTGTACCTTCTAAGCATCAATACATGGAAAACATTGTGGATCTTGTCCATATCTGGAGGTAAAGTTAATTGATATGCTATTGGTCTGACCCTTCTCAAGATCTCATAAGGTCCAATGAATCTCGGACACAACTTTTCTTTTTGCCCAAATCGCAATACTTTCTTCCAAGGCGATACCTTCAGAAATACTTTGTCTCCTACTTGAAATTCAACTTATTTTCTTTTCAAATCAACATATGATTTCTGTCGATCAGAGGCTATCTTCAAATTATCTTGAATAATTTTTACTTTCTACTCTAGTTTTTTCATCAAATCTGGGCCAATTAGATTTCGATCTTTAAGTTCAAACCAATTTAATGGTGTTCGGCATTTTCTCCCATACAAAGCTTCATATGGGGCCATCTTAATACTCGATTGGTAACAGTTGTTATAAGCAAATTCAGCCAAAGGAAAATACCTTTCCCATGATCCTTTAAACTTAATCACACATGCCCTTAGCATATCTTCCAATATATGTATAGTTCATTCGGACTGCCCATCTATCTGCAGATGAAAAGTTGTGCTGAAGTTCAATCGAGTACCCAATGCATCATGTAGCAACTTCCAAAATCTTTAAGTAAACCTTGGGTCTCGATCGATCACTATTAATATAATCACTCCATGCAGTCTGACTATCACTTTTATATATAACTTCTCATACTTATTCGTCGAGTAATCTACTCGAACAAGAATAAAATGAGTCGTCTTAGTCAATTTGTCTACAATTACCCATATTGAGTCCTTTTTACCTGGTGTCAAAGGTAGCCCCCCAAAAAAATCGATTATAACACGTTCCCACTTCCATTAAGGAATGAATATTGGTTGTAGCAATCCAAAAGGCACCTGATGCTCAACTTTCACTTACTAACATGTCAAACATTTTTCAACAAACTCCGATACCGCTCTTTTCATACCAGACCACCAATAACAACTCTTTAAATCGTGATACATCTTATTCCGACCTGGGTGCATCGTCAAAGGACTATAGTGTTCTTCATAAAGAATATCTTTCTTCAATTCTTCATTATTGGGAATACAAAGTCTTCCCCGATAATATAAACATCTATCATCCCTCATTTCGAAGTCTTTGGTTTCTTTTTTTTACTTGTGCCATCCTCGTCTAACAGTTCTCATCTTGACTTTGCAGCTCTTTTACCCGATCCAACAACATCAACTTTAATTTAAGTTCAGAAATCAAGGCACCATCTTCCTTTAAAGACATATGAGCATCTAATGGCCATAAAGCTGCAAAAGTCTTTTGACTGAGTGCATCAGCTACCACATTAGCTTTTCCGGGATGGTAATCAATGATCAAATCATAATCTTTTAAAAGCTCAATCCATCTTCTCTGTCTCAAATGCAACTCATTCTGATTCAGCAGATACTTTAGACTCTTGTGATCCGTGTAAACATGGCAATGCTCACCGTACAGATAATGGCGCCAAATTTTCAAAGCAAACACTACAGCTGCCAATTCCAAGTCATGTGTCAGGTAATTTGTCTCATGATTCTTTAGTTGTCTTGAGGCATAAGCCACGACTTTCCCTTCTTACATCAGCACACATCCCAGTCCATTATGGGATGCATCACTGAAAACAACATAGTCCTTACCTGACTCAGGTTGCACAAGCATTGGGGCCTCTGTTACTATTCTCTTTGGCATTTGAAAACTTTCTTGGTATTTCTCTATCCACACAAAAGGCACATCTTTTCATAATAACTTAGTTAGCGGCGACGCTAACATTGAGAACTTTTTCACAAACCGCCTATAATAACCTGCAAGCCCCAAGGAACTTTAAACTTCTAAAACATTCTTTGGGGGTTGCCAATCCACTATGGATTGAATTTTTTTGGGATCTACTCTTATGCCTGCTGCAGAAACTATATGACCAAGGAAAGCAATCTCAGCTAACCAAAATTCACACTTAGACAATTTGGCATACAACCTCTTCTCTCGAAGTATCTGAAGAACCACTCGAAGATGAGCATCATGTTCCTCTCTTGACTTAGAATATACCAAAATATCATCAATAAATACTACCACAAATTAATCCAAGTACGGTTGGAATACTCTGTTCATCAAGTCTATAAATGCTGCAGGAGCATTAGTTAGTACAAATGGCATTACCACGAACTCGTAGTGTTTATACCGGGTCCGAAAAGCTATCTTCGAAATATCATATTTTTTATCTTTAACTGATGGTACCCCGACGTCATATCTATCTTAGAGAACACCGATACACCTTTCAGTTGATAAAACAAATCATCAATCCTCGAAAGACAATACAGGTGATCCCCAAGGAGAAACATTGGGCCTGATAAATCCTTTATCAAGTAGCTCTTGCAACTGGACTTTTAATTCCCTTAACTCCGTTGGAGCCATTCGATAAGGAGCCATAGAAACCAGTTCGGTACCCGGGTAAACCTCAATTCTAAATTCCACCTCACAATTTGGAGATAAACCCGGTAATTCCTCTGGAAAAACCTCTGGAAACTCTTTAACTGTTGGGATATCGTTTAATCTCACCTCTGGTATTCGAGAGTCTATTACATTAGCTAGAAAAGCTATACATCCCTTTGACATCATTTTCTTTGCCTTCATGGCCGATATCACATTGGATTGTGATTTCACTTTTTTGCCAATCACTACTATTTTGGAGCCTTCTGCATCCTTCAAAATAATCATTTCATGCGACAATCTACCCATCCATGATGTAAAGACAACCAATCCATGCCCAAAATGATTTCAAACTCGTCGACGAGCAATTACATCAAGTTTACAGGGAACACAACCCCTTGAATCTTGATTGAACATTTTCTACATACCCGAGTTACCCTTGCACTATGACTCATAGGGTTTACTGCTATCATTTCACTAAAAATTGGTTCTAAAGGAATTCCTCTAGTTCTAACCAACTTTGTACAAATATAAGAGTGTGTGGAACCAGGGACAACTAGAACAAATACAGTGTAACACCTAAAACCTGTATAATATACCCATATAGATTATAGATGTCACATGATTTTCTTAAAATGTTTTTCCATTAAAAATGATTAAAAAATTATTTTCTTAAAATCGTAACTGATAATTTAAAAATATTATCTCAAGTAAAACTATCATATGATATTTAAAACATATATATGTATATTAAATACATATACTCAAAATAATAATATTGTTTCATATTATCCATATTTAAAATAGCATAAAACGATTCAGTTTATCTATTACAAACTAGTTTCAAAATAGTTAAATAGAGAAACTAGGACATTGATAAGTACATGCCACTAAACTAAGTCAAAATTACAACATAGGATGTCTTACTGATATTTTAGTATATTCCTTGATGCTTGGAGTGCTCTGTACTTTTTACATCACTCTTGGCTTTTTTCCTACGCGTGAAAATCATCACACACTAAGTATATACATAGTGAGGCAATTTAATACAATAAATAGTGCAATACAACTCATGCATGAAATTCCATGTCAAAATCAAAATGCTATAAGATCATGTTACCTGTATGTCCAATATTTTACCATGATGAAAATATTATGATAATCGTGCATTATAAAATATTTTCAATAAACCATAGCCCAATATGTAAACCTTGAGAACCTTGGGTACATGAGTCAATATAAATAAACACCGTAGTGTTAACCCGAGTATGACACATAAGGTTGTGTCCACCATCTGTACTAAGTATCCTTAAGTACAATCCCGAATATGACACATAAGATTGTGCCCACTATATACACTAATTATACTTTAGTGTAATCCCAAATATGTAGCCTGCTGTTGGACTTTATAGCATGCCAACTATACCCTGTCCCTCAATAACTCACTTGGGCTTATAGTCTAAATCATTCATCCATGGTATCATATAACCATATATTTAACTTAGGGCAATTCATACCCAAAATAATATCCATTATAAAATATCACATTATACATGATCAATACATTATAATTTCACATTGTGACATATCAACGTCATATCGAAGTTATAAAAATGACATAATATCATGCTGATATAAACAAGGTCAACTTATCGCAAGCCTTCCAGATGATGTATAAAACAACTATGTACAATGTTATGCATGTATTGCACTCACCTTGACACTTTATATATTGCAAAATATGTGCTTCACTATGATAAACAATAAACCCTTTTATACTTGACTTTTTTCGATCACAAATTAATCACGATCTGTATAAATCACAAATTCATAACGATACATATGTTAGTATTGTACTAACATAAACACGTCCTCAAACCAAAACCCATAATATACTTGAAACTCATTTTCTACCAAATTACTTAACACTTAATAATTCCTTTTAACATTGGCACCCACTTTTCTAATTTTCACAAAATGGTCCTTCACTATTTTATCACTTAAATTTTTAATACCAAAAATTCCAGCACTGAAATTATCACCATTCAAGTGCTTTTACAAAGGTACAATTACATTTAAGCACCCCCAACAATGCGAATATTGCACTTAAATCACCAATCTTTTTCAGCCTTCCAAAATGGTCATATTTCACATCTAAACACTCATTTCAATTCCAAAACAGTAATTTTCAGCATAGTACATCAACTATTAGGCAATTATACAACCATTCACAGCTTTTCCAAAATTATCGAATTGGTTCCCCCAACTTTTTAAAAATTTACAAAATGGTCCCCAAATTTTTCTAAGGCTTGTAGAATACTTCTACATTATTTCCAGCCCTTATATAATTTTTCTCACTCAACTAACCCATTGTTGAATGCTTTAACTTATAAAACTAAGTTTTCATGATTTTGTTTGATTTTGATTCGATTCAAGCATGAAATCAACTTCTGATCATCCTTACAACATCTCTAAAATCAAAGCCTTAATCATCTCTCATCATAACACAAAGTTCTATAATTTCTTCATTTGACCGAAATTTATAGAATCATTTCTAAGAAGTTTGAACATGTTTTAATCATAATTCATGCTTGAAAATGAATCTACAACCTCAAAAACATCAATATTCATCATCAATTTCATGAATCCTAGCATGAACATAAACCCTAAGATTTAGGATCTTTGAAATCAAGCAAGTTGAGCAAGCATAATTGGTACCAAAAGATAGCGTTAGATCACTTTCCTATTTCATGCCATAACTTGAAATCCAAAGGAAATGGCTTAAAAATGGAAAACAAATATTTTTCTTTACCTTAGGAAAATCACGACAATGGAGAAGATGATGAACACTTTTGGTATGAAACTTTAGATTAAATTCATGTTTATCTACCTTTAATTTAATTTTAATGAATATTAAATTCATTAAATTAGGAAATTACCAATTTACCCTTAATGAAATTTCATAATCACCATTAAACCAAGACACCTCAACCTTATCATCTTCCAAAATAAGAAACCTCAACCTTATCATCTCACACAAGTCAAAGATGAAGAAATAAGATCTTAGTTTACTGATTTGCCCTTGTTTTTTTCCCAAAAAAATACAATCTTGCCACTTTAATCCAACGGTCCAAGTTAAACATGGAATTAAACCCTAAAATCTAAATATTTATATTATTTTCCAACATTTAAAAATATGAAAAGAATATTTTCGGTCTAATGTATCATCCTTCGGATTTTCCCAAATTTTTTATTCGATCCGATTTACCGAATTTTTCCTCAACTTCCTTGCTTTATAACTTTATTACAAAACTCGTATTAACATTTTGATTCCCACAAAAACATTATTCTTGAGATAAACTATTTATTTACAAGACCAATTTGTAACTTTTAAAATTACCATTTTAGTCCCTAAACTTTTCCAAAGTTTATACTTTGGTAACCAAACTTTAAAAAATTATAATTTGGTCACTAACTAAATCCATTTACGGAATAAAATTATTTTTAGGAAAATTACCACTTAGGTCCTTAAACTTTTTTCCAATTTTTCTACTTTGACCAATAAACTTTTAAAATTTTCATTTTGGTTACTATCTAAATTTTTTGGGTATTACATTCATGCTCATCAAAAAGATTGAATGTACACCTATTATGATTTTCGGGTCATCCCGATCCTCATTAGTTTGAATGTTATAAATTCGAGTCACTCCCCGAGTTTCTTGTCGTTGGCTAGACTCAGATTGACCACTAGATCTTCCTCTGCTTCTACTAGGTGTTGCTACTGATATCTCAGTTTGCACTGATCTATCTCCGAATCTCTGTGGACAGTTCCGAGCATAGTGACTCATTTCTTCATAAAGAAAACAAGCGTCAGAGAGCACTCTACATACTTCCCGATGAAATCTGCCACATGTCTGACATGGATTACTTCTTTCTCTATAAGCTCTACCCGAGCTAGCAGCAAAAGATTGTGATTGTCTAGTTTTCTGAGAAGCAACAGTAGAACTATCTCTGTCAGTATATCAGGAACTCGAGCCCTTGCCTCTCTCAGCATGATGGGAAGTTGAAGACACTCCAACTCTTTTCCCCGTCTGCAAACTCTGCTCCACTGTTAGAGTCTCCTCTTGAGCTCTCTTTATAGCCTTAGCTCGGTTTATGACTTCCTGCAGGCTAGGCAAGTTTAACGCCAACATCATCTCTTTCAACTTAGGCCTTAGACCCTCGATAAACCAATTACGTCGGGCTTTATCATCAGGAACTACCTAAGTAGCATAACGACTAAGTTTGTTATATTTAGCCTCATACTCATGCACTACTCTATCGCCTTGTTTCAAATTAAGAAACTTCATCAACATTGACCTCATAAACTTCTCCCCGATGTACTTGTCCTTGAACTTCTCTTGAAAGAATTGCCAGTTCACTTGATCAGGTAATGCATACATTGTTGTATTTGACCACCGCACCTGAGCTGATCCTCGGAGTAATGATACAGCTCCGCCCAACTTTTCATGATCTAAGCATTGTAGACTTTCCAGTATCACCATAACATCATTTAACCATAAATCAGCGTCCATCAGACCTTCACCTTTTTCTCCCTGGAACTCAGGAGCTCACAAACTTCTTAACTCTTTTGGAATTAACATTCGAGGTGATTGAGGAGCAGGGGGAGGCGGAGGAGGTTGGAACCGTGTTAAGATAGGATCAAGAGCTTGTATAAAAGCTCTAAACTCTGGCACGAGCATACCCTGAGGTGCCGGTGCGCTAGCATTCTCGGATGGAATCGTGTGCTCACTATTCTTTTCATAGCTTTCACAACCCGATCCATTGCTACTCTTTTGATCAGATACCCTTCTCAAATTCGTAGAATCTTACATCTAATATAACATACATAAGAATAATACTTAAATTAGTAAGGAGATACATCGATCATATTATATTCATACCCTATCAGTAACGTTGACATCTTAGTGGCATGGAAACCCTTTTTACAATAAAATACACTAAATTTCGACCGAGAATCGGCTAAACCTATAGCTCTGATATCAATAAATATAACACCCATATCTCGTATACCTTTTAGTACACGAGATACAGATGTCAGATCACTTTAAAGACATTACCTCTTTAGAAAACCCATAAAATTTTGTTTATTTTCTTAAAACATTTTAATTTAATATTTATAAAACATTCATTAAAGACTCCAGTATATAACAAAAGTTAACATTCTAGGATTTTATACTTCCTGCATCATTATAAAACCAGAAACTTTACAGAGCGTTATCATAATTCTATTACATGCCGACTAATAATATCAAAATAGACATAGCTATCATATAGATACTAATGAGGTGATTCTTGATTTGTGATGTCAGATGTACTCCTTACACGGCTTGATAGAACCTACGCATGAAATAAGCATACGCTAAGTATTTCCTTTCTGAGGCAAGAATACTATTGATATCATATCATTTCGTCATTATTTCATATCCATCGAGTACCAATTTATTCATTTAAAATCATTATCATTTCATTGAGATGCACACGTAGTGCCTATACGGTCATTCATAAACATATTATAAATTTCGTGATTCGCACACATAGTGCCTATACGGTTGTTCATCAGCATATGATGAATTTCTTTGGTTGTACAATTAGTACCTAGATGAATTCCATGGGTTGCACACTTAGTGCCTATACGGTTGTTCATCAACATATGATGAATTCTGTGGGTTGCACACTTAGTACCTATACTGTTGTTCATCAGCATATGATGAATTCCGTGAGTTGCACACTTAGTGCCTATAGTACATATAGTACTAATATACAAATGCAACATATGCCTTTAACAACATGCATCTCTAACTCTTAATGTACATAATAAATGCATTCACCTACTATACTTCGGTTGTATGCTTTAAGGATGTGCAACTACTTGGAAACTTTATATTTTACCTTGTTCTTGCTTAACTCGGGAGTTGGGTTACGATCTACTCAATCATCCATTAAAGACACATACCATACCAAATGTTAGTATATTCTTTATCATTTAGCATTTATACTTTAATAATATTCACAAGTACTATTATTTAGATTTCTATAACAATTACAACCTATCTTTAAATAATAGGCTCAATAGTATCGGTACCCCTACCTGGTATATATACTTCTATACTATGGTATCGATATCCTCTTTCAGTATCGATACCATTTTGACATTCTGGAATCCATGGTATCGATACTTTCCTTTTGGTATCGATACCCCATCAGTATCGATACTAATTACATTAGTATCAGTATTGTTCATCATATTTCTACCCATTTAAACCTATAGTATCGGTATTGTTCTATCAGTACCGATACCATTGCCAGATTTTCCATTTTCAGCCCGATTCTTACCTAAATTTGGTCAAATTTCCTTATGTTTACCGTTAACAATACTATTAAACTCTTTTTTACTTATCCCTACTAAGTTTCCTTCATTTAGCTTCTTAAAACATCTAAAATCTCCCAAGAACATTTCCATATAAGAATCAAATCACTTTTTCTTACATGTTTTTAATCGCATCCAATGTTTCTAATCTCTTATTTACTTCTTTGACAAGTCAAATATACTAATAAACACCAATAAAATCTCATATTCTAACATATCATTCAAAAACACATTTTCTTAAATCTCAAATATTTCATCCATCTCGTAGTTTTATTCTTATTTAACCCTTTCTTAAGCTTACATATCACTTAAGGTTGCAAGAACAAACTATAATCGAAAGGATAAAACTCATTTGATGAAATTTACCTTATATATCGATAAGGTCACGTGAACACAGGAAAGAAGAAGAAAGATACCAAAGGTATTAACACTCTCATTTTCGTCTCTTTTACCTTACTTTAATACCATAATTCATTTCCCCTTTAAAGGACCAAAATACCCCTTTCATTCTTTCATTTTTAGAAATTAGTCTTAACCAAATAAAGTTCTAATTTCTTTTCTTATACTTTTTCATTTATTAATTAAATCCTCAAAATTTAAATATTTTCAATAAAGTCACTAGCCTGATACTTGGGGTATTACACAACTACACTTATTCAAATTAACTTACATCCCTTTAACACATCTAAACATCCAAAATCTCATAATATCACTTTAAACTCAGAATCTTACCAAATATTTTACATGTTCTAAGTCCATTTCTAACACTTTAGATTTCTTATTTCAGTTCATGACAAGTTAAATTTCTCTTTAAAATCCATTTATTAACTCTTTTTATCAAAGTCACTTAAAAACCCTTTTTATTCAATCTCCTGCAACTTTTAAATCTTTTAGTTTCTACTTCTCTTCAAGCTTCTTTAAGCTTTCCTAACATCCCAAAAATCAAAACCACTCAAAACTTACAAGAATTAACCAACTAAAAGCATTCTTACCTTAGCTATTATGCTCATGGTGAAAGAAGGAAGAAATGATGAAGAAAGATTCTAAAGTTCTCTGATTTATTTCTTTCTTTCTCCCCTATTCCATGTGGATATATATAACACCAACAATGAGTTTTTAATTCATTTTCTTATCAAATGACTATCATACCCTTCCATCCTTCATTATTTTCCATTTAATCCTACACAAAGATATTCAAATTAAGTCCCTAAAGTTTTAATTTTTTTGAAATTTGACACAAAGTTTTCAAATCTTTATAATTTAGTCACTGGCTTGGTTTTTGGGATGTTACAAATCTCCCCCTTAAGAAAATTCTTCCTCGAATTTTCACTGTACAAAGAGATGGGGAAATTGTGTACGCATATCCCCTCACGTTCCCATTTTGCTTCCTTATATACCAAACTTATAATCTACACCTTATTATAACCCTTGTCATTGAATCCTTTAAACTCAATCATTTAATTTCCTTAGCTCTATATTCCTTTACAAATTAAAATCTCCTTGCAACACAAGTCATCTTTTTTCTTCATGCTCCAGTACTCTTCTCATATCACTTATGCTCATATCTGATTACCAGTTTTTATCACGTCTTCAAAACCTTGATAATCAACACTACTTGCACAGAACCTTGTTCTTTATCATTTCTTATTCTTGTATTTTCTCTGCTTGATTAATCAAATACTAAATTCAAATACTTACATAATCCATTTAAAATACTTCTTCTACTTCAAATTGCACAATTTCTAATGGATGTTTTAATCCAATTCATAAAGTTTATCTTTAAACCTAATTTCTTATCAAATAACCATTCTTAGCTCCTTATTTGATTTTCGAAATAAGTTTCTCATACCTCGAACAAACTCGACACAACTTATTCACCCCCAGCACTATACTCAAATGGTTAATCACTATTACATCATTACTTGTTGCTTCTCATTGGTTTCTCAATTATCCCACCAATTTGCTACTAATATATGTATATTCATCCCATATCTATTAAAACAAGAACTAATTTACCAAATAATTGAAAACTATATGCAATGATCACTAGATCATCACGATCTTCATTAGTCTTTATATTGTAGACCCGGGCAGTTGAACGTATCTCATGTTTAGTGGACGACTCAGATTAATTTCTTCCTCGACATCTACATCTACCTCTCTGAGATACCATAACATATCGTTCAGTTTGTGCAACCTCATCAGTCATCAATGGATAATCCTGGATAAAATGTCCGGTGTCACCACATCTAAAGCAGTCTCTGGAGACCAATCGATATACTCCGGTATGATTCTTTCCATAATGTTAACATTGCCTTGATGGACTTAGACTTGATCTTCTAGTAGAGGATGCAACTGACTCAGACCTAGTCTGAGCTTGAAAACAAGAATCTTTGCCTCTCTTTGATGGTGCTGAACTTGATGAAGCAGCAGTTCTCTTAATCATCTGAGATTTTTGTTCTCCATACCTCTCATTCTGTGCTCTCTCTAGAGCTTTAGAACGATTAACCACTTCTTGAAATGAGGACAAATTCAAAGCTAACAATAACTCTTTTAATCTAGGGCGCAAGCCCTCCACAAACCAATCGCATACATCTTTTTCAGTCAGATCACTTTAAAGATATTACCTCTTTAGAAAACCCATAAAATTTTGTTTCTTTTCTTAAAACATTTTAATTTAATTTTATAAAACATTCATTAAAGACTCCAGTATATAACAAAAGTTAACATTCTAGGATTTTATGCTTCCTACATCATTATAAAACCAAAAACTTTACAGAGAGTTATCATAATTCTATTACATGCCGACTAATAATATCAAAATAGACATAGCTATCATATAGTTACTAATGAGGTGATTCTCGATTTATGATGTCAGATGTACTCCTTACACGGCTTGATAGAACCTACGCATGAAATAAACATACGTTAAGTATTTCCTTTCTGAGGCAAGAATACTATTGATATGATATCATTTTGTCATTATTTCATATCCATCGAGTACCAATTTATTCATTTAAAATCATTATCATTTCATTGAGATGCACACGTAGTGCCTATACAATCATTCATAAACATATTATGAATTTCGTGATTCGCACACATAGTGCCTATACGGTTGTTCATCAACATATGATGAATTTCTTTGGTTGTACAATTAGTACCTAGATGAATTCCATGGGTTGCACACTTAGTGCCTATACAACTGTTCATCAACATATGATGAATTCTGTGGGTTGCACACTTAGTACCTATATTGTTGTTCATCAACATATGATGAATTTTATGGGTTGCACACTTAGTGCCTATAGTACATATAGTTCTAATATACAAATGCAACATATTCCTTTAACAACATGCATCTCTAACTCTTAATGTACATAATAAATGCATTCACCTGCTATAATTCGGTTGTATACTTTAAGGATGTGCAACTACTTGGCAACTTTATCATTTCCCTTGTTCTTGCTTGACTCGGGAGTTGGGTTTTGATCTACTCAATCATCCATTAAAGACACATACCATACCAAATGTTAGTATATTCTCTATCATTTAGCATTTATACTTTAATAATACTCACAAGTACTATTATTTAGATTTCTATAAAAATTACAACCTATCTTTAAATAATAGGCTCAATAGTATCGGTACCCCTACCTGGTATCTATACTTCTATACTATGGTATCGATACCCTCTTTCAGTATCGATACCCTCTTTCAGTATCGTTACCATTTTGACATTCTGGAATCCATGGTATCGATACTTTCCTTTTGGTATCGATACCCCATCAGTATCGATACTAATTACATTAGTATCGGTATTGTTCATCATATTTCTACCCATTTAAACCTATAGTATCAGTATTGTTCTATCAGTACCGATACCCTTGCCAAATTTTCCATTTTTCAGCCCGATTTTTACCTAAATTTGGTCAAATTTCCTTATGTTTACCCTCAACAATACTATTAAACTCTTTTTTACTTATCCCTACTAAGTTTCCTTCATTTAGCTTATTAAAACATCTAAAATCTCCCAAGAACATTTCCATATAAGAATCAAATCACTTTTTCTTACATGTTTTTAATCGCATCCAATGTTTCTAATCTCTTATTTACTTCTTTGACAAGTCAAATATACTAATAAACACCAATAAAATCTCATATTCTAACATATCATTCAAAAACACATTTTCTTAAATCTCAAATATTTCATCCATCTCGTAGTTTATTCTTATTTAACCCTTTCTTAAGCTTACATATCACTTAAGGTTGCAAGAACAAACTATAATCGAAAGGATAAACTCATTTGATGAAACTTACCTTATATATCGATAAGGTCACGTGAACACGGGAAAGAAGAAGAAAGATACCAAAGGTATTAACACTCTCATTTTCTTCTCTTTTACCTTACTTTAATACCATAATTCATTTCCCCTTTTAAAGGACCAAAATACACCTTTCATTATTTCATTTTTAGAAATTATTCTTAACCAAATAAATTTCTAATTTATTTTCTTATACTTTATCATTTATTAATTAAATTCTCAAAATTTAAATCTTTTCAATAAAGTCACTAGCCTGATACTTGGGGTATTACACAACTACACTTATTCAAATTAACTTACATCCCTTTAACACATCTAAACATCCAAAATCTCATAATATCACTTGAAACTCAGAATCTTACCAAATATTTCACATGTTCTAAGTCCATTTCTAACACTTTAGATTTCTTATTTCAGTTCATGACAAGTCAAATTTCACTTTAAAATCCATTTATTAACTCTTTTTATCAAAGTCACTTAAAAACCCTTTTTATTCAATCTCCTGCAACTTGAAAATCTTTTAGTTTATACTTCTCTTTAAGCTTCTTTAAGCTTTCCTAACATCCCAAAAATCAAAAGCACTCTAAACTTACAAGAATTAACCAACTAAAAGCATTCTTACCTTAGCTATTGAGCTCATGGTGAAAGAAGAAAGAAATGATGAAGAAAGATTCTAAAGTTCTCTGATTCATTTCTTTCTTTCTCCCCTATTCTACGTGGATATATATAACACCAACAATGAGTTTTTAATTCATTTTCTTATCAAATGACTATTATACCCTTTCATCCTTCATTCTTTTCCATTTAATCCTACACAAAGATATTCAAATTAAGTCCCTAAAGTTTTAATTTTTTTGAAATTTGACACAAAGTTTTCAAATCTTTATAATTTAGTCACTGGCTTGGTTTTTGGGATGTTACAAATCTCCCCCCTTAAGAAAATTCTTCCTCGAATTTTCACTGCACAAAGAGATGGGGAAATTGTGTACGCATATCCCTTCACGTTCCCATTTTGCTTCCTTATATACCAAACTTATAATCTACACCTTATTATAACCCTTGTCATTGAATCCTTTAAACTTAATCATTTAATTTCTTTCGCTCTATATTCCTTTACAAATTAAAATCTCCTTACAACACAGGTCATCTTTTTTCTTCATGCTCCAATACTCTTCTTATATCACTTATGCTCATCTCTGATTACCAATTTTTATCACGTCTTCAAAACCTTGATAATCAACACTACTTGCACAGAACCTTATTCTTTATCATTTCTTATTCTTGCATTTTCTCTGCTTGATTAATCAAATACTAAATTCAAATACTTACCTAATCCATTTAAAATACTTCTTCTACTTCAAATTGCATAATTTCTAACGGATGTTTTAATCCAATTCACAAAGTTTATCTTTAAACCTAACTTCTTATCAATTAACCATTCTTAGCTCCTTATTTGATTTTCGAAATAAGTTTCTCATACCTCGAACAAACTCGACACAACTTATTCACCCCCAGCACTATACTCAAATGGTTAATCACTATTACCTCATTACTTGTTGCTTCTCATTGGTTTCTCAATTATCCCACCAATTTCCTACTAATATATGTATATTGATCCCATGTCTATTAAAACAAGAACTAATTTACCAAATAATTGAAAAGTATATGCAATGATCACTAGATCATCGCGATCTTCATTAGTCTTTATATTGTAGACCCGGGCAGTTGAACGTATCTCATGTTGAGTGGATGACTCAGATTAATTTCTTCCTCGACATCTACATCTACCTCTCTGAGATACCATAAATATCGTTCAGTTTGTGCAACCTCATCAGTCATCAATGGATAATCCTGGATAAAATGTCCGGTGTCACCACATCTAAAGCAGGCTCTGGAGACCAATCGGCATACTCCGGTATGATTCTTTCCACAATGTTAACATTGCCTCGATGGACTTAGATTTGATCTTCTAGCAGAGGATGCAACTGACTCAGACCTAGTTTGAGCTTGAAAACCAGAATCTTTGCCTCTCTTTGATGGTACTGAACTTGATGAAGCACCAGTTCTCTTAATCATCTAAGATTTTTGTTCTCCATACCTCTCATTCTGTGCTCTCTCCAGAGATTTAGAACAATTAACCACTTCTTGAAATGAGGACAAATTCAAAGCTAACAATAACTCTTTTAATCTAGGGCGCAAGCCCTCCACAAACCAATCACATACATCTTTTTCAGTCAGAATTAGCTCAGCCACAAATCTACTTAACTTATTAAACTCACATTCGTATTCATACATGGTGTAATTCCCTTGCTTCAAGCTCATGAATTCTTCCTTCATTTTCCTAATAAACTGATCACCGATGTACTTATTCTTGAACTCTTCTAAAACAATGACCACGTCACTTGATCATTTGACATTCTCATGGTGGCATTCATCCACCATACTCTAGCTTACCCGCGTAGTAACGAAAATAGTCCATCTAAATTCTCCACTTCAGAACAATGGAGATCCTCCAACATTATCTTCATATGATTTAACCAAATGTCGCAGCAACAAGACCTTCCTCAGTATCACCCTTTAAACTCGGGTGCTCCTAATCCTTTTAACTCTTTCGCTATATTCATTCTAGAAGTTGAGGGAACAGGAGGTTGGAAATGAGTCAAAATAGCATTTAACGTCCTTAAAACTACCCCTGATCTTGTACAGGTACTCCCTGAGGTGTCTGTTCTTCACCTTGTCTGACCAGGGTAGGTGAATTGCTACTACCTTCATGTCTATCATCTCCCGCTTCACTTCGGGAGCTCTCGTGGTTAGACATCTAGTAAAATATAGCAATTCAACTCTATTAGCAAAACAACTTACTCCTTAGACTATCATATCAGAAATTTTCACTTTTTGTTGGCATGTATACTTTTTAAAACATTTTTTTACTTCGGTTTATGCCTAGAATCGGTTAAACCATAGATCTGATACCATTAAATGTAACACCCCTAACCCATATCTAACCTGAATACGAATCTGAGGTGTCACATTGACTTTTCAAATCGTTTACTTTTAAAATATAGTTGAAAATTTAAATTTTTATTTATATAAAAATGGTGAAACCCTTAATCAAAAGTAACTAATAGAATTTTAAACTCATTTTAAAATTTATAACTCCTTAATTTACATAAATAAAATAAGGTTTTTTACAAAACTGATCAGAGTATATACGATTCAAACTATTAATTACATGCTAATCATATTCGATATAACAAAATACCTACGTTTAATTCTTTTCTGATCTGATCTTTTGAAAGGAGATGATGTCCTGACTTGCTTAGCTTTGTTCACTTTGCTTCTCTTAACCTACGTGTTAAACACTCACACGCTAAGTCTTTGACTTAGTGAGGCATACAATGCATAAATGGAACATTAAACATGTAATCATATAATTAACTTTTATAAACCTAATAAGTACATAAACTATCATACACTTCACCCAACAAGAACATGTAATATTATGCACTGTTCATTCATGTTATTTCTTTTAATATTCCATGGTACATTCTTGAGAAATAATAAAATCCTAAAACACTTAGACATATTCTAAATATATCATAAAATCATATAAAGAAACTATGAAACATCTCATATAACAAAAACATATATGCATATATATATATATATATATATATATATATATATATATATATCATCAACATCATTCTCATTATCATTATCATTATTATTCACTGTTTATTTATATCCTTTTTTTAATAGCCCATGTATATCATTGAAAATTTAAGGTATGTGAGTGCATCGAGGTTGTGCACAAATGTTGTCACCACAACTCTTATAAATTGCACTGAAGTGCCACGTAGTTCAATATAATCGCTTATCACATATTCATATAATCACGTAGTTCAATATCACATAGACAAAAAAACACATAGATCCTTATCACATAGCCTATATCAGATGTCCATATAATTGCTTGGGTCAATAACATATACCTTATATCATATTCTCATGTAATCACATAGTTCAATATCATATATCTTATATCTTCTTCTCATATATCCACATAGATAATGTAACACAAAGGTTAACATATAACACATAGCTCATGTATAACAGTGCATGTAACATATAGACATATGCATGTACTCATGTACACATAGAAACCATATCAATATACACTTGTATTCATGAAATCATACAATCAAACATTGGAAATAGACTCATCGCAAGTCATTTTTCCATATGATCATATTTAATAATAGCATGCACTCACCTTGGTCTCACTAGTAAAAGAAAAAATACTTATAACTCTTACACACTCTTATAAGTTCAAACGTTTGGAACTCGCCTTCGTTCAATATCTACACAATAATACAATTGGTATAAATATCATAATTCATATCACTATAATCAATCCTTAATAACATAAACTGAATGAAGCATTTAATTCCAAATTTCAATCTAAATTGTATCGGTATCCTAACTCCAATACCGATACTTCCCTATAGTGGTATCGATATTATACTTCAGTATCAATTTCCTTTTTACATTCTGGAATTCATCCTTAAAAATGGTACCGATACTTAAACATTGGTATCGATACCCCTAGTATCGATGCTACTACTTTGGTATCGATACTCTTTAAAGGATTCACCAACTTTTACCTTATGGCATCGATATTGTTCATCTAGTATCGATACCCAGACCAAGATATCACCTATTTTTTCCTTGAAGTATCGGTATTGTTCATCCAGTACCGATACCTCTTGCCCAAAACTTACTCGTTTCAACTCAAAAATTAACCAAAACTCAGCTAAAATCCTCACTTTACTCTTCTTTAAAGCCTTTAAACTCAACTACACTTATTCAAATTAAGTTACATCCCTTTAACACATCTAAGCATCCAAAATCTCATAATATCACTTGAAACTCAAAATCTTACCAAATATTTCACATGTTCTAAATCCATTTCTAACACTTTAGATTTCTTATTTTAGCTCATGACAAGTCAAATTTCACTTCAAAATCCATTTATTAACTATTTCTTATCAAATCACTTAAAAACCCTTTTTATTCAATCTCCATCAACTTACAAATCTTTTAATTTCTACTTCTCTTTAAGCTTCGTTAAGCTTTCTTAACATCCCAAAAATCAAAACCACTCAAAACTTACAAGAATTAACCAACTGAAAGCATTCTTACCTTAGCTATGGAGCTCATAGTGGAAGAAGGAATAAAGGATGAAGAAATATTCGAGAGTTATCTGATTTATTTCTTTCTTTCTCTCCTACTCCACGTGGATATATATAACACCAACATTGAGTTTTTAATTCATTTTCTTATCAAATGATCATTATACCCTTCCATCATTCCTTCTTTTCCATTTAATCCTACACGAAGATATTCTAATTAAGTCCCTGAACTTTTAAATTTTTTGAAATTAGACACGAAGTTTTAAAATCTTTACAATTTAGTCACTACCCTTGTTTTTGGGATGTTACAAATAAAATTACAACTTCCAATTATTCATCAATCATAACTCAACCTAACTCAATTCCTCACAAAGATTCACTCAAACCACTCAATGTGTTTCGGGTGCAAACACGCGTAAAGTCGGAACTTAACATAAATTTTCATAGGTTTGTACCATAATCAGATCTCCACTACTTAATAGAAACATGATGCAAAGATCATTGGGTCTTTTAAATGGGTGTAATGAGGCTTAGGTAAAGGTGAGGAAAAGGCTAGAAATGAGGTTAATAATCAAGACAATAGACACACAAATAATTAGATCAAATTCCATAAAATGAATAAAGTAAATAAAAGGGATGCAAAAATATAAACATCAAACAACCCTCTTTATTTTTTCTGAAATGCTTTTGTTTTCTCTTTTTTGTTTTTTATTTTTTTCATTTTTTTTTGCTTTCTTCAAATCTATTTTTTTTTTGTTCGAATCATTTTTTCATGTAACATACGTAAGGTATTGCGTTCTCTTATCTTGAAAAATAGTATAAAAGAGGGATAAATAAAAAGGCTCAGGTTTAAAATATGGTAAAAACAAAAAGTGGAATAGGCTCAAATCACTTCAAAGCATCAAGTTCTTGTGTAATTTCGATATGCATCATACCATAAGTTCTAGATTTTCAACATTTAGTTCAACACACTCAAACAAGAATAAGAGCACAAAAATTAAGAAACATACTCATCAAGGCTCAAAATATCACCAAAGTGTGTTCATGCATCAAGTTACGTGAATTTCAATCAACAAAATCAAACAAGGTTACAATAAATTTGAATTAAATCTCTATTCATGAAATTTAACTATCAAGAATGTTTGTACTCAAGATAATCACATGAAATTAAGCAAGCACAACATACTAAAAATAATCGAAGAAAGTTAAAAATTTCAACCAAATTATCACCAAGTTAATCATCGCATACAATCGAACAAAATCATAAGACGAGTAATGTGAAATTCTCATAAAATCTTTACCCCTCATTTAAGTCGTATTACCCCAATACAGAAATAAAATTGAAAATGTAATATAAATGGTCAAGAATACTCTCCATGTTCATTGATGACCGCGATAAAAGAGGTTGTCTAATTTGGTTCGATCACTCAAAGAGAAACGTTTAGAGTGCACATCGACGCCAATGTTTTCCGCAATGCCAAGGGAAACAACCATCAATAATGGGTAAAAAAATTAAGCTCGTTTATTTACCTCCAATTTCTTATTTGGAAATGGGCCATGGATATGACAGAGCAGATCAGATTCTTGAATTCTTGTTCGAACCATGATTATTATGAGAGTAAGAAAGATAAAGCGAAGAATAGTGCAAGAGCAATGATGTGTAAGGCGAAATGTTAATCGACGAGGTTACACGGCAACATTAGCTCAAGGGTGTGATTGGGTTTTGTAAAATAAAAGAAGGGTGAATCGAGTGGCTGAAGGATGTAAAATAAGGAAAGTGTTTTGGTTTTTTTAATAAATCAAGGCACATTGGGGGTTTAAAATAGAGAAAAAATTGAATTAAAATGAGAATTTTTTAGTGGGTAAAAACCTATGGGGTCCATGGGTAAAGTTTAAAAGAATTTGGAGAAAACCATATCAGATGGGAGGTTGAAGTGAATGAAATTTGGGAAGAAAAAGAAATGAAAAAATAAGAGAAAAAAAGGTTAAAAAGAACAAAATATGAGAGGTTACCACCGCAAGCGTGGCCCAGTTGGCAAAGCAAGGGCTCTTGGGATTATAAGATGGTCTCATGTCCTAAGTTCAAACCGCGCTGGCTGGGAATCTTGGAAAAAAGTGGGGGGACAGAGTGGTGTGTTCTTTGAGCCCCTCCGGAGGTTGCCTTGTAAGGTCGGGTTCTTTAGCCTGGCCTTGGGAGTTCCTACGTTATCAAAAAAAATAAAGGAGGTTTATTTGGTGGGGTCCACAGTTTAAAAAATGGTGGATAAGAACAAAATAATAATAAAAATGGTTTTATTTTGGCCAAATCTGGTTGGTATCTTATATGCCAAATGAATTGTAATTTGGGGTTTACTAATACTCACCTGAGATAATAAAAGGGAAGTGCTAATGTGCACCAGGTTATGAGATGGGTTTGGGTTTAGCAAACATGTAGAGCACGTGGGGCAGTGATGAATTTCAAAGCTGCCTGAATGATTGCTCATTATTCTAGAAACTGAAAATTGCTTCATTGTTCGAAGAAAATGTCAAAGCTGACTTCATTTAAGTTCGATCAAAATATTGAGTACCTGAAAATTCAAGAAAACTAAAAATAAAATAAATACTTGATAAAAATAAAAGTAAAATAATTAAAGTAAAGTAAAGAAACGAAACGCAAACAAAAATGGGTTGCCTCCCATATAGTGCTTTTGTGATTTCTCATTATTCTAGAAACTAAAAAATTGCTTCATTGTTCAAAGAAAATGTCGAAGCTGACTCCATTTAAGTTCGATCAAAAATATTGAGTACCTAAAAATTCAAGAAAACTAAAAATAAAATAAATACTTGATAAAAATAAAAGTAAAAAAATTAAAGGAAAGTAAAGTAAAGAAACAAAACGAAAGCAAAAATGGGTTGCCTCCCATAGAGTGTTTTTGTTTAGCGTCGTTGGCTCAACGACCTGATTCAGACTACACGATTTGTTCGATACACTTCCTCTATTTCATACATTTTTCCATCTAAGAAGCTTCCTACGAGAACTTCTACGATCAATAAGTTCCTTTATTTTATCCTTGTAGAATCAAAATGTCTCATAAGAATCCTTCGGATCTCTTTTAACTTTGGAAACTTGTCCGAATTAGCGGATAATACATCATTGTTGCCAAAAGATAAGTGCTTCAATCGTTTCGACTCTAATTTTAGTACCTACAAAATTGAAGAAAGAATTTTAGACTTAGAATAAATTAACCAAAAATTAGAAATAGTAGAATAAATTTCTTCAAACACTTTGTTCTTGTCATCGAAATCCTCTTTTTCCAATTTTTTTGCAAACATCAATAAACAAGATAGTTTCTAAAAATTCATTGGCTAATGAATCGGCAATATCAATAAAGTTTAAACTCGTGACACTATCCGAGTATTTCATAGCTTTGTACACATCAAATTTGACAATCTCATAGTTAAATTCCATAGTTAAAATACCACTTCGGATATCTATCTTCATGTGTGTCGTACTAAAGAAAGGTCACCCAAGAAGAATTTCAGATCCAATATTACTGTGATCATTTTCCATGTCCATTATATAAAAATCAGCAGGAGAATTCAAATCATTTACCTTCACCAAAATGTTTTATAATACTCCCTAAGAGTAAATAACTGATCGGTTCGTGAGTTGAATCATGACTTGTTTCTTTCAACGGTTCATTGAAAATTTTGTTATAGACTGAAAGTTGTATTACATTAATGGAGGCACCCGAACCGGACATGGCGCACTTCATTCTAACTTTGTCAATCTTACAAGGTATTGCGAACATACCTTGGTCCTTATACTTCGGTGGAAGCTGTCATTGGAAAACTGCTGAAACATTCTAGCTTAAGTTCACTTTTTTCATTTTCGGTGAGTTGTCTTCGGTTTGTGCAAAGATCTTTTTGAAGCTTGGCGTATTTGGACACCTTCCGAATAACTTCAAGAAGTGGAATGTTTATTTCCATTTTTCGGAATATATCCAAAATCTCATTTTCTTTTTCTTGTTTATCTCCCTTCATTAGTCCCTTCATTAGTTTAGAAGGAGTAGAACTTCATTAGGGAAGAAAAAGAAGAAGAGGAGGTGTGATTACCTGAGATAGGTGGAGGTGGCGTCTCGGCTTCTTTTTTTCCTTTTGAGTGGCGTGTCTTTCTTCTTTGGGATTTCAGGCGAAATGATGGTACCACTTCGAAGAGTTATTACGCTAACGTTCTCTCTCGGATTGGCTTCATTTTTTGATGATAATCTTCCTTGAGACTCTAGGCGCCGCATAGTTTGAGCCAGTTGGCTTAATTATTTTTTGATCTCTTGAAAACGAGCTTGAGTTTGATTTAGGAAGTTCTCTTAGGACAAGGCTAATTTTTCGAAAATTGATTCTAGAGAGGATTTTGTAATGATTGAATAAGAAACAAAGGGGGTCTCGGTCGGTAGATCAGATTCATTTTCTGATTGTTTCTGTAACTTAGGTTTAGATGGTCCCTCTATCCCAGATTAAAAGTGCTACTGTATGGGTTATAAGGCCTCTGGGGAGGTCCTAGAAAGTTACCCATGACATTTACTTGAACTAGACTCCTCTTGTAACACTAGGCAGTAGTCGGTCGGGTGATTTGGCATCATACAAATCTCGCATACCTTCGCTGCTCCAATCTTCCCTAAAACGAGTGAATTAACTATTTCAATTAATTTATCTAATTTGTTTTCAATTGAAACAACACTTACTTCGTGAACCCATCGGTTGGGTTCATTTAAGGAGCCGAATTGTTGTGAATTAGCTGCCATTGTGGAAAATAAATTCCTTGCTACTTATAGGGTCATGTTGAGGAGAGCACCTCCACTAGTTGCATATATTATTTTCTTTTCCAATAGAAGCATTCCTTCATGTAAATATTGAAGGAATTTTTGTTCGAATAGTCCATGTTATGGATAACTAGCACATAACTTTTTAAATTTCTCCCGATAATGTAGAGGGTCTCTCCTTCGTCTTGTCAAATTCCCAAAATGCTTCTCCTCAGCTCCACTTGCTTTCACCGCTGGAACAAATATGTCAAGAAAAACATATAATAAATCAGCCCAGGTAGTAATGGAATTGGTTGGTAAATAAAATAATCATTCCTTAGTCAATCTGGCTAAGGAAAAAAGAAACACTCTTAGTTTGATATAATCCTCGAAAACTCCTTGAGGCTTCATACTGGAGCAGACCATGTGAAATTCCACGAGATTATTATGTGAACTTTCACTATGAAGACTGTTGGATGTGGGAAGGAGATGGATTAACCCCGTATTGAGTTGATAAGGGGTCTCACCATTAGGAAAAGTGATCTAGAGTGGTTGTTGCATGGCAGAAGCTGTGGCTAGCTCTCAAATCGTTCGATGTGCCATTGGTTCTGGTTCAGGTGTGGGTATGTGACTAGTGTAGTTGGAGTGGCATCAGACACTGCTTTTTCATAATATTGGGTATGGGATGATGTCTCAAAAGTGGATTCCAGATTTAATTGTTGCTTGTTTTGTTCTCATTGTTGTTTCTTTCATCGAAGCATTTAGCCGTGGGTTCTACGAGCTCTTACTTCGATCTCTGGGTCAAATTCTACTAAATCTCCCAAATTTTTCCTGGTTATAAAATCAAAAATAAAATAAACTAGTAACTTGTCTAAGTCCCCGACAACGACGCCAATTTGACAAGCATCATTTTACTCATCAAAATAAAATAAATCCTCTTCACAAATAAAAAAAATAGAATTAAGTAATAGAGTGGAGAAAAGGGTCAATCCATGAGGACTTATTAATTTCTGATGCAATTATATGTTGATTTCAATCTATGAAGTTGTAATAAAAAAGGGGGTTGCGATCAAGAGATGTAGTAGAAAATAAAGAATTAAAAATTCAAGTAAAATAGAAGAAAACAGTAAAATAAAGATTACAAATATCAATAATAAAATTACCTCGAGCTAGTTTTGTTTCGATTCTGTTTGATCATCGAAATGATTTTTACTCAGGGATTCATGTCGGTTAAAGTCTACAAGGCCACACCCATTGTAACTTACCTTTCTTTTCAGTAACTGATCTTCTCAAGTCACTCTTTGAAAGTCGATTCTTGAATGTACTAACCATAGTTATTGCCATTAGAATAATTAGATTTAAGTACTGGAAAAGCCCGACTTGGATTATGTTATCTCATCAAGAATCAAATCCGATCTCGATTTCCCTTAGCGTACCACCACTAAGTTTGTTCACATGAAGTCAAATTTGTCATAGGCTCATCCTTCCTCCCAACTATAAATTAAAACAACATCCAGACCAATGACGAATTTTTGAAATGAAAGCGTTTTAATTTTGTAAGTAAAGCATATTTACAAACTATTAAAATTGAAAATCAAGAATGTATCCTAAAGGAAATTAAGTGCTTTTCAATTCTCACGCATGAAATTGAGTCATCGCTAGCTCTTGGCTAATAAAGAAAATTAGGTAAGCATAGTGGAAACCATACTTAGCATATTTTAAGAAAACGATAAAAAGCATAAAATAAGAAAAGAAAATTGAAAAGAAAAGAAACTTTAATTAAAATGTAACAAAAAAAACAAAGTAAATTCAATATGATTAAGCCTCACCCTAAGGATTGTATTTATGGGCTTCTAAATCCTAAAAATGACAAGGAAATTAAAATGAAAATAATCCTAAATTTCCAAGGATAATTCAAATGTTTCAAATTCAAACTTAAAAACTAAATTCCTAAAATTTTTATTCAGATTATGCTAACTAGGCTACTTCCAGAATCTTCCTCGTTCTGACTAGACCTTCTAGAAACTGCCTCGTTAGACCCGTGTCGTGCTCAACGTCATACCCATGTCTCCATCCGTGATTGGAAAATAAAAAATACATAATACACCCTTTTGCTTCCAATTCTGGAAAACAAATCATTGCACGAAAATAAATGAAATACAACCCAAATCAACAATGATATATTCGTAAAATGGGAGAAATAACAAGCAAAAAGTATCAATTTAAAACGCTCATCACATACCCTCACATTCTTAGAAGTAATCATCCTTAAGATAATATACCCTCCCTACAAGCACGACTTCAAAGTCACATCATCATCTCTTAAGACACATAACTAATATTCTTCTTTCACAATAAACCTAAAGACATTGAATGCATGATATTTTTCATGAGTGAATATTCCCACAAGGAAAGAAAGTTGAGGCATCATGCACTGATCTTATATGGATAAATTTGAGTAATTGGAGAACAAAAGTAAAAGAAATAAATAAATAAAGAGAAGGAAAAAATCATCATTCATTAATGATTCATTTTTAATAAATAAAAGATTAATTCTGAATGTTTATCCCTTAAGGGATACCTTTTTACAAGGAATTTTGTGTATGAAATGATGAAAGATCATCTTTCGCTATCCCTACACGAAAAGAGAAAATTATCGATTGATGTCCCCATTTGGGCCTAAAATATTTTTTATTTTTGGATTCAACCCTAACCAAGATCCACTCCCCATAGTAGGGGAAACATAAAAGAAAATCTACTCGCACGAGTGAAGATAATCAACTCAGATGTTACTATGTGGATGAATCTTTATGAAATAAGGTAAAGAACAACAAAGCATGGCAAAGTTGACAAGATACAATGTATTTAAAGATTCAAATCCAATCGAGAACAATAAGAGATATTATGCTCAAATGAAATTGAAGTCCAAAGTTCATAAAAAAGGACGAGAATTATGTTTGGGAAGAATCTCATAAAAATGATCAACTTCAGTTTGTTATCTATGAAAAGATGGATATGATCTTTGGGGTGAAAATTGACAAATGAGTAGTCTAGAGGGATTTGAAAGAGAAAAAACAAAAAATGAACCCAAATTCAAATCGAGCAAGATAAGAATGAATACTTTGATCCTTGGTTAAATCACCTTAAAAACTTATTTGGGCGTATTTATCCTTTCTTTCATAATAGTGAGCCCTAGCCTACATTACATGTCTAAAATGTCATTTATAATCATACACGAATATCTATGTGGAAGAGATTACCTATAAATTTCAT
Source organism: Hibiscus syriacus (assembly GCF_006381635.1). Lineage (NCBI taxonomy): Eukaryota > Viridiplantae > Streptophyta > Magnoliopsida > Malvales > Malvaceae > Hibiscus > Hibiscus syriacus. The sequence goes on from NW_024063194.1 coordinate 7,297,616, forward strand.
TCCTCCTTTTAGGGTTAATCTTTTTATTTGCAAAAGTTTTCTAAAAGTTTAATGCATGATAAGAAAAATGAGAGAGGAACGATAAAATAGGGGTTCAAGATGAAAATATACAAATGACGTCTTGAAATCAAAGGAAGGTTCGAGCTAAAAACCTAAAAATGTGGCTCAAATGTCAAGATTGTGCAACTATCGCATAAAAGGTGATTTTATACCAGAAGCATTCATTGGAGCTTAGAACTGGTGGACATTCTAGAAATTGAACATGATTATCAGATCGAGAAACATCAGAGAACCGGAAATGTTAAATCTTAACCAAAAAAGCCAACTCGAAACACTTTTCATTTACAAATTAACCCAATTCTCAAAATCATTACTTTTGACACTTATCAAACAGCTATCATTGTTGAAGGATTAAAAGGGTAATTAATTTTTTTGATATTTATTGAACTCATGTTTTATAATGTGTTATAATTGTGAACGTAAAATAAGGGGCATGATTTTGTTTCTTCCAAAAACTTTTCACATTTTGAAAAACAAAAGAAGAAGAAAAACATTTTATAACAAGATGGTCTCTCTAGGGAATATATCTTGGAAATAAAAAAGAGTCTCTTTGACATGGTATCTCAAACTCAATGTTGGGGAAAAGAGAGGAAACCTCATGGGCAAGAGTTTATCGAGGCATGAAAACAATTTTTTGTGAGTTAAGAATTGCAAAGCAATGAAGAAAATCAAAGAATTTAAACATCTCACGCATCTTTGCGCCATTATCATTTATGAAAGCATGCACTTGCATCATGACATTTTATACGCATCTTTGCTTTAGACATTCATCATTCATTATTTTCCTCTCATGATGACATTTACAAATTTGTCTTTCTTAAGCTCATTTTCTTCTCTTGAGGTTTCATAAAAAATATCAAAAAATATTGTCTTTATGAAGATCATTTTCTCCTCTCTCGAGGATATATTTGATATTTTCAAAGAATCTCATCCTTCTTAAGATCATTTTTCCTCTCTTGATGACATCTTTAAAATTTTTCAAAATATATTGACTTTCTTAAAAAAATTTATTTTCCTTAAGATTGTTTCCCTTGAAACAAAAATTTTGTCTCACTTGAGACAGATTCTCTCGAAATAAAATTTTATCTCACTTGAGATATTTTCTCTTGAAATAAATTTTATTTCACTTGAGATAGTTTCTCCTGAACCAAAATTTTATCTCACTTGAGATATTTTCTCTTTAAATAAATTTCATCTCACTTGAGACAGTTTTCTCGAAACAAAGATTGCATCTCACATGTGACATTTTCCCTTGAAAATTTTCGTTTCACTCGAGACAATTTCTCTTGAAACAAAATTTTATTTCACTTGAGATATTTTCCACATAAAATTTTTGTCTCACTCGAGACAGTTTCTCTTGTAACTAAATTTTATCTTACTTGAGATATTTTACCATGAAAATTTTTGTCTCACTCGATATAGTTTCTCTTGAAATGAATATCGTCTCACTTGAGACAATTTCCTTGAAACAAAAATTGCAATTCACTTTAGATAATATCTCTTAAACAATTCTATCTCACTCGAGACATTTTCTTGACATGATTTAACCTGCAAAGGGGAGTCATCCAAAAATTTGACTTAACTTGCAATGGAGGAGTCTTTCACAACTTAGCTTAACTCAAAACAAGGATCTAATTTTGTATATTTTAGGCATGCCTAAGAGCACTGCATTCATGACTTTACACACATGTGTATGATTTTGCATTTTTTTAGTCAAATTTCAACTTCACGACGAAGGATATTGGACTCAAAGAACATTCAAATTTGACTCAACCCGTAAAAGGGAGTTATCCAAAATCTGACTTGACTCGTAAAGAGAGTCATCCAAACCTCAGCTTGAATTCTTCAAGCAGAGGAACCAATCATCCAAATTGTTGAACTATATTTTGATATAACAATTAAGACAAAATATTTTTGGACTTGAATTGAATTTATTCAAAGTTTTTCAAAGTTTTCAAAAAATAATTCAAAGTCCATTTAAAAGTGGAATTGAGCACAAAATGATTTTCTGGAAAAGAAGTATCAATATTTTTCTTACAGTATCAATACCTGATGAACAGTATTGATACTGTTCATATGGTATCGATACCAAAGGTAAGGAAAGTATCGATACTCACAAGGTAGTACTGATACTACCAGCATTGCTCAAATTCCAGAATGCAAAAATAATACTTATACCAAAAGGGGTACCGATACTACTCTGTATAGTAGTATCGGTACCATCAGGCCCCAACAGCTAGTTGATTTAAATATAACAAAGGTAGTACCGATACACCCTTTAGGACTATCAACACCCTATGTTATGGGCAACTTTATTTTGCACGAAAATTGATCCCCAATGGTTCCAAAACACCTCCAATGGCTAGAAACAGCCATAACAACATTCCAACATATAAATACATGTTGAGGACACTTGAAGAAGGGTTAGAACACCTATCCAAGCATTCAAGCATAGCAGAAGAGTTTTTCAATCTTATTTTCATTTCTCTTGTAAATATTGTGTTTGTGTGAGCTTAATTCTTTGTAAACACCTACCTTTGAGAGGTTTATTTGTTTACTCCTTTTTACCTTTTGTAAAGGGTTTCGGTTCTAGTTTAGTCAAGTGAAAAACTAGGGAGTTTGTAAAGGTTACTCTTGATCATTGAAAAAGAAAGAACAAATTAGTGAATTTGTTAAAAAGTCCTTAGTGAGGAGCTAGGATAGTGGATGTAGACTTAGTTTAGAAGTCAAACCACTATAAATCCTTGTGTCAATTATCTTATCTTTTTATATCCTTACTCCCTAAACAAATTTAGCCAATTCACCCACTTACACATTTTTTGGTTGTCAATTTGAGCCTCTTCGATCCTAACACAAATTAACTTTAATATTCATAGATTTACTAACTAATGATTATGTTGATTTTTGCATATTCAACTATTTTGAGATCGAAATGAACAGGAGGAATATTTTCAAACCCATGTAATTGAAATTATAAAAGATCTAGATAGACCCGTGGAATGGACTTCAAAAAGTCTAATCATCATTGAAGGTGCACAAATGGAAGAGTACATCATCCAATGGTGACCAAATATCCTCAACAAGAATGAGCAATATTTTCCTCAAATTTGACACTCCCAAAAGAATAAAATTTTATCTCGCTTGAGATAGTTTTGCTTGAAACAAAATTCTGTCTACCTGGAGACAATTTTCCTCAAAACAAGTTTTATATCAATTAAAATAGTTTTGCTTGAAATAAAATTATGTCTCTATTGAGACAATTTTCCTTAGAACAATTTTTTATCTTACTTAGATAGTTTCTTTAGAAACAAAACTTTTATCTCCATTTAAATCATTTGTCTTAAAACAAAATTTTGTTTCTCTCTAGACCATTACTATTAAAAACCTCCTTCACACTTATTGTTTCTCTCGAAACATTACCTTTATTTTTCTTTTGAAACACAATTTTTATGTCCTTTAGGATGCAAAGATGATTTTCAGTCTCACATGAGAAAGCACCAAATTTTAAAATAGAAAATGAAATCAGACGAAAATTCATCGTCTTTTTATCTTATCCCTAATATTGTTAACATACCATTAGACAAAGAGGGATAGTTATAGGCACCATTTTCGTCTTGGGTCTATCTTAAATTCCTTTAATTAGATTATTAGTGTTAATATATATTAATTTGTACTATTTTCTTTTTGGTCCAAATAAATATCCATGTTCGACTTATCCATGTGTCTGCAACCTCTATATGCGGTGACACCCGATTTTTCTCTTCGTCATCTACCAGTGTATTTTTTGAAGGATTTCTTCAAGATAATCTTTTCTTTGAAGAAAGATATTCACAAACAAGATGGGATTCAAATCCCGTTAAATATGAACAAAATAGAAAATGAGATTTTCAAATCCCTTCATGATTCAACATAAAAAAAAGAAAAGATTGAATCAAGATTTACAGTCTCTGGGTGCACGATAGTGGGTTTCTCTGGGCGTACGTTAGTAGGCCTAACGGTTTTCTGAGATTTTTGCCCGTCGCATTCTCGGTGGTCGCTGTCTACTTTGGTTTTATTCTTCAAGATCTTCTTTCAGTTGGTTTCATTGTTACTCTTCTGTTTCTTGTGCCTCTCTTTCTATGGATTGAAGAAAATTATTTGGGAGTTCTTCTGACCAAGCCCTAAAGTTCTATCCTACGTCTTTCAAAAATGGAATTTCCACGATCTCCCCTCCATTAGAGATTCTGGATGCTGGTATTTCGGATTGGAAAATCTCCATTGTGGGTCAATTCTTAGGACCGCCTCCAAATTTCACGACATTGTAAAGAATCATTGAAACCCAATGGAGAAAAATGCTGCAAGGTTCCCATCTTCAGGTCAGTATAATTGGACCAAATCTGTATATTTTCTCTTTTACTTCAGAAGGAACTAGAAATTGGGTCCTTGAAAATGGACCTTGGTACGTATTGAGAAATCCTCTCATTTTGAGAAAATGGGAACCAAACCTTAAACGCCTAAATTTCGATTTAACAAAAATCCCAATTTGGGTTCACCTGTATAACGTTCCTTTAGAACTTTTCTCTCAAGTAGGATTAAGCTATATTTTCAGTGGAATTGGTGTTCCAATTTAAATGGATTCGGTCACTGCATCCAAAACCAGACTTGAATTCGCCAAAATCTATGTTGAAACTAGTGTTAACGATGACATCCCAAAACACATCGATGTAATTGTACAAGATGGCATCACCTCCTCTATTTTTGTTGAAATTCTTTGGATGCCACCTAGATGCAGAAAATGTAAAACATTCAGCCACAATGATAAAAATTGTTTGGTCACAGCCAATCTTAATCAATCTTCAACCCAAATTTGGAAGAAATAGGAGGAATCATGTTCTTCAGCTAGTACTAGAACTTTTGAGAAACAGAAAGATCCTATTAACACAGGATCTCTCACAATTAAGTCCACGCAAGAAACTGGAGTAATTGGTGGAATTAAGTTACTACAAGATCCTAACGGCACTGATCCACCCATAAAAGAAGCTGGAAAAGTGAATGAAGAAAACCATGAACTAACTTCTACTGATATCACTGTTGAACCTAAATCTGTAGAAGTAGATAACCTAGTGAAACTGCCCAACCCTTCTCTTTTAACTGAAGAAGGTCATGCTTTAGTCCCTAAACGAGGCAGAAGAAGGCCTATAAAAGATAAAGCAATTTTAATAGGATCAAAAAATAGGTTTGAGGCTCTCAATGCAGTTGATGAAAACTTACCTATTTCCGAAGACAGTCAGAAGATAGTCAAAAGAAGTCACGCATTGCTTCTAAGGGAGTAGCTGAAATAGTCAAAGAACTCAAAAACAAAAAGAAAGAAAAACTAGAACAATCCAAGAGTTCAATAGTTGAGGGTGAAGGTCCCTCTAAGGGAATGCTTTCCCAATGATCATCTCTTTCTGGAATATTAGAGGATTCAATAATCCTCTAAAATATAATAAAGTGCTCCTCAGGGCATCCCAAAATAATATAGATATCCTCTGCTTAATAGAGACTATAGTTAAAGTTCAAAATTCCAAGGGCATCATTGATTCCAAATTAGCCAATTGGAAAGTTTGTTCTAATTATGAATGTGATGTTAATGGAAGAATTTGGGTTCTTTGGAAGAAAATCCTTGACTTAACTATCATTCAAGTTACTGATCAAACCTTAACAGCCAAAGGAGAGTATTCTGGAATTCCTTTTGTTATTACAACTATTTACGGAAGTAATGACAGCATCCTTAGAAGGCAACTTTGGCTTCAGATGCAAGACTTGGATAGAAAGATTGGTCACCTTCCTTGGATCTTGGGAGGTGATTTTAACATTACCCTCCTACCTAATGAGAGCTCTGACTATGATCTTCTCTGTCTAGGTTCAACCTCTGAAACGAAAGAATTCCAAGATATTACTCAAAACTTAGATCTCCATGATCATCCTTACATAGGTCCTTTATTCACTTGGAGCAATAAGCAAGCTGAAACTTACCTTGCAAGGAAGCTTGACAGGTTCCTCATCAACACCAACTGGGTTAACTCCTTCCCAAAATATTTTGTTGAATTTCTGCCCCCTGGAGTCTTGGATCATTGTATGGCCATCACATGGCTTTCTAAAGACCCCCCACTAATCGTCCAAAACCTTTCAAGTTCTTCAATTTTTGGACACTTCACTCAAATATTTTGAGAGAGGTTGAAAAGTCAAGGCAAAATACATTCTTTGGTAATCCCATGAAGATTCTTTTTCTCAAACTCAAGCAGACCAAGTCAAGCCTTAAAAATTTAAACAATTCCTGCTATAGTGACATTTCTACCCGAGTAAAACAAAAAAGACTTGAGCTTAAACACCATAAAATTCTTACATTAAAAGGAGAGGAACTCTTTGATAAAGAATTACAAATCCAAAAAGAATTATCCTCCCTTGAGGAAGCTGAATTACTGTTTCTGAAGCAAAAAGCAAAGGTGCAATGGATCAAGGAAGGTTACAAATGCTCGAAATTTTTCCATTCTATTGTGGCTGTAAAAAATAAGAAGGACACTATTCGAATGCTTATTGATGATCATGGGACAAGACTTGAATCCTTTGACTCCATGGCTGCTGAAGTTTTGTCTTTCTTTACTGATCTGATTAGGAAATCAGATCCTAGGGTTAAGAACATCGATCAAAAGCTCCTTAGAGATATTCTTAATTAATCTCTTCCTCATGATTCTGCTTCTAGCCTTGTCAAAGAAATTACATCAAAAGAAATCAAAGAAGCAAGTTTTAGTCAAGGCAATGATAAGGCTCTGGGACCCGATGGTTACACTCCATATTTCTTCAAATTTTCTTGGTACATTGTCAGTGAGGATGTGATCAATGCTATCAAATATTTTTTCCAGACCTCTTCTCTTCTCCCTGCCTTTAATGCAACCACCATTGCCTTGATTCCTAAAATGCCTAATCCAAGCAAAGTCAAAGATTTCAGGACAATCTCTTGTTGCTCAGTCATTTACAAGGCCATCACCAAGATTATTGTCAAAAGACTGTTAAGCCTCATCTCTGGAATGGTTTCTCTTAATCAAATTGCATTCATTAAAGGTAGAAGCATTGTTGACAACACACTTTTGGCTCAAAAAGTGGTTAAAAGTTATGGGAGAAAAAACATATCCCCTAGATGTTCAATGAAAATTGACCTTCAAAAAGCTTTTGACACACTACATTGGAACTTTATCATTGTTGTCTTGAAAGCTTTAGATCTCCCTGATAAATTCATTGGATGGATTGAAGCATGTTTCACAAAACCAAGATACTCAATTTCTTTTAATGGTACTTTAATTGGGTTCTTCAAAGGTGCAAGAGGAATTAGACAATGGTGACCCCCTTTCACATATTCTTTTTGTTATTTCTCTGAATGTGCTTTCCACCCTGCTCAATTTATCTTCTACTAGAGGAATGTTCAATTATCATCCAAAATGCAAACAAATAGGTCTTACACATCTTTCCTTTGCTGATGATTTACTAATATTCTGTAAAGGAAATATGGAGTCAGTTGCAAGTGTAACCTCTATTCTTGAAAAATTCTATGAATTTTCTGGTTTGAATCTCAATGATTCAAAGTGTGTTTTCTTTATTACTGGTACATCAACCAGAACTGTCGACACCATCAAACACCTTACTGGTTTTAATCTTGGATGCTTGTCTGTTCGTTATCTAGGAATTCCTCTTATTACCAGAAAACTCACAGTGAAAGACTGTGATAACCTTATTCAGAGCATCAAATCCAGACTTAACCTCTAGTCTGGAAAACATCTTAGTTTTGCTGGCAGACTTGAGCTCATTAGAGCTGTCCTGTTTAGCATAGCAAACTATTGATGCAGAAAGCTTCTTTTGCCCCAAGTTGTTATCAACAAAATTGATCAGTTATGCTCCCATTTTTTCTGGAAAGGAACTGATTCACCAGCTACAGGCGCGAGAGTCAGTTGGGACAAAATTTGCCAACTTAAATACGAGGGTGGTTTGGGCTTGAAAAATCTTAAATGCTGGAACCGAGCTTGCATGATCAAACTTATCAAAAACATTCTTGTTGGATAAGGTTCGTTATGGGTTGCTTGGATCAACAACAATGTTTTAAAGGAGTACAATTTCTGGTATATGGAGCAAACTATAGATTGCTCAAGTTACGTGACAAAGCTCTTTCTACCATTTCAAACAACACCTTTACCATAAGGGAAATCTGGCAAGAAATCAGATTTAATGGGGAAAAAGCTTCTTGGCAATCTTTGATTTGGTTCCCACTTCATATTCCGAAGCATAGCATTATTGCTTGGATGGCTCTTTAATATCGCCTTTCTACTCGAGAACGACTTCAACGTATGGGGATTACTACTTTCGGGGGTTGCACTCTATGTAATTCATCAATGGAAACTCGTTCTCGTTTGTTCTTCGATTGTTCAACTGCTTCTTATCTATGGGAAGCAATACTTTCACATAATGGGATAAAGAAATATGTTTCTGCTTGGGAAGATATGATTACTTGGGCTACAACCACCTGGAAAGGCAAGTCTCTCATTGTAACTATTTTCAAAATTGCTTGGTGTGCTACAATCTATGTTCTTTGGGAGGAACGCAACCGAAGAATTTTTCAAAACCGAACAAAAACTACTGAAGATCTCTTCACATGCATCAAAGAAGTTGTTGCAATCAAATTAAGGGGAAAAACTATAAATAGGAATGATAATATTAACTCTTTCCTTTGTAACTCTTGGGATATAGATTAAACCGATCTTTTCTTGTTGTAAGTAGATTGTACATATATTTTATGATCGGTTATTTTTGTAGCAGATACTGCTTTCTTTGGGTAATAAAATTTATTTATCCAAAAAAAAAAGATTTCTTTTCGGCTATAAAATCTTAGCTGCAAAAAGAAAAAAGGGGTCGGGTAGTAGTGAGAACCGAAAGAAAACCAAAGCAAAAAAAATAAAAGAGAGAAGGAAAGGCTTCTTATTTTCATCCAGTGAATGTTTTCTGGTGACCGGCAAACAATTTTCGGAGATCCGAACAGTGGGAAGCTCCACAACAATGAGGTGAAAAATATATCCAAAATCCAAGTCGATTCGATGACGGAAGAGGGAGATCAACGAAGAAGAAGCTACGACCTCCAACGGTAAATTTACTCCATTTGGATGCTTTTCTAGTCCTTGTTTTACCTTGATTCATTTTAATCTTATATGCACGAAATTCAATTTCAATCATTGTAATTTGGTCCCAACTTTTAATTAAAATGCAATACTTAAAATCATTTATGATGGTGTATTTAATTTTTGTATATTTATGTTTCATGTCTTTATTCTTTTTTCTTTGTATTATAGTCCTACCATGTTTATTAAATTAATCTTTTAATTTATTTCTTTTTTTCATAATTAATATTTTTGAAGTATGTTATTGATGAGTCATTTTTCTAATTAATTATAACTATGATAGCCTCATTTGTAACACTCATTTTTTCATCAATAATTAAAAAGTAATATTTATTTAATTTAAATTATTGAAAAGGGTTATCCTAATACATTTTGTAGTCCACCTTGATCATTTAAAGTGAAAAAAATATCCTATAGGGAAATCAATTAAAATGACAATATTTTAATATTAATTAGGAGGGTAGAAAGAGAAATACAACATTCAGTTATAAAATGACGATATTTCTTATTTCTTTCCAAGAATGAGAAAATCACCGTTATACTTTATATTAGATTATATTTTCCCTTGGTTTGAAATGTCGAAGTGTTGTCGATTTAACTAAAAATTCTTGAGAAGAAATATTGGTGATTTGCTGCTTTAGTTAGAAAAAGGAGGGGTGTCGTCCTACTTTATATTAGGTGGCTAACTCTATCCAATTATATACAATGAATTGTTAACTTTTCTCTAGAATTATAATTGGTTAAATAACGTTGTATTTATTCGACTAAAAAAAGGTTAATTAATTAAATTAAAATGGAATTCTTAATATTCCATTGCAAATACAATAATTGATCTACTAGGTACCGATTTAAGGCGATGTGGGGTGCTAATCTTTTCACACAAGCAATCGATTCCCAACTCTTTTTTTAAAAAGTATACTTTAATAATTTTTTAGTTCAAATTTTATTAAAATAACAAAAATATTTTTAGATGATCCAATCACACCCTAAATAAGGATTGATGTTGACTCTCTCAAACTATAATTTTTATATATAAAAAAACTTAATTTTAATAAAAAAAACAAACCCTAAATTTTTTTTCCATTTTTTCGAGACGCTAACACACTTTTAACGTATTTAAACCCATTGGAAGTTAGAGATCTTCACATTTCTAAGTAAAAGGGAAAAATGTTTTTTCAGTCCTTCGTTGTTTCCTAGCATTTATGATTTGATCTTGTATTTACAATTGTTTGCAGTTTGGTTGTACAATATGTCCTCGTATTCATTTTAGTCCTAAAAATTAATTTAGTTATGGTTTCTAGGTGTTTAGATTCGAGCCTGTTAGTTTGAAAATCTTATATCGTAGTGCCAAAATATTAACAAAGTTCATATTTCTGCTCTTTAGGTTAGGCCTTTTAAGTTAGAATTAATTTATTTTAGTCTTTAATTATATTTTAACCTTGTTAGTTAGGATTCTGTTTCTCTAATGTAGTTACTGTCTTCGTTTTCTTAATGAGCATGTGTATATTAGTTTACGTTATACATACATTTAAGTACTTTAATTTACCTTTAATTTAAATATATTTGTTTATATATGTGTGTTTAGTCATGGCATTTTTATATTCTCACGTGCCTAGCTTGACTCTAACCTCAAAATTGGTTTAAAGGCAAGGTTCCCTTCATTTTAAATTACTGTGAAAGGACTGTCTTAGGGCATGAAGAAGTCTTTTCCAATAATTTAAAACGAATGGATATTTTAACAAGTGATAACTAAAAATGATTTCATTTAAAATTTGGATACGAGAGAAAAAGAAATATTAATCTACTTAAATTTATCGAGAAAATACCGATAGAATGCATAAAAGGTCATATTTGGTGTCTATAAATAATCGAATATTCTTCTTCTTTTTAAAAGAACTGATTTTTTTTTTATTTGAAAGGATGCTTAAGAACTAAGCATACGCATGAGGTAAATGCTGAAGGCTCTCTGCGTCGACCTCGACCAAACGACCGATACTAGCAGAAGGGTCATCAAAATAGTTGATTTCTGACATATCAGAAGGGGCGAGCTTTGTAAGGGAATCAGCAACATTTTCTGGATCGTGGAATCCAAAGAAGAGAAATCTCCCAAGCACGATTCTCCCAAGCACGATTATGCCAATCACTAATGGCCCAAACTAGAGAGAGTGGACTGTTTGTAGCATCAGGTGATTCAAGAAGACGCACAGCTTGAGTATTATCCGATTGAATTTCTAGTTTCGTGGCATCGTAATCCCATGCCATCCAAATATCTTCATAAATGCCTCTTAGTTCAGCCTGTAGGACCGAAGAAATGCCGAATTGTTTTTGCTGAAACCAATGAGCCAAGAACTAGTAGAGTTGCACAAAACACCACTTGCAGTGCCTTCCAAACCTGAAGTGGTGACACTGCCACTCATAATTTAAGCAGATCCACTCATTAGGGGGTCGAGACCAAGCACGTTTCCTACGTGAGCCAGAGTTCACTCTATTCATAGTTAAACGTCGAATTTCGAAGAAACAAGAAATGAGCCCAACTATAAGAATGCTGGAAGATCGCAAATAGAGGTTGTGAAAACCCATTGAAAATTTCTTCATTCCTACTCTTCCATAGATTCCAGATGAAAGATGCAAAGATGGAAGACCAATGCACCTCAAAACCTTGTGGGATTGTGGTGTGTTGGCCATTAACCAAGGAACAAGGTCAGAGGAAAAGAACCAGGTAAACCGAGAAGCAGGGAGAATGCTATGCCAGAAGAGACAAACCTGAGTACAGTCTTTCAAGACATGAAGGGCAATTTCATGGTGGACATTACAGGATTGGCAGAAGGCATCAAAGGAAAAATTCCTCCAATGTTGTTCACTGTTGTTCATGAGTTTTTGCTTGACTGTTAGAAAAAGGAACAGTCGTAAATGCTAAAGGATGAGAAGAGTCCAAATGACATAAGTCGATCTGATGTTAAAAGTGCAATCATCAGTCCAATGCCAAACACGCGAATCCTCTTTGTCAGAAGGAGTAGAAGCACGAATGTTGAAAATGTGAGCTAAGGCCAGAGGAGTAACCGATGAGGAGAGGGATTCAACGTCCTAGTAACCATCAGATTCAGCAAGGTTATGCACTAGCAGGTCTTCATTAACAAGAGATAGGTCGAGGGCGTGGTCACGTAAAGGACCCAAAGAAGGTACCTAATGATCATTCCAAAAGATGTATGAAGTGTCATTCCTAATAGACCAGACCAGATAGCAAGTAGCTCCAGGCTTTAGTTAAACCATACCAAAGAGGTGAGCAAATCTATGAGTGAATTTATTGGGGACAAGCATCATCAACTTTGTATTTATGGTGAAGAATTTGAACCCAAAAGTATCCCTATTAGTGACGATGTTGTATCCAAGTTTCATCATGAACACAAGGTTTTTCTCATTGACATGATGGACCTTAAGGCAATCATGATCATACGGGCAACATACGGTTTCCCAATTAATAAGGGAAATTTTTGAACCCGAACTCATAAAACTCCATATGAATTGGCGGATACACTTTTCAATGTCTTTGCAAACTGGCATTGGAAGGGACATAGTTTGCATAAAGTATACAGGAATTGCACTTAGGACGAACTTGGCAAGAGTGAGTCGACTAGCAAGGGAGAGGGTTTGAGCAGCCCATCCGAAAAGTTTGTTACAAATCATGTGCATAATAAAATTATAATTCCCACAAGTTGGTCATTTATGAAAAACCGAGACTCCAAGGTATTTACCAAGGGAATTAACCTCATGGAATCCAAACTTAGACACAATCGTAAAACGAGTATCAATATTGGTATTAGGAGATAAGTATATATGAGTCTTGGCTTTACTGACTCTATGGCTGGAAAATAACCAAATTCAGAGAGAACAGTATCAATGGCATTATCTTGGTGGATGTCCACTCTCGCATAGAGAACGAGATCATCGCTGAAGAAGAGATGAGAGACATGGAAGCCATGGCGCCCAAACAAGAACGGCTTCCAAATGTTAGAATGAACAACATTAGAAATGAGATGGCCCAAACGCTCCATGGCGAGAACGAATAGATATGGTGAGAAAGGATCACCTTGACGTACTTCACGTTCAAACAAAATAATTCTCAAGAGTGTCATTCCACTGAATTTGCATCGTAGGAGTTGAGATGCAATGCATAATTATAAAAATAAGATTAGTAGGTAATCCGGCTTTCATAAGAGTATCTTTGATGAAATCCCACCTAATCCTATCGAATGTTTTCTCAAGGTCCACTTTAATGACCATCCAACCCTTTTGACTCTTTATTTGCTACATGAAGTGGATTATTTCTTGGTTTATAATTATGTTCCCAGTAATTGATCGGCCAGAGATGAAGCTCGTATAGTTAGGAGAGATAAGATATGGAATGACATTTTAGAGTTGACGAATAATAACCTTGGTGATGATCTTGTAGGCAACCGTTCAGAGGTTGATGGGTCAAAAATCAATAAAAGATTCAGGTGTAGCTTTTTTAAGGATAAAAGCCATGATGGTTCTATTCAATTGTAGGTCAATGTCGTTACCTTCAAAGATATACTGAACCATATTGCAAACCATGTCACCCACACTTGGCCACTGAGATTGGAAGAACTCCGTATAGAGTCGATCATGGCCAGGAGCTTTAAGGGAGGCCATATAGAAAAGTACATCTTGAATTTCAGAACGAAAACGCATTTCATCAAGAGATTCCATGTCAGCTGCTGAAAGAGGATGGAAACAACCAATAGAGGGGTAAGTACCCCAAACCACAAAGTCAATATTGAACAAATTTTAGAGAAATGTTGCACTTCATTCTTGAGTTCATCATCATCATGGCACCAATCACTCGTAGAGCTTTTAAGAGTGAGAATTCGATTACGATGTTTTCGTTGCATTATTTTAATGTGGAAGTAATTTGTATTGCGATCCCCTTGAGTTTCCCATTGAATGCGAGAACGTTGCTTCCATAAAGTCTCCTCAAGATTGAGAAGGCATTCGAAGTCCATCATTAAATCGATTTCAAAGTGAACAAGGTAACCAGAGTATAGTCGGGAAAGGACTTTGTGGACACCTCAAATGCCCACTAAAACGATCTTCTTCTTGGTGCCGATGTAAGAAAATGTTGTGCGATTCCAGTCTTTGGCAGTAATGATAAACTACAAAATAGTTTCAGAAAGATAGGCAGAAGGAGTCCACTTATCCCAAACCATCCAAAGGAAATCCTCATGAGAGAGCCAACTAGAGAAATAACAAAATTGTTTCGTATTATGCTTGAAATCAATGTTTCCAACAGTGAGTAGTAAAGGCTGATGGTCAGAGCGCATGTGAAGAAGGTGAATAACAACATATTTCGAAAACTGTTCATCTTGTTGAAAGTAAAAAAAATGGTCAATTTTCGGTGCATTAATGCATCGAATTTGGCAGCAGTAAAATTCAAAATTTACTATTGCAATTTGGTTGAAAAATTGACATGAGAGAATTGTTCATTTAGTCTCTTTTCCTTAGGGTATTTACAATATTAGTCCTTCAGCTTCAACTATAAATACCCTAACCTATTTAGTTTCAAAATCATCTCAAATCATTCTAGCTTTCTCCCAATAGTAGAGAAATTAGAGAGTTTTCTTGAGAATTGTTTTCTCCTTTTTATCAAGAGAGAATTGTCATTGTTTTCAACCTTGTTAGATTGAGAGAAGTTGTAATTTCTATTTTCCGATAGTGAAATTCTTCTACCTTTGCTCGTGGTTTTTACCCTATATTATTTAGGGGTTTTCCACGTAAAATTTGTATCTTCTTTATCTTCATTTTTATTTTCTCAAATTATCAATTGCAATTTTGTTCTATTCGATAGTCGTATTGCGCAATAATTGGTATTAGAGCCAATTTTGAGTGTGTAATATCTACTTGTTGTCTTTGTGGTTGCCACCAAAAGGTGGATACTCCAACATAAGAAAGTAAGAAGGTATTACCCATTCTTTGAAGGTTCGAGAGAACTATTCATGATAGTGAAATAGTGGTAGTTATCCGTAATAGAAGCTATGACAACGAAATTTGATATTGAAAAGTTCAATGAGAGAAATTTCTCATTGTGGAAATTGAAGATGAAGGCCATCCTGAGGAAAGACAGATATCTAACGGCTATCAGTGAAAGGCTGGTAGATTTCACAGATGACAGTAAATTGAACGAGATGGATGGGAATGCTATGGAAAACTTTCATCTAGCATTAACAGATGAAATATTTTCAAGAATTGAGGAGAAGAAGACAACCAAGGAGATATGGGATCATCTCACCAAACTATACGAGGCCACATCATTGCACAATAAAATTTTCCTTAAGAGGAAATTGTATACTCTCCAGATGCCAGAATCTACTTCAGTGATGGAGCACTTAAACACAATGAAAACTTTATTTTCTCAGCTTACATCCTTAAGTTGTACAATAGGAGAACAATAATGTGCTGAACTTCTACTTCAAAGTCTACCTGATTCGTATGATCAACTCATCATCAACTTGACAAACAGTAATGTCACCAGTCTAGTCTTCGATGACGTTACAGCTGCTGTTCTACAAGAAGAAATCGACGCAAGATCAAGGAAGACATACAAGTAAATCTGCAACAAGCAGAAGCGTTGACAACAATGAGAGGGAGATCAACAGAACGTGGTCAAAGCAACAGTCACAAACATGGTAGATCAAAGTCAATAAGCAAGAAGAATTTAAAGTGCTAAAACTGTGGAAAGAATGGTCACTTGAAGAAGGATTGTTGGAGTCTAGGTAAAAACTCTAATCCAAAAGGTAATACCGCAAACACTTCAGATGATGGAGATGATCTATGTTGTGAAGCGTCAACCACCATGGAAGGTAGAAAGAGGTTTGCAAATATATGACTCGTTGATTCGGGAGTAATATATAACATGACCTCAATAAGAGAATGGTTTCATCATTATGAACCTGTCTCAAGAGGATCTGTGTATAGTTGCAATGATCATGCCTTAGAGATTGTTGGCGTTGGAATCATCAAATTAAACCATGGAAGGTAGAAAGAGGTTTGCAAATATATGACTCGTTGATTCGGGAGTAATATATAACATGACCTCAATAAGAGAATGGTTTCATCGTTATGAACCTGTCTCAGGGGGATCTGTGTATAGTTGCAATGATCATGCCTTAGAGATTGTTGGCGTTGGAATCATCAAATTGAAGATGTATGATGGAACAATTAAAGTTGTTCGAGATGTACGGGACGTGAAAGGCCTAAAGAAAATTTTATTATCCTATGGATTGGTGGATAATAATTCAAGCAAGATTGAAACGCAAAAAGGAATCATGAAGGTGTTCCATGGAGCGCTTGTGGTGATGAAAGGTGAAAAAATAGTAACAAACTTGTAGATGCTGAAGGGAGAGACTTTGCTAGAAGCAGAAGCCTTTGTTACCTCATATAATTCAGATTCTACAATGTTATGGCATCAGAAACTTAGACACATGTCAGAACAAGGAATGAAAGTCCTTGTGGAGCAAAAACTACTTCCAGACTTAACAAATGTATCATTTACTTTGTGTGAGCATTGTATAACAAGTAAGCAGTACCGGTTAAAATTTAACACATCAAATTCTAGAGGCAAAAGTGTTCTAGAATTGGTTCATTATGATGTGTGGAAAAACCAATTACATCTCTAGGCAGAGCAAAGTACTTTGTCTCATTTATTGATGACTACTCTAGGATATGTTAGGTGTACCCTATTAAGAAAAACTCATATGTGTTTTCAACTTTCAAAAACTTCAAAGCGTGGGTGGAACTTGATTCTAGAAATAAGATCAAGTGTTTCCGAACAAGTAATGGAGGAGAATACACAAGTGAAGAATTTGATGACTTTTTACAGAAAATAAGGCATCAAAAGACAATTCACAATGGCGTACACTCCTCAACAAAATGGAGTGACAGAGCGGATGAATATAACCTTGTTGGAAAGAACAAGAGCAATGTTGAGGGATGCAAGCCTAGAAAAATCATTTTGGGCAGAAGTAGTCAATATCGTCTATTTTTTTAGTGAATCGAGCTCCATCAACTCAATAGAGCTAAAGACACCAATAGAGATATGGACTGGTAAACCAACTGATTATTCAAACCTCTCTGTATTTGGAAGTATTGTGTACGTGATGTACAACTCCCAAGAAATTTAAAACTTGGATTCAAAATCCAGGAAATGCAAATTATTGGGGTATGTTGATGGAGTAAAGGGGTATCGCTTGTGGGATCCCACTGCCCGCAAAATGATTATCAGCAGGGATGTTATATTTGCAGAAGATAAAAGAAAATAAAAAGATGGTAGCACTGAAAAGTAGAGACTAAATAGATACAAGTGGAAAAGGAGTTTGAACAAGTAGATTCTTTTGAAGAAGAACCAACACATGATGAAAAAGAACCAGAGAGTTATGAAGCTCCAATAACTCATAAATCAGATCATGTGAATAGACGTCCCAATTGGCACTCAGATTATATTATAGAAGGAAATATTACATACTGCCTTTTAACAGAGGACGGTGAGTCATCAACATTCCAGGAGGCAATAAACAGCTTAGATGCTTTACAGTGGATGATGGTGATGCAATAAGAAATTCAAGCCGTTCATAAAAATAATACATGGGACCTTATACCACTACCACAAGGAAGAAAGCCAATTGGTAACAAATGGTTCTTCAAAATCAATCGAAATGGTAACAATCAAGTGGATAGTTATCGTGCAAGACTGGTGGTCAAAGGATATGCTCAAAAAGAAGGTATTCAATGAAATCATTTCTCCTATGGTTCGATTAACAACGATTCGAGTAGTCTTGGCAATGTGTGCTATATTGAACTTACATCTAGAGCAGCTAGATGTTAAAACATCTTTTCTTCATGGAAATCTTGAAGAAGAGATTTACATGCTCCAGCCTGATGGTTATGAAGAAAAAGAAAAGAAGAACTTGGTTTGCAGGTTGAACAAATCTCTTTACGGTCTAAAAAAGGCATTGAGGTGTTGGTATAAGAGAATTCATTCCTTCATTGTGTGCCTTGGATACAACAGACTTAATGTAGACCCTTGTAGTTATTTCAAGAGGTTTGGAGATAACAATTTTGTTATATTGCTATTGTATGTGGATGACATGTTGGTTGCAGGCCCCAACAAAGATCATATTGAAGACTTGAAGGCAAAACTGGCTAGGGAATTTGAAATGAAGGACTTGGGATCAATAAATAAGATTATAGGGATGCAAATTCACCAGGACATGAGTAATAGGAAGATTTGGCTTTCACAAAAGAATTACTTGAAGAAGATTTTGTCAGGATTCAACATACATGATTATAAGGAAATTTCTACCCCTCTTTCTATTAACTTCAAATTATCCCACAGTATAAGTCCTAGTAGTGAAGAAGAGAGGATGGAGATGTCTCGAGTACCATTTGCATTGGCAGTGGGAAGTTTAATGTTTGTTATGGTATGCACAAGACCAGACATTGCACAAGCAGTGGGAGTGGTTAGTCGGTACATGGCGAATCTAGGCAAAGAGCATTGAAATACAGTAAAGAGTATATTGAGATACATCAAAGGGACCTCAAATGTTGCACTATATTACGGAGGATCAAACTTACTTATCAATGGGTATGTCGATTCTGACTATGCAGGGGATTTGAATAAAAACAAATCTACTATAGGATATATGTTCAAAGTTGCTGGTGGAGCTGTAAGTTGGGTTTCAAAATTGCAGTCAGTTGTGGCTACATCAACAACAGAGGCAAAATATGTAGCAGCTACACAAGCCAGTAAAGAAGCAATCTGGTTGAAGATGCTATTGGAGGGGCTCGGGTAGAATCAAGAGTATGTATCTCTATTTTATGATAGTCAAAACGCCTTGCATCTAGCAAGGAATCTACTATTTCATTCAATGACAAAGCACATACGAGTTCAGTACCATTTCATTCATAAAAAGGTGGAAGAAGGTACGGTAGATATGCAGAAAATCCGTACCAAAGACAACATAGCAGATTTTATGACAAAGGTGATCAATGCTGATAAATTTACTTGGTGTCGATCCTCTTGTGGCCTGTCAGAGACGTAAGAAACATGAATGGTACAAGGTAGAAACAATAGTGTGAAGATATGATTGTTCTAATCAAATCTTCAAGTGGGAGATTGTTGAAAGTCAAAATAAGGTGGCCAATTTTCGGTGCATTAATGCACCGAATTTGGAATGAGTAAAATTCAAAATTTACTACTACAATTTGGTTGAAAAATTAGCATGGGAAAATTGCTCATTTAGTCACTATACTTTAGGGTATTTACAAGATTAGTCCTTAAGCTTCAACTATAAATACCCTAACCCATTTAGCTTCAAAACCATCCTAAATCATTCTAGTTTTCTCCCAATACTAGAGAAATTAGAGAGTTTTCTTGAGAGTTGTTTTCTCCTTTTTATCAAGAGAGAATTGCCATTGTTTTTTCCTTGCTAGATCGAGAGAAGTTGTAATTCATATTTTCCGATTGTGAAATTCTTATACCTTTTCCTGTGGTTTTCACCCTATATTATTTAGGGGTTTTCCACGTAAAATTTGTGTCTTCTTTATCTTTATTTTTATTTTCTCAAATTATCAGTTGCGATTTTGCTCTATCCAATAGCCGTATTACGCAACACATCTCAAATTGAATTACAGATAACTCTATCAAGCCTAGTAGAGACAAAACCCTGATTTTCAAATTCGCAACACGAATTTAATTTCGCAACAGGTTTTAGTTTCGTAACACAAATGTTTTGGGTATATAACTACGCAGCAACCCATAAACTAAATCCCTAAATCACAACTCATTCCATCTCCATCTATCACTCTCTCCGGCGACATCCGTTCCTATATCCAATGACATCCTTCCCCATCTCTAATTTTTTTTTACATAATTTTATTTCTATATAATTTTTCAATGATTTCTCTCCCAAATTATCAACTATCAACTTACTAAAGGTATGTTTTTCTCTAAGTTATTGATGATATGTAGTTTATAGCTCATTTGTTTAGTAAATTAATTTACAATTTGTAGAATGAAATTATCTAATGTTGATCATGTTTGGATAGATTTGTGTTTTGGAGGGTCATGGGAGAATATTCATGGTGTTTTACAATATGTGCCTTTACCCATGAATCTTCAACTAAAACTGTCATTAAAAAGTTAACTTATGAAACTCTAATGTTACGTGTTACAAAAAAATTGAATTTAGAGCCTCTAAGTGGATTTAGGCTATCTTATCAAAGAAAAGGTAAAGTTTATTTGTTAACCGACAATAAAGATGTTGAACGATTCATTGCTTACATTAGTGTTTCGCAAGAAGATGATGTTACATTGTATGTTGTTGAACCTAGAAGTAGTAAAGTTGGGTCAGTAGCGGGTAGTAATCAACTAAGTTCTTCAACCCCAGTTTATGGTGCTCACAATGTACAACGTTGTTATCAACCTCAAAAGTTAATGGTTCCACCACAATTTCATCACCAAGAAAATTTTGTTTCACCACATTTCCAATATCAAACACAATCTCAAAACCCACAACCTTTTCCTAATCCAAATCTCAATCAATTTTCAGCACCAAATTCTGGTTTTCGTATTGACTAGTTAGACGATTATGAGCCAACAGAAAAAATTATGAGTACTAGTCAATATTGGAAATTTGATCTTGGTCAATACCCGGACTTTGATCTTGGTCAATACTCGAATTTTGATGAGGTTTCAGAAGAAGAAACAGACCCTGCATGTAATGATTTTGATATTGGTCAATACCCAAATTTTGATGATGAAACAACCGCTGTCGAGGAAGATGTTGTTGATGATAATGAGGAGGAAGTTACGATTGTGAATGAACATGTTGAACATCCACTCTGTAATTCATATAACCCTGAAGAAGAAGAAAAAGAAAAAAAAGTCCCCGAAGAAAAGAAAAAGAAGAAAATGCCACGGGAGTATAACTGGAATATGCCAGAATTACTTCAGATACCGGAAGAAGAGTTGGTAAAGATAGCAGTTGATTGTTACACAAAAGTTATTCGTGTCAAGAAAGATGATTGTTTTGATACAAAAGAAGACTTGAAGATAGCTTTGTATACGAAATGTGTGGAATATGGCTATCAACTAAAAGTTAACAAATCAAGCAAAGATCGTTTCGAAACAAAGTGTATGATTGACAAAAACTGTACGTGGCGTATGATTGAAAAGAGGATAAAAAATTGCAAAATGTTTCAAGTTAGGACTTTTATTGATAAACATACATGTTTAAGAACCCAAGTTTTTCCTCACCATAGACAGGCAAACAAAAAGGTGTTGGGTGATTTTCTGGCTGAGTTAATGTTTTTGAATGGAAGGGTATATCGGGGACATGAAATTATGATTGACATGAATCAAGATTAGTATCTCATATTCTCAAGCTTTGAGAGCCAAATGTTATGCCTTGGAATTGTTGAGGGGGTCGCTAGAAGCATCGTTTGCCCAACTGCCGGCTTATTGTTACAATTTAAAGCTAAAAAATCCTGGGTCGGTAACTCATATCAAAACAGATAGAGATGGACGCTTTGAGTTTTTTGTTTATCGCCATTGGTGTTGTGGTTAGTAAATCATTATAATTTTGTTGACTCATTTTTGTTAGTTGCATGCATTTCACATTTAAATGATTATATTTCTTGTGTATATGATTTTGTAGATTCGTTCGTTTATTACTTGCATGTGCCCAATTATTATAGTTAACGGAGCACATTTGAAAGGTCGATACCTTGGAGTAATCTTATTAGCAGTAGCCATGGATGCTAATAATGGGATACTGCCAATAGCTTAAGGGGTTGGCAAATCTAAAAACCTCTTATTCATGGACATGGTTTATGGGGCATCTTAGGGATTACATAGGTCCTATTAGCAATCAGACAATCATATCTGATAGGGCAAACTCAATTGACAACACTATTAGAAGGTGTTTCCCATATGCTTTTCATGGACTTTGTGGTGTTCATTTGTACAGAAATCTAAAATCAAGGTCTGCTGGTATAAAAAATCACAAATGGACATACTGAAAGGCTGTAAAAGCTTATCGGGAAGTGGATTTTAATAAGCATATAAATTGTTTAAGACATGTTTTGCCTCAATGTGCTCAAACACTAGAAGATGTCGGGTTTGAAAGATGGTCAAGAGTACATCAACTTGGAGCAAGATATGGTTTTATGACGTCTAATAGTGCATAATCAATCAACGCTCTAAGTCGTCATTCCCGGAAATTACCCATTACTATGTTAATGGAGTTTTTTCGAGCCTCTATTCAACAGTGGTACTACAAGAAAAGAAACAATGCAGGTATTATTTCTTTAAATTCGTAACTTATTATATATTTTACTAAGTATTATTTATTTAAATTTACAGGAACATTGGAACGTCGTGTTACACCATGGACTGAAAAAAGATAACAAAACATGTTGTGAAGTCAACGTCATGGAGAGTTGAACCATGTTCAAACACTTTGTTTGAAGTATTAGATAATATCTTAAATGGGCTTGTCAATCTAAATACAAAGATATGTAGTTGTAAGAAATGGCAAACATCTGGTTATCCATGTGGCCATGTTATAAAAGTTGCTCTTCATCTAAACCAAGATGATTCAAGCGCATACGCTATGGATTGCTACACTACAGAAGTATATCGACAGACTTATGTAGAGATTGTCTACCCTATTCCACATCCTTCTGAGTGGGACATACCAAATGACTTACAAACAGTTTTGCCACCAGTCATGGACAGCAGGCTACCTGGCCGACTAAATAATCACGATCGTATACCGTCTAAGGGTGAAGAGAAGAGGATATCAACATGTAGTCGGTGCAAGGAAAGTGGTCATACAAGGTTGACCTGTGGATCACCAGTGCCATCACAATCATCTTTTACTCTACCAAAATATGGATCCTCATCAAAATCCAAAGCTTATATGGTGCCAAGAAAAAGGAAATCAAAATCGCAATCAAAATCAAAATCTCAATCACAACCAGCTTCACATTTTGGGACTTATTAACTTAGGTGATTTTTAAATGCAAACGTTGTATTATATGTATTTTATGTGTGAATGCATACTTTTTCAGTTAGACATGCATTAGTAACTTGAGTTTGAACATTGCTATGATAAGTTCAGTTGTTATCACTTATCAGATTGTTGTCTTTTATCTTTTTCAATTGTATTTTATGTAGTCAAATATGCAACGTGAAAATCAAATTCGTAACGCAAAAATCGCAATGCGAATTTGACTTTCGCAACAATCGCAACGCAAATTTGACTTTCGCGTTACGAAAGTGTACCTTCAATAGGTCTTTTTTACCTTCAACATAATGCAGATTGAAAATTAAACAACAAATCAATTAAACATTGTTGTGGGTACATTATTTGAACATTGTTATGGGTACATTATTTGGAAAATAATGTTCCGGACTTCGTTAGAAATAACCCTTTTTCATCAGATTAATTTTGTTTTTGTGGGTACATTATTTGAACATTGTTATGTATAAATTTGTTGTGTATGTATGTTTTGGTTTGATTATATTGTATGTATATTTTCATTTAGATGGGATGGCTTGTGATAACAAAACAATCTATCTCTTCCATGTGAGTACTTTATTCCCACAATGTGACAAGTGTGACAACCCCATCAACTCACAACTCAGCTTTGAACTCAATCAATATTGTCTTTTATCTTGATGGTTCATAAAGCATGTTACTTGAACAGTATGAATCAATTATACAATTTCGATGTTCAATTTAACACTGCATTTCAAATTCATTTCATATGTAATTGGAGTTTGAATTTCAATTTCAATTTGAGTTTGAATTTCAATATAAATTTCGGCTCCACTATAAATATTAGCCCAAGCCTTTGTTCCATCAAAACAACAACTTACTCAATGGAATAACTTAGCCAATATGCATGTTATCATTGATTATTCCTAATTTCCATTGTTTTTTCCAACTTTAAACGCGAGGGAAATCCCGACCATCGTAATTTTTGGTTAACAAGCAGGAAGATTGGATATCTGAAGAATGACTTTCGGATATTATCCATTTCAGTCAGCTTACTGAGGTAGGTTAACCCTAAATCAAAATTGTCTTAGCTAAACATACTTGATGTAGAAGCAGCTGTAGATTTAAAATCTCAATGGTGATGCATTTGGTTCTCAAACAGTTAAAGCGTCAGAAACGTTTCGGACGTATGATCTGGGTGATATACGGGAAATGCAACAAATGACAACTAAAAATACCAATAATTGAGGGCTACAACTTGTAATAATAACAAAAATAATAAGTCCGAAATGCTTTCGAGTACCACTCAAATCATAAGTCCAAAATGCTTCCGATGCTTTAAATGTTTGAGAACCAAATGGATCGCCTTCGAGATTTTAAATATGCATCTGCTTCTACATCAGCTATGTTTCTCTCAGACTGTTTCGGTTAACGGTTATTCTATCTTCATGAGCTGGATGAAATGGATAATATTCGGAAGGCATTTTTTTACATAATTTTATTTCTATAGAATTTTTCAATGATTTCTCTCCCAAATTATCAACTATCAACTTAATAAAGATATGTTCTTCTCTAAGTTAGTGATGATATATAGTTTATAGCTCGTTTGTTT
Organism: Hibiscus syriacus; assembly: GCF_006381635.1. NCBI lineage: Eukaryota > Viridiplantae > Streptophyta > Magnoliopsida > Malvales > Malvaceae > Hibiscus > Hibiscus syriacus. The sequence continues at coordinate 7,322,545 of NW_024063194.1, forward strand.
AGTAAATTAATTTACAATTTGTAGAATGAAATCATCTAATGTTGATCATGTTTGGATAGATTTGTGTTTTGGAGGGTCATGGGAGAATGTTCATATGGTGCCAAGCAAAAGGAAATCAAAATCGCAATAAATCCCAATCACAACCGGCTTCACCTTTTGGGACTTATTAACTTAGGTGATTTTTAAATGCAAACGTTGTATTATGTGTATTTTATGTGTGAATGCATTAGACATTCATTAGTAACTTGAGTTTGAACATTGCTATGATCTGTTCAGTTGTTATCACTTATGAGATATTTTGTTGCGATTGTTGCGAAAGTCAAATTCGCGTTGCGATTTTCGCGATGCGATTGTTGCGAAATCAAATTCGAAACGCGAAATTGCAAACCAAAAATTGCAACGCGAATTTGACTTTCGTCTTGCGAATTTGACTTTTGCGTTGCGAATTTGACTATCGCAATGCGAATTTGACTTTCGCGTTGCAAATTTGACTTTCGCGTTGTGAAAGTGTACCTTTAACAGGTCTTTTTTGCCTTCAACATAATGCAGATTGAATTTCAAACAACAAATCAACTTTTACAAATCAATTAAACAAGCAAAAAATAATTCTTATTTACACATCAATTAAACAAATCAACTTTTACAAATCAACTTTTACAAATCAATTAAACAAGCAAAAAATAATTCTTATTTCCTCATCAATTAAACAAATCAACTTTTACAAATCAATGTAAAATTCAATTAAACAAGCAAAAAAAGTGTACCCCAGACAGTTGTTTATGCACAAATACATCAATTTCACGCAGCTCACTTTAGGATTAACTTGCATAAACCAAGCATTTGCTCAAACAACACTTTCTATACATCTAAAACCAATAAAAGGCAAATTATTGAATTATAGGTACTTAACCAAACATTTTCAAACCAAAAAAGAGTATATATGTTAACAACACTTGCTCAAACTTACCAATTGTTTATGCACACTTTCAGCACACAGATGCAGGTAGGCAACATCTCGCATATATCGCTCAAGCCATAAAATGCCGAAATCACAACCCTACTGCACCTCTATCTCTATCTGTGGGAGGTAGAAACTGTTTACTTCCTATCATCAAACGTTACAAGAACATGCATACAAGAGAACCACAATCCCCTCTGGCTCCCTCCGTTTGTTGTGGCGCGGTATCATCTCTGATCATTGTAACTTTGAACTTTTTTGGCTTCTTGTTTCCAGAATTAGTCCAATAATCAATCGCGTCCAAGTATTTCACCAAATGAGAACTCCATCCCTTACAAATAATATCTCTCAAATCAGACAATGGTATGTAGTTCAACATGCTGTCATATATTATTATCTTCAAGGATGGGAGCTAAAACTCAATGAGAAGTCAATGACGACGTTCCAAAACAGGGATAAACACCTGCAATCATAAATAATTGCGCACATCAAATAAAATTTATGAACACCTTTAAAATATTCAAAAAATAAATACTAACCTTATCGACCTCCCACCACGTAGGATAAAGTTTAGCTTTTCCATTACCCAAAATATATGAAGAATCTCTCAGATACTTCAAGTGAGCTACGTGAAAAGACTTCGGTATAATAGTTCATCGAGTATTTTTTATTTTTTTCAATTTCCTTATTATTAGAAGACGTGACACACATGCATCAATATGTTGTTTTATAAAAAAAAATACATATATTAGTGAATTTATTAATAAATTTTAAAAGAAAATTAATCAAAATGCAATATAAGAAAAATATAAGACTTACCCCCTTCGAAATAGCCATTATCTTCAACCCCTAATAAAATACCCCACCAAGACCGATCAAGAAACAAATGCATAACATCGTCGAGTTTGCATATGTCAGAATAACACCCCTGGCTCCACTCATGTAGATAAAAATAACTGCGGTCTTAGCCCAAAGAGTATTATTCGTAATTATGTTCGGTAGTGTTCCCCTTTCCTGCTGTGGAATGATATTGTCCGGTAACTCATACGAAAGCCAACTTGCATCCATCATATCAGGCACGGGAGGGGGTTTATCAATATGTCAACATATGACGCCATGTGAATCGGGCTCTTGAATGGTGGGAGGGACCTCTTGAACGATGATATAGGCCTCTTGAATGATGACAGGGGCCTCTTGAACGGTGGGAGGGGCCTCTTGAACGATATGAAGCGCCTCTTGAATGATGACAGGTGAATCGGGCTTCTTTTTACGGAGTCTTGGCACTAGTGGGGTGAAAAGAGACGTAATGGCACATGCACGACGTCTGATGCGTGAACCCCGTCGTGCAAGAAAACCCGACGTAAAGCATCTACCTTATCGGGCCGCTGAAAATAAATTAATGCATAAATCAGTAAATAAATAAATAAATAATGCCAAAAAAAGGTTATTTACATTTTTAGTATAGTATTAAACAAATTTACCTCATTGCGTAGAGTATGAACATAATTCTGCAACGATGAAACAATCTCACGTAGAGCGGCTACCTCATCACGTAAAGTAGATACCTCACCACGTAGCGCACCATTGTCATCGCGTAAAACATCCACCTCACCATGTAAAGACTGTACCTCATCACGCCATGCACCATTATCTTCACGTAAAGTACCGACCTCATGACGCAAAGCACCGACCTCATCACGCAAAGCACCGACCTCATCATGTAACTCCTCTAACTCATCCCGTGGAGGTGGAGAACAGGGAGATAAATGTCGTGGTCTCTTTGTCGGTCACCTATCATGAGGTGATGGTGGAGAAGAGGCTCGATGATGTGATGGAATAGGTGATGGTGGAGGTGGAGAAGAGGCTCGATCAGGTGATGGCTCCGGGTGTCGAGCTGTAGAATCGACCCGATCAGGTGATGGCTCTCTAAGTGGGGGGTGCTCATCATCCATCCCACCAAAAAACCGCTTACTAGCTTGCCACCAATCAGTGGCAAGCTCAGTATCTGTGGGTGTCAGCCTCTATAATGGATAGTTAGCCTTCTAACAATATAAAAGCTTAAACAAAGTTAAACGTGTACTAGTAATAACTTGTTTATATATGGTAGTATTTGTGTGTTAACTTACATCATTCATCGTCGTATATGGTAGTAACTCTTCCCAATCCAACAGGCGGATCCTCTTCCAGGTAATAGCCCTAGAAATATCATTTGAATTTTTTATCACATATGACCGCATACTGGGAAAAGCCTCAAATATCCAAATCTACAAACAATATAATACACAAACATCAGTAATTATTAAATAATTAATTATAAATTTGGAAACATTATATAGAAATTCTTACCTTAGAGGCCCAAATTAAGATTCCCAAAGTGTATTTATAACCATCGCCTTGCAAACTTTTTCGGTCCTCAAAGGCAGATGACAACTTATTCCAGGTAGCTTTCCATAGATATGAACACCACGAAAATAGGTTACATGCATTTAGGTCCTCTACCAATAATATTAGGTCCTCAGAAATAGGTTGTCTGCCCTCTTTGCCTAAAAAGCCGGCATGCAAAAGTAATAAATGGCATACTCAGACAACATCAAGGTCATCCATCCGAGTAAAACCATATTTAAAAAATAATCTCTTCAAGTCGTCAACGTGTAAACTCGGCTTCGACTTTGCCAGCTCAGGAAAAACCCGAGATAACCATGATGGACGGGAGATATGACTAGTGTACCGGGTTACTTCATCGTGTCCGAAGCGTAGACCAGTGATTAAGCAAAACTCCTCCCGCCAAAAACAAGTATACGTTGGAGGAAAATGAAACCATATCTCTTCATCACCACGTTGTATCCTCTCGGGTAGATCGTTAGTCATGGTCTGAAGAAACAAATGTGTCAACATAGCATCTCCACCCGGATGTTGTACTTTCAACCATGGCCCGAAGCAAGTATCCTCAAACAATTTTCTTTGTAGAGGTGTAAGCGTCGACACAATTTTAGTGGCTAGGCTTAATTTATTCCTTAAGGTCAATTGAGCCGAAAAAATTTTCTTCAAAAACAATAAACATACCAAGTTAGATATACCAAAAACTACAAATTATACACTATAAAACAATGAAAACAAAGCCAAATATGTTTCAAACTAGCACGGTATTCACCCAAGTCATTATTCCATCATAGTTCACAAAATGCATCAGATAACATTCCAGAAGTAAGCACTTATATAAACATTTAAAAGGATAACATATAGGTTTAGTGCTGGTTTAAGGACAACATAAAGTGTAGTAGTTTATTCTTGAAACTTAAATTCGCAACACTGTGAAGTTAGTATTTGTCTTTGTTTTTTGGTTGAAGTAATACAATTCATTCAAGTTTTAATTTGCAGAATAAAAGTAGTTTTTGAAACTTAAATTCGCAACGCGAACATGAAAATCACAACGCAAAAATGAAAATCGCAACGCAAAAATGAAAATCGCAACGCGAAACTAAAATCGCATTGCGATTTTCATTTTTGCGTTGCGATTTTGGTGTTGCGATTTTCATTTTCTTCTTGCAAATTTAAGTTTCAAAAGCTATTCTTCTGCAAATTGAAACTTGAATGAATTGCATTTCTTCAACAAAAAGTCAAAACAAAGACAAATACTAACTTCACAGGGTTAAAGACTAAACAGTTTAGCAGTATTGGCAGCAACCGAATGAATCTACTAAGCAATCTCAGTGAAATGGTTAATCTATATATATTGAAATTACCAGTAAATTTATCTTCAATATAAGAAAAATCTAATAATAATACAAAAATTTCAAAATAAAAATAAGAGATTAAAAAAACTAACCCTCGGTGGTTGATTTTCCATTTCTAACCGTGAATGGTTGTGAGGGTTGCTCTGAGAGATGGAGATAGACAGATTTTGCCAGAGATGGGGACGGATTTCGTCGGAGATGGGGACGGATGTCGCCATAGAGAGTGAGAGATGGAGATGGGACTGAGTTGTGATTTAGGGTTTTAGGCTATGATTTGCGATAATATTGTTTACATTTGTGTTGCGAAATTAATATTGTGTTTCGAATTCAAAAATAAAATTCACGTTGCGAAAATAAACGCGCTTTGCGAATTTGACTTTTGTGTTGTGAATTTCACTTCTGTGTTGCGAATTTGACTTTTGTGTTACGAATTTGACTTTTGTGTTGCGAATTTGACTTTTGTGTTGCGAATTTGACTTCTGTGTTGCGAATTTAGAAACTGGGTTGCAAATTTGTTGGTTATTTTCGTAAATCCAAAAAAAGTTGGTTAAAATCATATATTATAAGGCATTTTCGGTCACTGAGGTTATTTTCTCATGTTTTTTATCAGGGGAGCATTAGGTTTTCTTTTTCTAAAGAGGGTTAATGATATTTTTTGAAACGAATAAAATTTTTGCTACAAATAAAAACAAATTACTATTATTTTTAAACAACTGGTATTTTCTAATTAATTTGTTCTTTTTATTTTTGTTTGTGTATATTAATCAATGATTCAACTTCGGGACCATTTTAAACTAACATGAACATCCTAAGGTCAAACCAAGACTTAGAAACAATTAGGACCTTTAAGAACTAAATATTATCATTTTCTATCGAGCAAACAACGAAGGGATTAATCCTTTTGTACAAGGATCAATCCTTAAGATAATGGATCGAACATTTTCATGAAAAATACAAAAAATTCATATGAACATGCAAGAACAAGCCACCAAATCACCGTACAATCGATCCTAAAGTTGATTAATATGCTTGAACCAATTAGAACATATCAAAACACATATATAACATGCTTCATAACATCATTTAACATAGCATTCATGAATTTGGCATCAAAAGTTAAATATCGCATATAAAGTCAATCTCCATACAAGTCACCTAATCATATTATGCATATTAAGTCATTTCATACAACCTACAAGCCTAACATATTATATACACATAATACTACTTGTCTAAACACACCAAACATTCATTTAAGGCATATAGCAACATTTGAGCTTTTAAGGCAACTAAACATTGTGAACACTTATACACAACATCATTAAAGAACATCATCATGCATTCATTCAAAAATTTAAATATCCAAATTCACATTATGAATCCAAAACATACTCAGTAACTCAAAATCCAATCTAAACCCAATATAGGATCCCACATTTCCTCGGATTACAAAATAAGTACACATGCACTTCATTAAAATTTGTTCATTTAAAAGCCAACAATTGGTTTCACGTTTTCCTCAACAATGTTTGGATCAATTTCTCATTCAAAATTAAAAAATAATTGATTTTTCCAACATTCTTTTTCTCCATTTAGGACTAAGAAAATTTTTAACGAAACATATAATTTGAATAGTCCTTGTTTGATTTTTAATAAAATCATTTTTCTGAAAAAAAAAAGTCTTAAAGCAGTTATCACAAGGTGTGAAGATGGATCGAATATCCCCGATGGTACCACATATGGTTGAATTAGTCTCACATGAATGGCAATTGAACTTCGTATGCGCTATTCGAGAATGGAACTTGGTAGTTGATGGTTTAGAAGAGATCAGGTTGGTCACTTTCATTTGGAGCTCATATGTGTGTTCGCCCTACGAATGTTGTCTTCCGTTTGGTGCAAAGGGAGTTGCCTAGTACTCATAGCCACTAGGGATGTAAAATCGGGTAATCGTTCATGTTTCAGTCGGATCCTATCAGGTCGGGTAAAATCGGATACAGGTCAAGTCAGGTAAATTTGATGCTTCGACTCGAATCAGGTCGGGTCCAGGTCAAATCAGGTCGGGTCATTTTTAAGTTGATTTGACACCAGGTACAGTTCAGGTTCAGGTCGGGTTATTTTCAATTCGGATCGATATCGGTTCAGGTCAAAACAATTCAAGTTCGGAGCAGATAAAGATCAGGTTAATTCAAGTTCGGATGGACTTTAGGCGGATCTCGTTCATATCGGGTGACATCATTGGCAGACAAAATTAAGGTCAGATCTTTATCATATATGGATTGAGTTCAAATCGGGCCAATTTTTATTTTTGGATTAATTATTTTCGTCTTTCGCAAACGTTGAATTGCAATTTGTAATTTTATATGATTTAGAGTAAATTACTAAGAATATAAATAATCATGGATCAATTTTATGAAAAATATAAAATTAAGGACTAAATTGAACAAATATGAAATTACAAGTAAACATTTAAATAAATTAAACAACAAGGATTGATGAGGGACCAAATCGAAATAATTTTAAAATGTGAGGTTGAAATTAATATAAAAAGTATTAAATTATATCCATTTAAAAAGTTACGGGCCAATTAAAAAATATAAATAAGTAATAAGTATGGGTCAATTTCAGATGCAAATATAATTTTAAGGATTAAATTGAATAAATATGAAATTACAACTAAAAATTTAAATAAATTAAACAATACAAAGGGATCAAATCAAAATAATTGCAAAATATGAAAAAAAATCTGTAAAATAGACTAAAATGCATTCATTTCAAAAGTTGAGAAAAAATTGAAACAATTATAATATATATATATATATATATATATATATATATATGAACTATATATATTATGTATAAACTATATATTTTATTAATATAAATTATATATAAAATATACAGTGTATAGTTTATTAATATAAACTATATATGAAATATATTTTTTTATATATAAACTATATAGTTTATATTTATATTATTATATACTATATATAAACTATCTATATATTAAGTATAAACTATGTATACCATATATAAACTATAGAGTTTATATATGAAATATTAAACTATATATAAACTAAATAGTTTATTAATATAAATTCTATAGTTTATATATAAATTATATATGAATTATATTTAAATATATACAACTTATATTTATATATTATGTATAATTATAAATTATATATATTATGTATAAATTATATAGTTTATTAATATAAAATATATATAAACTATAAATTATATATACTATTTATAAATTATATAGTTTAAATATAAAGTATATATATAAACTATAAATTATATATATATACATAATAATATAAAGTATAAGTATATTATATATATATAAAGTATAATTACAAAGACTAACGTATATAAGTATATAATAAAAAGTATATAAGTATATAAAGTATATATACATATAAAGAATAAGTATGTATATATATATATATAAAGTTTTAGTATAAAGTATACATACATATATAAAAATAAAAAGTATAAGTATATTATATATATATATATATATATATATATATAATGATTAAAGTATATAAACATATAATATAAAGTATATAAGTATATAAAGTATGTATATAAACAATAAAGTAAAAGTATATATATATAATGTTTTAGTATAAAGTATATATACATATATAATAATATAAATTATAAGTATTATATATATATATATATATATATATATATATAAAGCATAATTATAAAGATTAAAGTATATAAGCATTATAAAAGTATATAAGTATATAATATATAAGTATTGAATATAAAGTATATATATATATGCACGTGTATAATAATATATATATATATAATGTTTTAGTATAAAGTATATATACATACATAATAATATAAATTATAAGTATATTATATATATATAAAGAATAATTATAAAGACTAACGTATATAAGTATATAATATAAAGTATAAGTATGTATATATATATATATATAAGTTTTAGTACAAAGTATACATACATATATAAAAATATAAAGTATAAGTATATTATATATATATAAAGTATAATTACAAAGACTAAAGTATATAAACATATAATATAAAGTATATAAGTATATAATATAAAGTATATAAGTATATAAAGTATATATGCATGTAAAGTATAAGTATATATATATATATATATATATATATATATATATATATGTATGTATATTGTAGACACCAATTTTCATCCATTTATATATATATATATATATATATATATATTATATAGTTTGAAATCATTTTGAAAATTATATAATATATGGGTTTATTAAATATTTTGAAAATATATAATATATAGTTTTTGAAAACATTTTTGAAAATATATATTATATTGTTTTGAAAACTTTTTTTAAAAAATATATATATAATATATAGTTTTTAAAAACGTTTTTGAAAAACATATATATTATATAGTTTTGAAAATTAGTTTTGAAAATATATATATTATATAGTTTTGAAAATTAGTTTTTAAAAATATATATTATATATTTTTGAAAATTATTTTTTAAAAATATATATTATATGATTTTGAAAATTATTATTTTTAAAACATATATTGTATAGTTTTAAAAAATGATTTTAATTCATTTATCTATTTATTTATTTTATTTCATTTATTATTTATTTATTTATTATTTTTTGTTTCAGGTCTAAAATGGGGTCCAAGTAATCAAAGAACCGGGCTTGAACTAGCGCAATAATAGATTAGGGTTTCCTGCTTAGGGTAATTACACAGTCAGCGCCGCATAGAGCAATGGACGGCCACGCACGCCGAAACGGCCGGCTGACATCCCGAGTGTGACCTATCCCGGGATGACCGGTCACACATGCACGAAGATCTCGGAACAGCACACAACGTCCCGTTATTCTCGGGACCACAACGGCCGGTGAAGGCTTATAAATGCTTTGCAAAGCCACGGTCACAGAAAAAAAGGGAGCAAAACATATCACCAGAGAGTACACCGACCATCAACACGAAGCCAAATACAGTACCCACATCAACAGCAAACCAATCGACCATCACCAAAAAATACCAACACAGATCTACACCGAACAGACCATCAAAATAAGAACGAAGGAACCGAGAGCCCACATCACAGTGAACCAAACCACCACAAGAAGAAAAACCACAGAACCACAAAATATCAAAAACAACATATCAAAACAAACCATAGCAGCCAAACATCGAAGCAAAACTCAAAGAAATACACACAAGCATAAAGAAAAACAACAGTAAGAACAAGCGCACGTCGGAACCAAGGGTCTCGCCGGGAAACAGACGGTTTTTTTTAGAGCAAAGGTAAAAAAAAACGAAGACGAAAAGCTTGGATCTACGTCGGGGTAGTTTGGTTTTAACATTTTGGGGTTTAGATTTGGGATCTCGGGGTAAGGTAATTGTTTCGAGGTGTTTTGGGTTTGATCGACCGTCGGGAGCGGCGATCCGACGCGGCGAGGAGGCCATGGGCGGTGGTCGAGTGTTCACAGGTTTAGAGAGAGAACATAGATTTTTCTTTCTCTCAATAGTTAGAGGGAGAGGGAAAAGAGAGGAAATGAAGGTTGGTGCTCATGTCGAGCCATTGTCTCCCTATTTATGTCCCTACCAAAACGACGTCGTTTTGGGGAAGGACCGTTGTGCAATTTTAGGAGTGGGTAAACCTCATTTCTAATCCTCAGTTTTTATAAAGTTACGTTTTAGTCACTAAATATAACTTCCATCATTTCAATTTGGATTCCGAGTTTAATTTGTTTGTGTTTTGGTCACCAATTTATGTTTTATTCGAAATGGCCCATCTATTTTTTGCAGGTTTCAGTTTAGTCACTATTCTTTTTTTCCTTTTTTCTTATTCTGTCACTGTTTGTTAGAACTTTGCATTTTGATTCTTTTTACTTATTTTTTGATTTCTTTGTTAATAGTTTTTTAACGTTTTTTCATTTTCCTTTTTTCAATATTTAACTTATTTCTATTTCTATTTATTCTTTTATTAAATTGTATTTTATGTTTTATTTTTCCCATTTTTTCTCTCGTTAATTTTATTTAATTTTATTTTTTTTTACTTTTTTTCTTTAATTACCTTTTTCTTTCTTTTGATTTTTTTATTTAATTTTTTTTATTATTATTTTTTCTAACATTTTTACTTTTTTTTAGAAGAATCCCAACCATTCGAAGGTAAGTAATTAGAATTTGGTTTTTTAATTTGAATTTAAATTTTCAATTTTGTAATTAAAGACAACCGTTAAATTAATTGGTACCGAAAGGGCGATTCAAGGGTGCTAATCCTTCCTTGACCGTAATCGACTCCCGAACCCGACACGTTTCTGGTACAACGCAGATCAGGTAAGATGGTGTCCGACCCACTTAAATGTTTTTAAAATGGTCGATGACGACTCTAACCCAACTCATTCAAGTCGAAGCCCAATTTCGGGTCCAACCGAAAGACGATTACGACATATATAAACAATAAAGTAAAAGTATATATATATATATATATATATATATATATATATATGTTTTAGTATAAAGTATATATACATATATAATAATATAAATTATAAGTATATTATATATATATAAACTATAATTATAAAGACTAAAGTATGTAAGAAAATAATATAAAAAATATAAGTATATAATATAAAATATATAAGTATTGAATATAAAGTATATATACATATAATATTTATATATATATACACGTATATAATATATATATATATATATAATGTTTTAGTATAAAGCATATATACATATATAATAATCAATTATAAGTATATATTATATATATAAGTAAATTATAAAGACGAAGTATATAAGCATATAATATAAATATTAATTATATATAGAGTATATAGTATTAAATATAAACTCTATAAGTATATATATAAACTATAAAGTATATATATATATAAAATATGAGTACATATTTAAACTATAAAGTATATATATACACTTTATATTATATACTTATATACTTTATTATTTGTAATTATACTCTAATATATATACTTATAATTTTATATTATTATATGTATATATACTTTATACTAAATTTATATATTATATATATATATATATATAACTTTATAGTTTTATATATACATATACTTTATATTTAATACTTGTATACTTATATTTAATGCTTATATACTTTATATTATATACTTATATATTTATTTATATACTTATCTTTAGTCTTTATATTTTACTTTTTATATATATAATATACTTATACTTTATATTATTATATATGCATATATACTTTTATACTAAAACTTTATATATATATATATAAAGTTTTAGTATAAAGTATATATGCATATATATTAATATAAAGTATAAGTATTAATATAAAGTATATAAGTATTAAATATAAGTATATAAGTATATATATAAACTATAAAGTGGGTGTGTATATATATATATATATACACTTTAAAATATATATACCTTATAGATTACATATATATTATATACTTATAGTTTACACTTTATATATATACTTATACTTTTTTATATATGTATATTTAAATAAGTGTGTGTATATATATACTTATATGTATACTCTTATATTAATTAAGTTATATTTATATATAGTATATATATATATAAAATATACTTATAATGTATTAATCTATGCATAGTATAAATGTACATTATATATACATGCATCATATTATCATCATTCATTATACATAGTATATTATATAATGTTTTAATTTTCCCCCAACTTTGAACTTAATGCATTCAATCCATTTACAATTTTTCCTCACATTTACAATTTTTTTGATTTGCTCCTTTTTGTTGTTTATTGTATTTTAATTTAATTTGTAATTTCATATTGTTCAATTATTCCTTCAATATTGTATATATAATTGATCCATACTTATTTATATTTTTTAAATTTACTTAAAACCCTATAAAATGAAAATCACATAATAAATTTCTTTTCAAATTATGTTCACCAAATTTTTAAATGTATGCAATTTAGTCCATTTTTATATTAATATCAGTTTCACATTTTATAATTAATTCAATTTCATCTCTCATCGATGCATGTTGCTTAATTTATTCAATTTTTTTATTTCCAATTTCATGTTTGTTCAATTTGATACTTTATATACATATATAAAGTATAAAGTATATATATATAAAGTAATAAAGTGTTTGGATATAAGTATTAAAGTATATAAATATAAGTATTAAATATAAAGTATATAAGTACATAAGTACTAAAGTATATAATATAAAGTATTAAACCATATAATATAAGTATTAAATATAAATTCGTATGCGCTATTCGAGAATGGAACTTGGTAGTTGATGGTTTAGAAGAGATCAGGTTGGTCACTTTCATTTGGAGCTCATATGTGTGCGCCCTATGAATGTTGTCTTCCGTTTGGTGCAAAGGGAGTTGCCTAGTACTCATAGTCGAAGCCACTAGGGATGTAAAATCGGGTAATCGTTCAGATTTCAGTCGGATCCTATCAGGTCCGGTAAAATCGAATACAAGTTAAGTCAGGTAAATTTGATGCTTCGACTCGGATCAGGTTTGGTCCAGGTCAAATCAGGTCGGGTCATTTTTAGGTTGATTTGACACCATGTACAGTTCGAATTCAGGTCAAGTTACTTTCAATTCGGATCGATGTCAGTTTAGGTCAAAACAATTCAGGTTCAGAGAAGATAAAGATCAGGTTAGTTCAAGTTCGGATGGACTTTAGGCATATCTCGTTCATATCGGGTGACATCATTGGCAGATTGGCAGATAAAATTAAGGTCAAATCTTTATCAAATATGGATTGAGTTCAAATCGGGTCAATTTTTATTTTTGGATTAATTATTTTCGTCTTTCGCAAACGTTGAATTGCAATTTGTAATTTTATATGATTTAGAGTAAATTACTAAGAATATAAATAATCATGGATCAATTATATGAAAAATATAAAATTAAGGACTAAATTGAACAAATATGAAATTACAAGTAAACATTTAAATAAATTAAACAACAAGGATTGATGAGGAACCAAATCGAAATAATTTTAAAATGTGAGGTTGAAATTAATATAAAAACTATTAAATTATGTCCATTTAAAAAGTTACGGGCCAATTAAAAAATATAAATAAGTAATAAGTATGGGTTAATTTCATATGCAAATATAATTTTAAGGACTAAATTGAATAAATATAAAATTACAACTAAAAATTTAAATAAATTAAACAACACAAAGGGATCAAATAAAAATAATTGCAAAATGTGAAGAAACTCTGTAAAATAGACTAAAATGCATTCATTTCAAAAGTTGAGAAAAAAATTGAAACAATTATAATTATATATATATATCTATATATATATATATATATATATATATATAATATATAATATATACTGTATATTAACTATATATATTATGTATAAACTATATATTTTATTAATATAAATTATATATAAAATATACATTGTATAGTTTATTAATATAAACTATATATTTTATATTTATATATTATATATATACTATATAGTTTATATTATATAGTATATATATAAACTTTGTATATTAAGTATAAACTATGTATTTATATAAACTATATAGTTTATTAATATAAATTATATAGTTTATATAAAATATATATGAATTTATTTAAATATATACAACTTATATTATATTATGTATATTATAAATTATATATTATATGTATAAATTAATAGTTTATTAATATAAATTATATATAAACTAAATTATATATACTATTTATAAATTATATAGTTTAATATAAAATATATATAAACTATAAATTATATATATATAAAGTATAATTACAAAGACTAACGTATATAAGTATATAATATAAAGTATATAAGTATATAAAGTATATATACATATAAAGTATAAGTATGTATGTATGTATGTATATATATATATATATAAAGTTTTAGTATAAAGTATACATACATATATAAAAATATAAAGTATAAGTATATTATATATATATATAAACTATAATTATAAAAACTAAAGTATATAACCATATAATATAAAGTATATATGTATATAAAGTATATATACATGTAAAGCATATGTATATATATATATATTATATATATATATATATATATATATATATATATATGTATGTATATAAACAATAAGTAAAAGTATATATATATATAATGTTTTAGTATAAAGTATATATACATATATAATAATATAAACTATAAGTATATTATATATATATAAAGTTGTAGACACACATTTTATATATATTTATATTATGCATTATAATATATGAGTATTATTATTATTTCAAAACTAATACATTTACATTTCTGTAACAGGCCTTTACAATTCGTTAGGCCTAACTGTGGCCCATCTTCAGCAGCCCAGATGGCCCAGCAGCAGCAAACCAGCAGGAAGCCCTAGCACACCCTCACCAGCAGCGTCGTTTCCTCTACAGACTCCTCCACGTCGAAGACTCCTTGTCCTTCACGTTTCCCTTGCTCAGTAGTTGCAACACCAATCTCGCCAATACTCACGAAGATAACAAAGAATCAGTGTTGTAATCATATTAGAACTCTAAAAAATAGGTTTTTTCTAGATTATAAATAAGATGTAATCAACACACAATGGGGGGAGGATTTACACTGGATTCACCCACGAGATCACTGTGTAACAACCACTCTCACACAATAGCCAAGAAGATCCAAACCCTTGTAAAGATTTTCGAAAGAGATAATAAAAAGGTAGCATTTTTTTTCTTACCTTTGATCATTCGGTTTCTTGCTTTGCATGTTGTATTTCCTGTGTTATTTGGTGCGGATCGAACCCACAAGTCGCTTTTTGGCCGATGAAAGGGGTTTTCGTTCGAAGATTATTTTGTAGATCTACGAAAACCCGAGGTTTTTTTTTTAAAAAACAACTTGATTTTCAAAACGAGGAGGAGAAAAGCTCCTGGAAATAAATTTTTTGTGGTTTTGCCGCCGATGAACGGCGACCGTCGTCGTTCAACGGCGGCGGCGAGGCGGCGCGAGGCGGAGAGCAACCGTTGATTTCTGGGAATTTTGGTTCGTGTCTTCATTTCTGAAGAACGTTGCAGAAAAATATAAAGGGGGAGGGGATTTTTTGATTCAAATGAAAACAAAGGAGGGGATTTTTTGATTCAAATGAAAACAAAGAATTTTTTAAAAGCTGTTTGGCTTATATAGTAAGCCCGTATAACCCATTGGAGACCCGCGCGCGACCTGTACCTGCATAAAGATCCGTGTGTTTTAAATGTAAAGGGTAAATCCCGTTTTTAACCCCTATTGTTTTATTTCCTCTATTATCGCCCTAATATCTTAAAATCGATTCTCAACTCTGTTTTCATTCAATTCGATCCCCCACATACTTATTATTTATTATTTATTTCTTAATTTAACATTGATTATTAGCATTTATATGTATTTTTTATTATTTATTTCTTCAATTCCATTCGGTAGTTAACACATATGTTATATTCTATGTTACTACCATATTTTATTTTAACTATATACTTTTAATATTTTATTACTATGTACTTTTTGCTTGCCACTTGATTATCTTTATTATTTTTATAAGTCAGTATGTATATATATAAATGTATATATTTAACTAATATCATTATCATTGTTCTTTACGTATGTAATATTTTTTTCTTTCCTTTTTCTTCCTCCCTTTATTACTATTAACGTATCTATATATTTTATTTTTATTTTTATTTGGTTTCCCTCATATTTAATTATAGCATATATATATTTTCTTTGTTCATTTTTAATTATTAAGTATATATGATATGGGGCCTTTTTTTGTTTGTTTTCACTAAAGTTTCCCCCAATTTTCGGTGGGGTGATGGGGGTAGGTTTCCTTTTTTAATATTGAAGTGATGGGGGGTAAGTTTACTTTTTCTTATATTTATTAGTATATGTGTATATAATTATATGTTTGATAGTACTTTGATGTATACATATATGTTCCTTTTCTAGTAGTGCGATATGTAAATTTATTTCTTACCTTTCTTCTTTATCTTATCTTATCTATTATTTATTTATTTAATTATTTATTTAGTTTTCTTTCTTTTTTTATTTCCTTTATCTTTGATTTATGCACTCATATTTATTTGTTTATTATGTATATATTGTCTTTTCTTTTTATCTTGTTTTATTCTTTTTCCCCTTTATTTTATTTTCTTTATATTATTTGTTTTCTTCACTCTAATGCATTCACTTTTAAAGGGTACAACTTTCAAATCAACTTACGGTAAGAAATTCGGATCGATATTTTACCTTTCAATTTAAAATTACAATTTTCTTAATTAAAGACAACTGGAAATTATATAGTACCGAAAGGGCGGTTCAAGGGTGCTAATCCTTCCTTGACCATAACCGACTCCCGAACCCGACACATTTCTGGTAAAAATGCAGATCAGGTAAAAAATAGGGTATCCGATCAACCCATTTATTTTAAATAAATGATCAGTGGCGACTCCAATCCATATCGTTTTCTCATGATTTCACTTCAAAGTTTTTTTTCATCTAAGGCTCTATACCCGAGCTCCAATTCCTATTTTAAGTGGGGGTGAAAGTGACGCCTTCGTGTGAATTTATTCACCGTGCAGGCCTAGCAAGTAGCCTTCGAGATTCAAATACCTTATGTCTTCGTGTGAATTTATTCACCGTGCGGGCATAAGGGAATGTGTCCCCTCGAGTTTAACTTAGTCCACACAAGCCTGTGATGGGTTTAGGACTAAGGGTCTGGCAAGCCCAAGGGGGCATCGACAAGGAGAACTCGGGTACCGTTTTTTTAAAACCTAAACCGGGAGACCATGAAGAATTAGAGCCTACCCCGAAACCACGTTCCAAAACCTAGGATATTTTTACCCTAACCATGTTTTTTTTTGCGCTTTTTCCTTCCGTCATTTTTTATTGTATTTTATTTTACTAATGTTTTTGCCTTTGTGTTTGTTTTCTAGCATTTGCATCATTACAAGAGGCTATTGATCCCTAAAAAGCGTTTGTTATACACAAAATAATTCGAATTAATGGACAAAGGTGTTGTAATACAAGAGATTGAAAACGCTGAGGCACGACTATGGTCCGAGAAGACTCAGAAAGAGAAGGGAGACAGTCTTCAGGGAAATTATGTGTCAGAGCTGGTTAGTCACGCCGCTGTCAGCCTGAAACAGAATGATGTCCAAGAACTGCAAAACATTTGGGACAGTTGGAAGAATGACAGAAAGCAGAAGTTCAGCCAACGATATGGTGATATCGCCCTCTTGCTCCATGTTAAGACTGATGAGCCCCTGCTCCGAGCATTAATTCAATTCTGAAACCCGGGATATAGTTGCTCCACCTTTAACCGGGAAGACATGGTGCCTACTATCGAAGAGTATACTAATCTACTGCACTGCGAAGGCATCAAACTAGAGAGAGCATATATCAAACACATCAAGAGTCAGCCTTTCAAGAACAGACTGGCCAAGATTGCAGGGGTTGATGAAAAGTGGGTAACTGATCGACTCCGGCATAAAGGTAGCGGGGAAGGAATCGAATGGATCCATATAAAGCAACTAATTAAAAATCACCCTGATGAGTGGAAGACTGTAGACCTTTTTGCACTAGGTTTGTATGGTTTGATTGTCTTTCCGAAGGCTTTGGGGTGCATTGACGCTGCCGTGGTAGAACTGTTTGAGCAACTCTCAAAACGAGTTAACCCAGCACCAGCCATCTTGGCGGAGACCTTTCGATCTCTCAACCATTGCCGAAGAACTGGCGGAGGAAGATTCACCGGCTGTATGCAGCTCCTTCAGGTCTGGATTCACAGCCACTTCTGGAAGACTAACGGGGTTGCCTACCGCCGTTTCAGCACTACCTATTCACCTCTAGGTGAGTTCATCACCTTGAAATGGCATGAAGGCACTTCGAAGGAAAAATGGATGAAGGTCTTTACGCATCTTCAGGACCGGGATATTGTCTGGAGAGCCCCCTAGTTATTCCTCAGCGACGTTCTTTTCCGATGTGGTGATTCTGACACTATGACCTTACTTGGACTTTGGGGAGCAGTCGGGTATGTACTGTTATTAGCACTTAGACAATATGGGGCACGTCAGTTTGTCCCAGCAACATGCGGATTAGCTAGGTCAGAGTTTGAGTATCACGGTGACAGCTATAAGAAGATGATCAAAGAAGCAGCCGATTCATGGAGGAAAGTATTCGGATGGATGTTGTAGCTGCCAGAAGCATGCTTACTCCTGATTATGTGGAGTGGCGAAGGTTGAGGAAAAGCTATAAGAAGATGATCAAAGAAGCAGCCGATTCATGGAGGAAAGTATTCCGGATGGATGTTGTAGCTGCCAGAAGCATGCTTACTCCTGATTATGTGGAGTGGCGAAGGTTGAGGAAAAATGACAATATTCCGGTGCCAGACTGTGAGGACACCCGTACCATTGAAGAACATCTCAGGCATGTTCCTTCTGAGCTTGAGATAGCCAAGACCGAGTTTGAAGCTATGAATAGCAAGCTGAAGCAGAGGATAAAGGAACTTGAAGCTGAGCGCTATCAGTGGAAGCTAGAGGCCGACTCTCAGAAAGATCGAGCAGATAAACTGGAAAGAGAACAGAAAAGAGTCCGTTTTGAGCTCGAAGACCTGAGAAAGGGGTATCAAGATAAAGTAAAAGATAACTCCAAGTTGAAAGTGGCTTCCGAATACTGGAAAGACGAAGCTCATAGCCTGAAAAGGAAGTTCGAGGGGCCTGATGAGAGAGCTTGGAAGGAACAGATGAAAACTGCCCAAAGACGCTTGGCAGATAGTCAGTATCAAAACCAGCGCTTGAGAGTTCGGGTAGCTGACTTAGAAGAACAACATGAAAAAGATGGCAAGACAATAGCTGAGTTAGAAGCTATTGTAGATGGGTTCAAGACACAAGCAAACGAGCTGCAGATAGTGCCTTTCGACGGAGGATTACAATGGCGTTTCCGTTGGGAGCAAGCACAGCGAAGGGTGAGGGCCCGAGATGCAACCATCCGAGATTTCCTGGATCAAGTGCAAAAAGCAGCCCGTCATATTCACGGCCTGGCAAGGGAAGCTGGAGTGGTTCAACAAGGCATTCAACCAGTGACAGATGAAGGCAGGAGACTTGTCAACCTACTGGAAGCTATTCGGGGTCTAGAGGATTTAGTCCGAATGTACCTTTAATTTGTTTTATGTCTCTAAAAAGATAAAACATTTTTGTCTGAATAAGGATTATTTATAATAATGGACACTTTTTTGGATCAGTGCCTCTAAATTGAATACATCATGCATCACATATTTTGCATTTTATATTTCAATTCTTTCTATATTTTTACATTTGTATTAACCAACAGAACATGTCTCAAACACCAAGCTTACCTCCACAAGCTCAAGATACACATCATCCGCACAATACCCGAACAAAAACGAGACAAATGGAGGCCATAATGGAAAAAATTGAGGAGAACATGGCCAAACTACAAAAAGAACTGGAAGATAGAATGGCTCAGAACAGTAAAAGCACCCTAGAGTCCATCATGAAAAACCAGGAGTCCTTGGTCGACCAAATTGTGGCCAAGTTATCGGGTTTACAACAAGCTAGTGCAGCAGGGGCAGGTTCCTCTGAGGGGATAACCATATCACCAACCCCGCAAGTGGTTATCTCACCCGGAGTATTACCCGGGGACTTTTCCGCTATTAAAGGGAAATCTGTATTACCCGAGAACTCATCCACTACCAAAGCAAAAATTGCACCTACTGTTAAGATACAAACTTCTACGATCATCCCTGACAATCATCCGAATGATTATCATGTCCCAGATTTTGATGAGGAGGACAAAGCCAGAAAGATGGAGGAGAAGATAAAGATGTTAGAAGACCAAATGAAGATAGTCAAATGGGATCATGACTATTATGGGGTAGATGCGATGGAGCTAAGCCTGGTTCCAGATTTGGTGCTCCCGCCAAAAGTTTAAAATCCCTGAGTTTGAGAAGTTCGATGGGAACAACTGCCCCTCAGCCCACATCACTATGTTCTATCGGAAAATGACAGGATATGGGGGAAATGACCAACTCCTGATCCACTGCTTTCAAGAGAGCCTATCCGGTTCAGCTATCCGGTGTTACAACCAGCTCAACCGAACTCATGTCAAAACATGGAAAGACTTGGCCAAGTCTTTCTTAGAACAATATAAGCACATTAATGATATGAGACCAGACCGAGTTATGCTGCAGAGTCTGGAGAAGAAGCACAATGAGAGTTTCCGACAGTACGCACAGAGATGGAGGGATTTGTCTGTGCAAGTTCATCCACCCTTGGATGAAAAGGAAACTAGAAAACTATTTGTACAGACCCTGAAGGCACCCTACTTCGGGCACCTGGTGGCAATTACATCGGGAAGCTTCTCAGATTTAGTCATGGCTGGTGAGATGATCGAATTAGCCATCAGGCAAGGAAAGATTGAGGGAGGAGATTCTAGTAAGAAGCCTCCCATGAGGAACAAGGAGCGAGAGGTCAATAACGTCAGCACTTATAATGCTAACAAAGGTGTTACAATCTCTGGTCCAAATGCCACAGCAGGTGTACCATCCGGTACTTCTAGACAGAATCAAAGAGAACCAAGAAGGGAAAGGGAGAGGGAACCATTCGATCCCATTGCCATGACATACAAAGAGCTATACCAACAGCTCTTTGACACTCACGCAGTGTCACCTTATCCTATGGATCCAATGAAGCCCCCTTATCCGAAATGGTATGACGAAAACGCTAACTGCGAATATCATGGCGGTGTGCAGGGGGATTCTATTGAAAATTGTCTCGCATTTAAGAGGCTGGTACAACGAATGCGGAACAAGAATTGGATTACTTTCGACTCTGGAGCACCAAACGTCGCCCAGAATCCCTTGCCCAATCATCAGGAGACAGGAATCAATGTAGTTACTACCGAAGGGGGCAAGAAAATCAAAACCAGTGTTTCGGAAATTAAAGCTCCTTTGGCTTGGGTATGGAGGCAAATGGTAAAGGTGAAGCTCGTTGTACCCTATCCCGATACATCAAGAAATAAAGATGGTAACCATTGCTGTTACCACAACAAAGAGGGGCATAAAGTGTAAGATTGCCCCGAATTCAAAACATTAGTCCAGCTCATGATAGACAAGAAAAAGCTGGAGTTCTATGAAGAAATTCAAGATTCCCCGGAAGCAGACATCTGTGCTACTGGAGAATCATCAGACAAAAGATTCGGTAGGGGTAGTCCTTTGATAATTACCCCTAAGGTAAAGACGACAAAAATAATGCCAACTAAGGTGGTTATTACAGCACCTCGACCTTTTCAGTACAAGGACAATCGGCAGGTGTCGTGGAAGTACGGATGCCAGGTGAGCACTTCCAAAGAATGTGACAGCAAAGTGGGGCAAAGACAACTAGATCCCTTCAAGGAAGACGTACTGGCTATTAATGAACCTATAAAAGAGGAGGAAGCTAAAGAATTCCTCAAATTTCTGAAGCATAGTGAGTACAGTGTTGTAGAACAGCTCCACAACTTGCCAATATGCACTTCAATGTTGGCACTTTTGTTAAACTCAGAAGCACATCGGGAGGCACTGTTGAAAGTCCTAAATCAAACGTTCGTGCCACAAGACATACCAGTCAGCAAGATGGATCGACTGGTTAACAATATTCAAGCTGATAATCTCATCTCATTCTCAGATGATGAGATTCCATCTGGAGGGAGAGGCCAAACAAAGGCATTACACATTACCACCTACTGTAAGGAGCATGCTTTACCAAGTGTTTTACTCGACAACGGATCAGCCCTGAACGTAATGCCTTTGGTTACATTGAAGAGACTGCCAATAGATACCTCACATATGAGAGCATGCCATAATGTGGTCCGAGCATTTGATGGGACCAAGAGAGAGGTTATTGGCAAGATCGAGGTACCATTAACGATCGGGCCAGCCACCTACAATGTCGAGTTTCTGGTGATGGATATCATGCCTTCTTACAACTGTCTTTTAGGAAGGCCTTGGATCCACCAAGCCGGTGCAGTACCATCCACGCTGCACCAAAAAGTAAAATTTGTGATTGATGGAACCTTGGTGATCATAAATGCAGAAGAAGATATCGTGGCAAGTGCGTCCACGGATGCTCCATACATCGAGGTAGATGAGGAAGCGGTAGAATGTTCATTCCGTTCCTTAGAATTTATAAACGCCACGTTCGTGGCAGAAGGAAGAAAGATTCCTATACCCCAACTCTCCCAATGCACCAAGATGGAGATCAAACAAACATTGGGATATGGTGCCAGAACCGGAAGAGGATTTGGGAAGTTTCTACAAGGAATGATCAATCCAATTCATCCTATTACAAAGATAGATCAGTTTGGGCTGGGTTTTCAGCCCAGTCATCATGAGAAGAGGGAAGGAGATCCAAAAGAACAGAGATAGAAGAATAGCCAGGCTGACTGGAAATGAACTTCAATGGGAGCCCATGACATTCCCGCCTCTTTATCATACATTCAAGTCAGGTGGTTATGTGTTTGAAACCACCTCAGCAGATTTAGAAGCAGCTTTGGAAGATCTGAGCATCAATGCCTTAACCACCAAAAATGTTCATAATGGAGATAGATTTGGGATGTGCCCTCTGCCACCTGGGTTTGTGCCTAGTCGATGGTCGGTCGAAGAGCTACATGTGGTTTACAAGAGTCTTTCAGAGTAATATTCGAATTATCCCTATTTGCCTATACCCGGGGCAATAAGTGATCTTTTGTAAGGGTGAATGAACATTTTATTTAAGTTTAATAAAAGATGCTCTTTCTTTCTTTTTCAATGGCAAACAAATTATTCTTTTATTTCCTTTTGAATTCATTTCCTTCCTTCCAATACATCATTACCTTTTGCTCTCAAATTTAGTTCTTGACCATTTCATGTGGGATATTTTCCTCTCACGCATACAAATTTTTCTCTTCCCTCAGGTCTCCAGATAACGATAATGTAGGCACTGATGATCCTAATCCGGAGGTGGATTTTGAATCAGTCATTTGTCTCGGGGAATTTGATGAGTGAGAAAATGAAGAAGAGTGTAACTTGCCTACCGAATTGTTGAGAATGGTAGAAAGAGAGGATAAACAAATATTGACGCATGAAGAGACGATCGAGACCTTGAATCTAGGGACTGAAGAAGATCGAAGGGAGGTTAAAATTGGCACCACACTTTCGAATGAAGCAAGACAAAATCTGATAGTCTTACATCAGGAGTACAGAGACGTGTTCGCTTGGTCGTATCAAGATATGCCGGGGCTAGACACAGATATGGTAGTTCACAAACTACCAATCAAACCAGAATTCAAACCTGTACAGCAAAAACTGAGAAGAATGCGACCAGAAATGCTCCTTAAGATCAAGGAAGAAGTCAAGAAGCAATTCGATGCCGGTTTCCTTCAAGTGGCCAAGTATCCAGAGTGGGTGGCCAACGTAGTGCCAGTGCAGAAGAAAGATGGGAAAGTACGTATGTGTGTCGATTACCGGGACCTTAACAAGGCAAGTCCTAAGGACAACTTTCCTCTACCACACATAGACACTCTGGTGGATAATACAGCCAGAAATGCCTACTTTTCATTCATGGATGGATTTTCGGGGTACAATCAGATCAAGATGCATCCTGAAGACATGGAGAAGACCACTTTCGTCACAATATGGGGAACTTTCTGTTACAAAGTGATGCCCTTCGGGTTGAAGAATGATGGGGCAACTTATCAGAGAGCTATGGTGACCCTGTTCCATGACATGATGCACAAAGAGATCGAAGTTTATGTTGACAACATGATTGTCAAGGCACAAACCGAGAATGAACATGTCGAGAATCTGAGGAAGCTCTTCCAGAGATTGAGAAAGTTCCAACTGAGACTGAACCCTAGCAAGTGTACCTTCGGGGTAACATCCGGAAAACTATTAGGCTTTATAGTCAGCAGGAGAGGCATTGAGGTCGATCCTGATAAGGTTAAGGCTATCCAGAATCTACCTCCACCACGAACCCAAAAAGAAGTCTGAGGTTTTCTGGGCAGACTAAATTACATAGCTCGGTTCATCTCTCAGTTAACCGATAAGTGTGACCCAATCTTCCGCCTCCTCCGAAAGAACAGCCCTGGAGCATGGGATGAAAACTGTCAGTTTGCATTCGAGAAAGTAAAGGAGTATTTATCACACACTCCTACTTTGATGTCCCACATCCTGGGCAAGCCTCTTTTCTTATACCTGTCTATATTCGAGAATTCGATGGGTTGTGTCCTAGGCCAACATGATGAGTCTGGAAGGAAGGAAAAAGCCATCTACTACTTGAGCAAGAAGTTCACATATTGCGAGGGACATATCCTTCCATTGAGAAGGTTTGTTGCGCTTTAGTCTAGGCTACAAAGAGACTTAGACAATACATGTTGTATCACACTACGTGGCTAATTTCCAAGTTAGACCCTTTGAAGTACATGATGGGTGTACCTGCCCTGTCGGGAAGATTAGCCCGATGGCAGATGCTCTTGTCAGAATTTGACATCGAGTATGTGAGCCAGAAAGCCGTAAAAGGAAGTGCCATATCGGATTTCTTGGCAAGCATAACCGATGAGTATGAGCCGCTGGACTTTGATTTCCCGGACGAAGGCTTAATGGCTATATCCTTAGATGAAGCAGACACTTCAACAGACCATTCCTGGAGAATGCATTTCGATGGTGCATCAAATGCATTAGGACACGGCATCGGGGCAATATTGATCTCCCCAGAAGGAAGTCACTATCCATTTACCAGCAGACTAAACCTTGATTGCACCAATAACATGGCAGAGTATGAAGCATGCATTCTGGGAATTCGAGCCGCACTGGGGCAAAGTATAAAAACCTTGCGGATATACGGAGATTCAGCCTTAATAATCTATCAGCTCCATGGAGAATGGAAAACCAAGGATGTAAAGCTGATAGAGTACCGAAAACTAATACTAGATATGCTCAAAGAATTCATGAGTCACCTTCCACTATGTACCAAGAGAAGAAAATCAAATGGCTGATGCCTTAGCCACCTTGGCAGCCGCATTCAAGGCTGGCGGGGAATCTGAAATGACACCAATTGATATGCAGTCGTATGAGTACCCAGCTCATTGTTACCAAATCGAGGAGGTAAAAGACATTAAGCCTTGGTACCATGATATTCTGTAATACATCAAGCATCATAATTATCCAGAAGAAGCCACCGAAACTGACAAAAGAACCATTAGAAGGATGGCAGCTGGATATGTCCTTGACGGGGAGGTCTTGTACAAGAAAAGCCATGATCAAGTCTTGTTAAGGTGTGTCGATGCAGAAGAAGCAAAAATGATTGTGGAAGAAATACATGACGGAGTTTGTGGAACACATGCGAACGGACACATGATGTCAAGACAAATAATGAGATGCGGTTATTTCTGGTCTACACTGGAAAGTGATTGCATCAACTACGCTAGAAGGTGTCATAAGTGTCAGATTTACGGAGACAAATAAATGTTCCACCCCATCCACTACATGTGATGACATCACCTTGGCATTTCTCTATGTGGGGCATGGACGTTATCGGACAAATACATCCAAAGGCTTCAAATGGTCACCAGTTTATCCTTGTGGCAATCGATTACTTCACAAAATGGGTAGAAGCTGCATCATATGCCAGTGTCACTCAGTCCACTATGCAAGTTCTGAAGAAAGAGATCATATGTCGGTATGGCCTACCTGAAAGGATCATCACCGATAATGCTACAAACTTGAACAACAAAATGATGAAGGCTGCCTGTGAGCAATTTAACATAAAGCATCACAATTCTACTACCTACAGACCAAAGATGAATGGAGCAGTAGAAGCAGCAAACAAAATTAAAAAGATAGTGGAGAAGACGACTGAACCTACAAAGACTGGCATGAGAAGTTGCCTTTGCTTTGTTCGCCTATCGAACCTCGGTCGAACGTCGACTGGGGCAACTCCATTTTCACTCGCTTATGGAATGGAAGCAGTTTACCATCGAAGTAGAAATCCCATCACTCCGGGTCTTGACAGAAGTCAAACTAGATGATGCAGAGTGGGTACAATCCCGATACGATCAGTTAAATCTGATAGATGAAAAGAGGCTGAAGGCCATTCACCATGGTCAAATCTATCAGAAACGAATGATTCGAGCACATGACAAGAAGGTGCGGATGAAACCCGAGAGTTTTTCCTAAGTCGAAAAGACAGAAAATAAAGAGAAAAAGAACAAAAAGAAAAGAAAAAAACAAGGTGGGTTCAAGATGAAAACCCGCAAAGGGCGTCTTGCAACCAAGGATGGGTCCAAATTAAAAACCCGAAAAGGCGATTTGGAAATTGACTCAAGAAATCCATACAGTGGAAACATCCCGGCATCTGACTTCACCATCTCAGCAAGTCGAGAATGTTGCACTGGAAATTGACTCAAGAAATCCATACAGTGGAAACATCCCGGCATCTGAATCTTCAACCAGTCTCAGCAAGTCAGAGAAATGTTGCACCCTCCTAGACCTTGTCGCATTTCCAAAAATCCTTTGGCAAAGGCTACATTCAGGGTCACCTGACGGCTTTTTCAGCTCAGAAGTGCCCACATTATCGAGATCTAAGACATTCATTTACACCTCATCATGTATTCATTTCCCAGAATATTTATCTTGAATTGTTTGTTCCTTTTTTTCATGAATAAAAGACAATATTTTTCTATAAACCAATTCCTTTTGAGCATTTTGGATTGAGCTTAAACTTAATGATTATTTACTTTTGCAAAAGATAGTCGCATATTACTGTACAAAGATTCATTGAAAAGTACAGGTACTTAGAAGCCAATCAAGGCTCAGGCACATACTTGGGATGGTCGAGCAGCATTTCTCAAGTCAAAAATAGAATGTGCACGTCTGATTTGAACATTTGAAGAACTCAGAACTCGAAGATTCCAGAATCAAGGTTCCAGAAAAGCAACCGGAGATTGAGTTTTCCCTTCGGAACCCAAAATAACACCTGTTGCATATGCATTTTAGGCATATCTAAAGGCATGGCATCCATCTCATCGCATATGCATAATTTCTTCAGGTTCTAGCTAGAGTCAATTTCAACTTCGCGGCGAAGGATATTGAGCTCAAAGCTACACAATCAACTCGAGAGTAGATTTCAACTTCATGACGAAGGGTATCTAGCTCAAAACCAAGTTTCACGATAGAAGGGTCTCCACGGTTTCGACTTCATGGTGAAGGGAATCGTTTCCACCCGCGACATGCAATACTTGGATTCCAACTTCACGACGAAGGATATTCAAGTCAAGGCTCAACTTCACGACGAAGGGGCCACCCGCGATTTCAACTCCACGACGGAGCATATCGTGCCGCTCAAGACAAGCACGAGCTCAACTTCACAGCGAAGGGGCGGCTGACTGTCAACAAACATATCCAATTTCAACTTCACAACGAAGGATATTGGACTCAAGACAACACAAGTTCAACTTCACAACGAAGGGGCCGTTGGTTGTCAACAAAGTTTCCCAATTTCAGACAACACAAGTTCAACTTCACGACGAAGGGGCTGCTGGTTTTCAACAAAGTTTCCCTGTTTCAGACAACACAAGTTCAACTTCACGATGAAGGGGCCGCTGGTTGTCAACAAAATTTTTCCCAGTATCAGACAACAGTTCAATTTCACAACGAAGGGGCCGCTGGTTGTCAACAAAATTTCCCAGTTTAAGACAGCACAAGTTCAACTTCACAACGAAGGGGCCGCTGGCTGTCAACAAACAACTTCCTAATGTCAGAGCCAATTTCAACTTCACAGCGAAGGATATTGGACTCGAGACAACACAAGTTCAACTTCACAACGAAGGGGCCGCTGGTTGTCAACAAACACTTTCCAGTTTCAGAGTCAATTTCAACTTCACGGCGAAGGATATTGGCCTCGAAACAACGCAACTTGCATTGGATTTCAACCTCACGACGGGGGATATCCAATTCTCAGGCTCAACTTCACGACGAATGAGCCATATATAATTCCAACTTCACAAACAGATTGACCCAACTTCGCGACGAAGGAGTCATCTGTAACACCACAACACCACAGTCTTCAGATCAAGGGTCACATTCACGATGAAGTACCTTGAACCAGAAGATGATTCAGAGGCCACTTGCCAAAAGCTCCGAGTTCAATTTCGACTTCACAATGAAGGATTTCCGGGCTCAGTTTGAACTCAACCTCACGACGATGAAGTCATTTTGTGATTGACAAACCAGTTTCAGCATCGGATTCCAACTCTACGACAGAGGACATTCGATATTGTTAAAATTTGTGTCTTTAAATCTTTGCTCCATTTTCGTTACACGATAATGAGCAAAGAGGGGCAGCTGTAGACACACATTTTATATATATTTATATTATGCATTATAATATATGAGTATTATTATTATTTCAAAACTAATACATTTACATTTCTGTAACAGGCCTTTACAATTCGTTAGGCCTAACTGTGGCCCATCTTCAGCAGCCCAGATGGCCCAGCAGCAGCAAACCAGCAGGAAGCCCTAGCACACCCTCACCAGCAGCGTCGTTTCCTCTACAAACTCCTCCATGTCGAAGACTCCTTGTCCTTCACGTTTCCCTTGCTCAGTAGTTGCAACACCAATCTTTCCAACAACTCACGAAGATAACAAAGAATCAGTGTTGTAATCATATTAGAACTCTAAAAAATAGGTTTTTTTCTAGATTATAAATAAACTGTAATCAACATACAATGGGGGGAGGATTTACACTGAATTCACCCACGAGATCACTGTGTAACAACCACTCCCACACAATAGCCAAGAAGATCCAAACCCTTGTAAAGATTTTCGAAAGAGATAATAAAAAGGTAGCATTTTTTTTCTTACCTTTGTTCATTTGGTTTCTTGCTTTGCATGTTGTATTTCCTGTGTTATTTGGTGCGGATCGAACCCACAAGTCACTTTTTGGCCGATGAAAGGGGTTTTCGTTCGAAGATTATTTTTGTAGATCTACGAAAACCCGAGGTTTTTTTTGAAAAAACAACTTGATTTTCAAAACGAGGAGGAGAAAGCTCCTGGAAAATAAATGTTTTTTGTGGTTTTGCCACCGATGAACGGCGTTCGTCACCGTTCAACGGCGGCGGTGAGGCGACGCGAGGCGGAGCAACCGTCGATTTCTGGGAATTTTGGTTCGTGTTCTTCATTTCTGAAGAACGTTGCAGAGAAAATATAAAGGGGGGAGGGGAGTTTTTGATTCAAATGAAAACAAATGAAAACAAATGAATTTTTTAAAAGCTGTTTGGCTTATATAGTAAGCTCGTATAACCCATTGGAGACCCGCGCGCGACCTGTACCTGCATAAAGATCCGCGTGTTTTTAAATGTAAAAGGGTAAATCCCGTTTTTAACCCCTATTGTTTTATTTCCTCTATTATCGCCCTAATATCTCTTAAAATCGATTCTCAACTCTGTTTTCATTCAATTCGATCCCCCACATACTTTATTATTATTATTATTATTTATTTCTTAATTTAAACATTGATTATTAGCATTTATATGCATTTTTTATTATTTATTTTCTTCAATTCCATTCGGTATGTTAATACACATATGTTTATATTCTATGTTACTACCATATTTTATTATTAACTATATATACTTTTAATATTTTATTACTATGTACTTTTTGCTTGCCACTTGATTATTTTTATTATTTTTATAAGTCATTATGTATATATATAAATGTATATATTTAACTAATATCATTATCATTGTTCTTTACGTATGTAATATTTTTTCTTCCTTTTTCTTTCCTCCCCTTTATTACTATTAACGTATCTATATATTTTCTTTTTATTTTTATTTGGTTTCCCTCATATTTAATTATATGCATATATATATTTTCTTTGTTCATTTTTAATTATTAAGTATTATATGATATGGGGCATTTTTTTCTGTTTGTTTTCAACTAAAGTTCCCCTCAATTTTCGGTGGGGTGATGGGGGATAGGTTTCCTTTTTTTAATATTGAAGTGATGGGGGTAGGTTTACTTTTTCTTATATTTATTATGTATATATGTATATAATTTATATGTTTTGATAGTACTTTGATGTATATGTATATGTTTCTTTTCTAGTAGTGCGATATGTAAATATTATTTCTTTTCCTTTCTTCTTTATCTAATCTTATCTATTTATTTATTTATTTAATTATTTATTTAGTTTTCTTTCTTTTTTATTTCCTTTATCTTTGATTTATGCACTCATATTTATTTGTTTATTTATGTATATATTGTCTTTGCTTTTTTATCTTGTTTTATTCTTTTTCCCCTTTATTTTATTTTCTTATATTATTTGTTTTTTTCACTCTAACGCATTCACTTTTAAAGGGTACAACTTTCAAATCAACTTACGATAAGAAATTCGGATCGATATTTTACCTTTCAATTTAAAATTACAATTTTCTTAATTAAAGACAACTGGAAATTATATAGTACCGAAAGGGCGGTTCAATGGTGCTAATCCTTCCTTGACAATAACCGACTCCCGAACCCGACACATTTCTGGTAAAAACCAGATCAGGTGCGACAAAATTAAATAATTATAAAGAAGCTAAAGTATAAATAAAGTAAAGTATATAAGTATATAATATAAAATATATAAGTATTGAATATAAAGTATATATATATACACGTGTATAATAATATATATATATATATATATAATGTTTTAGTATAAATTATATATACATACATAATAATATAAATTACAAGTATATTATACATACATACATATATAAAATATAATTATAAAGATGTGCATACATATACCAAAGCAAGTATGTTATTTTCTAAATGTCATGAGAGTGATAAATGTATATACAGATACCAGTATAAATTTGGTACCTATAAATAAACACACTTACATTAAAATAATCATGTATTGCTCCCACTATTTTGATACCTAGAAATAAGCATATACTTAAATTAGTGTAAGAATACATATCTAGATTAATGAATTGAAATACAAATAAAAAAATATTAAAAAAATACTTTTATAAAAATATATCATTAATAAATAAACGAGTCTATAAACAAACTTATAAAGTATAATTACCATTTTTTACCCTATTTTATTATTTCAATCAGCCATGCCCTGCCAAAATCATATCCAACACTCCACGCTGCCACATACAGCTCCAACACGCCACCTCCATGCCCTGCCACTAACAGTTATACCAAAACAACAATGTTTTTTATTTTATTTTTGGGCATGTAAAATGGGTTGGTATAAAAACCCAACAAAAACACATTGTAATGGGGGGTTTGTTCTGAAAAATAGTGTGAAGGTCCCTGTATTTTATCTTCTTTTGGTAAAAAGAGAGCATTTTTGTAACAGTAAAAAGCAATACAACAACACAAAAAGAGATATTTTAAAGTTTTTCCTCCTCCTTTCCATTTTTCCAGAAGTTTTTTCTATTTCGAACCAAAAATTGAATAAAGGGGAGAGGAAGGAGGGCTTACCTCGCCGGCGTCGAGGTTTGTCGGGATAGGACGCCGAATGGTAAGAGGAGTTGGCTCCATGGGGGTTTGCATCACCTTCGTTTGAGTAACTTGAGGGCTTCGTTGGCCGGTTTGGCGTCGGTCGGAGAGGGGAACGGCCACCAAAGCATGGTGGCCGGCGAGTCGACGAGTGTTAGGCCATTGTGCTTGGGGGAGTGCCGCTCGTGAGTTTAGGGGAGAGGGAGAGATGTGAGTGTTTAGTTTTAGGTTTAGGTTTAGTAAATATAAGCTTTATATTAGAATTGTAGGGTAATTTACGATTAGGCCATCCTACTTTAGCCGCATTTTTACATGTTAACCACTAATTTTGGGCCATTTTGATTTTATTTCGAATAGCAGGGTTTATTTGCGATAATATTTCTTATTATTTTGTTTAGAAATTGCTTAGCTTTGAACCTGGGTAAATCATGTTTTAGTCTCTCTGAGTGTATATTTACATTATGGTCATATTTCCTCTTTTATTTATTGCGTTGGAAATTAACCTGTAATTTATGTTTATCCTATTTTGGTCACTATGTTTTTTTATTTTATTTGTTATGGTTTTGGTCTCTGAGTTTATTTTATTTTAACTTAGTCATTTATTTATGCTTGTTTTATTTCGAATCAGTCACTAACTTTTATTTTCTTACATTTTAACCACTATTATATTTATTTATTTATAGCTATTATTCGAATCGACCTTGTAGTGTCCCGATCCGGGATACTTCCACATTATTATGATCCAGACTCTATTAACATCTAATTGCTAATCACTAACGGCTAACTTGTTATTTATTTATTTATTTATTTTATGTTTGATCCATAGTACAGTCTTGCGACGATTTGTCCCGAGGTAAGATTCGCATTATTTACAGTCCGGATTAAATATTAAAAATTAACACTAACATTTTATTTTTATTTCTCTTTTATTTTTGTTATTTAATTATATGCACATTTAAATTTTTGTCATTTACTTTTTTATTTATTTAATTTCTTTCCTCTATTTTCATTACTTTAATTTTTTTGTTTTTATTTCTGTCGTTTATTTTTCAGAACTTTAATATTATTCCTTTGATTATTGTAATTTATTTTCTGTTTATTTTATTTTAGTCCCATGAATATATATATATATATATATATATATATATATATATATATGCATGTTTCATATTTTTATCACATTGAATGTCTTATTTTGTTATCTTGCATTTTGGTCCTTATGTTTATTTATGATTTTATTTTATTTAAGTACTTATATTTGCGATAGTTATTGTTTGTTTTTTTATTGTGTATATATTTTTTCCATTACAGTCCAAACCTTTATCATCTAGCATGACTAATTAAATTGGTCAAGATATTTGTTCACTTTGTCTAATATATTTAATCTCTAAAATATGTTTATCCATGCCTACGCTAGCTATATTCACAATTAGATAGATTGTAATATTATATTTAATTCTAAGATTTAATTTTGTTTGTGCATTTAGATCTAGATATTTCAAATATATATGAAAGTCTCATAAGCATAGCTCGGCCGATTTCGTAATTGGATTAAATGTAGTATTTATTTATTTTAAAATACTAAGAAATGATCGTCTTAAGGTTGTAGACACCCATTTTTTATCCGGGCTTTATAAACATTATATTTATTATTATAATTATTTTGATTGTTATTAGTATTAATAATACTATTACATTATTGTGCAGGTTAAGCCCAATTACAAATCAAATACAAAACCAACACAACAAACTGGATCAAGACCCAATAGTCCAATACAAGATCCAACAGTTATAAGACTTGGACCCAGATTGGCCCATTACAGATTAGGGTTTTAAAACCCTAAAACTACAACATCCACCCACCGCCACCCTTGCAGCCGTTGGATCTACATTAGATACAACGATCCTCAACTAGTACATATTAGGGTTTTACCCTATAGTCATCCAGCGTCGCCGCCTGTGACCAGTCCACGCCACCGTATGTTCCAGCCGACCGCCAAACTTCCAGCTTCCACCGAGCAATCAAGTGTCGTCATTTCATATGTCAACATGCAACCAAAATAATAAAATCAGACCAAATAAATGTTGAATCCACTGAGCATATTATTTTATCAAGAGTTGATATCTACTCTACCACTAATCGGAAAAATCAGTGGAAAACGCACCAACAAAATCACTATAAATACATGAGAGATTTGAGACAAAGGGAAGAAAAAACGAAAACAAGAAGCAAAGGGGAGAGGACTTACAGTGGAGGTTCAAAGACAGCGGGAAGCTTTTAAGCCGGTCGTGGAAGCTCGAAAGTTGTCGTGTTCTTCATTTCTTTCGAAGGTAATCCCTTATATCTACGATTTTGGGTTAAGTTTTAGACTAAGGGGAGGCTAGATTCGTGATAAGGGTAAGGACAGGAAATTTTTGGTGTCTTTTAAACTCCCTCCGATCGCCGGCGTCGGCGTGTGCCGCTGCAACTCCGCCGTTCCCCGATGAGGGATTTTAGAGAGTTCTGTGAACTTTATTTTATGAAATGAGAGCAAATGAGGGAAATGGGAAAACAAAACATGTTTTTGGGCTTAAATAATAAAAGCGAAACGATGTCGTTTTATCAAGGGTAAAGCTGTAATTTTGCGGATATGATAATGACTTATAGGTCCCTGTTAGTTTGTAACATATCATTTTAAACATTAATTGAATTTTTTTTATATATTTTGAACACTTATATTTCAATATTTATATCTTAATCCTATTTTTATATGTTACGTATTTTTGTAAATATTTGACATTGGTCATTATATGTTTAATTATTATATTATATTCACTGATTTATATTGTCATAATATTTTTGGTCATGTTCAATTTAACCATTAAATTTTTAAATATCCTATTTCAATTATGCTATTGTTATTGGTTTTAGGTTTATTTATTTATAGAATTTTCATATTATTTGTTTTAATTTGACCATATTATATTATATTTTTTTCTCAACATAATTGTTATATTTTTAATTGTTTAGAGTTTATTCTATAATTTTAGATAATTTATATTTTTAATCTTAATTATATAGTTTTATTATATTTTAGAGTTAAATTGTGTTATTTTCATATTATGAAGCATATAAGTTATTAGATCGATTAAACACTTAATTTTTTTTATTTTTTATTATTTAATTTATTTTTCTTATTATTTTATTTTATTTATGGTGCATTTCCTAATTTGAATTTATAAAAAATATATTTGACTCATTTAAATCTTGTTTTTGTTTGAAGAAGAATGAATACAAGAACCCATAGTTTTGTTAGGTGGGAAACTGTGGGATTTTAGAATTGGGAACATATCACGTGTTATGTGGATTCAATTAGTTTTGAACTCTTGGGTTCTAGTGCCTACATATCATACTGTTATAATTCAATGTTTCTTGGCCCCCAATGTCATGCTTGAATATTTAATGCTAAAGACTTTAGGATACAAGCATATTCGGCTTGGTATGTATTTTTTAAAAAACATTATCCTCTATATTTTTAAAAATGTTTATTTTTTTAGTCCTTTATTTGATATTTAAAAAGGATATTTTACATTTTTAGTATATAACTTTAAATAATTTATATCTTAATTATACAGTTTTAGAGTTTAGAATTGTATTATTTTCATATTATAAATTATATAAATTATTAGTTTGATTATACATTTAATTGTTTTTAGATTTGTATTAATTAATTCATTCTACTTATTATTTTATTTCATTTTTAAAGTTTAAAATATTATTATTATAAATATTTTAATATTCAATATATTTTTATGTAAAAAATGATAGTTAATTTATATTTAATTTTATTTTTTTTAATCAATGAAGGTGAAATTTTCTTATGAAATAGCTATCTCGATAAAGGATTGTTAATATTGAGATTTCTTTTTAAATTAAAGAATTTTCTCTAATTAATTAATTAATTTGAAGTAAATTAATATTCAATAAATGAATCATATTTTAACTTGATATTTGATTCAGGATTTAACACCATTCACGAGAACGTGTAAGCGAAACAGTACCAATTTTGGGCACTGTGGGGGTGCTAATCCTTCCCCACGCGTAACCGACTCCTGAACCCGCTTTAATCGAATTTCTGGTAACACATACTAATTTTGTCTTTAAAAAATGATTTTCATAAAATTGTTTTTTAAAAGACGTTTTTAGGTATTCGACCTACCTAACCCAAAGGTTGATGGCGACTCTATCCAAATTTAATTCCAAATCACCAGATTTTCAAATCAAAAGTCATAACTGTTTTTAAAACAATTAAACGATTGTCATGCGGAAAAACGGTCACGACAGCTTGGCGACTCTGCTGGGGACTTTTTTTTTAGAGTCAGTCTGTAAGTTGTTTATACATTGTCATAATAGTGGGAATATTGAATCGAATATAAAATTAACTTATGATCCTTTTATTGATTTTTTTGCTTCATTTTATTATTGTTTTACTAACATTTGATTTTTGTTTTCAGATCGGTCCAAGTTTTTATCGAATGGTGTCATTTTCCTTTTGAGTCAAAGGGTTGAATGTTCCTCCTCACACACATCACGAGCATTTGCATAACAAAAGTTCTATACCCGAGCTCCGAACCTTTTTAAGTGGGGGCAAAAGAGACGCCTTCGTGAGAATTTATTCTCCGTGCAGGCCTAGCAAGTAACCTTCGGGATTCATATACCTTATGTCTTCGAGGGAATTTATTCTCCGCATAGGTATAAGGGAATGTATCCTCTCAAATTGAACTCATTCCGCTCGAAACCTGTAATGGGTGAGGATCGAGGGTTTGGTAGCCCAAGGGGGCACTGACATCAAGGACAATTCGAGTACCTTTTCTTGATAGAGCTGAAACCATGCATATAATGAACCGTAGAACGGTCACCCTAGGTATAACTATATTGAACCTGTGTCCGTTAGCAGGTACCCGAATTAAGTGTACATAAAGGAGGGTTGTTTCTAAACCCTTTTCTTTTGCTTTAAATTCATAGAATATATTTTTCTTTTCAAAAGCATGCGAACTAGATACCATGCGATTAGGATTAATTTCTTGAAAAATCATTTTGAGTAGATAGCATGTCCGAGTAAGAATATTATTTAATTAAAGCATGTTTTGGTAGATATCATGATTGGGTATGTGTTATATTCATCTTTGAATAACATTTTTTTATTTTACTTGTACTAACTCATTTTGTTTTTTTTTTGTTATTTGCATTGCATCATTCAAGATTAAGGGTGTTGATCTTCAATTAATTGTCAAATTGGAAAGCTTTCAGTAATGGACAAAAAGTATTCGAGTCAAGTAGTTCAAAACTCTGAGGTACGATAGTGGGCTGAAGCACTACAAAGACAAGAAGGGGATAGTTTGCAAGCCGATCATGTGTCATGTTTAGCAGAGTACGCTTCCGTTTCTCTTAAAAGAAATGACATCCAGGATTTACGAGACATTTTGGAAAAATAGGAGTCGAGTAAGAAGCTGCAGTTTTACCAGTATTTCCTATCTGCTATATGTTGGTATAGATGATGAGTTGATCCGAGCCTTGATTCAATTTTGGAATCCAGGGTACAACTGTTTCATTTTCAATCAAGAAGATATGGTCCCTACCATCGAAGAATATGTTGCCTTGTTGCATATAGAGGAAGCTCAAGAGAATCGGATTTATTCCAAGTCTATCAAAACTCAACCCTTCAGAATTAAATTAGCAAAGATCGCAGGAGTGCGCGAGGAATGGGTGGTTGCTCGTACCAAACAAAAAGGTGAAAATGAAGGCATTTCATGGATTACTATTAAAGAAATCATTCAAAGTCATCCTGACGAGAAAGTACGATTTAACCTCTTTGCACTAGGTATTTATGGCTTAGTCATTTTCTCGAAGGCCTTGGGATATATTGAGGCTGCAGTTGTGGATTTATTCGAGCAATTACAAAAAAAGGTCAACCCTGCTCTCATGATTTTAGCATATACTTTTCGATCCTTGAATGCTTGTTGAAGGATTGGAGGGGGTCGGTTTTCAGGATGCACACAATTGCTATATGTTTGGATCCGTAGCCAATTTCTAGAAGATTGGAAAAATTTCATATCATCGGTTCAGTACTAGTTACTCGCTTTCGAAAGAGTTTCTAGAGCAAGATTGGCCAAAAGGAGTCACTAAAGACATGTGGATAGATGCCCTTAGGAATATGCAAGACAAGGACATCGTTTGGCGCGCCCCTTGGCAAATACAAAGTGAGTTCCTCTATAAGTGTGGTGACTATATTGGGTGGTGTTGCTCGATTTATGGGGAGCAATTGGGTACGCACCACTTTTAGTTATGAGGTAATATGGTGGCTGTCAATTTATCCCAGTTACTACTGGACTGTATTCATCTGAGTTTGTGTTTCACGGAAACAATTACAAGAAAAACATCTTGGATGCAGTTAGAGGATGGAAGAAGATTTTTCGTATTAGAGCTGATGCAGCCAAGGTAATGTTAACGCCAAATTCTGAGGAGTGGAGGTCTGTTAAAAAGAATGAAAATATTAATCTACCTGACCAAAATAAGGACATCACTATGGAGGAACGAATTCAAATAGTACTGTCGGAAATAGAGATCTTAAGAGCAGAATTCGAAGCTGAGAAAGAAGGTTGGTCGAAAGAGTTATAAGAGATGCGACGAGACAAATTCATGTTGAGTATAGATGTTGACTTTCATATCGCACAATTTGCGATGCTAAGAAGGAGAAAAGAAAAAGTATATTCGGAGTTGAAAAATCTAAAGAAGAGTTACTACGAGCTGCAAAAATCTAGGATAATATTTGGGACAAGCAAAGCATCATCACAGTTAACCAAAAAGTTAAACGCAGAGAAACACCGAGTCAAAGACTTGAAGGAAAAAATGATCATCTACTCAAGAGCTTAGAGAAAGGGAATGAAAAAATAGAAGAGCTTGAGCTTGATAAGAGGGAGCAGATCATAAGATATAAGTTTGAGAGTCGCAAAGCTATGGAAGAACTAAAAAGGGAAAAAGATCGAGTCAAAGAGCTAGGGGCTGAGAAGACCATCACGTTCAGGGGGTTTAAAGCTGAAATGAATAATATGCTTGTTAAACTTGATATTAGAGGACAAAAAATCAAAGAATTCAATATTAAAAGAAAGAGGTGGGAATTAGAAAAGAAACACTTCAATACTAGGCTCAAAGCAAGACAAGAGGCAATCAACAGCTGTGTGAAAAGGTTTGGAGACAAAAATATACAAGTACAAAGTCTCAATCGAAGGATGCAGGAAAAAAAAACGAGACTTGAAGAGGATCTGACTCAATGTCGGGCTAAAAACACAGAATTCAGTGATTATATTCTGCAACTCGAAGAATCTTTGTTCCGAGGAAGGGTTCTCCTGGGATCGAGTAACCTTCAGGAAAGTTATGAAGAGAATGCCTTACTGCGAAATCAAATTCGAACTCTAGAAAGTGCACTGTAGAGTTATCAAGTACGAATCAATGAACTAGAGAAAACTCTCCAAGAAACTATTGAACAATGGCAAACATCGAATGATTTCTATGAAGAATAGAATGCAGATAGAAGCAACATGGTAGTCAAGGCCATAATACAGATGAGTGAAGTTGCCAGATACATTGGGGAATTAACAGTTGAAGCAAAGGTCATTGAGCATCACATCAATCCGGCTTCTGAGTTTGGAAAGAAGATGTCTTGGTTGATTAATGAAGTTGTAGAGCTTAATCGGAGAGCTAGGCCGTATCTGTAGAAGTGAACAATTGTGTAATGAAAACTTTGTGTTCCAATGGAAGTTTTTCTATGACTATTAACTTTTTAAGATCAATACCTTTTGCATACATTCATTCTTCATTGCATTTAATTTAAATATTTTGCATTAATACATGCATTCATTCTCAAAACATCATAATTAACAAATGGTACACTACAAAAATACTGGGACCTTCCAAGCATCCATACAACACAAGAAAGAAAGCCATGGATGATAAGACTATTCAAATTGAAAAAACTCAGTTGGAATTGCAAGAGAGTATAAAGAAAATGCAAGAATACATGATCAACGCTCAAAAGGATATGTTTTCTAAGTTAGCAAGTATGTTGGAATGGAGAAATCCAGAACATGGAAAGGGCCCTGTACCGAGAACTGATGAACCACTTTATCCTCCAGGGTTTGGACCAGGAGCATCACATCCTGATGGGTTTACATCTGAGCCCCAGCACCCATCAGGGTTTACACCAGAATCTGGTCTTCCTCTAGGTTTCACACCTATACATATTTCTGCTCATACTTCGATACCTCAAGAAGCCTGACCTCATATATATGTTAGGAATTAGAATCAACAACACCACATGGGATCCACATTCCCAAACAATTATCAGCCTGTTACTGAGCACTTAACTCCAGATCTAAATGTGTTAGCCGAAAAGGAAAAAGCTAATGAACAAATAACTCAACAGTTGAAGAAATTGGAAGAAATGGTAAAATCAGTAGAAATGATTGAATCGTTTTATGGGTCTGACGCCAGAGAGCTGAGTTTGGTCCCAGACTTGATTATCCCTATAAAGTTCAAAGTTATTGAATTCGAAAAATACAATGGAACCACTTGCCCTTCATCTCATATTACCATGTTTTGCCGGAGGATGCCTGGCCATGTGAATGATGAAAAATTGTTGATTCATTATTTTCAAGACAGTTTAACAGGTTCTGCCGCCAAGTGGTATAACCAATTAACTAGGGCTCACATCAAAGCATGGAAGGACTTGGCAAAAGCATTCCTAGAACAATATCGACACGTTACATATATGGTTCCTGATCGGTGGACTCTTTAGAATATGGAAAAAAGAAGCAATGAGATTTTCTATGCCCAAAGGTGGCGTGATATTGCTGTACAGGTTCAACCCCCTTTACTCAAAAAAGAAGCTATTGTAATTTTTGTCAACACTTTGAAAGCTCCGTACTTGGGGCATTTGCTTGGAAATGCCACAAAAAATTTTGCTGATTTGACAAGATTGAAGTAGCTGAAGGGTCTAGCTCCAAAAAACCTATATACTGAAAAAAGGAGAATGAAGTTGCAAGTGTCTACCACAAGAATACTGTAAATAGTGTCACAATAACCCAATCAAGGGCAGAGAGGAATGACATGAACACCACCATAAATGATTTCAGGGGACCTCGGAAGGAGAGAGAAAATGTGTCATTCACACCACTACACGTACCCTATTCAGAGATATACACCTCATTATTAAAAGTAGATGTGGTACGCCCCTACCGTTTGACTCCTCTTCAACCGCCGTACCCTCATTGGTATGACACAAATGCATATTGTGATTTCCACGATGGAATTATTGGCAACTCTATTGAGAATTGTTTTGCCTTCAAAAAGATAGTGCAAAATCAGATTAACACAGGAGGATTACAGTTTGACTCGCCAGATATATCAACACACCCACTACCGAATCATTGAGGTAAAGGGGTAAACGCAATCCATGAGGAGAATAGGAGAAAGGCAAAGACAGACGTTCATGAAATTAAATATCCCTTCAGTTGGGTATTCCAACAACTCTGTCAGGCTGGCATGATTCGACAAGATCCTTAGCCAAAGACCATTGAGTGTGGACACTATTGTGAATATCACCAAGAAGAAGGACATAAAATTCAGCTTTGCCATGAATTCAGGGGGTTACTACAAAGATTGATGGATAATAAGGAGGTAGAGTTCTTTGAGGAAGATAAGGAAAAAAGAGAAGAAGATGTCTTCACAACAAAAAATTATGAGCCTGTTCACAGAACAAGCAAGCCAGTAGTAATCACTGTGAAACCATCAGCAATGAATTCTAGGTCGTCAACACCAAAAGTTGTAATCACAGATCCTTCACCATTTCCATTTAAAGATACCCGCAAGATGCCTTGAAACTATACTGCCAATGTTTCATTAATAAGGAAATCTGGTTCGCTAGATAAAATAAAAGCAGTTAAAGATGAAGCACCAAGAGACAACTTGATGACTAGAATAGTAAATGAAGTCGAGTACTTCACAAGAAGTGTGAGGTGTTATTCTCCTGAAATATCAAAAGAAATGGACAAAATAAAAGCAAAAGAAAAAGCAGTGGTGGTACCACAGAAGATATTCAATGATGAACCCCACCAATGATCAATGAGCCAGTAATTGAAATGCAAGCTCAAGAATTCTTGAAGTTTCTAAAACATAGTGAGTATAGTGTAGTTGAGCAGCTACATAAGCAATAAGCACGGATTTCGATTCTGGATTTGTTAATGAATTCAGAGGTACACCGGAATGCTTTGTTATGAGTGCTCAATCAAACATTTGTGCCTAAGGATATACCAGTGAATAATTTGGATCGAATTGTAGGGCACATAGCTGTTGACAACTACATAACTTTCACTGATGATGAAATTCCTGATGGTGGAATGGGATCGGTAAAAGCCCTCAATATCACAACTCACTGCCATGGTCATGTCTTACCAGGTGTTTTGATTGACAATGGGTCTGCACTTAATGTTATGCCTATGGCCACATTACGAAGGTTACCGGTGGACAACTCACATATGAGGGCCTACCAAAAATATTGTCAAAGCCTTTGATGGAACCCAGCGGGATGTGCTTGGAAAGATGGAGGTATCACTGTTGATTGGACCAACTGTCTATAATATTGATTTTGTGGTAATGGACATTAACCCCTCATATAATTGCTTGCTTGGGAGGCCATGTATTCATTCTGTAGGGCCAATCCCTTCGTAGTTACATCAAAAATTGAAATTAGTGTCAGATGGTCAACTGATTAGTATTGGGGCAGAGGAAGAGATTATTGCTTCTGTGACTACCGACGCCCCATATATTGAGACGAATGAAAATACCCTAGAGTGTTCCTTCATAGCCTTAGAATTTGTCAACGCTGCTTTTGTTGCTGAAGGAAACATGATTCCTCACCCACGTTTATCTAATTGTACTAAGATGATTGTGCGAGAGACTCTAGGAAAAGGAGCCAAGATAGGGAATGGTCTTGGTAGATGCTTGCAAGGGACTTTGTATCCCAAATTTGTCATGATGAAGAGTGATCGCTTCGGGCTGGGATTTAAGCATGATTTTTAGCAAAGAAAGAAAGAATTAAAAAAGAGAGGTGAAATAAGAAGAGCTAGACTGAAAGGAGAGGACATTCCATGGGAGCATATGTCTTTCCTTCCCCTAGAGAGCTCTTTCAAGTTTGGAGGAGTGTTTGAAATAGAGCAACAGTTAGTCGGAGCAATTGATGAAGAAGAGCAGATGAAAGATAGAGATTTGTTCAATGATGCTATGGAGGGTTTGGTCATTAACATGATAACTGGGGATGATAAAGCAGGAAGATATTTGGCTGGAATCCGCCCTTGCTTCCCAGGGAAACACTGAAAAATTGAACTGCAGAGG
Source organism: Hibiscus syriacus (assembly GCF_006381635.1). Classification (NCBI taxonomy): domain Eukaryota; kingdom Viridiplantae; phylum Streptophyta; class Magnoliopsida; order Malvales; family Malvaceae; genus Hibiscus; species Hibiscus syriacus. Next base: position 7,366,277 of record NW_024063194.1, read on the forward strand.
ATCTCCCTGTAATTTTTAAGATTAATTCAGAGTAATACCCAGTACTAATCCTTATACTTGTTCCCGCAAGTATTAAGAAATTTTCGTAAGGGCAGCTGTGTTAACTCTACTTGCTATAAATAAAAGACAGTATTTTGTTTCTTAAATGACTATCATTATTTTCATTTTCATTCTTTATTCTTTACATTTATTTCATAATTTTTGGTCTCCTTCCAAAAATATATTCGATTTAATTTTTCCCTTTGCATGTGTCACAATATCAATATCATGAATATTTTTGAATTTAATACTGAGATAAACTTTGAGAAGCCCATATGTCTGGAAGAAATCAATGAGTGTCAGGATGATGTAGAATGTGATGTTCCTAACGAACTATTAAGACTGGTAGAAAATGAGGACAAACAGATTTTACCTCACCATGAAGAAACTGAGGTTATAAACTTGGGAAATGATGATAACAAGAGGGAAGTGAAAATCGGCAGCGTACTTTCTGTTGAGATAAGGCAAGACTTGATAGATCTGCTCTAAGAATTCAAGGACATCTTTGCGTGGTCTTACCAAGATATGCCAGGACTGAGTACATATATAGTAGTGCACAAGCTTCCGATAAAGCCTGAGTGTAAGCCAGTTCAGCAAAAGCTCAGAAGAATGAAGCCATAAATACTGTTAAAAATTAAAGAAGAAGTGATGAAACAAATTGATGCAGGGTTTCTTCATGCGGCAAAGTATCCAGAATGGGTTGCCAACATAGTCCCTGTACCAAAGAAAAATGAGAAAGTTCGCATGTATGTGGATTACAGAGATCTTAATAAAGCAAGCCCAAAAGACAATTTTCCATTGCCTCATATAGATACTTTAGTAGATAACATTGTTTGTCATTCGTGGTTTTCTTTTATGGATGGCTTCTCGGGGTATAACCAAATAAAAATGAACACTGAACAAATGGAAAAAACCATATTTGTGACTATGTGGGGCATATTTTGCTATAAAATGATGCCATTTGGTTTGAAAAATACTGGGGCAACTTACCAAAGAGCTATGGTGACTCTTTTCCATGACATGATGCACAAAGAAATTGAAGTGTATGTGGATGACATGATTGCCAAGTCCAGGATTGAAGGTGAACACATTCAAAACTTGAGGAATCTTTTCCAAAGGTTGAGGAAATATCAATTGAAACTCAATCCAACTAAATGCACCCTCGGGGTAACGTCAGGGAAACTCTTGGGTTTTGTGGTTAGTCAAAGAGGATTGAGATCGATCCAGATAAAGTAAAGGCCATTCAAGATCTTCCACCACCTCGTACATAGAAAGAAGTTCGAGGTTTCCTATGAAGATTAAATTATATATCTCGATTCATTTCACAATTAACTGAAAAATGTGACCCAGTTTTCAAATTACTTTGAAAGAACAACCCCGAAGTTTAGAACGACAAGTGCCAAAAGGCTTTGGAGATAATCAAGGGATATTTGTCTAATACTCCAATTCTGGTATCACCAGTTCCTGGTAGACCATTGATCCTTTATCTAACGGTCTTTGAGAATTCGATGAGATGTGTATTGGGGCAACATGGCGAATCTGGAAAGAAAGAGAGAGCCATCTATTATCTAAGCAAAAAGTTCACCAATTGTGAGAACCGATACCCGCCAATTCAAAAGCTATGTTGTTCTTTGGTATGGGCTACTCGAAGGCTCAGGCAATACATGTTATACCATACTACTTGGTTGATATCTAAACTTGACCCTTTGAAATATTTAATAGAATCGTCGACTTTAACTGGTAGATTGGCTAGATGGCAGATGTTGTTATTAGAATTTAACATTGTATATGTGAACCAAAAAGCAATCAATGGGAGTGCCATAGTAGATTTCCTTGCAAGTCGTGCCTCAGATGATTATGAGTCCTTAAACTTTAATTTTCCAGATGAGGATCTGATGTGCATCACAACCAAGGAGGAAACAATTTTAGATGATAAATCTTGGAGGTTGTATTTTGATGGGGCATCTAATGCTTTAGGACAAGGAATTGGAGCAGTATTGATTTCCCGAAAAATGTTTATTATCCTTTTACAAGCAGATTGGAGTTCTTTTGCACTAATAATATGGCAGCGTATAAGGCTTGTGTCATGGGGTTAAGAGCAACTATAAAAAGAAAATCAAAGTACTCAAAGTATATGGAGACTCCTCACTAGTGGTGTATCAATTGCAAGGAGAATGGGAGACAAAAGATCCAAAGCTAGTGGAATACCGAAGATTGATCCTTGAATTGGTAAAAGAATTTGAAGATGTCACTTTCAATTATCTCCCTCGAGAAGATAATAAAATGGCAGATGCTTTGGCCACACTTGCTACAATGTTCCAAGCAAATAGAAGAGCTGACATGATGCCAATTAAAATGCAAATGTATAACACCCCGGCACACTATTATGATATCGAAGAAGAGGTAGATGGTTGTCCATGGTATTATGACATTTTCCAATACATCAAGCATCAAACTTACCCACTACATGCGTCTGAGATCGATAAAAAGATAATAAGGAGAATGGCTATCGGGTATGTATTAGAGGGGGAAGTTCTGTACAGAAAGGGTAGTGATCAAATTTTGATGAGATGTGTAGATGCCCAAGAAGCAAGAAGTATACTTGAAGAGGTGCATAAAGGGATATGTGGAACGCATGCAAATAGGCTTTCTATGGCTAGGAAAATCATGAGATATGGATACTATTGGGCCACTATGCATTCCGACTATGTTGATTATGCAAGAAAATGTCACAAATGTCAAATCTATGGAGATAAGATTCATACATCTCCGTCATCTTTGCATGTGATGACTGCACCATGGTTGTTTTCTATGTGGGGCATGGATGTTATTGGGGCAATTACACCAAAGGATTCGAATGGACATCGTTTCATATTTGTCGCAATTGATTACTTTACTAAGTGGGTTGAGGCTACCTCGTATGCAAGTATCACGAGATCTACAGTTTGTAAATTCATAAAGAGAAAGATAATTTGCCAGTATGAGTTACCAGAAAGAATTGTCACAGATAATGCCACCAATTTGAATAATAAGATGATAGTAGAACTTTGTACTCAGTTCAAGATAAAACATTCTAATTTAGTGACCTACCGTCCAAAGATGAATGGAGCAGTGGAAGCAGCAAATAAAAATATTAAAAGGATCATCATAAAGACCACTGATACTTATAGAGATTGGCATGACAAATTACCTTTTGCCTTGTATGCATATCAAACTACAATGCGAACTTCGACAGGGGTAACGCCTTTCTCTTTAGTCTACGGGGTGGAGGCATTTTTGCCAGTGGAAGTAGAAATCCCATCATTTCGAATTTTGAAAGAGGTGAAGTTAGATGAAGCTGAATGGGTTCAAGCTCGGTTTGACCAGTTGAATCTCATTGAAGAAAAGAGATTAAAAGCTATTTGCCATGGTCAGATGTATCAGAAAAGGATGATGAGAGCTCATGATAAGAAATTTCATCCAAGAGAGTTTCGAGAGGGTGATCTAGTGCTAAAAAAGATCCTGCCAATTCATAAAGATTTCTGAGGGAAATGGATGCCTAATTGGGAAGGTCTATATGTTGTCAATAAGGCCTTCTCTGGGGGAGCATTGATCTTGGCAGAGATGGATGGAGAAAAATTGAGAAATCCAGTAAACTCATATTCTGTCAAGAAATACTTTGCTTGAAGGAAAAAGAAAAAAAAGATGAAAAATGAAAAAATGAAAAAAAATGAAAAAATGAAGAGAGAAAAAGGAGGGTTTGAGATGAAAATCCGCAAAGGACATCTTGAAACCAAATGAAGACTTTGAGTTGAAAACCTAAAAAGGCGGCTCAAAGGCATTTTAAGATTAGGCATCAGGCAGCTAAATCCTCTCGAGGATCTGATATTTTGAGAGAAGCTTCACATCTATAGACATTTTGGCAATCCTTAAAGTCTTCCAGACAGAAGCCCAACTCAATAGTTATATCAAGTGGATTGATTCAGGAACATTCGTGCTAATGATCCATAAGGACATTTGACTTATGGTTTTAAATTTCCATTATTTATGTGATTGCAATAACTTTGTAAATTCATTTCCTTGTCAGTGAATTCGAAGTTTGTTATTTCAAGTCCCAATTTTATTCATTCTTCTTATAAGTAGATTTACATGGCATTAAAAAAATAAAAGATATTTGGTATTACTATGAATTAATACTTCCATAGCAGAGATTCTAACTCTAATGATTGAAAAGATTAGGGTAAGACATGGCCAAAGAAAATGCATATGAGCTGAGAAAAAAAGCATATGGAAAACACTGATATTTTGGTATGATGAGCAGCTCAAAAGGAAGTAGAAAAGGATTTAGATGTGAACAAGAGAAATGAGAATTTGCATAAAATAGCCCAAGCAAAGTGTGGAGTGCAAACGAAAGGACAAATGACGCATTTAAAATGAAGATTTGCAGGATCACAAAGCTCATAATATTAAAATGACATCATGCATACATCAGTAGGCATCTATAAATAGGAGCATGCTCATTCATTCATATTTATTGAAATGCTTTGAATATTTTGACAGAAATTCAGAGAGAATCAATAACAATTAAGATTCACCGCATAATGAGGTGAACCAACATTTCCAATGGAGAGTTCATAATGAGAAGAACTCATCCGACAGAGGGAGAAAAAGTTCATAATGAGAAGAGCTTGTTCGACCTGTCACTCGATTCACGGCATTTCGAGTCAGTGACACCTTGCTTGAGGGATTGACATTTCCAAAGGAGGGTTCATAATGAGAAGAGCTCATCCGAAAGAGGGAGAAGAAGTTCATAATGAGAAGAGCTTGTTCGACCTATCACTCAATTCATAGTATTTCGAATCAGTGACACCCCGTTGGATGGACTAACATTTCCAGAAGAGTTTATAATGAGAATAACTCATCTTAAAGGAGAAAGTTCATAATGAGAAGAACATGTTCCTTTCAAGTCCATCACAGAAGGAGATAGATCAGTGTTTCCAATGGAGAGTTCATAATGAGAAGAACTCATTCGACAGAGGGAGAAGAAGTTCATAATGAGAAGAACTTGTTTAACCGTACATCAGTGTTTCCAATGGAAAGTTCATAATGAGAAGAACTCATCCAACGAAAGAAGAAGTTCATAATGAGAAGAACTTGTTCAACCTTGCATCAGTATTTCTAGTGAAGAGTTCATAATGAGAAGAACTCATCCACAAGAGAGAAGAAGTTCATAATGAGAAGAACTTGTTCAATCAAATAATGAAGGAAGACTAGACAAAAACTGGTTGTCTTTTTCATCTTTGCCCTATTCTTGTTAACACAAGAATGTGCAAAGAGGGGCAGCTGTAGACACCCATTTTTTATCCGGGCTTTATAAACATTATATTTATTATTATAATTATTTTGATTGTTATTAGTATTAATAATAATATTACATTATTGTGCAGGTTAAGCCCAATTACAAATCAAATACAAAACCAACACAGCAAACTGGATCAAGACCCAATAGTCCAATACAAGATCCAATAATTATAAGACTTGGACCCAGACTGGCCCATTATAGATTAGGGTTTTGAAACCCTAAAACTACAACATCCAGCCACCGCTGCCCTTGCAGTCGTTGGATCTACATTAGATCCAATGATCCTCAGCTAGTACATATTAGAGTTTTACCCTATAGTCATCCAGTGCCGCCGCCTGTGACCATTTCATGCCACCGTATGTTCCAGCCGGCCGCCGAACTTCCAGCTTCCACCTAGCCATCAAGTTTCGTCATTTCATATGTCAACATGCAACCAAAATAATAAAATCAGACCAAATAAATGTTGAATCCACTGAGCATATTATTTTATCAAGAGTTGATATCTACTCTACCACTAATCGAAAAAATCAGTGGAAATCGCACCAACAAAATCACTATAAATACATGCAGAGATTTGAGACAAAGGGAAGAAAAAACAAAAACAAGAAGCAAAGGAGAGAGGACTTACAGTGGAGGTTCAAAGACATCGGGAAGCTTTAAAGCCGGCCTTGGAAGCTCGAAAATTGTCGTGTTCTTCATTTCTTTCGAAGGTAATCCCTTATATCTACGGTTTTGGGTTAAGTTTTAGACTAAGGGGAGGCTAGATTCGTGATAAGGGTAAGGAAAGGAAATTTTTGGTGTCTTTTAAACTCCCTCCGATCGCCGGCGCCGCCGTGTGCCGCTGCAACTCCGCCATTCCCCGATGAGGGATTTGAGAGAGTTCTGTGAACTTTGTTTTATGAAATGAGAGCAAATGAGGGAAATGGGAAAACAAAACATGTTTTTGGGCTTAAATAATAAAAGCGAAACGACGTCGTTTTATCAAGGGTAAAGCTGTAATTTCGCAGATGGGATAATGACTTATAGGTCCCTGTTAGTTTGTAACATACCATTTTAAACATTCATTGAAGTTTTTTTTTTATATATTTTGATCACTTATATTTCAATATTTATATCTTAATCCTATTTTTATATGTTACGTATTTTTGTAAATATTTGACATTGGTCATTATATGTTTAATTATTATATTATATTCACTGATTTATATTGTCATAATATTTTCGGTCATGTTCAATTTAACCATTAAATTTTTAAATATCCTATTTCAATTATGCTATTGTTATTGGTTTTAGGTTTATTTATTTATAGAATTTTCATATTATTTGTTTTAATTTGACCATATTATATTATATTTTTTTTCTCAACATAATTGGTATATTTTTAATTGTTTAGAGTTTATTCTATAATTTTAGATAATTTATATTTTAATCTTAATTATATAGTTTTATTATATTTTAGAGTTAAATTGTGTTATTTTCATATTATGAAGCATATAAGTTATTAGATCGATTAAACACTTAATTTTTTTTATTTTTTTATTATTTAATTTATTTTTCTTATTATTTTATTTTATTTATGGTGCATTTCCTAATTTGAATTTATAAAAATTATATTTGACTCATTTAAATCTTGTTTTTGTTTGAAGAAGAATGAATACAAGAACCCATAGTTTTGTTAGGTGGGAAACCGTGGGATTTTAGAATTGGGAACATATCATGTGTTATGTGGATTCAATTAGTTTTGAACTCTTGGATTCTAGTACCTACATATCATACTGTTATAATTCAATGTTTCTTGGCCCCCAATGTCATGCTTGAATATTTAATGCTAAAGACTTTAGGATACAAGCATATTCGGCTTGGTATGTATTTTTTTTTAAACATCGTCCTCTATATTTTTAAAATGTTTATTTTTTTAGTCCTTTATTTGATATTTAAAAAGGATATTTTACATTTTTAGTATATAATTTTAAATAATTTATATCTTAATTATATAGTTTTAGAGTTTAGAATTGTATTATTTTCATATTATAAATTATGTAAATTATTAGTTTGATTATACATTTAATTTTTTTTAGATTTGTATTAATTAATTCATTCTACTTATTATTTTATTTCATTTTTAAAGTTTAAAATATTAATATTATAAATATTTTAATATTCAATATATTTTTATGTAAAAAATGATAGTTAATTTATATTTAATTTTATTTTTTTTTAAAAATCAATGAAGGTGAAATTTTCTTTTGCAAATAAGAAATAGATAAAATAGCTTTCTCGATAAAGGATTGTTAATATTGAGATTTCTTTTTAAATTAAAGAATTTTCTCTAATTAATTAATTAATTTGAAGCAAATTAATATTCAATAAACGGATCATATTGTAACTTGATATTTGATTTAGAATTTAACACCATTCACGAGAACGTGTAAGCGAAACAGTACTAATTTTGGGCGCTGTGGGGGTGCTAATCCTTCCCCACGCGTAACCGACTCCTGAACCCGCTTTAATCGAATTTCTGGTAACGCAGACTAATTTTGTCTTTAAAAAATGATTTTCATAAAATTGTTTTTTAAAAGACGTTTTTAGGTATTCGACCTATCTAACCCAAAGGTTGATGGTGACTCTATCCAAATTTAATTCCAAATCACCAGATTTTCAAATCAAAAGTCATAACTGTTTTTAAAACAACTAAACGATTGTCCTGCGAAAAAACGGTTACGGCAAAGGTAACTAGATGTTCTATTCCGATATTTTAAAATAAATAACTACTCTACTAGACAACCTAAAAAATTGAATATGCTTAAATTAAATCAAGAATAAATGGAAAAAGAAATATTCATTTATTTAAACTTGTCGAGACAATTCGTCTAATTTTTATTAGGGATTTGGTCCTTTTTAAATAATTGAATATCCCTTATCTTTTCTAATTAATTTTGTAATTTGGATTAATTAGCCTTTTTATCTTTGATCAAATCAAATTATTTAATCTCTAATTATGGGAATAAATTATTATATTCTTTTTATTTCAGTTGAAAAGAAAAATATTTGTCCTAAAGTATTTTAGGGATTATTTTCTATTCGATTAAAAATATTGGAATATTTTCTATTTCTTCTTAGAATTTTCCGATAAATAAAAATTGTATGGTTGAATTTGGAATAATAGAATCGTAACTTAAATTTATATTTGAATTCTTAGATTTCTACTATTAGAGACAATTTATAATCGATGGGTACCAATTTTGAGTGTTGTGGGGTGCTTATCATTCCCCACGCGTAATCGACCCAAACCTTTTTTATTTTATTTTATTAAAAAAATAAATTTCTGGTTACACTTAAACTTGTTTATCTTTTAAAATAATATTTTCTTAAAAACTCTTTTAAAATACAATTTTTAGGCATTCGATCTACCTAACCCAAGAGATCGATAGCAACTCTAAAACATTTCTTCACAAAATCAAATTTTTCACAAATAAGTAGAGACTCGTTCTGAGCTTAAGGGACGATTACGACATAAAGAAATAATAAATAAATTTGTTTGTGAACACAAATGAACTAAGCACACATTTATTCGTGTTCGTTCGTTTATTAAACGAACATAATTTTTATTTAATAAAAAAGCACAACGAATGTTAAATGAACGCTTCGAACAATTCATCAAATATTCTATTCATTTACACCTTTATTTTAGTCATATTATGCATTAATATATCAATAATTAATATTATGCATACATTTGTATAGCTTTACTTATATATTTTAATTTTAAATTATAACATCGTAATTTAAAATTTTGGCTCCGCCCTTGCTAGTACTGCTTATTTAGCTCGATTTATTGCCACATTCTCATGTATTCGAAAAAAAAATAAAACTACATAATATTTTTTGTAAAAATTAATAGAATGTGATAAAAACGAGAATAATCGATAACCTTAAAGATAAAATATTTTTTATAATTTAATAGTGAAAATAAAATACTCTAATAAATAGATTACGTAGTTTATTTTAAATTTAAGTTTTATATTTGATTTCAAGGCTCTTTTTTCATATTTCAAATTGGATTTTTATTTGTATAAACAAATTGAATTTTAAATCAATCAAGTTAGATAGGTTTTTTTGTTGTTGAAGAAAGTCTTTAAACTAACTTAGGGACTGTTTGTTTACTTTAGAATGATTAAGCGCTGAATGATTCAAATACTGAATGATTCAGAGGCTCTGTATGAATTAGCTCTGAATGTGACATGCTATTTGATAATGACTCTGAATCATTCAGAATGTACTTATGTGCTGAATCATTCAACATTGTTTTGTTGAAACAGTCAGCACTGAATCATTAAAAGGTGAGAAACAAACAGCGTGAATGCTGAACGGTTCAGCATTCAGCGCTGAATAGTTCCATTCAAAACCAAACAAACAGCCCCACAAGTGAAAGTCTTAGGCTTGAACCATCCTCATGGAAGCTTGGCAGGGCTGCCCCTGGAGGCTCCGATGAAACTTTTGTTTCAAAATCATCCATTTGCACCATCTTTACCAAAGCATCAACAACTTTTTTCGCTTCTCGTCGAATTTGCGAGAATGATACCATTCAATTTCTAAAACCAACCCTCTTATATGATGATGGACGGACGGTGATGCCACCCGTCCTACTTCTCGAGTACAGTTGAAAAGCCTCTGCACTGTCAGTTTCAAGTATTACCTATCTTACACCTATGCGCCAAGCATGCGATAGTCCTTCGAAAGTCCCCAAATTCAACTTCGATCACCGAGCAGATCCCCACTGCTTTAGAAAAATCCAGTATTCATTCTCCATTGCTTTGACAAACTTATTATAGTTATGTTATTCACACATAAATAAGCATCACTCTATGGACCTTGAGGCTTGATGGCGGTATGATGTTAAGGTCTATAATCCAAATAAAATAAATTTCAGTTTTATTTTAACTGATTATCCAATAAAACATTGATTTGCATAATGATTATACAATTTAAGATGGAATTACACCTACAGGTACGGGTGTTCATTAGCAGGTTAAAACCAATTAATTAAAAAAATATTTCGATTAATCGGTCAATTTAGACTTAATGATTTTTTCAAAATTCGATAATCGGTTAATTCGATTCGAACTTGATTAATTAACTGATTGTTTTTAAATATTGAATATATTATTTATATATTACTTAATTTCAAGAGTGTTTAAATTTCGATTTTAAACGAATCAACTGACTGAATTAGTGTAATTAACCAATCAAAATAATCAAATTAATTGAAAATATTAACTATTTAATATATAATATATATTATTTAAAATTTCAATTAATTAGGTTAACTGACCGAATTAACCAAACCTTGTTCGTTCGATTAATTTTTTTCTTGAAAAACGTTCAATTAACAATTAAAGGTAAAAACATTTTGGTTAATAGGCTAGTTCGATTCGACCAGTTAACCGAGCCGATCGATTGAACATCCTTACCTTCATGATGGAACGATTTTCAGCTATTTTTATTTCAAGCATAGATTAAAGGTGTGAAGATTGATTACTACCAACTAATCATAATATTTAGGCTTAAATGTACCATTTCCCCTATACTATACTATTTGTACCGAGTTGTTCGCTAAAGTATTTTTTTGGGACTTTTTGTCCCATAAAGTTTAAATCGTTATCTTACTTGCCCTAATTTGTTAATTCCGTTAAAAATATGTGGGTAAATTATATATTTAGTCACTCAACTATTTGTGCAGTTCTATTTTGGTCAATCAACTATTTTTGTTTTCAAAATCATCACTAAACTTAAATTTTTATTTTGTTTTGTCACCCAATTCGATTAGATTTATTTTTTAAATTTACAATATATAAGACTCAACACATAAATTTAATGTATAATAATAAATAATATTATAACATAAATAATAAACAACATATTTAGTTGTTAAAATTTCAATAAAAGAAATAAATGTTAAATTATCTATTTTGTAAATATGGCAAATTTTAAATTTGTATTTTAAATGAAATTTTAAAAAAATAGTGCTATTTATCGATCTCTAAGTCAAAACACTCATCTTCACTAAAGAACGTTCCATAAGGCATGCAAAGGAGGAAGAGTGTACCGATCCCACAAGGGAAAGAAATCAAAGACTCAAACAGCGTACTTCATCTGCTTCGATGATCGATGAGGTAGGAGGGTTGACCATGTTTTGAGCTGGGTCATATCTCTGGGTAAACAGAAATTTACACGTGTTAATTGAACACCAATGCTTTTATATACCTCGGAAAGAACCAAAAATAGATATCAAAGTTTCTGTTTTGAAATAGAAGAGATGTTTACTTTTGTTAGAAGAAATAGTTTTAATTTATTTTACTATTTCTTGGATCGGAAACAACTCATCCAAGCTTGCTGCAATGGCTCCTGCAAGTAGCGTTAAACCTTAAAAGCCAACGCCATGAAAGCAGGTCTTTTCTTTCTTTCTGTGTAATTTTAAAAACATTTAGAATTAGAAGCTAATTTTTAAGAATTTAATTTCTCTTGTTTCATGTTTTAACTTTTATTTATCAGTTGGATGATTGCTACTTGCTCGCTCTTTTCTCAACTTTCAGTGAAGAATTCAAAAAAAAAAATTATACACTGGATTAATGTAAACATAATAAAAAAATTATCTAAAAAATCATATATATGTTTTGATCACCTACCGTTAAAAAAAACAACAATAATGTTAACATGATTTTTTAATTACTTTTCAATCATGTCATTATTTTATGATGATATATCAATATCAACGCTATTTTTTTAAAGATCAGAGACCAATACATAACCAAAATGTAATATTATGTGTGATTTTTTTAAAAATTTAGGTACTAAAACAGATTAAAATTGATAATTTAGAAACTAAACACGTAATTTATCCTAAATTAAAATGATCGGATTAAATCCGTCATTTATTTATAGTTGAGGGATTAGTTGTAGAGTTGGACCAATATTAAAATAATAAAACAACAAAAGCGACAATTGTATACATTACGTAAGAAAAAAACTTTGAAAGCATAAATCTAATCAGCTTTCTTCACTGAAATCTCTCTCTCATCTCTGCTATGTTCCAGTCCAAACAAAACTAAACTTCATAAAAATAAAAAGAAAAGAAAAGAAAACAGAAAATGTTGTACAAATGTTTGGATTCCCTCTCCGTCAAAGATGTGGAAACGTCCGGGATATCGAATGAACTCGCCGAAGAAATTCACCAGAAGGTGTCGGAGATCGTTCGTAGTTACGGATCTAACTCGCCGGAGACTTGGAACCGAATTTCCAAACATGTCCTAACCCCTAATCTCCCTTTCTCTCTTCATCAATTGATGTATTATGGTTGTTACAAAGATTTCGGAGCTGACCCCCCTGCTTGGATTCCCGACCCGTAAGAATTTCCTTTTTTTTCCCATCTTTATAGAATTTATTATTTTACTTTGATCTTCAAGTTTTTTTTTCCTTTGAACTTATTTACAGATAAAGTGAAATTGAATTGACATGAACAAGGTATTTTTTTTTCAAATGTAGCGGTTATTTTGTTCGCTCGCAATCATCAAAATTAAGATTCCATTTTTTTTCTAACAATTTAGCTTAATTTATGCATGCAAACAATGAAAAGGCACAGATTTGATTGAATTAAAAAAACTCAATTACTTTTATTACCGCGAACTAAACTGAATGAGTAACTTGTACTCCGTTCTAATGGCAAAAATTTGAAATCCCTTGAGAAGAAAAAGAAAAGTATATTTTGCAATCGAAAATTGTACTTCTTGGATAGAATGCAGTGAAGAGAAGAATCGGACATTTATCTGTATAGTTAATAGATTTCTTTTTTTCTCTGTTGGCTACCCTAGAATAACTCTAACTAGTTGATGCTCTGATTCAAATAGTATTTTAGCTTGTCACATGGTTGAATCAAAAGGTATGACCCTAATATATGAAGATTTTCAATTGCGGAAGGTTGATGGATTAATACTGGTATTTTGTTTTTATTCTGTCAAATAATGTATGGATAGGGAGAGTGCATCATTAACAAATGTTGGGAGTCTATTGGCGAGGCATGGAAAAGAATTCTTTGGCTCCAAATACAGCGACCCTATTTCTAGTTTCTCTCATCTTCAGGAATTTTCGGTCTCAAACCCTGAGGTATGACTGTTATGATTCCAAGTTCACATTTTTTAAAAACATAATGATATTTGACGATTTTAATTTTGGGGTATTAATAAATAAATATTGTTTCCTATATCTTGATATGCCAGGTTTATTGGAAAGCTGTTCTGGATGAGATGTGCGTAGATTTTTCGGTTCCTCCTGATTGTATCTTACAGAGTCCATCTGAAGACAGCCACATATCAAATCCAGGAGGTAAATGGCTTCCTGGAGCTTTTGTGAACCCTGCGAAGAACTGCTTGGTTGTTAATAGCAAGAGAAATTTGAATGATACAGTAATAAGATGGCTTGATGAGGGAGATGATGATCGGCCTGTGAAAAGCATGATGCTTAAGGAATTGCAGACGGAGGTTTGGTATGTTGCTCTTCATCTCACAGATACTGTGTTTGTTTGTAGTTGCTTCTATTATTTATTATTATGTTTCCTTTGGTTTGCATAATTACAGTTAAGATAGTTTGTATTGGAATTTGGAATCTTCTCTCAAAATCTTAAAAGCACGATTCATCCAGACTAAATGACAGTGAAGTCGGAAGCGTAGAGTTAACTAAATTGTTTTACCGGATCCTTAGTTCCTTACATTCAGTGTTGAAGTTTGGAAAGCATAACATGAGATGTTAGCAAGTCCAAACAGCAATGGTATTGAGTAGTAATGTCTTCTATTAGTTCACAATAAGCCTCAATAAGATTAAACATCAGTAGTATTGTAATTTCTGTATTTTATTCTGTAGTGGCCAATTTGGAAAGTGTTGAAGTTTGGAAAGCATAACATGAGATGCTAGCAAGTCCAAACAGCAATGATATTGAGTAGTAATCTCTTCTATTAGTTCCCAATAAGCCTCAATAAGAGTAAGCATCAGTGGTATTGTAATTTCTGTGTTTTATGCTGTAGTGGCCAATTTTGTTCTTATAGTTGTCATGTAGTTTTGAAGGATTTTTAGCCAAACTGGTGTGCTCATTGTGCACATTACTGCTTCTGATTTTGAACATATATGTTGAAGTATGTCATAAATAGATGACATTTTAAAAATTTATATTATATTTTTGTCGGGTGATTTTACTTACTAGGGTGTGTGCGAATAGTCTTACATGTACTTTAGAATTTTTGAATGTGATTGATGGAGAGTTGTGACTTTGTAATGAAAAGTGTTGTTCTTATTACTTCTACCAACTTTTGATATCAAATTAACCAGCTGTACTTATTTGTTCTAATTTGTAGGTTAGTTGCACATGCACTTGATGCTCTGGGTTTGGACAGAGGATCTGCAATTGCAATTGATATGCCAATGAATGTCTACTCTGTGATTATCTATCTTGCAATTGTTCTATCAGGCTATGTAGTTGTATCCATTGCCGACAGTTTTGCTCCACCTGAAATATCAACAAGGCTTAAAATATCAGAAGCGAAAGCCATTTTTACTCAGGTTGTTTTCCTTTTTTCCTTTCAGCAGATTATGACATGTTTAATTATTGTATTTACAATCTCTTCTGAATATTTGCGACTTGTGTTTTTTCAGCTCATGCTCTTACCGTGCTTACATGACATTTGTTAATTTACATTGGTTCTGTGCAATGTAGGCTTCATATGTGCTTTTTTATTGGGATAGAACATTGTAAAAGTCACTTAGATGAAATTTACATAGAATGTTTCAGATCATAAATAGCATGATGAATAATGCCTCTGTGCTTTACATCATAATCCTTAACTAGATTTAGGGAAATACTTTCAGGCATCTGAAATGTGAGCGACATCCATTGATCTAATTAGACATTGCTTCAACTGTATGTGCTAGCTTCTGCTGCATGGGCATGCATTGCATACGGGTGGCACCTCATTGATGGTTCTTATGTGAATGTGACTAAGAGCTCAAATTCTAGGCATATTCTTAGGAACAATTTTTAATTAAATATCAATTTTTTTATGAGAAAATAACCTCAGTAACCAAAAATGCCTTATATTATACGATTTTAACCAATTTTTTTTGGATTTGTCAAAATGACCAACAAAATCGCAATGCGATCGATAATTCGCAACGCGATCTCCGGTATCGCAAATCAGTTTACAGATTCGCAACGCGATTCCGACTATCGCATTGCGATTTCTCAAATTCGCGTTGCGATTTTCCTAATTCGCGTTGCGATTTTCTTAATTCGCAACACGAATACGTAAATCGCAACGCGAATCTGTAAATCGCAACGAGATTCTGACTATCGCAATACTGAATTTCAAATTCGCAACTCGATTTCTGAATTCGCAGCATGTTTTAATTTCGCAACACAAATGTTTTGAGTATATAACTACGCAGCAGCAGCAACTCATAACCTAAATCCCTAAATCGCAACTCATTCCATCTCCATTTATCACTCTCTCCGGCGACATCCGTTTCTATATCCAACGACATCCTTCCTCATCCGGCAACAGGTTTTAGTTTCGCAGCTCGTTTGTTTAGTAAATTAATTTACAATAATGAAATCATCTAATGTTGATCATGTTTGGATAGATTTGTGTTTTGGAGGGTCATGGGAGAATGTTCATGGTGTTTTACAATATATGCCTTTACCCATGAATCTTCAACTAAAACTGTCATTAAAAAAGTTAACTTATGAAACTCTAATGTTACGTGTTGCAAATAAATTGAATTTAGAGCCCCTAAGTGGATTTAGGCTATCTTATCAGAGAAATGGTAAAGTTTATTTGTTAATCGACAATGAAGATGTTGAACGATTCATTGTTTACATTAGTGTTTCAAGTGATGATGTTACATTGTATGTTGTTGAACCTAGAAGTAGTGAAGTTGGGTCAGTAGCGGGTAGTAATTAACTAAGTTTTTCAACTCCAGTTTATGGTGCTCAAAATTTAATGGTTCCACCACAATTTCATCACCAAGCAAATATTGTTTCACCACATTTCCAATACCAAACACAATCTCAAAACCCACAACCTTTCCTTAATCCAAATCCCAATCAACTTTCAGCACCAAATTCCGGTTTTCGTATTGACCAGTTAGACGATGATGAGCCAACAGAAAAAATTGTGAGTACTAGTCAGTATTCGAAATTTGATCTTGGTCAATACCCGGACTTTGATCTTGGTCAATACCCGAATTTTGATGATGAAACAGCCGTTGCCGAGGAAGATGTTGATAATAATGAGGAGGAAGTTACGACTGTAAATGAACATGTTGAACATCCATTATGTAATTCATATAACACTGAAGAAGAAAAAGAAGAAGAAATCCCCAAAGAAAAGTCCCCGAAGAAAATGCCACGGGAGTATAACTGAAATATGCCAGAATTACTTCAGATACTGGAAGAAGAGTTGGTAAAGATAACAGTTGATTGTTACACAAAAATTATTCGTATCAAGAAAGATGATTGTTTTGATGCAAAGGAAGACTTGAAGATAGCTTTGTATACGAAATGTGTGGAAGATGGCTATCAACTAAAAGTTAACAAATCAAACAAGATTGTTTCGAAACAAGGTGTATGATTGACAAAAACTGTATGTGGCGTATGATTGCAAAGAGGTTAAAAGATTGCGAAATGTTTCAAGTTAGGACTTTTATTGATAAACATACATGTTCAAGGACCCAAGTTTTTCCTCACCATAGACAGGCAAACAAAAAGGTGTTGGGTGGTTTTCTGGTTGAGTTAATGTTTTTGAATGATAGGGTATATCGGGGACATGAAATTATGACTGACATGAATGCTCGGTTCAAGATTAGTATCTCATATTCTCAAGCTTGGAGAGCCAAATGTTATGCCTTGGAATTGTTGAGGGGGGCGCCAGAAGCATCGTTTGCCCAACTGCCGGCTTATTGCCACAATTTAAAGCTGAAAAATCCTGGGTCGGTAACTCATATCAAAACAGATAGAGATGGACGCTTTGAGTTGCTGTTTATCGTCATTGGTGCTGCGGTTAGTAAATCAATATAATTTTATTGACTCATATTTGTTAGTTACATGCATTTCACATTTAAATGATTATATTTCTTGTGTATATGATTTTGTAGATTCGTTCGCTTATTAATTGCATGCGCCCAGTTATTATAGTTGACGGAGCACATTTAAAAGGTCGATACCTTGGAGTAAACTTATTAGCAGTAGCCATGGATGCTAACAATGGGATACTGCCAATAGCTTACGGGGTTGACAAATCTGAAACCTCTGATTCATGGACATGGTTTATGGGGCATCTTAGGGATTGCATAGGTCCTATTAGCAATCTGACAATCATATCCGATAGGGCAAACTCAATTGACAACGCTGTTAGAAGATGTTTCCCAGATGCTTTTCATGGACTTTGTGGTGTTCATTTGTATAGAAATCTAAAATCAAGGTCTGCTGGTATAAAAAATAACAAATGGACATACTGGAAGGCTGTAAAAGCTTATCGGAAAGTGTATTTTAATAAGCATATAAACTGTTTAAGACGTGTTTTGCCTCAGTGTGCTCAAACACTAGATGTCGGGTTTGAAAGATGGTCAAGAGTACATCAACTTGGAGCAAGATATGGTTTCATGACGTCTAATAGTGCAGAATCAATCAACGCTCTAAGTCGTCATTCCCGGAAATTACCCATTACTATGTTAATGGAGTTTTTTCGAGCCTCTATTCAACAGTGGTACTACAAGAAAAGAAACCATGCATGTATTATTTCTTTAAATTCGTAACTTATCATATATTTTACTAAGTATTATTTATTTAAATTTATATGAATTGGAACATCGTGTTACACCATAGACAGAAAAAAAGATAACAAAACGTGTTGTGAAGTCAACGTCATGGAGAGTTGAACCATGTTCAAACACTTTGTTTAAAGTACTGGATAATAACTTAAATGGGCTTGTCGATCGAAATGCAAAGACGTGTAGTTGTATGAAATGATAAACATATGGTTATTCGTGTGGCCATGTTATAAAAGTTTCTCTTCATCTAAACCAAGATGATTCAAGCGCATACGCTATGGATTGCTATACTACAGAAGTATATCGACAGACTTATGGCGAGATTGTCTACCCTATTCCACATTCTTCTGAGTGGGACATACCAGATGACTTACAAACAGTTTTGCCACCAGCCATGGACAGAAGGCTACCTGGCCGACCAAAAAGTCACGATCGTATACCGTCTAAGGGTGAAGAGAAGAGATCGACATGTAGTCGGTGCAAGGAAAGTGGTCATACAAGGTTGACATGTGGATCATCAGTGCTAGGGGTGTGCAAATCCGGGTACCCGATTTCCGGGTACCCGGAACTTCCGGGTCGACGATTTCTCGGCCCGTGTCCCGACCCAGATGTTACGGGTACAGGGTAATCGGGTACCCGGATTTTGCAGGTACCTGGTAATCGGGTACCCGATACCCGGTTTTTAATTTTTTATTTTCAAATTATTAATTTAAAAAAATATATACACAAATTTAAATGTTTGAAACTTCGAATTACATACTCTAATATCTGAACATAAAATTTAAAAGTTCAGAATACAAAATATAATAATCCATAATATAAATAATTCATTATATTTTATATAATTATATATAAAAAATAAAAAAAATAAAAACTAACCAGGTACTCGGGTACCCGGAAAAACTAGATTTTGTGACCCGGGCCCAACCCGGAAAATGTCGGGCCGGGTACCCGACCCGGCCGGGTAATTTTTTTTAGAGAATTACCCGGTTTTTTTAGATCCGGGTTGGCGGGTCGGGTCAACCGGGTCGGGTAATTTTGCACACCCCTAACCAGTGCCATCACAATCATCTTTTCCTCTACCAAAATATGGATCATCATCAAAATCCCAATCACAACCGGCTTCACCTTATGGGACTGTTAACTTAGGTGATTTTTAAATGCAAACGTTGTATTATGTGTATATTATGTGTGAACTTTTAACATTTTCAGTTAGGCATGTATTAGTAACTTGAGTTTGAACATTGCTATGATAAGTTCAATTGTTATCACTTATTAGACATTCATTTGACTATCGCAACGCGGAAATCGCAACGCGAATATGACTATCGCAACACGGAAATGACTATCGCAATGCGGAATTGACTATCGCAACGCGGAAATGACTATCGCAACGAGAGAATCGCAATGCGGAAATGACTAATTTCGCGTTGCGATTTTCATTTTCGCATTGCGATTCACTCGTTGCGATTTTCATTTCGCATTGCGATTCTCTCGTTGCGATAGTCATTTCCGCGTTGCGATAGTCATTTCCGCGTTGCGATAGTCTGTTTTGCATTCAACATAATGCAGATTGAAATCAACAAATTAACTATTACATTTCAATCAATTAAACAAGCACAAATATTATGTACACATCAATTAAACAAATCAACATTTACAAATCATCTTTTACAAATCAATTAAACAATTAAAAAATAATAATGAAATCAACTTTTGCACCCATACATCCATTTCACGCAACTCACTTCAGGATTAACCTGCAGAAACCAAACATTGAATCAACAACACTTTCTACACATCTAAAACCTACAAACAGCAAATTATTGAATTCTAGCTACTTAACCAAACATTTTCAAACCAAAAAGAGTAAATATGTTTAACAAAACTTGCATTTGACTTACAAATTGTTTATGGACACTTTCATAACGCGGATGCAGGTAGACAGCGTCTCGCATATATCGCTCTAACCATAAAATGCCGAAACCACAAGCCTACTGCACCTCTATCTCTATCGGTGTGAGGTAGAAAATGTGTACTTCCTGTCGTCGAACGCTCTAAGCACATGCATACGAGAGGACCACAATCCCCTCTGGCTTCCTTCGTTTGTTGTGGCGCGGTCTCGTCTCTGATAACTGTAACATTGAACTTCTTTGGCTTTTTGTTTCCAGACTTAGTCCAATAATCAATTGCATCCAAGAATTTAGCCAAATGAGAGCTCCATCCCTTAATCATATCTCTCAAATCAGACAATGATATGTAATTTATCATGCTGTCATATACTATTGTCTTTAGGGATGGGAGCTGAAGCTCGACGAGAAATCAATGAGTACGGTCCAAAACAGGAATAAACACCTGCATCGAAATGTAATAATTCAAATCGCGCGCTTATTTATGAACACCTTTAAAATATTTAAACAAATATACTAACCTTATCGACCTCCCACCATGCAGGATAAAGTTTAGCTTGTCCATTAGCTAACACATATAATTCTTGTCGTTGATTCTTCAAGTGAACTACGTGAAAAGACATCGGCATAATTGTATATCGCGTTTTTTTTAATTTTTTCTTCAATTTCCTTACAATTAGAAGACGTGTCACCCATGCATCAATATATTGTTTTACAAAAAAAGACATATTAGTGAATTACATAAATTTTAAAAAAAATTAATCAAACTGAAATATAAGAAATATAAGACTTACCCCCCATCGAAATAGCTGTTGTCTTCAACCCCTAATAATACACCCCACCAAGACCGTTCAATCAACAAATGCATATCATCGTTGAGTTTGTATATGTCAGCGTAACACCCTTGGCTCCGCTCATGTAGATAAAAATCAACTGCGGTCTTAGCCCAAAGGGTATTATCCAGAATTGTTTCCGGTAGTTGTTTCCACTCCACTTCATCTGCCGGAATGGTACTGGCCGGTAACTTATACGAAAGCCAACAGTCATCCATCATGTCCGGCACGTGAGGATGCTTCTCAATAATTCGATATATTACGCCGTGTGAATCGGGCTCTAGAATGTTGGGAGAGACCTCTTCAACGATGACAGTGGCCTCTTGAACGGTGGGAGGGGACTCTTGAGGGATGATAGGGGCCTCTTGAACGATAGGGAAGGCTTCTTGAACGATGACAGGTGAGTCGGGCTTTTTCTTACGGATTCTTCGCACTATTGGGGTGAACGGAGATGTAATGGCACGTGCACGTCGTCTGATGCGTGAACTCCGTCTTGCAAGAAAAACCCGACGTAGAGCATCCACCTTAGCGGGCCGCTAAAAATAAATTAATACATAAATCAGTAAATAAACAGACATGATATTAAACAGTGAGAACAAAGACAAATATATTTCAAACTTGCACGGTATTCACCCAAGTCATTATTATATCATTGTTCACAAAATGCATCAAATAACATTCCAGAAGTAAGCACTTATATAAACATTTAAAAAGACAACATATAGGTTTAGTGCAGGTTCAATGACAACATAAAGAGTAGTAGTTTATTCTTGAAACTTAAATTTTCAACACTGTGAAGCTAGTATTTGTCTTTTGGTTGAAGTAATGCAATCCATTCAAGTTTCAATTTGCAGAAGAAGAATAGAATCTGAAACTTAAAATCACAACGCGAAAATGACTATCGCAATGCGAAAATGACTATCGCAATGCGAAAATGACTATCGCAACGGGAGAATCGCAATGCGAAATAAAAATCGCAACGCGATTATAGTTTCGCGTTGCGATTTTGGTTTCCCGTTGCGATTTTGTCGTTGCGATTTTCATTTCGGGTTGCGATTCTCTCGTTGCGATTTTCATTTCTCGTTGCGATTCATTTCGCGTTGCGATAGTCATTTTTCACGTTGCGATTTTAAGTTTCGTGTTGCGAAAGTAAACTATTTCTTCTTCTGCAAATTGAAACTTGAATGGATTGCATTACTTCAACCAAAAGACAAAACAAAGACAAATACTAACTTCAGAGTATTAAAGAATACACAGTTTAGCAGAATTGACAGCAATCGAACAAATTTACTTTCAACCAAAAGACAAAACAAAGACAAATACTAACTTCACAGTGTTAAAGAATACACAGTTTAGCAGAATTGACAGCAACCGAACAAATTTACTTTCAACCAAAAGACAAAACAAAGACAAATACTAACTTCATAGTGTTAAAGAATACACAGTTTAGCAGAATTGGCAGCAACCGAATAAATTTACTTCAACCAAAAGACAAAACAAAAGACATACTAACTTCACAGTGTTAAAGAATACACAATTTAGCAGAATTGGTAGCAACCGAATAAATTTACTAAGCAATCTAAGTGAAATGGTTAATCTAAGTGAAATTACGAGTAAATTTATCATCAAGTTAAATATGAAAAATCTTAAACTTACCTCGTTGCGTAGAGTATGAACCTCATTCTGCAACGATACTACCATCTCAAGTAGAGCGGCAACCTCACCACGTAAAGTAGACACCTCCACACGCCATGCACCATCGTTATCGCGTAGAGTACCGATCTCCTCACGCAAGGCGTTGACCGAATCACGTAACTCCCTTGACTCATCTCGTGGAGGTGGAGAACAGGGAGATAAAAGTCGTGGCATCTTTGCCGGTCGCCTATTATGAGGTGATGGTGGAGAAGAGGCTCGATGATGTGACGGGATAGGTGATGGCTCTCGAAGTGGAGGCTGCTTATCATTCGTGCCATCAAAAAAACGCTGACTAGCTTGCCTCCAATCAGTGGCAAGCTCAGCCTCCGTGGGTGTCAGTCTCTGTAATGGAGTGTTGGCCTCCTAAAAATATAAAAACTCAAATAAAGTTAAACGTCTACTATTAATAACTTGTTTATATATGATAGTATTTGTGTTAACTTACATTATTTATTGTCGCATATGGTATTAAGTGTTCCCAATCCAACAGACGTTTCCTCTTCAAGGAAATAGCCCTAAGAATATCATTTGAAGTTTTTAATGCATATGTCTGCATGCTGGGGAAAGCCTCGAATATCCAAATCTACAAACAATATAATAACAAACATTAGTAATTGTTAAATAATTAATTATAATTTTGAAAACATTATATAGAAATTCTTACCTTAAAGGCCCAAACAAAGCCTGACAAAGTGTATTTCGACCCATCGCCACGCATACTTTTGCGGTCATCAAAAGCAGACGACAACTTAGTCCAAGTAGCTTTCCATATATACGAACCCCACGGAAACAGATTCCATGCATTTAGGTCCTCTACCAATAATATTAGCTCCTGAGGAATAGGTTGTCTGGCCTCTCTGTCTAAAACGCCGGCATACAAAAGTACTAGAAGGCATACTCGGACAACATCGACGTTATTCATCCGTGTAAAACCATCTTTCTTATTAAACAATTTCTTCAGGTCGTCGACGTGTAAGTTCGGCTTCTCTATTGACTCATCAGGAAAAAACCGGGATAACTATGATGGGCGGGTGCTATGACGAGTGTACCGGCCTACATCATCGTGTTCGAATCGTAGACCAGTGATTAAGCAGAACTCCTTCCGCCCAAAACAAGTATACGCCGGTGGAAAATGAAACCATATCTCTTCCTCACCACGTTGTATACTGTCATGTAGATCGCTAGTCATGGTCTGAAGCCACAAATGGGTCAAATTAGCATCTCCACCCGGATGCTGTACTCTCATCCATGGCTCGAAGCAGGTTTCCTCAAACAATTTTCTTTGTGCAAGTGAAAGCTTCGAAGCAATTGTAGTAGTTAGGCTAACTTTATTCCTTAATGTCAATAAAGCCGAAAAAAATTTCTACAAAAACAATAAACATACCAAGTTAGATATACCAAAAACTACACTGTGAAGATATACAAAAAACAATAAACATAAAGAGTAGTAGTTTATTCTTGAAACTAAAATTTGCAACACTGTTTTGTCTTTTAGTTGAAATGAAAATCGCAACGAGAGAATGACTATCGCAAAGCGGAAATGACTATCGCAACGAGATAATCGCAACGCGAAATTAAAATCGCAACGAGAGAATCGCAACGTGCGATTTTCATTTCGCGTTGCGATTCTCTCGTTGCGATTTTCATTTCGCGTTGCGATTTTCATTTCTCTCGTTGCGATAGTCATTTTCTTGTTGCGATTTTCATTTTCATGTTGCGATTTTAAGTTTAGAAACTATTATTCTTCTGCAAATTAAAACTTTAATGGATTGCATTACTTCAACCAAAAGACAAAACAAATACAAATACTAACTTCATAGGGTTAAAGACTAAACAGTTTAGCAGTATTGACAACAATCGAATGAATTTAATAAGAAATCTAAGTGAAATGGTTAATCTATTATTGAAATTACCAGTAAACTTATCATCAATTTCAATATGAAAAACCTAAAATAATGCAAAAATTTTAAAATAAAAATAATTAAAAAAACTAACCCTCGGAGGTTGATTTTTTATTTCTGAATGATTGTGAGGGATTTCTGACCGTGAATGGTTGTGAGGGGGAGATGGGGACGGAAATCTTCGGAGATGGGGACGGATTTTGCCGTAGAGAGTGAGAGATGGAGATGGGACTGAGTTGTGATTTTAGGTTTTTAGGTTATGAGTTGCGATTACGGGATATACTGTGGACGGTTCAGTGTTCCGATAATTAATATTCGTGTTTAGAATTTGAAAATAAAATACGCGTAGCGATTGTAATGGCGCTTTAAATATCGCGTTGCGACTTACGGATACGCGTTGCGATTTTACGTATTGTCGTTGCGATTTAAGGATACGCATTGCGATTTACGTATTCTCATTGCGATTTACAGATACGCGTTGCGATTTACGTATTCTCGTTGCGATTTACGGATACGCGTTGCGATTTTACGTATTGTCGTTGCGATTTACGGATACGCGTTGCGATTTTACGGATACTTGTTGCGATAGTCAGAATCAAGTTGCGATTTATATGTTCGCGTTGCGATTTTCATATTCGCGTTGCGATTCTGGAAAATCGCAATGCGAATTTGTACTATCGCATTGCGATTCTTCATAATCGCGTTGCGATTCTGGGAATTGATTTGCAATTCTGGAGATCGCGTTGCGATTTTTATTTCGCATTGCGATTTTGTTAGTCATTTTGGCAAATTCAAAAAAAGTTGGTTAAAATCGTATATTATAAGACATTTTTGGTCACTGAGGCGATTTTCTCTTTTTTTTATTGGTATTGAGATGTTTGATCAACATGCTCAAGTATTTTAGTTAGCAGCTCTTTTCCCCTTTATTTTACTTTTTTTTGTTTGATCTATTGATAGTTCATCTTAGATGAGAGTATCATTATTGATGCTATATCTAGAACACTTTTCACAAACTTGTTTAATATTGTTACTTTGTGCCCCTTCCTTTAGTGAATCTCTTATCTCTGACTTACTCCTTAGTTTTTTGTTTTCTAATCTTTCCAGATCCTCAATTAAGTGCATGTACTTGGTCTTCTCAGTTTAATTCTTTGGTGGTTCTATTTCAGGATCTTATTATTCGTGGTGAAAAAAGACTACCTTTGTATAGGTGAAGTTCTTTAAACTTTGTGCTCAACCGTTTAAGGCAGTGTGTTCTCTATATTTATATTTCTAATAAAAAAAGTTATCTCACAATGTAGCTTCCATTTTGCAGTAGAGTTGTGGAGGCTCAGGCTCCAATGGCCATTGTTATCCCAGCCAGAAGCTCTAGTTTCAACATTAAGTTGCGTGATGGAGATATTTCATGGCCTGATTTTCTAGAAAGAGTTAAAAAATTCAAGTAAGCACTCTATTGCTTTTGGGTAATAGTCATTTGTATCCCTCTACCTTCATTTTTCTGGAAGAGAATCTATGGAAGTTTGTATAGCTTGCTTTGAAACCAAATCTGATCGATGTTCATGAGATATCTTTCATTTTCTCTATTACAGAAGTGATATGTTGTTTTTCTAATTGGAAAGAACCAAGACTTGTACTTTAATAATTGTGGATTTTTTAAGTATATTTACTTTAATAGTTACGTGTCGGAGAATATTCCTAGCTGGGATGAAATAAAAAGTTTGTTAGGCTTAGGTAGTTATGCAGTGTGCCTTCGTAGCAATTTTCAGATGCAATGGGCATATTTGGATGTTGATAATATTAAAACAATCTTCTTTAGTGAGAGGCAACTCTCTCTAGTAGCTTCTTGAAACTCCATATTCTATAGTTTGCAAATTATGGCATCTCAAACACTCAAAATAATGTCATTGGAAAAGGCAAACTTTAGATATTATAATAATCAGTATTTATTGAGACGAATTAGACCAAATTAACCAAATTCTCGTCCACTTTTCATATTGTTCTATTAAGTGGCTGTCATAATATAGATTCCTAAATTAGAAATATTATGTAGGATTTTGTGAATATTCTTTTAGTAGTTACAATGACTAACTTTAAGGGATTGTATCATTCCCTAGAATTAGTTACTTTCCTAGTTTAAGAGTTTCCTAAGTTAAGATAGCTTGTATATAAATATGTAACAAACCCTACAAAAAATATAAGAGTTTTACAGTGAATTACTTGACTTTTAACTTGGTATCAGAGCTGTTTTAAGCTCATTTTTGGGTCTTGTAAATCTCGGTTTAGCAACCTTTTCTTTTCCCTAAACCCTTCCCTTAAGTGTGTATTGTTAGCCCAATAAAAACATGGTTGAGGTGGTCGATACCAGCAGTTCTGAAACTGTTCAGGAAGGCACAATGAATGAAGGGAGTTATTCTAACCCGGTTGGTGATTTGCAAAATATACAAGCTGCCTATAAGTTGAATGGAGAAAACTACCTTAAATGGTCTTAGCTAGTTTGTACATTCCTAAAGGGTACAGGTAAGTTAAGCCATCTTCTTGGAACTTAACCTAAGGAGGGAGATCCTAGGTTTGATTCTTGGGATGAACAAGATTCATTAGTTATGTCCTGGTAATGGAATTCAATGTGCCAGAGATCAGTGATACTTGCATGTTTCTCAATACTGCCTAAGATATATGGGAGGCTGTAAAACAAACTTACTCAAAGGTTAAAGATGCTGCTCAGATTTATGAAATCAAGAGCAAGATTTCATCCACCAAGCAGGGAAGCAAATCAATCACAAAATACTTTAAACTACTGCAATATCTTTGGTAGGAGATGGATCACTTCCAGTTTATCCAAATGAGGTGTAGTGAAGATGTAGCAGTCTTAAAGAAGTTTGTTGAAAAAGATAGAATTTACGATTTTCTTGCTAGACTAAATACTGAATTCGATGCAGCGAGAGTTCAGATTCTTGGAAAGAAAGACCTGCCCTCACTAAATGAAGCTATTGCAATCATTCGTGCTGAGGAAGGAAGAGAAGGAGTAATGATTGAAAGCAACCAAGTGGAGAGTTCAGTCTTAGTCAGTAGAGCTGTAACCGAGAGGAAAATTGGTTTGCAACAACATATTACTAAAGAAAATAAACCATAAGAAGCAAAAACAGTGAATAGGGACTCTTTATGGTGTACTTACTGCAAGAAACCTCGCCACACAAAAGAGAAGTGTTGAAGATTTCATGGGAAACCACAAACAACAAATAGAAATTAAAAAAAAGGATCATCAAGGGGACAAGGAAGAACATAAACAACCAAACACTTGGTTGAGGACTCTAAAAAACAACCTGTTGAGTTTAACATAGAAGAAATAGAGAAACTAAAGAGTTTGCGAGGGTTACTAGAAAACACCCCTTTTACAGGTACATGTAGTATGGTTTTCTCAGGTATATCCTCTTCTCAGAACTCTAAGGCCTCGTTTTTACCTACCTAAAGCTCCTGGGTAATTGACTCAGGAGCTACAGACCATATGACCAATTTTTCACTAAGATTTATCACCTATACACCCAGTTCTAGCAACAAAAAAAATAACAATTGCATATGGTACAATGATAATAGTTACTGGCCAAGGAGATATTGTTATAAGCAAAACCCTTACATTAAAAAATGTCCTTCACGTACCAAAGCTATTTACTAATCTTCTATCTATCCAGAAAATTACCAAGGACATTAACTGCAGTGTTCTTTATCATTCCTCTTAATGCATTTTTTAGGAACAAGGAACGAAGAAGATGATTGGACATGCTAAGGAAGTAAATGGCCTATATTATTTTGAAGACCCTAGTGGACAAGTCAGTGCCCTGAACTCCCCACCTTTTTCACTTTTATTAGAATTCAAAAACAATAAGGACCAAATATGGCTTCATCATCTCCGCCTTGGTCACCCATCCTTTAAAGTTATAAAGCTTATGTTTCCCTCTTTGTTCAAATCCTTAAATATTGAAGAATTCCATTTTGACATGTGAACTTGCAAAACATAAAAGAACTTCTTTTCCAGTAAGTAATAAAAAAGCCTCTAATCCTTTTACCTTTATTCACAGTGATATTTGGGGACCATCCACTATTCCAAATATATATGGGGCCTGATGATTTGTCTCATTCATAGATAATTGTACCCGAGTGTCATGGATATTTCTTTTAAAACAGAAATCGGATGTAACCTCTACCTTTGAAACCTTTTATACGATGATTAAGAATCAATTTGGGACAAACATAAAAAGGTTTCGATCAGACAATGCTAAAGACTATTTCAACCAAGTCCTATCACCTTATTTCCTAGAGAAAGGCATCATACACGAGTCCTCTTGTGTGAATATGCCTCAACAGAATGGTGTGACAGAAAGAAAGAATGACCATATTCTTTCCAAAACAAATTTATTTCAAACAAATGTCCCTAAAAAGTATTGGGGGAAGCTGTGTTAACTGCCACCTATATGATAAATAGACTATCCACTAAAGTCCTTGAATCTGAAAGGCCTATTAAAATCCTAACCAATTTCTTTTCAAATTTCAGCCCCTCACTTAACCTTAAACCGAAAATATTTGGTTGTGTTTCCATTGTTCATATACACTCCCAAAATAGGGGCAAGCTTGATCCAAGAGCATTAAAAAATATATTTTTTTGGTTACTCTTCCACTCAAAAGGGGTATAAGTGCTATCATCCATCTACAGGGAAACACTTTGTTTCGACTGATGTTACTTTTGCAGAAAAGGAAAGCTATTTTACTCGCCCTTATCTTCAGGGGGAGATTTCATTCAGGGAAGATAAGGACAGGGATTATTTCCTACTTCAACCTTTCATTGACTTTCCTGCACCAGCCCAGCAACCTATTTCTGTCTATCTGCCTATCCAACCTGTCCAACAACTTGGTTTTGACCAAGAACCTGGTTTTGACTAGCCTACCACCTTACAATCTGATCCTAATACCCCCATAAAAAAACTCAAGACAGTACTCGTTCTCTGTTGGTTTACTCGAGGAAGAAGACACCAGTGCAAGTCCAATTATCTCCTTCCTCTCCTATACAAACCGAGGTAACTACCGGATCTATCTCTGATCCAAATGCCACTGAAAAATATGATTATGTTTCTGATCACAGGGATTTTGATTTTCCTATTGCAATTAGAATAGAAAAAAGAACTTGCACCACAAAAAACCCTCTTTACCTATTCATTTCCTACAAGAACCTATATTGCAACCACAAGGCCTTCATTATTAGCCTAAATACCATTAACATTCCTAAAAATATGTCCGAGGCATTAGAAAATGAGAATTGGAAGAATGCCATGCAAGCTGAGATGGAAACATTTGAGAAGAACAAAACATGGGACTTGGTGAAACTACTAGAAGGGAAGAAAACAGTGGGGTGTAGATGGGTGTTTACAGTAAAATACAAATTAGACAGTTCTTTAGAGAGGTACAAAGCAAGGTTAATGAATAAAGGGTACTCTCAAACTTATGGGATAGACTACCTCAAGACATTTGCTCCTGTTGCAAAGATGATCACTGTGAGAATTTTGTTGTCATTAGTTGCCAATCAAGGATGGAAATTACAGCAATATGACATTAAGAATGCATTTTTGCATGGGGATCTTTAAGAGGAAGTCTACATGGACATCCCACTTGGATTTGGTCCAAGTAGTGGGCAGGCTTTGTGTAGATTAAAGAATGCCTTGTACGGGCTAAAGCAGTTCCCGAGGGCCTGGTTTGGAAGATTTACCAAAGTGATGTTAAGACTGGGCTACAAACAAAGTTAAGGTGATTTATACTTTATTTGTGAAATATTCCTCTTCAGGGGAGCTACTGCTTTACTGGTTTATGTAGATTATATCATACTTACAAGTGATGATTTGAAAGGAATTGGTGACTTAAAGAAGTCTTTGGTGAAGAAATTCAAAGTTAAAGATCTTGGAAGACTAAAATACTTCCTTGGTATTGAAGTGACACATTCACAGTAAGGAATCTTCATATCCCAACAGAATACACCCTAGACTTGTTGACAGAAATTGGCAAACTAGGATGCAGGCCAGCAGAAACGCCAATAGAAGTTAAACACAAACTCAAAGATTCAATAGTGGATGCAATAGTTAATAAATGCTCATATAAGAGATTTGTGGGAAGACTGATTTACTTATCACACACCAGACCTGACATTGCTTATGCAGTTCGAGTTGTGAGCCAATTTATGCACAATCCTAAAGAATCACACCTAAGGGCAGTAACTCAAATCCTACCGTATTTGAAGGGTACACCAGGCAGAGGAATTTTGTTTAAAAAGGGAGAAAATTTGACTTTGAAAGCCTATATTGATGCATATTATGCAGGGTCCATGGTTGATAGAAGATCAACTTCAGGATATTGCACCTTTCTTGGAGGAAATTTAGTGACATGGAGAAGCAAAAAGCAGAATGTGGTGGCTAGATCCAGCACAGAAGCTGAGTTTAGAGCAATGGCACTTGGGATTTGTAAATTGTTGTGGCTTAAAATTATTTTGGAGGATTTAAAGATCAAATGGGAAGGACCAATGAAGTTGTACTGTGATAATAAATAAACAATCTATATTGCTCATAATCCAGTTCAACATGATAGGACAAAACATGTTCAAGTGGATAGACATTTCATAAAGGAAAAAGTTGACAGTGGACTAATTTGTACTCCCTCTGTGTCCACTGGAGATCAAGTTGCAGATGTACTAACCATGGGACTACCTGGG
Source organism: Hibiscus syriacus (assembly GCF_006381635.1). Lineage (NCBI taxonomy): Eukaryota > Viridiplantae > Streptophyta > Magnoliopsida > Malvales > Malvaceae > Hibiscus > Hibiscus syriacus. Next base: position 7,397,608 of record NW_024063194.1, read on the forward strand.
AAGTATTCTCAGAAGTTAGCAAGCAAGCTGAAGATGGAGGACATCCATTCCCCAGCTTGAGGGGGAGTGTCAGAAAATAGATTACAAAATTAGAAATATTATGTAGGATTTTGTGAATATTCTTTTACTAGTTACAGTCCCTAACTTTAAGGGATTGTATGCTTCCCTAGAATTAGTTACTTTCCTAGTTTAAGAGTTTCCTAAGTTAACATTATAGCTTGTATATAAATATGTAACAAACCCTATAGAAAATATAAGAGTTTTACATTGAATTATTCGACTTTTAACAGTGGTTGATATTATTGTAACATCTAACATGTAATTGTATTTATCGGAAAATCACTTGATTATTGATTTCTTCATTAATTGCACGTAAAAATATCTGCAAGACTTTAAGTTGTATCTTCCCTTTTTTTCTTGTTTGAATTTTTGATCTCAAATTTCAGGGGAGATGTGTTCAAGGCAGTGGAACAACCAATAGAGGCATTTACAAATATCCTTTTCTCATCTGGAACTACAGGTAACTTAAAAAAATCTTCTTATTTCTTTCAAACAAAATGGAATTTCATGAGAAGGGGTGGCCTGAAATCATGGTTATACTTATAGTGTAATTTTTACGTCTTAAACATAATAAAGCTTAATTCAGTTCAAGAAAAATTACCAAATGTTCGTCTTAGCATAGTGACATCAAATATTTGTCGATAGAATGTTTCCAGATGGGTCATGGTATGGAGAAAAATGGTGTCGTTATGTTTGGAGTAGTGTCCCAAATGTAAATTAATGGAAACTCTTGTGCTTGCTTGATGTATGTTCAATCAAGTGACCTCACCTGGCAATTTTATATGTGGGTATATACCAATAAAATTTAAGAGACCAATTTCCTACCTTTGATTGTAGGAGAAACGACAATAAGGAAAATACTTACCATTGTGTCTTCTGAGTTATTATCAGGCATGATAGTTTTGAGTATTACAACCTAGGTTTTTTCTTCCTTTGCTAGATTCCTGCACCAGTTACTTTTTTTCTGCATCCCACACCAAGTGATGACCAAATTTAGGGCTAGATATCGAGAAATGAGAGTAAGTTAATTTTAAAAGTTTAGTCGACCGTTAGTTATTCTACTGTCAAAGTTGTTAAACCAAAGAATAGTAGGATAGGGCCAAGAAGTTAAATTCACATTTTCGAGCTAAATTTCCATAATTCAAAGCAGGCTGAAGGAAAAAATGAAATTGATGGGCTAATTGAACCTATTTCTTGTGCAGGTGAGCCTAAGGCAATTCCATGGACTAATGGAACTCCTTTCAAAGCTGCTGCTGATGCATGGTGCCATATGGACATCCGCAGAGGTGATGTTGTTGCATGGCCTACAAACCTTGGATGGATGATGGGTCCTTGGTTAGTGTATGCTTCATTGTTAAATGGTGCTTCAATGGCACTATATAATGGATCTCCCCTTAGTTCTGGCTTTGCCAAGTTTGTACAGGTAGTAATTTATTGTAAATATTGTCAGAATGGTCTTTTTCACAGTTGTTTCACTAGAGAATGACAAACCTTGACTTGTATAGTCAGATTATAGAATCTTCACGCGCACACATATACCAATGGAGTGCGTATGAAGGAATTTATATAATTTTTGTCTTGAACTTTACTTATTTTCACTAAACTTGCCTAGGATGCAAAAGTAACAATGCTTGGTGTCGTCCCTACCATTGTTCGCACTTGGAAAAGTACAAACTGTATTGCTGGAAGTGATTGGTCGTCCATCCGGTAAGTTTTCATATTTACTCAAGCTTGTTTGTCTTCATATGATCAAATCACTAGCGACAATGTAAGCATTCACTTTCTGAAACTGGCAGTTGCTCCGGGTTTTTATTAGAAAGTTGACTTGCTTCAGGTTTTTATCCAATATTGATTTTTCCTGGCTATGTCTGCTGTTTTTCTGAAACTTGCAGTTGCTTCAGCTCCACTGGTGAAGCTTCTAATGCAGATGAATACCTATGGTTGATGGGAAGAGCTTACTACAAACCGGTCATTGAATATTGTGGTGGGACTGAAATTGGTGGTGGTTTTGTTTCTGGATCATTTCTACAGCCCCAATCATTAGCTGCTTTCAGTACACCTGTTATGGGTTGCCGCTTATTTATTCTCGGTGACGATGGCCATCCTATTGTAAGCGCCAATCCAACTGTCGTTACTGAAGTATTTTGATGGGGGAAGTATACGTGTTTAAGTACAAATGTAAAATAAAATGCAACTAATTTCTTGAACTTTGTTTAATTTTAAGCCTGAGGATGCTCCGGGGATGGGAGAACTGGCCCTTGGCCCTCTTATGTTCGGTTCTTCAAGCATGCTGCTAAATGCCTGTCACTACGATGTTTACTTTAAAGGAATGGCTACATGGAATGGACTGGTGAAGAATTTGTTGTTCTAAACAAATTTTTAATTTTACTTTGGGTGCATTATCATCTGTATGATCTGTAGTTCTAATGCAGTCTTAATGGTGGAAGATTATTTGAAATGCTCGACCCAGTGCAATGCGAAAATGCGCTGATTGTACATGTACTTCATAGTTAATGGATTTAGGAAATGTATAGGGTAAAGCCAATCTATGTTTGGAGGATTATACCCCACATATTTAACCCTGAATGTGACATACACATGTGGAATACGAACGCCAAAGGAAAAAAAAAATGAAGTGTTCGGATACTATATGAACGAACTATCATTACCTTAAATGCCTTAGTTTTAGTGTATTTTCGTTCAAGTAAAACCTTTGTGTCTGAATTTACCTTTGCAGGTTCTCCGAAAGCATGGGGATGTCTTTGAGCGCACCTCTAGAGGATACTATCGCGCACACGGTCGGGCTGATGATACAATGAACATCGGGGGTATCAAGGTATTTGTTTGAACATATGGAATATATAACCTTGTGGTTTGAGGTTTAAGTATTCCAACTATATAAAGATCCCCATTAGGCATATTTTGAGAGCTGCTAATTGGGAATCATTAGGCATATTTTGAGAGCTGCTAATTGGGAATCGGATAAATTAACTAAAGAAAGAATAGGTTGATTAATAGATTGTGTGTTTAGGTTGTTACGTTTCTGAGTTGGTTGTATTAGTGTAGTTAGTTTGGTGTTTTAAGTGTTATGTTGTAACAGAAGTTTGTTAGGATCTGGCTTTGTATTATTCTTATATTAATAAATTATTAGGCACTCTTTTCCTCCTTCCAATATCCTTCACATTACTGTTGTAACATGGAGGTTATGAAGGGGGGTTTTAATGAGACCTACTCTATTTCTATCGAAAAAAAGATCCCCATTGTTTTTCACCTAGTAACCATCTACATAATTAATCAAAAAAAGTAACCATCTACATAGTTCACATTTCCAAACATATAGGGATTTGGCCGTCACTCGCGCATGCCTCCAAATCTCAGTTATCACGTCATTGTGGGCTGAGATTTTGTTGTTGCATTGCACCCCTTATGAAGCATTGTCATGTTTCGGGTGGCCGGAGCTCATTCTCACAGTTGTCTTTCTAGAGAAAAGTCTTACCAGTCTTTGCAATCTTGATGCTCAACTGGATAATCGGTTGAACAGGTCAGTTCAGTTGAGATCGAACGCATCTGCAATGCAGCCGATAGCAGTGTACTTGAGACAGCCGCCATTGGGGTGCCGCCAGCAGGTGGCGGCCCGGAGCAACTGGTACTTGTGGTAGTGTTCAAGGATCCCCAGAACTCAAAAACAGACTTGGATCAATTGAGAATATCTTTTAATTCAGCAGTCCAAAAGAATCTCAATCCATTGTTCAAGGTAAGTTGCTGATGTCTTTTTTTTAATATATATTTCATTGTTAATCTTACAAAAGTAATAATATGTAGGTTTCTCGTGTTGTGACGGTCTCATCTCTTCCAAGAACAGCTAGTAATAAGCTGATGAGAAGGGTTTTGAGGAAGCAGTTGGACCATAATTCTAGAATATAATTGCACAACATATACATGAAGAGATTCCATGTAAAATTATAAAACCTTAAAACTAGTTTATTGCACTTTCTTAAACTTTTATACTATTAATACTTGCATGAATTAAGTGATCTAAGTGAGAAAGAAATTGTTGATATTTTTTGAAGTCTTGAGATCGAGCATTAGGAATATTAGGACGTGGACGTTCAATGTCAAATGATTGAGAATTATCTTTAAATATATATTATCTTGTATTTTTCCATATTAATTAGAAAAATACTATTAATACTTTGTTGTGAATGGAAAGGTCTGACATTTTAAAAACAATGAGATTTTGCAACGTATAAAACGAGCAGTTTCTTAAATTCAATAATAAACTTTACTCTCAATATACCAAAATTCTTTAAATATGTTACAGATTTTTAATTAGATTTTAATATGTTACAGATTTTTAATTGTCTTTAAATATATTATTAGGATATTTTTTAAGGGTGCAATTGAACATCAACGACAATTAAAATTGATTAATGTAGTTACATGCATAATTCTCTTATTTTTCAAGCTTTACAAGAGTCAAAAAATGTGTATTTAAGTATTTTAATTAATCTTAATTTGGTGAGATTAGTTAATTATAATGGTTAATTAAATATACTAAATATAAGTAAAGATATATTTAAGTTCAATTATCATTTAAATCTTTTTAAAGGGAAAGACAACAATTAAAATAATTATACATGAGCTTGAATCAAATTATCTCTGAGATTAAAGGGATAATTGTTATTTTTAAATGTATCGGATTCAAGTGCTAACAACTTCCCTATATTAATAAAAAAAATAATTACACATTAACTAAAAATAATAACTTTAATATTTTTCCCCAACGATGCCATCTCCATTGTCGTTCATATAATGCGAATAAGAAAAAAATGTCAAATTCCAACTAGTAGTTCTCTTGCAATACATCTCGACTCAACAATTGATTCTTGGCTTCGAATTGGTGAGTTATACCACTACATAAAACAAGTATATAGCGGCGTTTGTCGCGGCGTTTTTTAAGTAAACGCCACTAAATTTGTACATATTGTGGCGTTTATATATAAAACGACACTAAATGGTAACATTAACGTCGTTTTTAAACAAACACCTCTAAAACTCATACTTTAGCGGCGTTTATTTGACAAACGCTGCTAAAGATAAGTACTTTAGTGACGTTTGTAAACAAATACCACCATAAATCATTCTTTAGTTGCGTTTTTAAACAAACGCCGCAATAGGATACATATATCGTGACGGTTTTAGCGGTGTAGACAGACAACGCTAAAACCTAGCACTTTAGTGGCACTTTAAGCAAAAACGCCTGCTAAATACTTGTACTTAGGGGCATTTGTATACAAACGTCGGGATAGACTCGTACTTTAGTGGCATTTATATACAAACACCGTTAAAGACTCATACTTTAGTGACATTTTATGAATAAACGCCGCAATTTATCAGTACATTAGTGGAGTTTGTATTTACAAATGCCGCAAGTTTACAGTTTCTAGGTCTCGCCCCTTTAACCCTTTTTCATTTTCCCCCTTCACCTATTTTTTCATTCCTGCCGTTTACCCAAACTCATCTGCCGCTTCTTCGACGATCTCACTTTTTCTGCGCCTCTCTTGTCGTCCTCCCGTTTCGCCTAACGAATCGGAACACTCCCGTTTCGCCTCTTTTGTCCTCCTCTTGGTGGCTCTCTTGTCCTGTCTTCTCGTCTATGCAGCCGTTTCTACACTATTGAATCCCACCATAAATTCTGATGATGCCAGCTTCGAGTCTAAAGAAGGGAATCTTTAGATTAATCACTATTGAAACCAGGTAATACTGAAGTTTGAATTTGATTACTTCCTTTTTGGTTGATTGGAAAGGTTAATTTTTTCCACTCATTTGGTTCTATTTAGGAGAGAATACAACTCAAAACTTCTCGCTTGTATAGGCAGGCTGGCGTTAATCCTTTGGCAGGTATCCTTTTGATTAATCACTTGAAATTATTTTTTTTCATATTTAATTAAATTTAGCTTCTTTTGAAAGCTGTTTTTCCCCTTTGTTGGTATCTTAGCTAATAAAAACTGGTGGTAGAGATGATTGTATGGCAATTGACTTGAACTTAAATGTTAGCATTGCTAATTATTTTATAAAAGAGAGTGAATAATGAATTTACGATGCAATGGTTCATAGGAAAATGCTCATCAGTATCTAAAAACTGTCTTTGCAGGTTGCTTGCCTACTTTAGCCACTATTCCAGTCTGGATAGGCTTGTATCAAGCTCTTTCAAATGTGGCAAATGAGGTAATAAAGTGGTTGACGTAACATTCCGATTTCTGAGTGATGTTGGAGAACTCTTTCACATGTTGAATAACTTTCATTACTGATTGTGAAATTTTTTACTCAAAGGGATTGTTGATTGAAGTTTTCTTTTGGATCCCTTCTTTGGGTGGGCCAACTACAATTGCTGCTCGACAAAGTGGATCTGGGATTTCTTGGCTTATTCCATTTTTGGTAATAAACTTACTCCCAAACTTAGAAGGTCAACAATTCTCTATTTTATTTTTATATATATTTTTAATGCTACAGAGGTGTTAGAGAGCTGATTGTTGTTACTTATTTAATTATTTTAATCTCTTTGGAATTCCTTATTTTACCTTTATAATTACCCTAAGAATTCGTAGCATATTTACCTTTGGTTTCCATGAATGAAAAAAAATGTGACTATAAATTTATAATAACTACTAAATTTGTGTGAAGCTAGGCATAACCGCATTTTACTGCTGAGATTAGATTAAGAATAGAAAATTAAAATTTTGAGATGTAGCTTCTGTGACCAGGCGCAGAAACCACGTTCCTCCTTTGGTTCATACATCTAATTTTGTTGTCTAACATATGAGGGACAATGATCATGTAGGATGGCCATCCACAATTGGGTTGGCATGACACTGCTGCATACCTTGTTTTACCCGTGCTTCTTGTTGTCAGTCAATATGTTTCAATGGAGCTGATGAAGCCTCCCCAGGTAAGAAGAACGAGCTTCATTACTACCATTTCTTTCCTATTTGACATATTAATTTGGTTAGAAGTTTAAACCTCTCAAATTTTTTTGGACAGACGGATCCAGCCCAAAAGAACACACTTCTTGTTCTCAAGTTTCTTCCGCTTATGATTGGTTACTTTTCGTTATCTGTTCCGTCAGGTTTATCAATTTACTAGTTGGTCTCTTTTAGCACTTTTACTGAAACAAATAGACTTGTCAATATTCACTTTTCTGATTGTGTCACTAACATACAATGCATGCAGTGGTCTTGTATGCAATACGAGGGATGCAAGGATTGGTAAAGTCACTACTCATTTACTTAATAGTGCTTGTCAAAATAGTATCTTAGCATTCCGAAGTTACTTAATAATGCTGCCTGATATTACTTAACTGCTCTATTTTATTCGGACATGGTTCATTTCCATATTAACATTCTACTATTAATGTGTAATATCTTCATTTGGTCTTCATATCACCTAATTCACCATGGAAATGGTAACAATTTTATGATTACAATTTGATGAAAGTTCATATCTAATGAATCAAATAAGGTTTTAGTTGATTGACATTTTATGGAAAAATAGTGGCTGCAATTGAGGATTTAGCTCCTGGTAATGTCAGCTTGTAGTGGAGTGTAGAGAATTTCACGTAAATCACTGTAGTTTGGTGTGCCTCTAGGGGTGTTATCTATTAAACTTTTGAAACTTATATTGCCGAACTTTAATTCTACATTAGTTTTGAACAATATAACTCAACATCGAGTTGTACTTCTAGTTACTTTTGGGTACATATGGGTTGGAACTACTATTGGCTGGTTGATAAGTAGATTTTGGTTTAATCAGTCTGATTATCAATGATTCAATGTTGACTTCAAGGGACTTTGCATGAGTTATTTGCCGATTATTTTTCGCTAGAAATTAAAACATATTTGATATGAAGAGACATGTTTTCAAGTTCGGTTAGAATGTTTAGTATTTTCTCAGTTCTTTACCACTGATTCCATTGTACTGTGTGTGTATATATATTTCTGATTGTACATGAAATTGGATTATGGTATCAGATGTTAGGAGCCAAATTCGAAGTTGCAAAATTTGATGGTCAGGGTAACTTAAGATTATGGCAAACAAGGGTGAATGACCTGTTGGCGTAGCAAGGGATCCTAAAGGCTTTGCGACCTACAAAGCCGACATCGATGAAGGAGGAAGATTGGGAAGAATTGCAGCAGCGAGCGGCAGGAACCATACGATTATGTTTGGCGGACAAGGTCATGTATCACGTCATGCATCTTTCGTCTCCAGATGAAATTTGGAAGAAGTTGGAAAGTCAGTTTATGTCCAAATCCTTAACGACTAAACTGTATCTAAAGTAGTGGCTGTATGGGCTGAAGATGCAGGATGATCATGATTTGGCGCAACACGTGAATGTCTTCAATCAAATTGTTTCTGATTTGGCTTTGTTTGATGTGAAAATTGAGGATGAAGACAAAGCGATGATTCTGTTGTGTTCGTTGCCTCCCTCTTACGAACACATGGTGACTACTCTTATATATGGGAAAGAGACTATCAAAGTTGAGGAGATTACTGCAGCCTTGTTGGCTCACAACCAGCGGAAGCAGAATGCAGGGGAAAGCTCTCAAGTTGATAGCTTATATGTCAAGGGTAATCGAGACCGTGGATGGAAGCCAGAGAAGGCAGGGTCTGAGAAGCGGAATTTCATGTCCAAATTTAGGGATAAGAAGACAATTCACTGTTACAAGTGCAAGGAGGCGGGACATATGAAGCGAGACTGTCCGAAGTTGAAAAAGAAGACTGATGAGAAGCGTGATAACTCATCCAAGTCTATGAATGTGGTCGAGGATGACAATTCTGATTGCAGTGAGGGTGATATGCTCTCTATTTCAACGACTCAATTGACGGATGCTTGGATTCTTGATTCTGGATGTTCTTATCACATCTCGCCAAATAGGGAATGGTTTTCGACATACAGGTCGGTTAATTCTGGTTCTGTCTATTTGGGTGATGATCGATGTTGCAATATTGTTGGTATTGGTGATGTCAAAATTAAGATGTATGATGGTTCTGTTCGGATGTTGTGTGGTGTTTGGCATATCCCATATTTGAAGAAAAATTTGATTTCTCTGGACACTTTGCACAAGAATGGTTTTATCCCTAAGGCTGATGAGGATAGGGAAACCATTCGGATTGTTAAAGGAGCTTTGACTGTGATGAAAGGAAAGATGACTGTAGGGAATATTTATAGATTGTTAGGGAGTACTAGGTGGAGTTCATTCCGTTGAGTCCTGTAATGATACTACCAAACTGTGACATATGAGTCTTGCTCATCTTAGTGAACGTGGTATGGCTAAATTACATAAAAGAAATCTGTTGCATGATGTTAAAAGCTGTAAGTTCGATTTTAGCAAGTATTGTGTTCTTGGTATACAGACTAAAGTTCGTTTCAAGACTGGGAAGCACAGAACTGAAGGGATTCTTGATTATGTGCATTGTTATGTATGAGAGCCTTATACGACATCATCTTTGGGTGGATCTAGGTATTATGTTACTTTTATTGACGATTTTTCATGGAAAGTTTGGGTGCATTTTTTGAAACAGAAGTCTGACGTTTTTGAGAAGTTCAAGTTGTGGAAAGCTGAGGTAGAAAACCAAACAGGAATAAAAATCAAGTGTTTACGGTCTGACAATGGTACGGAATACACAGATTCATAGTTTCTAAACTTCTGTAAGGAGCATTGGATTAAGAGGCATTTTACAGTGCGCAAGACACCACAACAAAATGGTGTTGCAGAAGGGATGAACAGGTCGTTGAATGAAAGAGCCAGATGTTTGTGGTTGAATGCGGGGCTTCCCAAACACTTATGGGCTGAGACTGTTAACATGGCGTGTTATCTTATCAATAGATCGCCAAGGGCATCATTGGTTGGGAAAGTTGCAGAAGAGGTATGGATTGGTTATAATGTTACTTTTGATCACTTACGAATTTTTGGTTGTCCTGCTTATGTGCATGTACCTGCTGATAAGAGATCCAAACTTGATGCAAAATCGAAGGAGTGCATTTTTCTGGGTTACAAGAAAGGTGTCAAAGGATTCAAGTTATGGGATCCAGTTTTGAAGAAAGACACGACAGTGGTGGATTTCGAGCAGTTTCCAGTTGAGAAAATAGAAACTTCTCAACCGACTTCTTGTGGCTCCACTACGGTTGATTTGCATGATTATAGTCTCACAAGATATAGGGTGAGATGGTCGAATATAAAGCCTCCGAATAGATTGGGCTTTGAAGACTTGGTCTCTTTTGCACTTACTGTTAGCAGTAATGATTCAATTACTTTTCATGATGCTGTTACTAGTCAGGAAAATGACAAGTGGATGACTGCCATGTTTGAGGAGATGGAGTCTTTGAATCACAATCGTACATGGGAGTTAGTTCGCCTTCCTGAGGGTAAGAAGTCGATTGGTTGCAAATGGGTGTATAAGAAGAAACCAGCAGTAACAGAAAAAGAGGGGGGAGATGTTCAAGGCTCGTTTGGTAGCAAAGGGTTTTTCACAGCAGAAAGGAGTTGATTATGATGAAATTTTTTCTCTTGTGGTTAGGCACACTTCAATCCGAGCAGTACTTGCATTGGTGGCTAGTTGGGATTTGCATTTAGAGTAGATGGATGTTAAAACTGCTTTTTTGCATGGTGATTTAGAGGAGCAAATCTACTTGCATTAGTTTGAATGTTTCACTCAACCTGTAAATGAACATTTAGTTTGCAGATTGAAGAAATATTTTTATAGGTTGAAACAGTCTCTGAGATAATGGTACAAGTGGTTTGGCTCCTATATGATCAAGATTGGCTACAAGCGATGTGAGTATGATTTTTGTGTCTATGTTAAGAGCCTTGATGATGGTTCTTTTATTTTTCTGTTACTGTACGTTAATGATATATTAATTGTTGCGAAGAACATGGATGTTGTTATCGTTTTGAAAACTTTATTGAGTCAAGAATTTGATATGAAAGATTTTGGTGCTGCAAAGAAAATTCTTGGAATGGAAATTTGCAGGGACATATACTCAAGGAAATTGTGGCTATCTCAACGAGGTTATGTTGAGAAAATTCTAGAAAGGTTTGCAATGAACAGCGCAAAACCAATGAGCACTCCATTGGTGAATCACTTTAAGCTCTCATCAGAACAATGGCCTAAGACAGATAAGGAAGATGAAGATATGACAAAGGTTCCGTATTCTAATGCTGTTGGCTGCTTGATGTATGCAATGATATGTACTTGTCCTGATTTAGCTCATACAGTTAGTCAAGTTTGTAAGTACATGTCTAAACCTGATAAGAAACATTGGGAAGCAATCAAGTGTATCTTTAGGTACTTAAAGGGTACTGTGGGACATGGAATTGTTTTTGGTAGTCAGCAGGATAATCCTTTGGTTGTAGGATATGTGGATTCAGACTATGTGGGTGACTTGGATAATAGAAGATCTACGATAGGGTATGCCTTTACTCTTGGCGGAGGGTCTATTTGTTGGAAGTCTACTGTTCAATCTGTTGTGGCATTATCTACAACTGAAGCTGAATACATGGCAGCGATTGAAGCTGCAAAAGTAGCTTTATGGCTTACTGGTTTAGTGAAGGAGTTGGGTGTTCAACAAGGTGAAGTTCAGTTGCTTTGTGACAATTAAAGTACTATTCACTTGGCTAAGAATCAAGCATATCGTGCTAGAACCAAGCATATTGATGAAAGGTTTCACAAGATCATAGAGTTGGTTGCATCTGGAGAGATTTTGTTTCAGAAGGTACATACTGATGAGAATGCCGCTGATATGTTAACCAAGCCAGTTATGATAGACAAGTTCATGCATTGCTTGGACTTGTTGAATGTTTCAAGTTGTTAAAGAAGTAAGGTAACCCAACCCACATTGAATGTTTCCTAAGGGGCATGATATTCGCCAAGGTTGAGATTTGTTAGGTATGACTCATAAATATACCAGTAAAGGAAAGTGTCGTAGAGGGGGTTACAATTATGTGGGTGCGGGGTGCGGCCCCGCGTTATGGTGCAGGGTTATTTTTGTAAATTTGTACCAGGGTTTATTTATTATAAAAGGAGATGTAACCTAAACCTATGAGACATTGAATTTAATAAAATTCTAGCACCGCCTAAGGCATCAAGGACGTAAGCACATTGTTGAACCTCGTTAAAATTCTTGTGTTCTTTTTGTTTTCTTTACCCAATTATTCAACAGATTATCATATATTCCTGACCAAACATAATTATGTTAGTAGGTTTCATCATTCCTGCATGGATATGACCATTGAAGAAGTAAAAAGATTGGATCAATTTTTATGTTCCAATTGTACTTCGAATGTGAAGACTTTCAAAATCAATTTCAAGCTATGATGCATATGATACGATAAAATCAACCCTAGAGTCCACCATCTTAGGTGTTATTATCGTTTATTCTAGTTAACAATGTTGAACTACATTATATTCTACATTGATGTAAACTTAGATTTATTATTATGTATTTCAAGTTTCTTGTTATGGATTTCAAGTTTGTTTTATGGATGTCAAGTTTATTGGATAATGCTATAGGTTAAAATTTTAAATTTGGGTAACAAAAGAGTAGAAAACATTTGAAAAATTAGTTTTAACTCGTAGCGTTTGTATAAAAAAGCCACTAAATATATAGTTTTAAAAAAACAAAGGTTTTTAGCGGTGCTTAAAAACACCGCTATATGACTGAAAAACGTCGCTAAAAACCTATTTTGTTGTAGTGTACATTCGAAAGCACAATCATCCATTAGTCGTCGATGATATCTATCCTCTCTTCTCTTCTCTTTTTCTTACTTCTTTTTTAACATTTATCTTTGTTATCGCAAAAGAAAACTCCAATAAAAACTACAAATAAAATCGCAAAGATAAAAGCAACATCATAAGAGAATTTACAACAACCACTTCAAATCCTTCTTATGTAGCAGAACAAAGTATGAGCCTTGCTGATGTTACATCTAAGGTTGTATGGGGAAAGACTGCTCTACACGAAATGTAAGTTTCTTTGCCTGAAGCGCCTAAAGTTTGGTGTGATAACACCAATGCGATTGCTATGGTTGCCAACCCTATTTTACATGCAAAGAGAAAACATATATTACACTTTGTGAGAAAAGGTTGCAGCACATGAAGTCCAAGTCAACTATGTTCCAACTAATAGCCAAGTTGCAAATATTTTAATAAAACCTCTTCCCTTGACCAAGTTCAAATTGTTTAGGAGCAAGCTGTGTGTTTTTTAATTTAATGAAGTTTGCAAGAAGTAGGGTGAATGTTAAAACTATATTTGGTTAGGCAGTTAGATACATGTGGTTAGGCAGTTACTTGGTTATGTTGTTGCAACAGCTCATTGTTGGTTAAGTGAGCTCATGTTTATCTCTTTAAATAGCTACCATTTTTTGTATATGATTTATTGCTTGAAATACAAAAGTTGATGCTTATTTCAGTATACTTTCTTTCTGTTTAACAGCCACTACATCACCCCAGAAACAAGGTGCATTTAAATCGTTGAGCAATTCAATAAGTAATAATTTCAACGTTTTCCCAATAACAACATATTAAAGCTTTGTAATGCTTCAATGGCTAGATCTCAGGTTAAACCATTTTATGACATTCTCTCAACTGAGGGGAACAAGTGTTATGATCCCGCTAAAAATCCTCTATAGACACTATCCTCAGGCCTTATAATCCTCGGAGGACCCTAATGTATCTTTGAACCTCCTATACCTTAAAACTCTAAAAAGAATAGAGAAGACCTTTTTGAAAGAATGATCGCGAATACCTAACAACTTTTGGGAAGATACAACTAGCTGATATGACTTATGAGAGGTCGACTGTATCCACTTAATTTGGTAGTCTACGGGTAGCCATAACAACCTTACGACTGTCACACGTACTAATGAGCTCCTATAAAATCTCTTGAGCATAACTAAGAGACGAGCTGTGATCTCAATGAAATCATCTCACATTAACTCTTATATGCTCCACCTCCTTATAAATAGAGCGCTTCGACATAGACCAACGATCAATCTACTACTAGATGTGGTTTTTCGTTCAAACCAGAATATTTGAACCACCAATAGTGGTCACAATTCATTTATTCCATAAAAGTTATTAAAATTATAAAGAATAAAAAAATATTAAATATTTAAAATAAAATATTTAAAATATTCAACAAAATGTTCAAATTTTTAAAATTGTAAAAATAAATATTATGATCTGGTTGTGGTTATTAGAAATGTTTCTAATCAATTAATTCATGGTAGGGTAAGGGTTCATACCTCCCCTTAATGGTTGTTCTTTACTGCAATTTATGCAAATCCTAATGCCTCAAATCGTAAATATATTTGGGATGCCATTCAAAAGTTTGATCCAGGCTCTGGTTTTCCATGGCACTTGGGCGGTGACTTTAACATAATCTTGAAGTCGAATGAACGTAAAGATGGATCACAGACTGGTGGAGGAGAGAGTCGTTTGTTCAACGAATTTATTTTCGATTCTGGTCCGATTGAAGCTCCTTTTTCTGGGTTGAATTTTACTTGGTGCAGGGGTACTTTGTATCAACACCTATATCGATCTTATTTAATAAAGAGTGGATGCCATACTTTCCGAACACACATGTAACTCATCTTGATAGATTGAGATCCTATCATTTCCCTTTACTTGTCAATGTAAAGTCACATGATAACAATCTCATCAATAGACCTTTCGAATTCCTAACAGTGTAGCATGACCATCCAAACTTTGTTGAGTTGTTATCAGAATATATCACATAACTTAAAGACCTTTACATCGCAGGTTACAAGCTAGAATTATAACGTGTTTGGTCATATTGCTCGCCAGAAAAAGGAGTTGTTGAAACGCATACGGGGAATTGATAGTTCTTTTGACAGATCTCACTCGGATTTTCTTGTGGATCTCCTGAGTAAGCTGAAATCTGAGTTAGTAGATATCTTAAGCCAATAAGAAAGTACGTGATGTTGGATTAAAATCCATAATCATAGACACATTTTTAATGTTGTTATCATAAAATATATGACATAAATTAAATGATCAATTATGTTATAAAGTGTTAAGATATTAGAAGTGTCATGGAAATAAAAGTGTAGATATTTGATAAGTGTTGAATAATGCATGTTTTTATTATTATTTACTCCTCATTTGTCACTTGGATATTACTAATTTGTTTCCTTTTTGGTTTATTTTGGACAAACGCTTCATTGGATTAATTAGCCCAAAAACAACATATTTCGACAGTCTAGACAACATTATTAATGAGCGTTTTAAATTGTCTCTTTTTAATTACTGATTCTCCTATTTTATGAACTTATCACTGCTGATTTTAATTGTATTTCATTTTTTATGTACAATGACTTGTTTACTGGAATTGACAGAAAAAGGATAAAATCTGCATTTTTTATTTCCTGGTCGCGGCTGGAGACATAGGCACGACGTGACAGTTTTCAAAAGGAGGAAGATACTAGAAGCTACCTAGTCAGCATAATCTGGAGAGATATTTTGAGAATTCAATTTTTAGTTTGAATTTTGAAACATTTATAATTTAGGATTATCTTTGTTTTGAATTCTTTTTTATTTTTAGGATTTAAAAGCCTATAAATACCCTCCTTCGGGTAAGGCTTAAGATATCTTTGGTGTTGAATTTTATTTTATTACTTTGTTTTCAATTTTATAAAATTTCCTTTTTATTTTTATTTCTGTTTTTACTTTAAGTTTTTTTCCACAAAACATGCTAAGTATGGTTTCCACCATGTTTAGCTAATTTCTTTATTAGTCGAGAGCTAACGATGATTCAATTCCATACGTGATAATTTAAAAGCACTAAAATGCCTTGGGTTTCATTCTCGATTTTCTATATTAAAAAAGGCAATCGACTGTATTTTAAAATTAAAATGATTTCAAATAAAAAAATCAACGTTGGTTTGGATGTTGTTTTAATTTATAATTGGGAGGAAAGATCGGTTTGTGGCATTTTCGACTCACTGTGAACAGACTTAGTGGCAATTTGCTAAAGGAAATCGAGATTGGACTCGATTCTTGACGAGACAACATTGTAACACCCAATTCCCGTATACTTTTCCATACACGAGTCATAGATGTCACATAACTTTTAAAACTTTCCGCTTTTGAAAAACCAGTAAAATTTTGTTTCCAATCATAAAACATTTTAATTTAATAAAAATAAATCGTTCATTAACTTATAATATGTAAACAAATCTTAAAGTTTGAACATATTTAATTTTACATCATCATAAGTGAAATACTTTTCAGAGCATTATCATAAATCTATTACATGCCAGCTAACAACATCAAAAGTAGACATAGTTGTCGTACAGTTACTGATGAGGCAACCCTTGATTGGCGATGTCAGGTGAACCTATGCGTGAAATCAACACACGCTAAGTATTTACTTAGTGTGTCAATACTAATAATGAGGTGAAATCAATACATAAGTATATCATAGTTATCAAAATACGATCATTCATAAACTGTAACCCCCTCAGGCCGATGCATGAAGCTCGATCTAATATGGGGTGTTACATTAGGGCCACCGGAGTGACTCACCGTAAAAATCCAGGAAAAATTAAATTTTTTGTTAAAAATGTAAAATCATAAAAATAATTTTTAAATACAAAAGTAAAATTTTCTAATATTTAGAAAATAAAATAAATTTCAGATTTGTATGTAAAACAAGATACAATCTACATGCTCCCTAATCACATGAACCATACTCCGCAAGCAACGCCAGCGGAACTCCTTATTGAAGTCGATAGTTGCACTGGTTTGGTTCTTTCAACCTGAAATAGCGAGCTTTGGGAAGCTCAGTAATACAATAATACCAATTGATGCTACATGACATGCAGATAAATGGAAAGCCATAAAATTTCCTTATTAACTCAGACTTATACATGTTTCTAGAATGATCTGCAATACCACTGATATTTCTTCGAGTAAAAGGCATGAAGATTAAAGTTTAGAGGAAGCATTCAGAGATCTAGGTTCAGGAAATTAGAATAATTTGTCTATTGTGTTCCAACCTAAACAAGTGAAAAAATATAAATCTTTTAAAACAGTAATTGTTTAAAACATATTTTCAAAACCATAGTGGAACCTTTCAACCAAACACCATTATGCAGTTCCCCAGAACTGCATCCATAAGGGCTTACCCTAAGCACATAGCAAAGGGAGCCAACCTAAGGGAATACCTTGGGCCCGAAAGCCTACCCAAGGTTCACCTTAGATCCGTAAGGATTTACTAGCTGGATCAGGGATGAACCTCCATACTCTAGAATTCTACCCATATAAAATCCAGAAAAAATCATTTTTAACAGTAAATCGTAATATCTTGATCGTGATCTAGTAAAATATCATAAACGTGACAATGAAACAAACCATATAACTGATCTCCACCTGTACACCATATGTAGTCCCATTATTAACCCAAGGGAGTGCCTTGGGGCATGAGAGCCTACCCAAGATAGTTTCTCGGGGCTTCAGAGCCTACCCAAGTGGTGTGGGCTCATCTACACTCTTCAATGGAAGTGAATAGATAGCCTTATTGTTGTCCCGATCAAGGAATGACAAGTAGAAATTCCCTTGAATTATAAGTATAGCTGCAACAAAAGATAATAAAGATATGAAATTAATAATGATATAAGAAAGGATAAGTAAAATAAGTAATGGAATAAGAGAGATGAAAAGAGTTGGTTGCGGAATTATAAATGAAGATGTTGATGGAAGATGGTTGATGGTATTGATATTGTATGGAAGATGGTGATGATGGTGTATCTCAAACACGCCAAAGAAGAAGCTATGCTAGAGAGCACAACCCCAGTCTTCACGAACTTACTTGAGGGGTGGTAATGGTGTCTTCAACCCAGTAGATACAAAATCTAGGAATCAAGGTGAAGGGATGACGCCACAAGTATAAGAAAAATACTTGCTTAATCGATAAAGTTCTCAAAGAACTTTGAAGAGAGATTTAACTCACAAAGGTTGTTTATATTAAGAAATAAGACGAGTACAAATGAAAGCAATCCTCTCAATTTATAGGAAATCAGAGGGCTTGGCTGAATAGTCATATAATGATTCAACAAGTACATGATTCTTAATGAAAGTACATAATGCTTTAAATGAATGGATGAGTCCCTTGGCTTGGTGATGGTTCGACTATCTCTTCAAAGGGGTCATGATGTTTCGGCTAGGATGAAGATACATCTCCCTTGGTCGAATGGTAACATGCTTGTTCATCTTGGTGCCAAAGTTATCTTCATGTGCAAGGCATGTCAGTGGTGGCCGAATAGGTATGGTGCTTGTCTAATGTCTCTTCATGATTTAGGCCTCCAATGGATGTAATCTCTTCACCAACGTTCACCTTGATGAAAGGGCATCTTCATGGATAGCATCATTCATGAAAGGTCACAATTATTGGAAGGTAACCTTTCATGTTTGAGCTAGTTCTAGGGAAAATGAGATAGAGGTGAGTTGGCCATATGTGAGTTGTAACATGATGAACATTATGACAACTCCTTGTGGAAAGGTACCTCTTGAGTTGGCAACTATTCACGAAAAGGTACAATTTCACAAAATTTGGCTTAGGACATATTTGAAGTATCCTAAGTATTGATGATGATGGTTCAGCTCCCTAGCTGAATTGAAGTCATCTTGTAGCTGAAATCTTCAGCTTGATCTAGCTATGAGCTCACGGGTCTCTGGTTAACTTTTCACCAAATGTTTCTTATGCTCCCCTAAATGTCCCAATATAAGTTTCCTTGCTATTGCTTTTACCATTTAGCTCTAAGATATCTCCCAAGTTGTGTCCGAATGTACCTACACGTAAAACATAAGGAATAAGTTAAGTACATGAACTATATTAATGTGTATATGATAAAAATGTGTACTATAGTGTATAATAATAACTTATGCCTCACTTAGTAACGAATAAGTTATTATCATTATAACTATAGATGTAGTATATATATATATATGAATATAAATATAGCTATGTTATAGCAAACGAAATAGGCATCATTATGTATGAAAATAGAAAGTTTCTCCCCTTGAAAGGTTGGAAATACAAAGTTAAACATGATGCTGAATTGGATCACATCATCCTCCCATTCTTTTAATCGATTTGTCCTCATATCGAAATATGTTCTTTTCCTAGTGTCCTTCCATCGAATAGATTCATCAGGTACCTTTATGAAAAGGTTCATGTCCTTTGAATAAATTCTTTGAAGGTCTTTGATCTGAAAAGAAAGAAAACTTTCATAAGTAAAAATTTGATTAAACATAATTAGAGAAAAAATGTACTCCCTGTTAGATGGATGTTCAAAGTTCATGTCTGTTGAAGACATTTTGCTTTGAACGTTTATGTCCCTTAACATCACAAAAATCATGTTCCTTGGTTCTTCAATAGATGTATTCATTGAATCATGAAAGGTTATGACTCTTGGAATGGAAATGTCCTTAGAATCCTCATAAGTCACGTCTTTTGGATGAAGAATTATCTCCCTTTGCTTCTTATTAGAAGCATCTCTTGGCTCTTTGAAGGTCACGTCCCTTAGCCTTCCAATCATTGTTTGGTGTCGGTTTTCATTTCCTCATGGCTTGAACACTTTGCTTCATCTTCATTTGATCAATTTGGACTTGTTTAGGCGTCAAATGTGTAAGAATAATCTTCTTCCCTCCATGGTTGAATGAGTATTGATTGGTAAAACAATCATGGACAGTCCTTTTATCATATTGCCATGGTCTTCCAAGAAGTAAATGGGTAGCATGCATAGAAACGACATCACACATAACCTCGCCCTTGAATTTTCCAATTGAAAAAGGAACCATCACCTGTTTATTGACATTAAGTTCTCCTCGTCCATTGAGCCATTATAATTTATAGGGACTTGGATGCTTCAAGGTTTTTAATCCCTTCTTTTCCACCATAATTGAACTTGCTACTTTGGTACAACTCCCACCGACTATGATCATGAAAAATACCTTTTTATTCACATGACATCGTGTATGAATGATGTTTTCTCATTGTACATTGTCCTCTGCCACTTGTATACTCAAGCTTTTTTTAACTACTAGAGCTTCTCCTTCCACGGGAGCCCCAATTTCTGCTTCTTCCTCAACTTCGGTTGGTGCTTCTTCTTCTTCTTCATGGTCAGATTCAATGTCACCATTTCCAAGTAGAAGCATGGTGTTTCGGTTGGGATCATTTTCTTTACTAGGAGTAGGAGTAGATTTCTTCAAGTTGTTTGGACTCCATCTTGAAGGTGTAGGTATGTCATTGCGAGATATAGATCATCTCTATATTTTCCTTTCTATCTTCATTTCCATTTTTATCATTTCATCTATCTCAATGTAATGGTATAACTCCAAGGTGTTGGCAATTTCTGCATTGATTCTGGAAAGAAATCTCGCCATGGTTGCTTCACGATCCTCCTCAATATTGACTCAGATTATTTCCACTTCCATCTTCTTATAGTAATCCTCCACACTCTGTTGGCCTTGTTTAAGATTTTGCAGTTTTTATAACAAGTCCCGGTGATAATGAACAAGAATGAAACGTTTATGCATGATACCTTTCATTTCAAGCCATGTTGAGACTGGTCTTTCTCCATTCCCCCTTCTAGTAAGAGTAAGTTGACCCCACCATATTAAAGCATAATCTACGAACTCCATGGCTGCCAATCTCATTTTCTTTAGTTTGGAATAGTTGTGGCAACTGAAAACATGTTCCACCTTGCTTTCCCATTCAAGATATGCTTCAGGATCAGGTTTCCCTTGGAATTGAGGAATCTTGATTTTGATGTTTCTCATATAATCATCAACATTGGCACATCTAGGTCCTTGTACCATTTTTGGATCTTCTCCATCATAATTGTATAGGACATCGTCTTCTTGAAGAGGTTGTTGTCTGCGAGGGGTATAATTGGTTTGAGCTTGTGGTGGATCTCGACATTGGTCTATCTTATCATGAAGATCATCAAACGCTTCACGAAACATTCTCATCATTTCTCCAATCAATGCTTGCATTTGCAAGTTTGGTTAATCTGTATTTCCTTTAGGAATTTGAGACAAGATTAGTAAACAAAACAAAATAAAGTAAACCTTACCAGCATACTCGCAAAGCCTCACAAGCTTCACTCCAAATAAAAGATACGATCACTCTATTCAATGCTCGTGTTTACTCTCGGGAATATGATTTGGCTTTTAACAATTCCCCTTCTGATCTCACTCACTCAATATGTCTTTTTCCATTCTAACAATTCCCCTTCTGATCTCACTCTCTCAATATGCCTTTTTCCACTCTATCTCTCTTGTTAGGTCCTTTGAAGAACTAACTCAAGATTAAAACAAGTTATTTCTCTTCTTGTGTGCGTCGACTGCAAAATAGGTTAGGGTAGAAAGGAAAAGAAGAAATGGAAAAGGTAGAAGAAAGTATTCAAGGAAATGAAAAGAAAGAAAATATTGAAGACGAGGAAAATGAGAGTAAATAAAGGAAGATGTGACTTACAACCCAAGAGACAACACTTATTGCACCCTTTCACAAGACACATTAAGGTTATCTTCTCTAGTGTAGATTTGTCTCCTTGATTAACTTGTAATGGTAGAGCACTTTTCCTTGTCTTTGCTTTTCTTTTTTGTTTGGAAATTCCTTTTCTTCCATTTCATTTTCCTTTTGTTTTTGTACTCCTTTGTTTGTTGTAGGAGTCTTGATTTCCTTTTTGAACTTCTTTTCTTTTTTGCTTTTGTTGTTGCACGCCAATGACATTTTTTTGTCAATCCAACTATGTTCTGAATATTGCTTGATGTAGGCTCATCTACACTCTTCAATGGAAGTGAATAGATAGCCTTATTGTTGTCCCGATCTAGGAATGACAATTAATAATTCCATTGAATTATAAGTATGGCTGTAATAAAAGATAATAAAGAGATGAAATTAGTAATGATATAAGAGAGGATAAGTAATATAAGTAATGGAATAATATAGATGAAAAGAGTTGGCCGCATAATTATAAATGAAGATGTTGGTGGTCTTGATGGAAGATGGTTGATGGTGTTGATATTGTATGGAAGATGGTGATGATGGTGTATCTCAAACATGCCAAAGAAGAAGCTATGTCAGAGAACACAACCCTGATCTTCACAAACTTGCTTGAGGGGTGGTAATGGTGTCTTCAACCCACTAGATGCAAAATCTAGGAATTTAGGAATCAAGGTGAAGGAATGACGCCACAAGTATAAGAAATATACTTGCTTAATCGATAAAGTTCTCAAAGAACTTTGAAGAGAAGTTTAACTCACAAAGGTTGTTTATATTAAGGAAAGAGATGAGTATAATGAAAGCAAGCCTCTCAATTTATAGGAAATCAGAGGGCTTGGCCGAATAGTCATCTAATGATTGGACAAGTACATGATTCTTAATGAAAGTACATAATGCTTTAAATGAATGAATGAGTCCCTTGGCTTGGTGATGGTTCGACTATCTCTTCAAAGGGGTCATGTTGTTTCGACTAGGATGAAAATACATCTCCCTTGGCCGAATGGTAACATGCTTGTTCATCTTAGTGCCAAAGTTGTCTTCATTTGCAAGGCATGTGTGTGGTGGCCGAATAGGCATGGTGCTTATCTCATGTCTCTTCATGATTTAGGCCTCCAATGGATGTAATCTATTCACCAATGTGCACCTTGATGAAAGGGCATCTTCATGGGCAACATCATTCATGAAAGGTCACAATTGTTAGAAGGTATCCTTTCATGTTTGAGCTAGTTCTAGGGAGAATGAACTGGAGGTGAGCTGGCCATAGGTGAGTTGTAACATGAATAACATTGTTGCAGCTCTTTGTGGAAAGGTACCTATTGAGTTGGCAACTATTCGCGAAAAGGTACGATTTCACAAAATTTGGCTTATGACATATTTGATGTGTCCTAAGTAGTGATGATGATGGTGCAGCTCCCTAGCTGAATTGAAGTCATCTTGTAGCTGAAATCTTCTGCTCGATCCAGCTATGAGCTCACAGGTCTCTGGAAAACTTTTCACCAAATGTACCTTATGCTCCCCTAAACATCCCCATGTAAGTTTCCTTGATGTTGCTTTTGCTTTCAATATTTAGCTCCTATATAGTTCCCAAGTTATGGCCGAATGTACCTACACTTAAAACATAAGGAATAAGTTAAGTACATGAACTATATTAATGTGTTTATGATAAAAATGTGTACTATAGTATATAATAATAACTTATGCCTCACTTAGTAATGAATAAGTTATTATCATTATAACTATAGATGTAGTATATATATATGAATATAACTATGTTATAGAAAACGAAACAGGCATCATTATGTATGAAAATAGAAAGTTTCTCCCCTTGAAAGGTTGGAAATGCAAAGTTAAACATGATGCTGAATTGGATAACATCATCCTCCCCTTATTTTAATCGATTTGTCCTCAAATCAAAAGATATGCTTTTCCTAGTGTCATTCCATCCAATAGATTCATCAGGTACCTTTATGAAAAGGTCCATGTCCTTTGAATGAATTCTTTGAAGGTCCTTGATCTGAAAAGAAAGAAAACTTTTATAAGTAAAAATTTGATTAAATATAATTAAAGAAAAGATGTACTCTCTGTCAGATGGATGTTCAAAGTTCATGTCTGTTGAGTACATTTTGCTTTGAACGTTTATGTCCCTTAACATCACAAAACTCATGTTCCTTGGATCTCCAACATATGTATTCATTGAATCATGAAAAGTTACGACTCTTGGAATGGAAATGACTTTAGAATCCTTATAAGTCACGTTCTTTGGATGAAGAATTGTCTCCTTTTGTTTCTCATTAGACGCATATCTTGGCTCTTGGAAGGTCATGTCCCTTAGCCTTCCAATTTGACAAGTTATGTCGCTTGGAATATCCTGCAAATCAAAGAAAATTTTTTGTATTTCAAGGTTAGAAAAATCTTCTTCAATCTTGCGTATTGACAATATAAATTTATATAACAACCACTTAGATGTATAAACACTTGTTTTCTGACTAGTTTCCTCCTTGTTTGATGTTTGTTTTTCTTTCCTCATGCCCTCAACACTTTTCTTCCTCTTGATTTGATCAATTTGGACTTGTTTAGGCGTCAAAGGTGTAAGAATAATCTTCTTCCCTCTATGGTTTAACAAGTATTGATTGGTAAAACAATCATGGATAGTCCTTTTATCATATTGCCATGGTCTTCCTAGAAGTAAATGGTTAGCATGCATAAGAACGACATTAGACATAACCTCATCCTTGTATTTTCCAATTGAAAAAGGAACCATCAACTATTTATTGATGTTAAGTTCTCCTCGTTCATTGAGGAATTGTAGTTTATAGGGACTTGGATGATTCAAAGTTTTTAATCAAAATTTTTCCACCATGATTGAACTTGCTACGCTGGTACAACTCCCACCGACTATGATCATTAAACATACCTTTTTATTCACATGACATCATGTATGAAAGATATTTTCTCGTTGTGCATTGTCCTCTGTCACTTGTGTACCCAGGCTTTGTTTAACCACTAGAGCTTCTCCTTCCATGGGAGCCCCAATTTCTGCTTCTTCATCAACTTCGGTTGGTTCTTCTTCTTCTTCTTCATGGTCAGATTCAATGTCACCATTTCCAACTAGAAGCATGATGTTTCGGTTGGGACATTATGTAGAAACATGCCCCCTCCCAAGACATTTAAAGCACCGAATGTCTATTGATCGTTCAGGAGTTTCTTTTCCTCGATGGTCCTTGTTCAATGGTGTAGCATTGGATGATTCAACCTTTTCTTTACTAGGAGTAGGAGTAGATTTCTTCAATTTGTTTGGACTCCATCTTGAAGGTGTAGGTATAACATTGCGAGATGTAGATCTTCTTCGTATTTGCCTTTCCATCTTCATTTCCATTTGCACCATTTCATGTATATCAATGTAATGGTATAACTCCAAGGTGTTAGCAATTTCTAGATTGAGTCTGACAAGAAATCTCGCCATGGTTGCTTCACGATCCTCTTCAATATTGTCTCAGATCATTGCCACTTCAATCTCCCTATAGTAATCCTCCACACTCCGTTGGCCTTGTTTAAGATTTTGCAATTTTTGAAACAAGCACCGGTGATAATAAATAGGAATGAAACGTTTACGCATGATACCATTCATTTCAAGCCATGTTGAGATTGGTCTTTCTCCATTCCTCTTTCTAGTAAGAGTAAGTTGATCCCACCATACTAAAGCATAATCTATGAACTCCATGGTTGCCAATCTCACTTTCTTTAGTTTGGAATAGTTGTGGCAACTGAAAACATGTTCCTCCTTGCTTTCCCATTCAAGATATGCTTCAGGATCAGTTTTCACTTGGAATTGAGGAATCTTGATTTTGATGTTGCTCATATTATTATCAACATTGGTACGTCTAGGTCCTTGTAACATTGATGGTTCTTCTCCATCATAATTGTCTAGGATATCGTCTTCTTGAAGAGGTTGTTGTCTTCGAGGGGTATTATTGGTTCGATCTTGTGGTGGATCTCGATGTTGGTCTATCTTATCATGAAGAGCATCAAACGCTTCACAAAACATTCTCATCATTTCTCCAATTAATGCTTGCATTTGCAAGTTTGGTTAATCTGCTTTTCCTCTAGGACTTTGAGACATGGTTAGTAAACAAAATAAAATAAAGTAAACCTTACCAGCACACTCACAAAGCCTCATAAGCTTCACTCCAAAGAAAAGATAAGATCACTCCACTCAACACTCGTGTTTACTCTGGGGAATATGATTTGGCTTTTAACAATTCCCCTTCTGATCTCACTCACTCAATATGCCTTTTTCCACTCTATCTCTCTTGTTAGGTCCTTTGGAGAACTAATTGAAGATTAAAACAAGTTATTTCTCTTCTTGTGTGCGTCAACTGCAAAATAGGTTAAGGTAGAAAGAAAATAAGAAATGGAAAAGGTAGAAGAAATGATTCAAGGAAATGAAAAGAAAGAAAAGGTTGAAAATAAGGAAAATGAAAGTAAAGAAAGGAAGATGTGACTTATAACCCAAGAAACAACACTTACTACACCCTTTCACAAGACACAATAAGGCTATTTTCTCTAGTGTAGATTTGCCTCATTGTTTGACTTGTAATGGTAGAGCACTTTTCCTTGGCTTTGCTTTTCTTTTTGTTTGGAAATTCTTTTTCTTCCCTTTTCATTTTTGTTTTTGTTTTTGTACTCCTTTGTTTGTTGTAGGAGTCTTGATTTCCTTTTTGAACTTCTTTTCTTTTTCCTTTTGTTGTTGCATGCCAATAACACTTTTGTTGTCAATCCAACTATGCTATGAATACCGCTTGATGTAGGATCATTTACACTCTTCAATGGAAGTGAATAGATAGCCTTATTGTTATCCTGATATGGGAATGACAAGTAGTAATGCCCTTGAATTATAAGTATGGCTACAACAAAAGATAATAAAGAGACGGAATTAGTAATGATATAAGAAAGGATAAGTAATATAAGTAATGGAATAAGAGAGATGAAAAGAGTTTGCTGTAAAATTATAAATAAAGATGTTGGTGGTCCTGAAGGCCGATGGTGTTAATATTGTATAGAAGATGGTGATGATGGTGTATCTCAAACACGCCAAAGAAGAAGCTATGCTAGAGAGCACAATCCTGGTCTTCACAAACTTGCTTGAGGAATGGTAATGATGTCTTCAACCCACTAGATATAAAATCTAGGAATTTAGGAATCAAGGTGAAGGAATAACGCCACAAGTATAAGAAATATACTTGCTTAATCGATAAAGTTCTCAAAGACCTTTTGAGAGATATTTAACTCATAAAGGTTGTTTATATTAAGAAATGAGATGAGTACAAATAAAAGCAAGCCTCTCAATTTATAGGAAAAGAGAGGGCTTGGCTGAATAGTCATATAATGATTTGGCAAGTACATGATTCTTAATGAAAGTACATAATGCTTTAAATGAATGGATGAGTCCCTTGGCTTGGTGATGGTTCAACTATCTCTTCAAAGGGGTCATGATGTTTCATCTAGGATGACGATACATCTCCCTTGGCGGAATGGTAACATGCTTGTTCATCTTGGCGCAAAAGTTATCTTCATGTGCAAGGCATGTGGGTGGTGGCAAAATAGGCATTGTGCTTGTCATGTCTCTTCATGATTTAGGCCTCCAATGGATGTAATCTCTTCACCAAAATGCACCTTGATGAAAGGGCATCTTCATGGGCAACATCATTCATGAAAGGTCACAATTGTTGGAAGGTAACCTTTCATGTTTGAGCTAGTTATAGGGTGAATGAGCTGGAGGTGAGCTGCCCATAGGTGAGTTTAACATGATGAACATTATGGTAGCTCCTTGTGGAAAGGTACCTCTTGAGTTGGCAACTATTCTAAAAAATGTACGATTTCCCAAAATTTGCCTTAGGACATATTTGAAGTATCCTAAGTAGTGATGATGATGGTGCAGCTCCCTAGCTGAATTGAAGTCATCTTGTAGCTGAAATCTTCAGCTTGATCTAGCTATGAGCTCACGGGTCTCTGGTTAACTTTTCACCAAATGTTCTTTATGCTCCCCTAAACGTTCGCATATAAGTTTCCTTGCTGTTGCTTTCACCATTTAGCTCCAAGATAGCTCCCAAGTTGTGTCCGAATGTACCTACACGTAAAACATAAGGAATAAGTTAAGTACATGAACTATATTAATGTGTATATGATAAAAATGTGTACTATAATGTATAATAATAACTTATGCCTCACTTAGTAATGAATAAGTTATTATCTTTATAACTATAGATGTAGTAGTAGTAGTAGTAGTATATATATATATATATATATAGTTCTATTATAGTAAATGAAATAGGCATCATTATGTATGAAAATAAAAAGTTTCTCCCCTTGAAAGGTTGGAAATGCGAAGTTAAACATGATGCTAAATTGGATCACATCACCAAGGGTCACCTTAGGTCCGTAAGGATTTACCAGCTCAGATATAAGCCTTTGATGAGTGTTATAAATCGATAATATTTTCTTGTTAATTATTCAATCTTATGGATTTATTGCTGCTGATTTGGTTGTGTTATGCTTATTTTCGTGCATGATGTTACTTTCCAGAATTAGTAGTAAAACAAGTGCATTCTGTATTTTTTTTATTATTTGGTCGTGGCTGGAGACATGGGCACGATTCTGGGCATGACACGGTTTAACGTGGCAGTTTTTAGAAGGTCCAATCAATAACAGTTTTCTAGAAGATTTAGTCAGCACCTTCTGGAAGGTGTACGGGCAGAGATATCTTATGAGTCTTATTTTTAAATTTTAAAGTTTGAATTTAGAAAATATTTGGAATTATCTTTAGGATTATTTTCATTTTAATTTCTATGTTTATCTCTAGGTTTTTAGAGGCTATAAATAACCTTTTAGGGTAAGCCTAAACACACAACTCAAAATTTATTCTTATTTTCCTTTGTAGTTTTATAAAAAGTTCTCTCTTTTATTTTACAAGTTTTCTCTTTTATTTTTCAAGTTTTCATATTTCTCTTATTTTAAGTTTTGGTTTTAAAAATGCTAAGTATGACTTTTGTCATGCTTAGCTAATTTTCTCATAAGCCGAGAGCTTAAGATATGACTCAATTCCAATGTTAGAATTGAAAAACACTTTAATAACTTCGGGATAACTCTCTCAATCTCTGCGCTTATTTTTTCAAAATCAAAACAGTTTTCAAAATCAAAAATTGAGTTTGGTCAAGTTGTTGTTGCGATTAAATGTATAGGAATAAGGATTGACTTATTCAAAGAACATTCAACTTCATGGGAACACACTTGGCGAGATAGCCTTACCAAGAGGGAATTGAGATCGGAATTAGTAGTTATTGAAACAACAATCCGAGTCGGTCTTCACGAACTTAAACGGTTATTGATTTACAAAAATTGATGCTGATCAGATCAATTTTTGAAGCCGGAATCAAAGATTGCCTTGGGTATTCAGTATACAAAATAGAGTCACGAGAATTTCCCTTGTAGACAAAGTAACCGACGTATATCCCGAAGGGAAAATCTAATTTGATGATCCGAAGGTAATTGAGTCAAAGCGATGCTTGAGGCTGTTTTACCATATTAATTTTCAACCATCAATTTTTATTTTCTTTATTTTTCTTTAAATCACTTTTTATTATTTAATCTCTTTTTACCAAAACCTCAATATTATTCTTCCAGTACCGATACCTTTACCAGATTTTACATATTTCACTTCAATTTTTACCATATTTCTGCCTAAATCTCTTACTTTTATCCCCAACCATATCATTAAACTCATCATTTCTTAATCCAACTAACTTACATCCATAAGTCTTCTTATAACATCTAAAATCTCCAAAGAACACTCAAAACTAAGAATCACACCAATTTTTCAAACATGTTTTTAATCACTTTTAAGGCTCCAAATCTCTTATTTACTTCTTTAGAAAGTCAAATATACTTTTAAACTTCAATAAAGAACAATATTTCATCATATCACTCAAAAACCCATTTTCTTAAATCTCAAATAAATCCTTTATCTCTTAGTTTTAATCCTCCTTGAAGTTTCCTTAAGTCTCTATATCACTTAAGGTTTCAAAACCAACCCAAAAAACGAAAGAAAAAACCAACATTGAAGAATCCTTACCATAACTACGGAGGGTAGGGGATAACGGGGAAGAAAAAGGAGAGTAGAGAACCCAAATTTTTTTCCGGCTTTTAACCCTTAATAGTATCCTTAGTAATTTAATATTAAATTCATTCCTTCTAAAAGACCAAAATGCCCCTCTATTTTTCTATCCTTATTAATAAGTCTCAAACACAATTTCCTAAATCTTTCCTTATGCTTTTCAATTTACTCAATTAAACCCACCAAAATTTTAAATCCTTTCACTATGGTCATCGACTTGATATTTGGGGTATTACAAATCTCCCCTTTAAGAAAATTTGTCCTTGAATTTTAAGACATACCTGATACAAAGAGGTGTAGAAGCTGTTTTCTCATGTCCTCCTCTCTTTCCCATGTAGGTTCCTCGACTTTATGATTTTGCCAAAGTACTTTAACGAGAGAAATCTGCTTTCTATGCAGTTCCTTGTTTTCTCGTGCCAAGACCCGCACTGGTTCTTCCTCATAAGTCAAATCTATTTGTATCTCTATATCCTCTGGTGTGATAATATACAATGGATCTGATCGGTACTTCCTGAGCATCGACACATGAAAACCATTGTGGATCTTGTCCATATCGGGAGGAAAAGCTAATTGATAAGATACTGGGCCGACCATTTTTAAAATCTTATAAGGTCCAATAAATCTCGGACTCATCTTTCTTTTACACCCGAACCATAATACCTTCTTCCAAGGTTATACTTTCAGAAATACCTTATGTCCCACTTGATATTCAATCTCTTTTCTCTTTAGATCAACATAAGATTTTTTTCGGTCAGAGGCTATCTTAAGATTATCCTGGATAACTTTCACTTTATCTTTTATTTCTTTCATTAAATCTGGTCCAACAAGATCTTGATCTTTTAGTTCAGACCAATTTAATGGTGTTCAACACTTTCTCCCATACAAGGCTTCATACGGAGCCATCTTAATACTTGATTGTTAATTGTTATTATAAGCAAATTTCGCTAAAGGCAAGTGTCTTTCCCATGATCCTTTGAATTCTATCACACATGCCCTCAGCATATCCTCCAATACCTGAATAGTTCATTCTGACTGCCCATCTGTCTGTGGATAAAAAGTCATACTAAAACTCAATTGAGTACCCAATGTCTCGTGCAAGGACTTTCAGAATATTAAAGTAAATCTTGGGTCTCGGTCAGATATTATCGATACAGGTACTCCATGTAGCCAAACTATCTCTTTTATATACAACTCCGCATACTTATCCATAGAGTAATCTACTTGAACTGGAATAAAATGAGCCGTCTTGGTCAATCTGTCCACAATTACCCATATTGAGTTTTTTTATTGGGTGCCAAAGGTAGCCCTGAAAGAAAATCCATTGTAACTCATTCCCACTTCCACTCGAGAATGGATATCAGTTGTAGCACTCTGGAAGGCACTTGATGTTCATCTTTCACTTGCTGACATGTCAGGCATCTTGCAACAAACTCTAATATAATTCTTTTCATGCCAGATCACTAATAGCAACTCTTTATATCCTGATACATCTTATTATCGTCTGCTTGCATAGTCAAAGGACTGTAATGTCCCTCGGAAAGAATATCTTTCTTTAATTCTTCATTATCTGGAATGTAAAGTGTTCCACTATAATATAAACATCCATCAGTCCTAATTTCAAAGTCATTGGCCTCACATTTTTCTATTTGTACAATTCTTACCAAACATTTTCCATCTTGTCCTTGATCTCTTTTATATGATCCAATAGCATCGACTTAAACTTAAGCTCAGCAATCAAGGAGTCATCTTCCTTTAAAGACATACGTGTATCTAAAGCTCGTAAAGCCATAAAAGTCTTTCGACTAAGTGCATCAGCTACCACAAATTGATCCAAGTAGAGTTGGAATACTCGGTTCATCAAATCCATAAATGTCGCAGGTGTATTAGTCAATCCAAATGGCATCACCACAAATTCGTAATGTCCATACCGAAAGGTTTTCTTTGAAATATCCTTTTCTTTAATCTTTAATTGGTGGTAACATGACCGAAGGTCTATCTAAGAGAACACTTCTGCGCCTTTCAGTTGATCGAATAGATCATCAATCCTTGGAAGAGGGTACTTATTCTTTATTGTTACCTTATTTAACTATCAATAATCTATGTATAATTCAATAAATCTATCATTCTTTTTTCACAAAAAGCACAGGTGCACCCCATGGAGAAACACTAGGTATGATAAATCCCTTATCGAGTTACTCCTGTAATTGGGCATTTAATTCTCTTAACATAGTTGGAGCCATTCGATACGGAGCCATAGAAACAAGTTCAGTACCCGGGTAAACTTCAGTTTGGAAACTCCCGAATTGTTGGAAACTCTCAGTAATTCTTTTAGAAAAATATTTGGAAACTCCCGAACTGTTGGGATATCACCTAATCTCACTTCTGATATTTGAGTGTCTATCACATTAGCCAGAAAAGATATACACCCTTTCGACATCGTTTTCTTTGCAGTTATTGCTGATATCACGCTGGTGGGTGATTTCGCTTTTCACCAATTACTATGACTTATGAACCTTCCGCATCCTTAAAAAATAATCGCTTCTTGTGACAATCAACCCATCCATGATGTGGAGACAACCAATCCATGCCCAAAATAATTTCATATTCATCGAAAGGCAATTCCATCATGTTTTTCGGAAACACAACCCCTTTAATCTTTATCGGACATTTTCTACATACCCTAGTTACCCTTGCACTACGACCCATAGTGTGTTGAACCAGGATCAATCTAAAGAAATACATGTCCATAAAAAATATGGAATGTACCTGTTAAAATCTCTGGGTCATCTCGATCCTCATCAGTTTTAATATTATAAATTCGGGCCACTCCTCGAGTCTCTTATCGCAGGTTATACTAAGATTGTCCGTCAGATCTTCCTCTTCCTCTACTTCTATTAGATGCTGCTATTGATCTCTCAGTTTGCACTGATCTATCTCTGGATCTCTTTTGACAATTTTGAGCATAGTGACCAGTTTCACCATAATTAAAAAAAGCAACATTGAGTAATCTACACACTGCACGATGAATTTTTCCCCATGTCTGACATGGAGTAGTTCTTTATCCATATGCTCTAATAGAGCTAGCAACCAAACACGGTGATTGCTTATTCTTCTGTGAAACTGCAACAGAACCATCTCTACTATTATATCAAGAACTCGAACCCTTGCCTCTCTTAGCATGAGGGGAAGTTGAAGACATTCCAACTCTTTTTCCCGTTTGCATACTCTGCTGCTAGAGTCTCTTCTTGAGCTCTTTCAATGTCCTTAGCTCAGTTTATAACTTCTTGCAAGCTAGGCAAGTTTAAAGCCAACATCATCTCTTTTAACTTTGACCTTAATCCCTCGATGAACAAATTACGCCGGGCTTTATCATTGGGAACCACCATAGTAGCAAAACGACTCAGCTTGTTATACTCAGCCTCGTACTCATTTATTCCTCGATCGCCTTGTTTCAAATTAAGAAACTTCAACAATATTGCCTACATAAACTGCCCCTGATGTACTTGTTCTTATACTCATCTTGAAAGAATTGCTAAGTCACTTGCTCAGGTGGTACATACATTGTAGTGTTTATCCACCACAATTGAGCTGATCCTCGAAGTAAAGAGACAACACCACCCAGTTTTTCAAAATCTGAGTATTGAAGACTTTCCAACATCACCATAACGTCGTTTAACTATAAATCAACATCCATTGGACCTTCATCCTCTTCTCCTCGGAACTCAGTCGCTCCCAAACTTCTTAACTCTTTTGGGATTAACATACGCACTGCTGGAGGAATAGAGGGAGGCAGAGGAGGTTGAAATCGAGTTAGGATGGCATTGAGATCCTACATAAAAGCTCCAAACTCTGGCACTGTCATACACTGATGTGCCGGTGCACTAGCGCTTTTGGACAGGATCGGATGCTCACTATTAGCTTTATAGCTCTATCTACCTGACCCTTCTTTAATTTCTTGACCAGTCGCTCTCCGTGAATTTGTAGAATACGACATCTACTAGAACATACATAATGATAACACTTAAGTTAGTAAGGACTGACATCAATCATATTCTAATTACTCCATATCAGTAACCTTGACATCTTAGTGGCATGTAAACTCTTTTTATAGTAAAAAACACCCGGTTTCAGTCGATAATCGGCTAAACCTGTACCTCTGATACCAATAGATATAACACCCAATTCCCGTATATTTTTTCGTACACGGGTCATATATGTCACATAACTTTTAAAACTTTCCGTTTTTGAAAAACCAGTAAAATTTGTTTCCAATCATTAAACATTTTAATTTCATAAAAATAAATTGTTCATTAACTTATAATATGTAAACAAATCTTAAAGTTGAAACATATTTAATTTTACATCATCATAAGTCAAATACATTTTAGAGAATTACCATAAATCTATTACATACCAACTAACAACATCAAAAGAAGACATAGTTGTTGTACAGTTACCGATGAGGAGACCCTTGATTGGCGATGTAGATGCACTCCTTACTCTGCTTGCTAAAACCTACGCATGAAATCAACACACGCTAAGTATTTGCTTAGTGAGACAATACTAATAATGAGATGAAATCAATATATAAGTATATCATAGTTATAAAAATACAAATTTATTTATTCCAACTCATTATAAGTTCCGTGGGGTGTACACATAGTGCCGATATGATCATTCATAAACTCATTATGAATTCCATGGGTTGCACACTTAGTGCCGATATGGTCATTTATAAACTTATTATGAATTTTGTGGGTTGCACACTTAGTGCCGATACGGTCACTCATAAACTTATTATGAATTTTTTGGGTTGCAGACTTAGTGCTGATACAGTCGTTCATAAACTTATTATGAATTCTGTGGGTTACACAGTTAGTGCCGATACGGTCGTTCATAAACGTATTATGAATTCCGTGGGTTTCACACTTAGTTCCAATACATAAAAAATGCAACATATGCATTAACCAACATGCAGTTATAACTCTCAATGTACATAATAAATGCACTCACCTGATTTGCCTCACTATTATGCACCGGTGTAGTCTGACTACTCTGCGACTTTATCATTGCCTTTCTGTTTGCTTAAATCAGGAGCTTGATTTTGATCTACAGAAGCACTCATAGTCACACATACAAATATTATATTAGTATACTTACTAACATTTATCTAAATTACTAATACTCAAAGGTACTTTTAAATTTTGAATTCTATTAAAATTCATCCTAATTTAAAAATTCTGACTGAATAATATTGGTACCCCTCCTATGGTATCGATACCCCTCCTATGGTATCGATACTTCCCTACTATGGTATCGTTACTCCTTTCAGTATCGATACCATTTTTTCATTTTGAAATCCATAGTATCGATACCTTCCTCTTAGTATCGATACTACTTGCATAAATACCGATATTGTTCATCATGTTCATCCTCTTTCCTCAAATTTAAACCTATAGTATCGGTAATGTTCTTCCAGTATTGATACCTTTACCCAGGTTTTACATATTTCACTTCGATTTTTACTACATTTTGGCTTAAATCTCTTCATTTTATCCCCAACCATACCATTAAACTCATCATTACTTAATCCAACTAACTTACATCCATAAGTCTTCTTATAACATCTAAAATGTCCAAAGAACACTCAAAACTAAGAATCATACCAATTTTTCAAACATGTTTTTAATCACTTCTAAGGCTCCAAATCTCTTCTTATTTACATCTTTGGCAAGTCAAATATACTTTTAAACTTCAATAAAGAACCATATTTCATCATATCACTCAAAAATCCATTTTCTTAAATCTCAAATAAAACCTTCATCTCTTAGTTTTAATCCTCCTTGAACTTTTCTTAAGTCTCTATATCACTTAAGGTTTCAAAACCAACCCAAAAACGAAAGGAAAAACCAACAATGAAGAATCCTTACCTTAGCTTTGGAGGGCACAAGACAACGGGGAAGAAAAAGGAGAATAGAGAACCCAATTTTTTTTCTAGCTTTTCCCCTTTTTAACACTTAATAATATCCTTACAAATTGAATATTAAATTCATTCATTCTAAAAGACCAAAATGCCCCTCCCTTTTTACGTCCTTATTAATAGTCCAAGTAAGGCCTTTCTTGTTCTTAATTATATTTGTTCTAACGATAATAACTATAGTTAGCCCATTCAAGAATCGACTTTCGGAGAGTACTTGGGAAGATCAATTACTAGAGAGAAAGGCAAGTTACAATGGGTTGGGCCTTGTAGACTGTAACCGACATGAATCCCAGAGAAAAAATCTATTTCGATGATCAAACGGAATTGAAACAAAACTAGCTTGAGGCAATTTTCTCATTATTGATTTAAATATCTATTTATACTTTCCTTTATGTTTAATCTTTATTTTCTATCATTCTTCATCTCTCAATTGCGAAACCCCCATTTTCTAATTTATTTTCTCGCAGTTTTCTCGACTAAAATCGATGCTAAATCGCATCAGGAATTTCTATGTCCTTGTGGATCAACCCTCTTTCACTATACTATATTTATTATTTATTTTATTTGATAATATGTTTTATTTTATTTTGATAAGTAAAATGACGCTTTTCAAAGCTAGTGTCGTTGCCGGGGACTTGGATAAATTACTGATATATTTTTTGTTTTGATTTTATGACCAGGGGAAATCTGGGAGATTTAGTAGAATTTGACCTAAAGATCGAAGAGAAAGCTCGTAGAACTCACGGGAAAATGCTTCGACGATAGAAACAACAAAGAGAACAAAGCAAGTAACAATCAAATCTGGAATCCACTTCCGAAACACCATCCTACGAAGAATCAGTACCTGATGCCACTCCAATTGCACCAGTCGTAGACACCAAACCTGAACCAGAACCGATGGCACATCAAACGATTAGAGAGCTAGTTGCAACTCCCGCTATACAACAGCTGCCTATCATGATTTTCCTAATGAAAATGTGCATAAACATCTCAATGAATTTTACATGGTTTGCAATAGTATGAAGCCTCAGGGAGTTTCCGAATATCAAATCAAACTAAGAGCATTTCATTTTTCCTTAGACAGATCGGGCTAAGGAATGGTTATTTTATTTACGACCTAATTCCATTACTACCTGGGATGATTTATCACGTGTTTTTCTTGATAGATTTTTCCTAGCGTCAAAAGCAAGCTAGCTAAGAAAAAACATTTTGGGATTTCGACAAGACGAATGAGGGACCCTTTACGACTATTGGGAGAGGTTCAAAAAGTTATACGCCAGTTTTTCGCAGCATGGTTTATCTAAACAGACACTCCTTCAATATCATTATGAAGGAATTCTTTTGGTGGAGAAGAAAATTGTAAATGCCGCTAGCGGTGGCGCTCTCGTCAACATGACATCGGATGCGACAAGAAATTTAATCTCCACAATGGTGGCTAATTCACAGTAATTCAAATCATAGAGTGAACCCAGTCGATGAGTTCACAAAGTAAGTGCAATTTCACTTGAGAACAAAATAGATAAATTAACTAACATAGTTAATTCACTTATTTCAGGAAGAATTGGAGTCACAAAAGTTTGTAGAGTTTGTACGAAGCTGGATCATCTGACAGATTACTGCCCAATGTTACAAGATGAATCTGATGGACTAGTTAAAGTCGTAGGAAACTTTATGGGACCTCCCCATACTTATAACCCATATGGCAACACTTTTAATATGGGATGGAGAGACCATATGAACCTGAGTTACAGAAACCATCAAAGAATTAACCCAAATTATCAACCGAGACCTCCTCATTTCCCAACCCAAACGCCATAAAAATCCTCCCTTGAAATAATTGTATAAAAATTGGCCTTATCCCAAGAAAATTTCTAAACTCAAAATCAATCTCACTTTTAAGAACTCAATAAGCAAATAAGCTAATTGGCTAAAAAAATGGTTGTTTGGAAACTCAATGTCGATTTCCTTCACAAAATGAAACAAATCCCAGGGATAATGTCAGCACAATAACTCTTTAAAACGAGCCTAAGATCCCAGAGGGTAAAGCCGCATCACTAAAAAAGAAAAAAGATGCCGAGATGCCACCTCACTCTATCTCAGGTAATCACGATTCCTCCTCTTCTTTACCTTCCTCTTACAAAGTTTCACATCCTTTTTCTTCAAGATTAATGAAGCGGGACAAGAAAGTTGAAGAGAAGGAGATCCTAGATATATTCAGGAAAGTGGAAATAAATATTCTGCTTCTTGAAGTAATTCGAAAAATACCCAAGTATGCCAAATATCTCAAGGATCTTTGCTCGAATCAAAGGCGATTAACTGGGAATCAAAAAGTGAACCTTGGTGAAAACATTTCCGCTATCTTTCAGACAAGGCTTCTACCAAAATACAAGGATCAATGCATGTTCTTCATACCTTGCAAACCTTGGTGAACCTTGGTGAAAACATTTCCGCTATCTTTCAGAGAAGGCTTGCACCAAAATACAAGGATCAATGCATGTTCTTCATACCTTGCAAACCCGACAATGTCAAAATCAAGAAAGACATGTGTGACTTAGGAGCACCCATCAACATAATGTTGTTTTTCGTCTACGAGAAAATTTCCAACGAACTATTGAAAGAAACAAGGTTCACGGTTCAACTCACCAATCAATCATTCATTTACATCATTGGAGTATTAGAAAATGTTTTGGTGAAGGTAAATGATTTAATATTTCCTGTTGATTTTTATATAATTGACATGAAAAATGATCGTAGTAATACTAGATCCGAAATTCTTCTCGGGTGACTTTTCTTAAGCACAACGCACATGAAGATCAATGTCCAAAGTGACATTTTGACTATGGAATTTGACGGAGAAGTCATCAAATTTGATGCATACAAGGCTATGAAATACCCATATAATGTGGTGAACTTGAGTTTTGTTGAATATTATCGATCTATTAGTTGATGAATTTTGGAAACTAATTTGCTATTTGATTTTTTAGGGACTTTGAGAAAGAGGAATTCGATGATAGGGAGTTTGAAGAAATTTCTTCAATCATTTCTTCTTCTATTTATAATTTTTGTTTAATTCCATCTAAGTCTAAAACTCTTCCAAAAATTTTGCAGGCACCTAAGTTGGAGTTGAAGTAATTGTTGACGCATCTTAAGTATACATTTATAGGCAAAAATGGTACCTTCCCAACCATCATTTCAAGCTAACTTTCAAAGGATAAAGAAAACGACTAAGTTGCTATTTTACGCACAAATAAAGAGGCAATAAGATGGACTATAGTTGTTAAGGGCCTAAGTCCATCCATGTGTATGCATAAAATCAAGATGGAGGAAGGCGCTAAACCAACAAGAGAAGGACAACGCCAGCTGAACCCACCAATGATGGAGTTGTAAAACACGAGATTCAAAAGCTCCTTGACTCCAATATTATTTACCCAATTTCTGATAGTAATTGGGTAAGTCTGATTCACGTTGTTCCGAAGATGACCGATGTTATGGTGGTTAAAAATTCAGAGGGAGAGATGGTTTTGACACGAATACAAAATGATTGGAGAATTTGTATAGACTACAGGAAGCTTAATTATCTAACCCAAAAATACCATTTCCCCTTAACTTTTATTGATCAAATGGTTTAAATATTAGTAGGGAAATCTCATTAGTGATGCCTTGACCATTTTTCAGGATTTTTTCAGATTCCAGTGGCACCCGAGGACAAAGAGTAGACGATATTTACTTACCCATTTGGAACTTTCGCCTACTCTAGAATGTCGTTTAGACTCTACAAAGCTCCTACAACATTTCAATGGTGTACGCTAAGTATTTTTTTTGATCATATCGACAGAGGTATTGAAATGTTTATGGATGAATTTATTT
The DNA here is from genome assembly GCF_006381635.1 of Hibiscus syriacus. NCBI lineage: Eukaryota > Viridiplantae > Streptophyta > Magnoliopsida > Malvales > Malvaceae > Hibiscus > Hibiscus syriacus. The sequence continues at coordinate 7,437,271 of NW_024063194.1, forward strand.
TCTACGTTAACTCTTTTAACTAATGTCTTTCTAATTTTACTTATGTGCTTAAGCGTTGCTTTGATTTTAATTTAGTTCTTAACTATTAAAAATGCAATTTCATGGTAAGTAAAGGGTTAATTCTTGGGCATGTTGTTTCATCTAAGGGAATTGTGGTAGACAAGGCGAAAATTGTTGTAATTCACTCACTTCCATACCCCACTTCAGTGAGGGAAATTTGATTTTTTTCTTGGCCATGCAGGTTTCTATCGAAGATTCAGTAAAGTTTTTTCTAAAGAGGCACAACCATTAAGTAGATTGTTGTAAAAATATGTTACCTTTGAATTTGATCAAAATTATAAAAATTCTTTCAACATCTTGAAAAAAAAACTATACGCTAATTGTTCAACCACAAAACTGGGATTTTTCTTTCAAATTAATGTGCGATGCTTCAGATTTAAGTGTTGGAGCTGTTCTCGGCCGAAGAATTGGAAAAAAAACCTCGCATCATCGCTTACGCATCAAGAACTCTAGATTCAACCCAACGTAATTATCAACTATGAAAAAAGAATTATTTGTTGTTATTTTTGCATTAAAGAAATTTCGATCTTATTTACTCGGAACTAAAATTAACGTTTTATTTGATCATGCAGATCTGAAGTGTATTTGATGAATATGAAGGAAACGAAGCCAAGATTGATTTGTTAGATTCTTCTGCTTCAGCAGATCTGAAGTGTATTTGATGAATATGAAGGAAACGAAGCCAAGATTGATTTGTTAGATTCTTCTGCTTCAGGAATTTGATCTCGAAATTAAAGACAAAAAAAGGAGCGAGAACTTGGTTGCTGACCATCTGAGCTGATTGTCGATCACATAAATTGAACCGTCCATCTGAGAACAATTCTTGGATGAAAGCTTGATGATGGCACACGCTCCACTCCCTTGGTTCATCGATATGGTGAATTTCTTGGCCACGGGTAAATTTCCTATTGACATACTGAAATCTGAAATGACCCTTATCTCTAGAATCATTGTTCAGATCAAAATTTACAACGATACGTATTCAAAAGTGAGGTAAAACAGATTCTCTCTTTTTTTCATTCATATTCATGTGATCATTTTGGACTTAAGCGAACCGAACCCAAAATTCTTGAGTGCAGATTTTTTTGGCCTAACTTATTTCGTGATGTTTATGTCTTTTGTAAAACTTGTTAAAAATGTCAATGTGTGAAAAATTTAAGCTAAAGAAATGAAATACCTTTTAATCCTATCCATATATGCGAGAGTTTCGATGTTTAGGAAATCAACTACGTGAATCATTTCACCTCTACTTTTGGGAACTTATATATATCATTCTTGCAGTCGACTATGTCTATAAATGGGTAAAAGCAAAGGCTACAAAAAAATGATGCTAAAACGACTACTAATTTTCTTCGTGATTTCAATTTTTCTAGGTTCAACACTCCAAGAGAAATCATGTGCGATAGGTTAACTCATTTCATCAACCGAATCATTAAAGCTCTAATGAAAAAGTATGGCATGACTTAACGGATTGCTACGGCCTATCATCTGCAAAACGAACAAACAAGCTGTGGATTCAAACCGAGAAATTAGGACAATCCTTGAAAAAATTGTCAAACCAAATAGGAAGGATTGGAGTTTGAAGCTAGTTGATGCTTTATGGGCATACCGTAGGCTTATAAAGGCCCCATCGAAATGTTTCCATATCATTTTGTTTTCAAAAAGCCTTGCCATTTACGATCAAATTAGAGCAATGCAATATGGAAATGGATGTAGTTGGCGAGACTAGGAAATTACATATCCAAGAACTCGTGGAAATCGGTAAAAATGCCTATGATAGCGCAAAAACCTTTAAAGAAAAAACAAAAGAGTTTCATGACCGAAGAATTTCATTTAAAACTTTTTCTATCGGATAAAGAGTTCTTTTGTTTAATTCTAAGTATAAAATTTTTGTAGGAAAACTTTGATTGAAGTGGCTCAGACCCTTGATAGTAATCAATGTTTTTCCTCAAGGAGCAATAGATGTAGAAGATGGTTCTGGTGCTCGATTTAAAGTAAATGGACAATGGCTTAAAACTTTTTATGAGAATGCACCACTCAGATTAATTGAAAATTTTATTTGGATGAACCGAGAGCTTAAAGAAAGGTCGTCGAGCTTAAAGAAAGGTCGTCAAGCTTAAATGATGTTAAACAAAGAGCTTGTGGGAGGCTATCCATTGTTTATTTCGTTTCTTTAATTTTCTTGCAGTTTAAATTTTAATATTTGATTTTATTTCTTGTTTAGCTTATATTAATTTTTGTTTTAATTTTTAGGTACCCGGTGCATTTTGTCGAACTTAAAATGGATTTGAAGGATAGTTTTTCAACTAAAGAAAGCTATTTATCGAAGCACCCATCGGGAAGAAGCCAAAAAATTTTCCTCTCTTGGTCAAGCTGCATCGTTTCATTAAAACGGTGCACGTTAGAAGGTAGTTTTGGCGCAACGTACGTTAGCTTTCCCATCAAATTTTGCTTCATAAATTGCCATCCAATTTTTAATTTCCTACCTCCTTTTTCTAAATATTTGACCGGACGCCCTAAATCCCCAAATCTTTATCCCTTATTTTAATTTTTAAACCATCCCAAATCCCTAATAGATGCCTTTAAACTTTCTTATTTTATTCTACCCTCTATTTTCTTCTTCTTTAATCCTAGCCTCCTTAGCAGATTTCCTTCACCTTCACAACTGTGCGCCACCACCGCCCATTCCTTGTGCCACCACCCGATTATCAATAATGTTCAAAACCCGAAATCAAGGTAACAATGGCCCTTCAATTTCGCCCACTGTGCTCGACGAATGACGTTGTTTCATCGCTCTGGCAGCCATCGTTGAAGTGCCAAGTGACTCCGACATGAATCCACTGCCTCCTCTACGTCGTGGACAACAGTAACAGGCCCATACACCTCTACACATGGCGATCAAACCGACCCATGCATCACCTTCTTTGATCAACCATCGGTCGTAATACCCCGACATTACCGGATCGAGTCATGTCCACCATCCGTCACCACCACGATCACCTTCTCCATTTTCTTATTTCATGCCAACAGTGGCTTCTTCATCTTCTTCTCGGCCACGCCACTCCTTATCTCACCTGAGGCACTCGGCTATCCCTTCATTTCTGATGTACTCCGTCGAGGACAATAATAATCTAGAGGTAAATTCTAGTCCTGTTTTAATTCATCCCTTGCTAATGTACCATCATTCGTTTGGTTTTACAGAGGACTTTTCGGTCTAGCATTTTTTGGGACAACCCGATGTTGAACCTTCATATCAATATCACCCCAGTAAGCATTCATCTCCTTTCCGTGCATCCAATTTGAACGCCTTTCCGTCACCTCTAGACAACCTACCATTGACATCCGAGGAACGTTTTAAGGGATTTCTACACTTTAAAAATGACCAACTGGTTCATTTTCAGAACATATTCCATCATCCATTTCATGTCTGTAAATTTATCCCAAACCGAACTCTTGAAAATCTTCATATTCATGATACTGTTCGTGCTTATTTTGATTCAATTAGTTGGACGTTATTTTTGCAAATTAAGAACGACACTTTTTATGAACTTATTTTTTATTTTTATTTGACTTTCACATTTTCACAGTCTCTATTTGTCACTATTGAATCTCCTGATGTTGTTTCATTCTGATTATGTGGCCAGCAATTTAGTATGTCTATTTCCGATTTTAATTTTGCTATGAGATTCGTAACGAATGTAACGAGTCTAGATTATCTAACTGCTTTAGTCGAGATGCCGTAGGAATTTGATGCATATTCTACCTATTCCTTCCTTACCGGTTTCAACAACCAACCATTTGACCTGTGCTCAACAATGGCGATTTAACTTCACGACCCGACATTATGATACATACATTGTTTCTTGGCTTACAACTATTATGGTTGGAATGATTCTTTCTGCATTTTAAGTAAGAAAAAACTTTTCTTCATTTGGTGTATGTTCACAGGTAGAAAGGTAAATTTGGGTTTCTGGTTTACTCAAGCATTTGAGATCGTTATTCAATCTAGTCACCCTTTAATCCTTGGTCCTTACATTACAAATTTAGCTTCTTGTGTTGCTAATTTTGATATTATGGACTTTACTTACGCGTTCCCTATCGATGGATTAGATGAACATTAATTGGATTCAATGGGTTTGCTTGCAGGAACTACCATCGCACCATATTTTTTTCCACCGGGAGTGATGATGCCACGTACAGAACGAGTCTTCACTTGCCGAAATGAGCCTCGATCTCCACCGCTACCTCTTTCGTACGTGCATGAAAAAATGCATGATGTCAATGATCACATCCACTCTATTGAGGTGAACATCATAGAGATTTTGTCTTACCTGCGCCCTAGCCGCGACTGTGGCCACGATCGCCAATGACTATGAGGAGTATTCTTTACCCTTACCTCTTACACTTTCAATTTTATTTCTGTATTGGGGAAATACGACTTAAGTGGGGGGAGCAAGTAGAGATTCTATTGAATTTCATCTTACTTGTCTTGTGAAATTGTTTGATTGTATGCTTGATTGAATTGGTTGAATACAAGATTGAAATTTTTCGTTTTCGTCGATTATCTTTAGCACGCTATGATTGTTTATGTTCATGTAATTATTTTGAATATGAACACTCTTGATAGTTGAATTGCATGAGTAGGAATTTAATTTGACTTCATTGTTGCATTCCTTGATTTTTTTATTATTGAACACACTTTGGTAAGATTTCGAGCCATGAGCATGTTAATTTTTATTCTCTTTTTCTTGTTTGAATGTGTCAAACTAAATCTTAAAAATCTAGAACTTGTGGCATGATACATTTTGAGACTACACAAAGAAATTTGATGCTTTGATCTGATTTGAGCATTAGGATTCACACCATTTTAACCCCCCCCCCAAAAATGCCTACCCTTTTCTTCTTCTCTATTAGTGAACAATTTCGAACATTTTCCCACTTCTTTGTTTTCATTTTAATATTAAACCTGAGCCTTTCTATTTTTGCCTCTCTTTTCACCTTGTTGAGATAAATAATTGAAGCTTGTATAACCTTGTTCCATGAAAATAAATAAACAAATAAAAAAATAGTAGCGTTCGAATAGAAAAAGTATCGAAAAAATTCAGAAAAATCAAAAAAGAAAAAAAATAAATTGTCGTTTGATGACTTTATTGTTTGATTCATTTATATTGCTTTACTTATGGACTTGGTTTGATTATTTGAATTCTTTGTCGATTAGGAACCTCATTTCTAGCTTTTTCCCCACCTTTACCTAAGCCCCATTACACATTTTTTAAGACCCAATGATCTTTGTATCTAATTTCTACTAAGTAGTGGAGATTTCATTATGTTACAAGCCTATGGAAATTCTTGTTTAGTTCCGACTTTGAGCACATTTGCACCCGAAACACATTTGAGTGGATTGAGTGAATCCTTGTAAGGAGTTATTAATTTTTGATTGATGAATGATTGAAAGTTGTAATATTGTTTGACTTAATCTTATTTGTGTTTATTCACTTGATTGGTGTTTTGATTCAAATGGCTATTGTGAGCTTGACTTTCATAATTTACCTTGGTATGAAATAAGATGGAGGAAAGTAAATTAAGTTCTTAACTAGTTTGATCAATGAATGCTTGAGGACAAGCATGAGACAAGTGAGGGGGAATTTGATGAGAATTTTAAATTTTACGTTTTTTAATTTCTAATTCTCCTATTTTATGACCTTATCACTGCTGATTTGGATTGTATTTCTTTTATTTTATATGCAGTGACTTTTTGATTGGAATTAGTAGAAAAATGGTGAAATCTACATTTTTTATTTCCTGGTCACGGCTTGAGACATAGGCACGACACTGGGAACGACGCGGGTCTGACGTGGCAGTTTCTAGAAGGAGGAAGATTCTGGAAGCTACCTAGTCATAACAATATGGAGAGATATTTTGGGAATTCACTTTTTAGTTTGAATTTTGAAACATTTGAAATTTAGGATTATCTTTATTTTGAATTCTTTATTATTTTTAGGATTTAGAAGCCTATAAATACCCTCATTTGGGTAAGTCTTAAGACATCTTTGGCGTTGAATTTATTTACTTTTACATTGTTTTTGATCTTATAAAATTTATTTTTATTTTCATTTATGTTTTTACTTTAAGCTTTTTTTCACAAAACATGCTAAGTATGGTTTCCACCATGCTTAGGTAATTTCTTTATTAGCCGAGAGCTAGCGATGACTCAATTCCATAAGTGATAATTGAGAAGCACTAAAATACCTTCGGGTTTCATTCTCCATTTTTTGGAATTAAAGATCGACAATCAACCATCTTTTTAAAATTAAAACTATTTCAAATAAAAACGTTGATGTTGGTCTGGATGTTGTTTTAATTTACAGTTGGGAGGAAGGATCGGCCTATTGCATATTCGACTCCCTGTGAACACAGTTAGCGGTGATCCGCTAAGGGAAATCGAGGTCGGACTCAATTCTCGATGAGACAACATAATCTGAGTCGGGCATTTCCAGTACTTAATTTTGTTTGTTCTAATAGTAATAGATGTGGTTAGCCTATTCAAAAATCAACTTTAGGAGAGTGACTTGGGAAGATCAATTACTAGAGAGAAAGACATGTTACAATTGTAGATTGTAAGTGACATGAATCCTGGTACAAAAATCTATTTCAATGATCAAATGGAATTGAAACAAAGCTAGCTTGAGGCGATTTCCCATTATTGATTTAAATCTCTATTTACGCTTTCCTTTATTTTTAATCTTTATTTTCTATCCTTCTTCATCTCTCAATTGCGAAACACCCCCTTTTCTAATTTATTTTTCTCGTAGTTGCCTGGACTGAAATTAATGCTAAATTACATCAGGAATTTCTAAGTCCATGTGAATAGACCCTCTTTCACTATATTATATTTATTTTTATTTCTTTTATTTGTGAAGAGGTTTTATTTTATTTTGACGAGTAAAAGGAATCTTGTCAATTATCTAGAAGATGAAGTAGAATCTAACCAGAAGTAGAATCTAACCAGAATTACAAGACGTAAATATTTATTTGGAATTTAGTTAGACAAGGTTATCCAGAAGATGAAGTAGAACTCAACCAGAACTATAAGTTTTAAATATTTATTTTTATCTTTTGTGATAAATCTTGTAAATTTAGGATTTTTAGTTTGATTGTTTTATTATTATTTTATTTAAAAACAAGTTATTTTATTTATTTAGAACTTCTGGTAGGATTTTTAGTTTTGATCTTCATACCTTCATATTGTTTTCTTCGATTCTCTGGAAATTGGGAGTGGCAATCAACAATTCGCTTAAAAGTTATTACATCTTCAACTCAAAAGGTGTGGTTTATTTGAAGACTGTTTTGCTTGAAGTTTGGAAGTTGGATTGGTTATTTGTAATTTGAATTCCTATGGACAAACTTAGTTATGATCTTTTAAGGGGAATCAATATCGAGTTCAATTTTCGTTGAGAACCTATAACTCGAGTTGAACTTTTCTAGAATTTAAAGTTATTTTGGAAATAATGACGATATACATGGCTAAAAAACAAAGACCAAATTTTGGAGATAGGCTTGGAAATGTTGGTTAACTAGATAGAAATGTTAGCTGTAGGGGTTGGACCATATTAACTGTAACTAGTGTACATCACGAAGGGAAAATTTTACTTCAATGATCGATCGAAATTGAGGCTAAGCAAAACCTAAGGATTATCGCCTTTATTGAATTCTTCTATTTTATTTACTTTATTTATTTCTCATTATTTTTTATTCAAAATTTATTTTTTATTATTCACTTTCATTAATTTTCAAATCTCCCTATTTTATTTTTTGTAAATGATTCAATTCGAGAAACAACATTATCAAACTTCCTTAGTTCTTGTGGATCGACCCTTCTTCTCTATAATACTTTATTTATTTATTTGAGAATTGGAAATTATTTTTATTTGACAAATTTGATGCTTGTTAAATTGGCATCGTTGCCGGGGACTTTAGCAAAGTTACTAATATTGTTTCTTGTTTTGATAGTTGTCTAGGTTGCATCTAGGAGAATTAATAAAAACACGAACCTGAAATTGAAGCACTTGCTTGGAGATTACATGGAGAAACTCCTCGGCGAATGAAACAACAACAACATCAATTGAAGTCCAATCCAAAATCAGAAGAAATCTCTTAAATTGAAGCTTTATTCACATTTGACGGAGAAAAATCAATACAAATGGCTAATCCAACGATCCGAGAGCTAGCTACAACACTTAATGAACAATAGCTGCTTTGCATCACGTTATTGAATGAAAAAACTCCATTCGAATTAAATACAGTTTGATCCATCTTCTACTGACCTTTCACGATTTGCAAAATGAGAACCCATATAAACATCTGAAAGAGTTTCATATGGGTTGTCTAAGTATAAAACCACAGGGAGTATCCAAATACCAAATAAAAATCTATGCTTTTCATTTTTGCTTAGCCGATTTTGCGAAATATTGGTTATTTTATTTACCTCAGGGTTTTGTTGATAAATGAGTTGATATGTATAATTTATTCCTTGACAAGTTTTTCCCTGCAACCAAAGTAAACGAACTAAGGAGAAATATTATAGGGATTCGACAAAAAGATAATGAATCATTATATGATTATTGGGAACACTTCAAGAAGTTGTGTACAAGCTGTCCACAACATGACTTATTAGAACAAACTCTCCTACAATATTTATACGAAGGATTACTTCACATGGAGATGAAAATGATCAATGTGGCAAACGGAGGAGCCTTTGTAAACATGACCCCTCATGCATCTAGGGATTTAATTTCAACTATGGCTGCCAACACTAAACAATTTTTTCCCTCTAATAAAGCCACTCGGCGGGTTCACAAGGTAACTACTTCTTCCATTGAAGATAAAATTGATAAGCTTACTAATATTGTTCAAATTTTGCTTGTAGGTAAAACAGGTCCGACTCGCTTGTGTAGAATTTGTATAATGCTAGATCATTCAACGAATTGTTGTATGATACTTCCGGAAGACAATAAAACACATGTGAATGTTGTAAGAAACCTTTTGGGATCTCTCTAAAGGCGTTATAACCCTCATTCAAATACATACAATGCCTTTGGTAGGGACCATATGAATCTTAGCTATGGTTCAAATCCCATATACAATCAACCTTATCAATCGCGGCCATCTATGCCTCAATAACATTAATCGCGTAATTCATCTTTGGAGTCAATAATGGAAAGTCTTGCACTTTCCCAAGAGAAATTCAAAAAAAAAAGTCCAAGACACACGTTTAAGAAATGACAAACAAATGAGTCAACTTACATTAGCTGTGAGTCGTCTGGAATCTAAGGGAAAACTTCCGTCTCAAATGGAACCAAATCCAAGAAAAAGTGGATGCGCTATCACCTTCTGTAGTAGAGTTGTCATTAAATTTGGATCCCAAAAAGATATTATAGTAAATCTCAGAAAGGAAAAGAAAGAACCGGAACCATCAGTGAAACCACTTTTTCTATCTCCATACATCATGCCTCCCCAATTCCTAGGAATATTCGTCAAACGTGACAAGGAGCCTGAAGAAAAAAAGATTCTTGACATTTTTTGAAAAGTCAAAATCAATATTCTTTTCCTCAATGTAATTAAAAAAGTTCCAAGGTATGCGAGACTTCTAAAAGATCTTTGTACTAACAAGAGGAACTCATTGGGAACTAAAAGGTAAATTTAGGTGTGAATGTTTATACTATTTTCAAAGAAAAATCCCTACTAAATATAAGTATCAAGGTAAATTTTTAATTCTCTGCAAAATTGGCAAGGTTGGCATTAAAAGGGAAATGTGTGATATAGGAGCTTCTATTAACGTTATGCCTTTATCTATTTTTAAGTTGCTTAACACAAGTCCTTTGAAAGAGACAAGGGTGATAATTCAGCTTGCTGACAGATCGATGGTATTTCATGCGTTGATTAATTGGCCCAAAGAAAAGTTAAAATTTGGTCGGATTTCAAGTGACACTTATGGTAATAATATTTGACAATTATAAGGTATTTTTATGTGAGAATTACATTAGTCCAATAATTAGTATTTTTTTTCAACATAGTTTATTGTCATTGTCTAATTACCACAACAAGAGTATCATTTGTTGTTATAATATTAATGTAGTGTTTGGTATCCTGAGATGAGAATTAATCATTATTTTGGATTTATTATTTGCTTATGTAAGCTTGTTGTTTATTTTGTTCAGCTAGTTCTTTTGTTGTCACATTTTTTCTAATATCAATTCTATTCTCATGCTTAATGAGACAAATTTCAAGTAATGGAAAAATTCACTTACATAAGGTTTTGGATGTTTGAACATAGATTTTGCACTAAGGAAAAAATAATTTCCACCTCTCATGGGGGATAACATTCTTCAGGGGTACATAATCTGAAAAGATTACTTAGGCTAATGGTTTCCTTGACGAAATTGAGAAATGTTTTTTCAAAAACAATAAAGTTTAAATGACATCACTTTTGATTTATCTATGTCTATAAAGTATAAGGGTCAAGGAAATGTGAGGGAGTACATTATGAATATGTTTCATATTGCTTTAAGACTTAAGACATTTAAGATCAAGTTTTTCTAAAGAACTACTTGTTCTTATGATTTTAATATCACTTCTTATAGAGTTTAATCAACTCAAAGGGAGAAATGAACTCTAAATGAGCTCATTTTTCATTGTGTGCAAGTGGAAGAAAGGTTGAATCTTTATAAGTTTGAAAGTACTCATTTAAAAAGTACATGTAAAGATAAGTGAAAAAAAATAGAATGTAGTTGTTAATGGTCAAACTCAAGCAATATGTTACAAAAAAGTTTTTCTCTTCTTTAATAAGTTAAGACATAAGGAGAATTAGAACTCTAAAATAGTAAGCAACTACTTTGGTTATTCTGAGCAATTTAAGGGTTACAAGTTTTATGATCTCATAATTAAGAACAATTTTAAGATAAGATATATAACATTATTTTTTAGGATGTTGAGTTTGAAGAGAAAAATAATATTTAAGGAATTGATTTTGATGAGAAATTGAACTATAACTCAATTTCTATTATCACTTATGATGATATACATTTGCTCATACATGTCATTAATCAAAAAGTGAATCTAAAATCTCAACAAGGTTATTTTGAACAACTCTCCATTTAAGATAAGAAATTATTATGGTAGAAAAAACTCAAAGACCTCAAAGAAAAAGTGTCATTAATAAAATCCATGAAATGAGAGAAATGATTATCTTGTATTTCTACAAGAAATAACGATGATAGTGGAATGATAGAGGATGATCTAATTAACTTTGCTCATTTCATAAAGGTTTTGTCTCTCAAAAGTAGATTAATGTCATGTAAGAAGAGTATAAGTTATATACAAGATAATAAAGTTTGAGAACTTGTCTCATTGTTTGAAGGTGTAAAACTAATTGATAGCAAATGGATATTTTAAACTAAGATGGATGCAAATGGTGATGTTGATAGGTATAAGGCATGTTTTATATCTAAGGGATATACTTAGAAAAAAGACATTAATTTGATAGAAACTTTCACTTTGGTTTCATTGAAAGACTATTTTAGGATTATCATGATACTTGTTGCTTTTATTTGATCTTGAGTTATATAAGTTGGATTTCAAAATTATATTTCTCAATGCTAACATTGATGAGATGATTTATAAAGAGAAATTAGAAAATTGTGTCTAATAATACAAAATTAATTATATGCAAATTAGGAAAAATTTTATTAAGTGATTATCTCATTTAGTTTTGAGATAAATTTGGTTGACAAAATTGTGTATACCGCAAGTTCAGTGGGAGTAAACCAGCTTATACCCCTTATTGCCAAAAGAAACAAGTCCAGTTTTAATCAGTGCCCTAAGAATGATTTTGAAACTAAGGAAATACAAAAGGTTCCTTATACTTAAAAAATAAATAAATAGTTTATTGTATACACATGTTTATATGCATTCAGGCATAACATATGATTTTAGGATATTAAGCAAATATTTAAGCAATTTGAGTATGAATTATTGGATAACACCTAAATTGATTCACACAATGCATTTAAGAACAAAAAATATTACATGCTCACATATCAAAGGTATAGAAAGTAAGAGATTACCAACTTTATAGACTCTGACTTACTGGAATATGCATGCAAAATTTTGTCACATGTACTGCTAAATATAAATTTATAAGAAATACCACTTAAGTTATTTTGTGACAACAAAATTGCATTCTTTGATTCCATATACAACATAAACATCTTAAATCATATATACATTATGTTTCTAGTTTTTAAATTCAGTGTGGTTGTGTGTTTATAGAGCATATTGATATAAAATCAAAATTGTGCACTTGATAAGGAACTATCAACCAAAGTCTTTCATGAGCACGCTGCTTTTGTGGCTATAATATTATTTAAGGATATTTAGTTTTAGTTGGAGTTTCTAATTTTAATGCTCGTTTATTATAAACACAATTTCAGTTACTTCAGTTTAAAGATATTTATCTTAAGGTTATTTTGTTTAGAAATAAAGTTTGTTTTGATTTATCCATACTGTGGTTTTGGTAAAATTTGATCTCATCAAAGTTTAAAAAGGATCGGCTGGAAATAGACATGTTAGATTCATATTGCATGTAGTTTCCATGTTGTACTCTATGATTGATCTATGTTATTTGAATGTATCTATATATGTGATGATTGATGAGTCTAGTTATGATTGATACGAAGAAGACGCTTTGATCCTATATAGATATAGTTGATGGACAAGATTATTGTAGAATACTTATTGCATGATAACAAATTTTGAGCCCATAAGTTTATACATTTATCAGGAAACATATTATTGTGTGTGAGAGTGTACTAAATTCGTTATACAAACTATGCAAGTATACACGTCGAACAAGCAACAAAGTGATGAGTGAGTATCGTCTCCATAGGGATTGGAGGGAAATTTAAGTAAGTTTAAGCACCTAGAATATAAGCAATTGAATATAATAAAGTATAAACAATTGTCAGAAATGCTTTGGCAAAGTTGAGATAAGTGAAGTGTTGTAGTAAAAAGTAAAATAAGAAATGCTTTGGCAAATTGTGTTACGATAAATGGTGCACAAGGTGGAACTCTCAATAAGTCTAAATGGCTATGTTAATCTTGGAATCCTATGTCTTGCCCTAAATGGCCATTAATGATTTCCAATTAATACAATTTTCAACATAGTTTCCTAATTTGTTTCTAAACCATCTCTAGTAAGAAACCTGATAGTAAAAATGCTAAGGCAATACCTTTTAATGTGAACCTTAACAAATACTATCGAATAAGCTCTACTCTTGTTATTTGTTTAAACCATATCCTTATCTCTATGACAAGTTAGAGTTTTACTACCCAGGTCCACTCTATTGTTCACGTAGATGTAAGCTTAACTCTCTCAAAATCATTCATCAAATATAGATAAAGGTTAACTCTAAAAATCTCTTACAAATCTAAGGGATAAAACACTGAACAAAGCATGTATATTACTCGAAATGCTATAACATTCATTAAGGCAAAAACATGGTCATCCAAAATAAACCCAAACCAACTTAAGTTAGTTAATGGCTAGGTGAAAAACATCCAATATCATTCGTTCAATGCAACCAATTTCAAAGTAAAGATGGAAGAAATAAAAAGCAACAAAGGAGAGGAAAACTCCTAAGCCAAAACACTACTGTGGACTGTCTTGAAGCACCTCAAGGTTGTTACTTCTCTCAAAGGCCAACAAGATATATCCTCTTGAAGGTCTGGGAATGGAGGTCACCACGATGAAGAAGAAAAGAAGGAAAAATGGCCACCTCTAGTTTTTCTCTTTCTTATCTCACACTTTTCCATTCTTCCATAAATATGATGCCATTTTCTTTATATTGTGGGGGCTCTTAGGGGTTTGTTCCCTAATTCTTAAGGGAATATACCCTTCACGTGTGGGGTATAGCTTACAAGGTGTCACATGTAGGTTGCTTCCAATAAACATCTTCCTTGTTTGTCTTTTAGTGCACCAAGAATGTTGTCCCTTTTGCTACAACATAATCAACTCCTCCAGGTAGTTCACCTTAAGTCACCTGCACATTATTACAGCAAAACAAACCATTCTCAAACAACGCCAATTTCACCAATACATGAAATAAGATAACAAAATCCACCATATCCAAATGAATGAGCTATATGCAACTAAATGCAGCTAAATGGGCTTAAGAAAATTCAATAATTTTAGTAAAAAGGCATGAAATATGCCCTTTTTACAAGGTTAACACCCCCCAAACTTAAGATATTTTTGATCCTCAAGCAAAGAGTATTTATCAATAAAAGATATGATACAAAAAAGTTCAATCTTAGACAACTTATAGGTTCTAAATTTCAGCCTTCAGAACTTCAGCTTCAACATGCTAGACATATTTAAGGATCAAGGAATTTTCTCTAAGACACGGTCTTTTGCATATGTGTGTAATTGTATCCCATCTATGCTTAATAATGTTAGAAAACTTCTAGGCAACCCATCTACTCTGCCTTCGTATTTGTTCAAATATTTAATCACGAATTTCTCCCTAATTATATATATATATATATATATAAACTCCTACGACGTGAGTCAGCCTATCACAACTATTATCCCTTACTCTAGATGAATTGGATCAAACATTAAATCGCTGAGCTAGTAGGTAGAGTCATCCTATGAATAATTTAATTCACTTGTATTCTATGCTGCCATTTATTCAAGAAGGGTTTCCAAGCAATGCTATAGCAAAGAGGAGTGTCCCTCTACAGTTATACCGAAGCATTTATTTATATTCATCGACACAAGGGAGTTTAATTCAAACATTTCAAGTTATCATTTTTCTATTAAGTTCACTAATATCAATCATACTAAAACATGCAAGAGTTCTTTCGTAAAAATTTCCTTTACTTTCTTAAGCATAGAATGCATACA
Source organism: Hibiscus syriacus (assembly GCF_006381635.1). Lineage (NCBI taxonomy): Eukaryota > Viridiplantae > Streptophyta > Magnoliopsida > Malvales > Malvaceae > Hibiscus > Hibiscus syriacus. Next base: position 7,452,293 of record NW_024063194.1, read on the forward strand.
AGTGTGTATAAAATTTAGGAACAAGTAACCATGTCCTAAAGTTAGTTCTATCAATCTCAAGAATCATTTATATTTAGTAAATCACATTATACAAACTCTCATCATTGGGAATAATCCATTTATTCCAAAAAGTATCCTAAAACCAAACAAATGATATAGAAAAAATTGTTGAAAAAAAGAAAATGCAAATGATTATCTATAACACCACCTCCCCCAAACTTGAGAGATGCAGTGTCCTCAATGCATGAAATCTAATCTATATGCAATGAAAATACAAGATGAGGGACCATACTTTGGTGGAAGTATTGTCTTTATGGCGGTATGCTTCACACACTTCCAGTGAAGGGCTGTAATGGGCTGTTTAGTATCGGATGTTGGTGGATTTGGGTTTTTCTCAGTGGTTTCGGCATTCCCGTCTATGGGAGAGTCCTATATTCAGCTTGTAATACATTTTAAATGATGCTTTGTCCTTGGTGTAGCCTCGGGTGATACAACATGAGTAGGACCAGGGTTGGTGTAAACATTTTCATCATCATCGCTTTCTATCGTGATAGGGACTTTTTCGATCTCTTGTGGTGTTAGAGTGTGTATGAGGGATTTGCCTTTTTCTTGCTCCGGTGGAGGTTGATTTGCAGATGCTTCAACAGTGGCACTGTGTATTGTTCCCTTTGGAGGAGGTGGAGCTCCACTTGGTCATGGGCGTGCTTTCAAAAACTTGTTATGTGTGTGAGTGTACTAAATTTTTTACGCAAACTGTTTAAGTATATACATCGAACAAGTAATAAAGTGATTCCATATCTCAGTGTTATCTTTATATACCTCCTTAAACCTGCAATAAGAAATAATGAGATTAGGAAAAACTAAAGGGCTGAATTTTCTTTTTAAACAACCATAGATTTCATCAATGATAATCTTTCCAACATCAATAGGTCTGCCCATCACAATGGAATGCAAAAGTAGAATTTGTTGTAGAGAAACAATGGTATGGTGAGAGGTTGGCATCAAACACGACTTCAAAAAGTGGTTCCATATATTAGCATTGGGCTTTAGATTTTCCTTCTCAACCGTCATCTTGTTGGTGATTGGAGATATGTTCCACTTTGATCCAACAAAACACAGATATTCCAGGATACCTTGTAGGTTTGGGCAGTTGCTTTATCCGCACAAGTGGTGTACAAATCAACGATGTCCTTCAAGCCATAGAATTTATTAATTGCTACTGCTGTGAACTTGATCTTTTCGCCCCTTATAAACACTGGACTACGTGGGGATGTTTAAATGGGCGTAGAAATCCCTGACCAATGAAGATGAGATTTTTCTAGGGTGGGTAACAAGTTCTTTCCAATTTTGCTTGTTGTTGATATCCATGACTTCATTTCAAAGCCTTCTTTATTTTATGAGGGAAAAATCAATCCTTACTCAGTTGGAAAACTTCTTCTTCTTAAGTTGTCTGAATCACAATGGAGCTACATCATAAACAAAATTTTTGATCAGTATGTTATAGGGGGCTGAGGTACTACTTGTTACCCCTGTGAAGTACTTGCAGTGCTACATTGTGGGTGAATGCCACAAAGAAGGTTGAATGTGGACTTAGAGTTTTTGAAGAAGATGGAAGAGTAGAAAGAGAGGGATAAATTTTCGTGAGAAGTGAGATATAAAGAATACGAAGAAGGTTGTGAGAAGAAAAGTAAAAAGTGAGTTTTTAATTAATAAGTGTGATGGTTGCATGTTTCGGGGAAGAGGAGAGATGTGATGGGGTGTTAATGAAAAGTAAGAAAAGAGAGAGAGAGAAAAGGTTAAGGTAATAATTACAATGACTTTTTTTAGAATAAAAAAGGACATAAATCCCTTCTTTTTAGTCTTTATTCCGCCCAAAATATATGGAAAAATGGGGGTGTTTTTCAACCTCCTTCCTTATAGTAAAGAGAAATTTATAAACCCAAAATTGAAAGGCTTTTTTTCCTCGTATCAGTGTTATAGCTACAATAAAGAAAAAGGCCTTGCATGAAACACTGAAGAAAAAGTTAATTAACATAAGAAAAATCATTAAAAGACAAGGAAAATAAGTATAATAGGATTATGTGCTCAACAAAACCAAAAAAATGATACGACAAAAGTAGAACAAAGAAAGAAAGAAAAGAAAAAGGTAAATGAAATCAAACTCTCAATTGTTTATATCAATATCTCCATGAGGGTATGCTTTGTGAACTTGGAATAGACCGACCATCGTAACTTGAGCTTCCCAGGAAATAACTTCAGTTTTTAGTTGTAGAGGAGTGTTTGTTGTCCCTCATGAAATTCCTACGAAAAAAGATGCTTATCATGCCACTTTTTTGTTTTCTCTTGTACAACCTTGCATTTTCATATGCTTGAGCACGAAACTCCTCCATCTCATTCAAATCAAGTATTTGTTGTTCCCCAGCTAGTTGGGCATCCATGTTTAGCTTCTTAATGTCCAAATATTCCTTTTGTTTGAGTTCTACCGGGAGATGATAAGCCTTCCCAAAAACTAGTTTGAATGGAGAAATTCCATGGGGCGTCTTGAAGGTTGTTCGATATGCCCACAATGCCTCATCAAGCTTTGGAGACCAATTTTTACGTTTTGGATTTGCCACCTTCTCCAATATTTGTTTAATCTAGTGATTGGAAATTTCAACTAGACCATTGGTGAGGGTGATATATTGTGTGATAACTCTGTAAAAGACTGTGTTTTGCGTTTTTTTACTTGGGTTATTTTTTGTCTAAAAGCCATTTGTCATAGCATTTTATTTGCATATAGTTTCCTTTCGAACATATTTTCTTGTGGTGGATAAGTTTTGCTGAGGCAAACTTTATCTAGCTTAACTGATGCTGCAGAGGAGGAAGATTGTTTGCTGGTTGTGTTGATACAGGAAATGACTAAGGAAGAATTCATTTGCCAAGATAAATCAACTTGATAGGGCTAGTGGAACATAAGAATACGACTGTGAGGAACATATTTTCTTTCCTAGTTGAGATATATCTTGCAAGTCTGACGCAACTCAACGAAACCGCTGACGTCACTTACCCAGCTTCAACCTCACGTGCAATCATGCCCTCATTAAGTTAATTGAGACAACTACCAGCTATTTTATCATTCATAAAATAGGTATGACATCAAGGGTATTTGGGGAATTTCCAAGGGCACTAAACCTTAGAAATTACCACTATAAATACCCCATTATATCTCTTCATAAAAGGGATCGAAGAGAAGAGAGGAGAATATACCCGAGGCTTGGAGTAGGCGGCTACATCACTACATTTCCACACCATCACCCACTTGACCGTCCTTGGTTCCCTCCATAACTGGGCTTCATTGGAGCGGCGACTGGACCCTCGAGAGAGGCTGGTCGCCGAAGCAGGCATGGTGGTGGTCAAAATTTCATGGTAGAACTCTTATTTTGGGAGTTTTTCTTCCTTTGTTTTTCATTTCCATATTGTTTAAAGGGTTGCACTTAAAGATTGATTTTTGGATGATATTTACAACACCATAACTATTTTATTTGGCATTGGATAACGCTTGAATGATACTTTATTTGATTGTTAATAAATGATGCTATTTTTTATGCTAAGTGTTGTTTTGTTCATTGTTTCAATATTTTGCCTTGAAGCTGTAAGAACTTTTGAGAGATTGTCTGGTGCAGCGAAAAAACATTCTTAGTCTTTGTAAGAGCTTTCGAGAGATTGCCATTTTTCTAGTAGTAGATGTCTAATATCGAGAGAGTTAGGGTAGATCTACGGGAACAAGGGAACTAATCCATGATAGCGAGGTTCTAATCCACTTTAGAGATAAGGAGAGGGTTTCATTTGACTAAAAAGGGTAAAAACTTGAGTAAGATAGGCCAAAGGCTACAGTTTACGCTGAGGGGGTATTGCCATAACAACAGTTTGACAACCCAAGGGTTGTACTTCACGTCGGGTACTATTGCCATAGCAAAAGACCTAAAACATTCTAGTAAATCATGTCGGGCAGCACATGCATAGTACTCTAAATAATCATAGACTTTAGTAATTTGTCACCGTAGCAAGTCCAACTCAAGTGCTCCGTTAGAAGTCTGATTGTGTGAGCTTTTTCTGAATATTTGACACTTGAACATTTTTTATTTCCTTGACAACTTTTATTTGTTTACCTTTTCATATTTTTATTTCCTCAACCAAACTTTTCTATTCACTGCACTTTACAATTTTTCTTACCTCGACAATACTTTTCCATCTGTTCATATCATTAGATACTGCTCATTTTCCCTTTATGAATATCTTTTGACAAAAATCATAGGACTAGTTAGTGACAAATAGTTCTAGCTGTTACAAACATAAAAATTTCTCATCAATCCTTGTGGAGACGATAACTGACTTACTACTATATTACTTGCATCAATTGTGTATACTTGCACAGACTTGCGTGTCACAACACACACATTTACACACGATCACTATGGCAATTTTGTGTATTATACCATATCGTTGTAATGCCTTGACAATAAGCTTATTGTCGAAGTGGGTTCCTTTATCACTTGTAATAGCTCGAGGGGCTCCAAATCTTGTAAAGATGTTATTGTGAAGGAACATCAAGATTGTCTTGGATTCATTCCTAGGACTAGTTACTGTTTCAACCCACTTGGACACGTAATCCACTACAAGTATGATGTATAGATCCCAAATGATGAAGGGAAGGGTCCCATGAAGTCAATTCCCCATACGTCGAACAGCTCCACCTAGAAAATATTTTGCAGAAACATTTTGGTGTCTTCTAGAGATATTCCCTATCCTTTGGCATTTGTCGCAAGTTTTAAAAAATTATTGTGCGTCCTTGAAGAGTGTAGGTCAATAAAATCCTGATTGAATGACCATTGCAGCAGTCCTTGTACCTCCATAATGTACTCCACATGGAGCCCTATGACAATAAAACAAGATGTCCTTTTGCTCCTCTTTGGGACGCATCTCCGAATCATTTGATCAGGGCATTTTTTTGAATAAATAGGGCTTGTCCCAATAATAAAACCGTACACCATGCTTGAATTTCTTTGTACCATGGTTGCTCAAATCAGGAGGAAAATTCCACTAACAAGGAAATTCACAATATCAACATACCAAAAAAGTGTTGCAGGTAAATAATATTTTTTTCACATGGGAATTGTTCCATAATTTCTAAAGTTGCATCGCATACATCCTCATTCTCTAACTTAGAAATGTGGTTAGCTAACTGACTCTCCGTTCTTTTCCTATCGTTCACCTCTAAATCAAACTTTTGTAAAAGAAGTATCCCACCTAATGGGTATATGTTTCATATCTTTCTTAGTTACTAGGTATTTTAATGGCTGAATGATCAGTATAAACTACAACCTTAATACCTATCAAATATGACCTAAACTTATCAAAGGCAAATACTATAGAAAACAACTCTTTTTCAGTGGTTGTGTAATTGATTTGTGCATCAATTAAAGTGTGGCTAGCATAATAAATAACATGAAAATTTTTACCTTGTCACTAGCCAAGTACTACTCCTACTACATTGTCACTCGCATAGCACATTAGCTCGAAAGGTGCAGTCCAATCAAGGGAACCCACGATGGGACTGTAACAAGTCTCGCCTTGAGTTCCTTAAATGTGTTGTAGCAACTGTCATCGAAAATGAATGGTTGGTTTTGCTGCAGCAAAATGCCTAGGGGCTTAGATATCTTCGAGAAGTCTTTCGTTAATTGTCTATAAAAGCATATATGTCCCAAAAAACTTCAAATGTCTTTCATATTTGTAGGAAGAGATAGCTTTTCAATCACTTAAACTTTCTCCTTGTCCACCTCTATCACGTGCTTGGAGATTTTTTGGCCCAAAATTGTTCCCTCAGTCACCATAAAATGTCACTTTTCCCAATTGAGCACCAAGTCAACTTCTTCACACCATTTTAGCACTCTTGCGAAATTGCCCAAGCATGAATTAAAATCATTTCCTGATACAGAGAAGTCGTCCATTAATTCTCTAAAAATTCTTCCACCATATCCGATAATATTGTGAGCATACATCATTAGAAGGTGGCGGGGGCGTTGAAAACTCCAAAGGGCATTCTTCGAAATACATAAGTTCAATAAGGGCAAGTAAATGTTATCTTCTATTGGTCTTTGGGCACTATGGAAATTTGATTATACCCTGAATATCCATCAAGGAAATAATAGAAGGACTTTCCTGCAAATTAATCTAACATTTGGTTGATGAATGAGAGGGAAAAATGGTCCTTCTTGGTGGCCTTGTTAAGCTTGCGATAATCCATGCATATCCTCTAACATGTGATGGTCCTTGTAGGCAAGAGTTCATTATCCTTGTTGCTCACTATGACCATGCCTCCTTTTCTGGGTACACATTGTACAAGATTGACCCACGAACTATTGGAGATAAGGTATATCACTCCGTTATCGAGCCACTTGATTATCTCCTTCATTACCACTTTCTTCATGACTGAATTCAGCCGCCTTTATGTCTCAACAGAATTGTTGTGGCATTCTTCGTACAAAATCTTATGCATACAAATGGTAGGGCTTTTGCCCTTCATATCAGTAATAGTCTAACCTAAAGCTTTCTTATGTTGTGACAACACATTAATCAAGTAGGTTTCTTTCCAAGGGTTAAGACCAACATATATTATCACATGTAATGTCTCATTGCTACCCAAATATGCATACTTAAGGTGAGACGATAAATGCTTTAATTATAATATAGAAGCATGCTTAAGGGATGGTTTTGGAGTAGTAAATTCAGCAAACTCTAGGGGTTTGATATGAGTACATGGTCTAGCTACAACTAAACTAGAATGTTGCACCTCTCAAGGGAATTTTTTGAGCTCATTGTTTTCATTTTCATAAAGCCTTCCAAAATCCTCGGTCTACAGGAAATTGTTGCAACAAAATTTTTCTGCTTCTTCTTCCACTATATAATCCATGTTAATAACAGCTTGGCATTCCTCATGGTCATCTATAAACTTGAGTGTGTCGATCACATTAATAGTGACACTCTGATCATCCACTCGTATGGTAAACTCGAACCTTCACAATTTATTAGAATTCTTCCAATTTCTAGGAATGGTCGACCCAAAATAATAGGTGTGTTGTCATCCTCTTCATAGTCAATAATAAGAAAATCATCTAGGAACACGAATTTGTCCTCTTTCACAACTACATCTTATAATCTTCCTTCTGGTCGAACATGAGACTGATATGCTAATTGTAAGATGAAAGCAGTTGGTCTTGGATTCCCTATACCCAACTTCAAGAATATAGACTTGGGCATCGGATTTACACTAGAGCCTAGATCAAATAAAGTTTTTCCTATGTAGTTATTACCTATAATGCAGGAATGATAAAACTTCTAGGATCTTTTTGCTTTGACGGTAACTTGTTCAGCACAGAACAATATCTTTTGTTGTAGCAACAGTCTCGAGCCTCTTAACATTCCTCTTCTTGGTAACAATGTCCTTGAGAAACTTCACATAGATAGGCATTTGCTCAATGGTATCCAATAATGGGACATTGATATATAGATGTTCGAGAACATCAACAAATTTCTTGAACTACAGATCTTGATTTTGCTTCTTCAATCTCTGAGGGAAGGTTGGTGGGGGTTTGACTTACTCTTCTACTGGTAGGGGTTTATGTTTTATTTTGGCATTCTTTTATGTTCTCTCAGTAGAATTATTTGTTGAGCCATCCCATGCATCCTTCTCAGTTGGATAGTTTCCTTGTAACTCAGTTTCAGCGTGAATAATCTTGGGGCTGGAATCTTGTAATGTATTCCTCCAAACCTATCTCATTGCTTAAGCTGCGTGTCACTCACTAATGTGAGTGCACTAAACTATTCTTTGCATTGTGTCTTAGTGACTTCAGTGTCACTCGGTAAATTGCCATGAGGGCACATATGCAATGCTTGTGTAATTTGACCTACTTTGTTTTCTAGAGCCCTCGAAGATGCACCTTGGCTTTGCAAAAAAACTCCATGGTTCTTTATAGATATTGCATGATCATGCATTAGAGCTCTTGTAGTATCCATAAAGTCTTGTAAAGTGGCCTCCAAAGAATTTGAAGTTGAATAAGATGTTACCCCCTTGATGGCATTTTGCAACGACATATTTTATTGAAACCTGGGGGTTCACTTAGATTCTGTTGCCGATTCAAGCCACTCACATTGTTAGTCCCTTGGTTTGTCCATGATAAATTAGGATGTTGATGCCATCTTGGGTTTTAGGTGTTTGAGTAGGAGTTATTATTGCCTCAGTTGAAATTCCCCACATAGTTGGTGGACTCGTGGTTCTCAGGACGCTCTGTTACATGGTGGTTACCTAGAGAAAGGGCACAAGAAGTAGTGGATGCCTTGACTTTTATCACTTTATTCGGGTGTTGGAGATTCTTTAACATACTCGTAATGGCTGACAATTGAGTATAAATTGAGTCTTTGGCATTCAATTCATATGTCCTCTGAGTTTTCCTTCCCCTTCTAAGCCTCGAAGAAAGGAATTGATCATCATTATTTGTAATTCGATCAAGAATGTCAAATGCCTTGTCTGGTGACTTATCTAGCAGAGTGTCATTTGTTGAAGCATCCATCATCATCTTTGTTGGGGCATTGACTCCATTATAGTACATAACCACTTGTGTCCAATCATGAAACCCATGATTTGTGCATTTGTGAAGTAATCCATTTTAACTATCCCAATTTTCGTACATGGATTAATAATTTGCTTAACGGAATGAAGCAATATCATTCCTTAGTTGGGTGTTCATGTTGGGTGGATTATATCACAACAAAAAGATCTTACATAAATCTGCCCATGATTTCATAGAACCTGCTCCACTCAACTATGTTTTGGCTCTATCATGTAAAGAGTAAAGATATAGTTTAAGCTTTAACATATCCCCATGCACTTTTTGTTATCTAAACGAATCACTTACTTCCAAGAGTGCTCGAATGTGATGACTCGCATATTCATGAGGTGCTCCACCAAACTGCCCAATTGAGTTCAACATGTTGAACATCACTGGTTTAAGCTCAAAGTGGGCTGCCTGAATTTTTGGATCAACGATTCTCAGATTGAGGTCGTCTAAGATGAGAGCTAAATGATCGCTAATAGCTCATGGATGAGAAATGGACCCTGCATTAGGATTTGCTTCGGTATCAGGATTTTCCAAATATTTAACTTGCTGACCTCCTCGGTTTGGAATTTCGTACATGGCTCTTTGAATACGTCTCCTCTAATGGAAATACTGTTCAATTTCAAGTATCAAAGGAAATAATGATTCCTCATATATTATATGGGTCATACAACAACACGATACCTACAAATAAATTAACAAAACTAGCGAGTAAATATGTACAAAAATAAATAGTGAACAATACATAAACTAAAGTGAAAATCAACAATTGTCAATCCCCGAAAACGACACCAAAAACTTGTTGCATGTCTGAGTGTACTAAATTTGTTACGTAAAGTGTGCAAGTTTGCACGTCAAACAAGTAATAAAGTCATGAGTGAGTATCGTCTCCACAGGGATTGGAGGGAAATTGAAGTAAGTTTAAGCACCTAGAATATAAGCAATTGAATATAAAATGGTATGAACAATTGTAGGAAATGCGGTGACAAAGTTGAGATAAGTGAAATGTTGTAGCAAAAAGTAAAATAAGAAATGCTTTGGAAAAAATTTATTACGAGAAATGGTGCACAAGATAAGACAATAAAATGACTTCACACGCGTGGAACTCTCAATAAGGCTAAATGGCTAGGTTAATCTTGGAATCCTATGTCTTGCCCTAAATGACCATTAATGATTTCCAATTAATACATTGTTCGATAGAGTTTCCTAAGTTGTTTCTAAACTATCTCTAGTAAGAAACCTGACAGTGAAAATGTTAAAACAATACCTCTCAGCTTGAACCCTAACAAATACTATCGAATAAGTTATACTCTTGTTAGTCGTTAAAACCCTATCCTTATCTCTAAGGTGAGTTAGAGTTTTACTACCCATCTCCGCTTCATTATTCACGAATGTGTAAGCTTAACTGTCTCGAAATCAAGCATCAAACATATATAAAGGCTAACTATCAAAAGTTCTTGCAAATCTAAGTGATAAAACATTGAATAAAGCATGTATATAACTAGAAATGCTATAACATTCATTAAGGCAAAAAAAATGGTCATCCAAAATAAACCCAAGCCAAATTAAGTTAGTTCATTGTTGGGTGAAAAACATCCAATATCATTCGTTCAATACAACCCATTTCAAAGTAAAGATAAAATAAATAATAAGAAACAAAGATGAGGAAGACTCTTAAGACAAGATGTTGCTATGGACTACCATGAACCATCTCAAGCGTTGTTGTTTCTCTCAAAGGCCAACAAACTTTATCCCCTTGAAGCTCCAACAATGGAGGTCACCATGATGAAGAAGAGAAGAAGGAAGAGTGGCTGCCTCTAGCTTTTCTCTTTCTTATCTCACACTTTTCCATGCTTCCATAAATGTGGTGTCCTTTTCTTTATATAGTGTGAGCTCCTAGAGTTTTATGTCCTAATTCTTAAGGGAATATACCCTTTGTATGTGGGGCATAACTGGGAAGGTGTCACATATAGGTTGCTTCCAATAAATATCTTTATCGTTTGTCTTCTAGTGCACCCAGAAATATAGTCCCTTTTACTGCATCATAATCGTCCCCTCCAGGAAGTACCAATTTCACCAATACATGAAATAAGACAATGAAATCTACCATATGCAAATGAATGAGCTTTAGGCAACTAAATGCTACTAAACGAGCTTATGAACATTCAATAACTTTAGTAAAAAGGCATGAAAAATGTCCTACAGGGTTAACACATATATTCCCCAAGTGGGAGATTGTTGGATTAAAATTTATAGTTATGTGAACATATTTTAAATGTATTATTATAATAAAACATGACATAAATTATGTGGCCAATTATCTTATAAAGTCATAAGATATTAGAAGTGTCATGGAAATAAAAGTGTAGATACTATTAAAGTTGTATTTATAATTTGATGAAGGGTAAAGTTATAAGTATTAACAATAACATATTCTTAAATCAGCTATATAAAGGGGTTATGGTCCCTAAGAAATAGATCATATTCAATTTTTATATTTATTATGATTTGGTTCTAATCATGTCAAATCATCAAGAAACATTCGGTTGAGCTCTACAACAAACAAATTACCCCTTTCGCATCTAATATTATATTCTTGATGATCTGACATGATTAGATCATATTCAATTTTTATATTTATTATGATTTGGTTCTAACATGTAGATCTCAAATCTCGATGCCAATGAACTTTGTTTGGCGATCATAATACTAAGTTTTATAATTCTTAGGCAATGAGTCAATTGCGATCTAATTCGGTGTTAGCCCTTAAAAAATGATGAGTCCTAGTGCATCGATCAATTGAAGCTTCAATCTATGGCTATTGTGTTCTATAAAGAATTATTCACTAGTTTGAATGATGATGTGGAAGATTATACTATCAAGGTTGATTTTCCGAGGCTAGTGAAATTCACTTTGGATGCACTGATATTGTCCATTATCAATGATGATATTAAGAATATGATGTTTTTTATAGGTCCTTGGAAAGCACCAGGTGTAGATGGATATCACGCGTTGTTCTATTAGCGCAATTGGCTGATAGTGGGTTCGTGTACTTGTCGATGTATTAAAAATATTTTCGGTGGTAATTTGTTTGATGTAGAGATCAACCGAATGTTTCTTGTGTTAATATTTCATCTCATTAGTCTTTGTATGATGTTGAACAAGGTGGTGACAAAATTGATTATCAATCATATTAAACCTTTCTTAGCCAAGAGAGTCTCTAGTAATCAAACAAGTTTCATCCTAGGGAGATCCATAACTCGTAATATTATTTTGGATCAAGAGCTGATGCAATCGATACGTAGGAAGAAAGTTAAGAAGGGATGGATGACAATTAAAATTGACCTCGAGAAGACTTATGATAGGCTTGAATGGGGCTTCATCGTTTACACATTACAATATATAGGCTTCCTGGATCCGCTGAGACAAATGGTTTTAAATCTTTATCCTTTCAACCAGTGGCGGATGCACTAAGCCCCCATAGGGGCTAAGTGCATCCCCATTATTTAAAAAAATGGTTAAATTTAGCTTAATGTGTTAAGAAAAAAATTACAATTTTTGCATACTCATTATTTTAAGAAAAGAAAATTAAAATTTTGAACCCTCATTCTTAAATTTTTGGATCTGCCACTGCTTTCAACCAAGTAGGGGTATTCGGCAAGGGATCCACTATCCTCCTATTTGTTCGTATTGTGAATGGAGACATTGGCTCAAGTTATTCAACATGATATATATTTTGATAACTGAAAAATGTTAGATTAGCAAGGAATTGCCCTGAAATCTCACATTTATTCTTTGCTGATGATTGGTTTTGTTTACAGAAGCATAATGGAGCAATTAAATGTTATTCATCGAATCTTGGATAAGTTCAGTTTAGTCTTCGGACACAATGTCAGTGTGCAGAAAACTAGTATTTTATTCTCTAAAAATGTGGAAAGTAATATACCTAGACAAATTAGCTCTTCCTTTGGCTTCACCGAGGTGGTCGACTTGGAAAAGTATATAATAGTTCCTTTGCTCAAAAACCCTACCATTACCTAATTCAAAAAGTTTGTGATAGACTATTTGAATAGAAGAAGAAGGTATTAAAGTTGGTTGATCGGACAACATTTGCTAAAGTAATTTTATCAGTGATCATATCATATAATGTACAGATTGCATTTGTAACGCCTAAATCTGATTTGACCCAAAATTTGAAAGATTTGTATATTACACGGAACCACTGAAGTGGCTAACCATATTTTTTTAAAACATTTCCTTCAACAAGATCAAACAACCATAAATAAAATAAACATAAATGTTTTGGTATACAAATAGGGAGCTACCAAAATAGTGTCTAAAAAATAATGTCGAGTTTAATACAAAAGTTAGACTCAATTACACATAAGGTCTATGAATTACATGCCAATCTAAAATAATAAAGACATATTCTGAAGTTTGACTGAATATGAAATTGAAATCCGATGATAAGCTCCTTTAAATGGCACCTAAGATCCTGTGAACGAAAACACATTCAAAACTGTCATAACCTAATTTTGTCTGGATAACTCAATTCAATTGGGATCGAGCATGATTAAAGACCAATCTGAAGTTGTTCATATGAAGGTTTCAAATGAGTTGAAAATACATTGGAATGATCCTTATTGAATGGGTCTTAATTGCACATGGGAAGAATTGGTCTTATTTGTATGTGGAAAGAATATATGGTAGGGGCTCTCGTTGTGTTAAAGGTTTTGAGTTATTTGTGAATTTGGGTAAAATATGTAAGTTGTGCAACCAAAAGCAGTGGAAAAGCCCAAATAAATAATCCATTACCAATTAAACTCAATAACCCATTGTAAAATCTATTGGCCCATACCCAAATTTAAAATCCTATTGTCCATTTTACAAGGACGACTTCTACTTACATTAAACCCATTTATCCATTTACATTAACCAATTAACCCCCTCGGACCCATTTTACATTAAAACCCTTTAACCATTCAAATAGTCCATACATTATAAACCCAATCAAAAGTCAAATGATCCAAATCAATAAAGCCCACGAGCATAAATTCAATGACTTTAAGGGCCACGCGATATCCACCGTAGATCTCAGCAAATCCAACGTCCAACTTGATTACCAGATTAAGTTTGTTGAAACATTAATCCCTAAAGTTGACACTGCCTTAAGGGTTTCCAGATTCTTCTAGAAGCTAATCAAGCAACCGGGTGGCCCCTTCTTTAACCGAGCTTCTAGAAGCTTAGCCTTGCCAGGTCATTTCATCCACACCAGTAACCCTTGTGTAGGCCATGTTCAATTTCCAGAAGCTCTCCAGTAACAGTTTAGCCAAAAAAAAAAACATGGCATGCAAAGAAAAAAACAAATCATAAAGATTCTTCTTTCTATATTTTTATCCGAGGAAAATCTGTAAAAAAGAAACAAGTATAAAACCCAAAAGTTTCCATTTTGTAAAGGGGTGAAAACCTTAGCAGCAAAGAACCAATAAAAAAACCTTATTTTTTGAAGGTATTCTCGATCAATTTTTTTGGTATTAAAATATTATGCATGCAAACTGATATAAAAAATATAAAGGGGAAAATATTTTTTTACCTGATTCCTTTGAATCTTCATCGGATTTGAGGGGTCACCTGAGTTGTCTTAAGGGAAAGGAAAACCGAGGGCTAGAGAAGTAATATTGGTTTGGGTTTTTGAATCTAGGTTTTAAGAGTTAGGGTATATAAGTGGAAAATCGAGAGGTTTTTTAGGTTAGAGTCAGTTGGTGGGGTATTTCGACTAGGTATGGCAACGACTCGGGCTCGGGTTGGGTTTTTAGTCAATACAACCCAACTCAAAAATATCCCCTTCCACTAGAACCTGATTTAATTCAAAAATTTTATATCTTAGATACGGCATGACCCAGTCTAAAAAATATATATCTTCTACCCGAATCTGACCTTACCTGATTTTTAGAGTATAAATACAACTCAACCCTATTTAATATAAATTAAGAATTTAATTAAAATAATAATTTTTTAAAATTACATTACTATCGTCGGATTGGGTCGAGTGGGAGTTTTTTTCACCTTCCACCCAAATCCGACTTAACTCGACCTAAACCTAATTTTTTAAAACAAATATGACCCAATCGGGTCAAAACCCGTTCGATGAGAGTGAAATTTCCATCCCTAATTTCGACCACTATCTGTGATGGTTGGAGGTTGAAGTAGGGGGCAAGCTATGGCTATTTTGGTCTTGGTCGAATGGTGGAAAGTGAGTCAAAGAATAAGGAAGAAGTATTAGAACTCATGTGAGTTCAATTTCAGTCCTATTGGTCGATTTAGGGGTTTGCCAGAGAAAAGGCTGACATCGATGAATGATGGTTGGCTAGATTTATGGTTTTCGGTCGAGGTGGAGAAGAAGAGTTTGAGAACCCTCTCAATTAAAAAAGATATCCAGGGTAAAATAATTAGGTTAAAATTAGTTTTAGGTTAAAACAAATTAGGTTTATATAATAAGAGTTTCTGGATTAATCACATTCATACCCTCAAACGTATGTCGCATATTACATTTTAGGCACATACAATGTTCTTTTTGTGCTTTATTTAATTTTGATGCCCTAATTCTATAATTTTACACTTTTTATTTATAGTGAACTCTACGCTTATTAAAAACAAAAAAAATGTTTTAATTCCCTTAGTTTTAGCGTATTTTTTCATATTGGTCACTAATTTATATTTTTAATTTTTTTTAATTTAGATACTCAATTTCTGTTTATTTTAATTTGGTCACTAAATTGAATGTTTATATTTTAATTTAAATTCGATCCCTAATTTTTTTTATTACATTCTGGTCCTTGGATTAAGTTTATTCACTAATAAACCCTAATATAAATTTAGCTTAATAAATTCATTTGTAGTTTGTAAATTATTAATTAGTTTTTACTAAATTTGCATTGTTAATTTTTAACTTATTATTTTTACATGTTAATTTTTTATTTATTTAATTTTAGTTTTAATTGCTAATTTATCTTACTTTAAGATTAATCTTTTCGTTAGTTAGTTAAATTTTAGGATAAATCCTTTATATTTAATTCTCTTTAATTTAGTCCATAATTAGAGCCTTGGACTTTAAATTTAGCAAGTAGATTTAGATTTCTCACGCTTTAGACCCTAAACTTCTTAATTTAGGGGATATTCGATTTTGGTCCTCACATTAAATGTCTGAGGGTTAAAATTGACTATTTGATTCAATAATTAATTAAAATTAATTATGGTTTTTAATTAGAGCCTCCATTTTAGGCTTATTTCACTTTAGTCCCTTAATTTAGAGAATAATTCAATTTGGCTCTCGCATTAAAATGCTCGAGGGTCCATTTTGATTATTTGACTTAATAATTGGTTAAAATAAATTAGGATTAATATCAGAGCCTTGATTTTTTAGGTTTAGTATTCTAGGTTCTTTAAATTACATAATTTGACAGTTTAAGTTAGGCCCTTAATTAATCCACCTATCATAATTAGGTTTTCAAATGGTTGTTTGATTGCATCTTCATTCTAAAATAATAACGAAATGTTCATTTAAGGAATTAATAGCATATCATTTGTAATATGCTCAGAGCTAACCACTGGCGATTCCCGAAGTAAATCAACAACCTTTTCAAAATCCCATATCATGATTTCTTAAACTTTAAGGCAATATTTGTTTACTTAGCTCAATAATAAAGCTTTTGTATTAATACTTGAGGATGATCATTATTGATCTTAGTAAATCGAAATCCTTTTTAAAACTTGACATCCATAATAATTTTTAAATTAAATAAAACCTTGAACTCAAAATTTCTAATTTTAAACAGGGTAATTGACTAGGTACCAATTTCTAGTCGTTGTGGGGTTGCTAATCATTCCCTACGCGTAACTAACTCTCAAACTTGATTTCTAGTTTTCGTAGATCCAAATTTGGCATTTTTGATAAAATATATTTTTTATTACAAGTATATGATTTTAGGTGTTCCAATCGCACCTTAAAATGATTGGTGGCAACTCCCAACATTTCATAAAAATCATTTCAAATGAAAAACCTCATCGTTGTAACTAGAGGGCTTTTGCCCGAAGGGTCAGTTGTGACAGCTTAGCAACTCCACTAGGAACTTTTGTTTTTAAAACGAATAGAGAGTAGATCCACAATTTAATAGCCCTATACTTGAAATCTAGAAACTTTGAGTTCGAATTTATTTAATTTAATAATCATTATTTTATTTTAAAAAATAAAAAAATGAATTTATATATGATTAACGCTTTCACTTGTGTGAATATATTTAGGATTTTACAAATCATAGCTCTATAACCAAGCTCCTACCCATTTCACCTAAGTAGGGGAAACGTCACACCATTGAGGAATACTGGTTTTCATCGTGTAGACTAAGTACCTCTGGAAATCATTCTAAGTGTTTGTCCGGATACTGGTTTTCGTGACACTCATGTAGTGATGTGATCCCCTAGACTGATTAGATTCACAAAGTTTGTAATGAGCCATAATCGAAGTCTCTATACACCTTTGCAGGTTATAGGGACAGTTTGGAAAAATTTCTTAAAATGAGCTTCATGTAGAGAATTAAGCCTACCCCACTAGTGCTATGGTTAGGACTTTAATTTCCTTTGCATGTTTTATTCATAATACTTATTTGGTGTCTCATCTATAAGTTGTATTAAATTATTCTGTTTTCTTTAATGATTTACATTACTTTAATTATCGTTTCTACTAACCTAATTTCCTTTTTCCTTGTTATGTACTTGGTTGTTTTTTCATTTTGTTCATGAACATGAAATCTCATTAAAGATATTGATCTCTGAAATAGATGGTCATTTAGAACGTTATGGAAATGACAATGTCTTTCATTGGGTTAGATAGAATTTCAAAGATTCCTCCGTGGATAGAGCAAAAGCAACGTGACAACTTACCTACTAAGGAAATAAGCTAGACTCAAGAAGATTCAACATTGAAGTCAATAGATGAAAGTTGCACACTGGCTCAATAAACCTTCGCTATGGGAGAGGAAATAAAAGCTCTTAAGAGTTTTTTAAAGAACCCAAGTCTAAAAAAAAACACGATGCATCATCCAGCTACGTGCAAGAATTAAACGACTAAGAGCTAGATAATATTTGATTTTTTCTTTCCCATAGTACCAAGACATTGCCAGTTCTTCAAGAATTGTCATAGGAACAATTATTTTTGGATTAATATATTTTGCATTAATATCCCACATTTGCATATTTACATTTGTGTTTACCTTTACGCCTTACTTGTTGTTTTGTTGTTTTATATGTCCTAATTTGTTTCCTTGGTTAGTTTCTTTTACTTGCATTACATGGTCATGACATACAAAAAAGGTGTCGATTCGTGAATAGTCATCGGTTAAAAGGTTTCATGATGGAAAGGGATTTTGTGATCAAATAGACCGTGATGAATATGGGAGGTGGCATCGTCTAGACGCTCCAAGAAGAGTGAAAAACCATGTAACCAAATATCATATTTTCGACAAAGAGTAACAAGAAATAAAAGAGATAAGAGAGCACATGGCCAGGATGATGGATATAATAGCTACATTGGCCAAAGGAAAAAAGGTTTCTACACAAGAGGGAAAATAGCTCGATGAGAACAATCTTGTAATTTCAAATACATAAGAGAATACTTTAAAATGAGGTGATCCTAAAAAACTAAAAGAATCACGCACCGTCATCATTCGCGTTAAAAAGTTATCTAGAGATACCACAGAAATGGTCACGATTGTAAAGGTTCAAAAAAAGTAATGTGGTCAAGACTTGTTGATATATAAGAATCTTCTCCCTATGTTGGTAGAAAGAAGCCTTATGACTCCAGTTCAATCAAAGTTGAAAGATCCCTCATATCCAAAGGGATATAACGTTAATTCTTTATGTAGTTATCACATACGAAGTTCAGGACATACTATAGATAATTATGGAACATTGAAAAAGCAAAGTCAGAGATCTTATCCAGGTAGGATTGTTAAGTTTCAAGTAGGTCCCCAAAAGTCCATTAGTTAATATAGTATTTGAGAATGCGAAAATAAAGGAAAACATGAGTTCAACTATAGAAGCTCAGTGTTTGAACAACCCGCTTTCAAAAGCATGTCCTCACTAAGGTGAGTCATGCCTAAATGATTACCAAATTTTAGGACGTGATGGTCTTTGTTTCGATCTTATTTCTATCTCATATGGATATTTGTACAGTAAATTGTTGGTAGAGCGAGAAATGACCCTCGCAATATATGAAGCCTTGGCAACCTCCATATCCAGATTGGTATAATGTCAATGCAAATTGTGAATATCATCAAGGATCTCAAGGACGCTATATCAAGAATTGTATTACCTTTAAGCACTGAATTCAATGTCTATTAGAACATGGAATATTGGAGCTTGAGATAGAAGGTCAACCTGATTCGATAGTTGAACATCTGCTTAAGGTAAAACCAAGAGTGTTCAAGGATAAAATCATTAGTGAGGGCACCCAAGAGGAAGAGTGTATGCTGAAGTACAAGGCCTAAATACGTCAATTGCAAAACAAAAGGGATAATTTGAGTAGAGAAATGTATGTCATGCAAGATGGTTTTCAAAGAATTAGTCAAGCCTTTCAAAATATTAGTCTGGAAAATGGGAAAAATGAGTCTCTAAATTGAAGAATGATTTGAACAATTGAAAAAGAATTGCAAAATGCATGAAGGTCGAGCTAAGAAGTTTTCTTGTGATTTACATATTACAAATGGTAAACGCAGTAAAACCTTAAATGATTTAGGGATATGTCAAGAAAAGAATAAGATGTTGAGAACATTCATTTCCAACACAGAAGCTTCATTTCAAATATACAATTGCAAGAAAAATACCGAACTAGAAGCCAATAGAGCCAAGAATAGACATTGACTGAGTTGGTACATGTTTATGGAAATCTTGCAAGAGAAATTCAGAACCACATAAAGTCTCTTACGAAGGAAAGTGAGAAATATTGTCTAAAGATTTGAGGATTGAAGCACAAGGTGATGGAAAAAGACAATGCAATGAAGGAGGCTATTATTCAAGCAAGCGATGTGGCTCGTAAGTTAGTCGATTTAGCTGATTTTACAAGAGATTTGAAGATTGATAACTCAACACCAGATAATGCTTGGAAGTTAACTTGGCTCCTAAAGGAGATAGATAAGCTAGGAGTTAAAGTTATTCATCA
The DNA here is from genome assembly GCF_006381635.1 of Hibiscus syriacus. Lineage (NCBI taxonomy): Eukaryota > Viridiplantae > Streptophyta > Magnoliopsida > Malvales > Malvaceae > Hibiscus > Hibiscus syriacus. The sequence goes on from NW_024063194.1 coordinate 7,472,159, forward strand.
TCTGTAAAGTTTAACTAATTGATGTACTGAAACCTTATGTTCAATAAAAATCATGTAAGATGGTTACTCTGAAACGACACCTTTATGCATACATGCATTGCATTCATTTATTTAAATATGTTACGTGTATTAATTATAAAGACATGAAAATAATTTATGGAGGGTTGTGTGCCAGTAATACGAAGATCATCCATTCACGTAACATCCCATCATCATTATTGATAAGAGGTTAAAAGTAATCAAGCAATCTTAAGGTGATTTATGAGATCAATTGTGAGATCAATTGGCCACACTGCAACAGAATATGAAAAATCAAGCATTAAATTATCAACAAGAAGTATTGAGTCAAATGACCCAAGTGTTGGTTACAAGGGTTTTTTCAAAGAGAAAACGCATGCTGAAAGACATCAGTGTTATCAGATTGACACATCGATGTTAGAAACCAACAGTGAGGCATCCTATCTGAATGTAATAAAGACTTCCCCTAATTATGAGCAAATCAGAGATAAATTTAAGTAGTTAGAGGAGTTGGTTGAAGCCATGAAAGGAGTTGATGTTTCCTAAAAAAATCTAGATGCGATAGAGCTTAGTTTAGTCCTTTACTAGGTCATCCCAAAAGATTTTAGGGTGCTTGATTTTGAAAAATATGATGGTACACGTTGTTCTCTGATCAATTTGAAGACGTTTTGCATAAAGATGGAAGGATACTTAAATGATGAATTTTTTTATTCATTACTTCCACGATAGTCTCATTGGACCTATTATAGTATGGTATTCTGCTTGGACAAAAAACAAATCAAGTCGTGGGTCGATTTGACCAATACTTTTCTGGGAAATATCGATATGTCAAGGGCTTGGCTCTAAGTCTTCAAGATCTCTAGAAAATGAAGATATAAACTACTAAAAGGTTTAAAGAGTATGCATTGATATGGAGAGGCATGTCAACTCAAGTTTAACCTCCTATGCCAAAGGAAAAATATCATACATGTTTCATAGCATTTTCTAGCTCATTTTTTTGAGTTAATACTTGCAAATTCAACAAATGACTTCGTAGATCTTGTGAAAATTAAGGAGCAAATAGAATATGTGATTAGTAAAGGAAACTTAAAGGTCGTAAAAAAGTTTAACTGATTTAAAATAAAAAGATGATGATGTGAATAAATATCATTTCTAGAGTCCTCATGGTTATAAAAGAAAAGAGCCAGTTGGTTACTCTAACTGGCCATAAAAGATTCCTCGAATAATAAAGGCTCTAGAAGTATTCTAAACACTCAATTATAATTGTTCCCTCATTTGATTAAAGGTCAATACCTTACTACAAGAAAAATAAAAGTGATGTCAAACCCTTTTGGTCATAGATATGATGAAAATAATGTTTGTGATTTCCACATGAGAGCATCTAGACATTCTACAGGGAACTATTGGCCATTGATGAAAGAGATAGAAATACTTATTAGCAATGGTGTAACACCCTCAGACCGATGCGAGTGACCCAATCCGATCTGAAGTGTCACATTAAGGTCACCAGAGCGACCCACAGAAAAAATCAAGGAAAAATTAAAATTTCTGTTAAAACGTGTAAAATCATAAACCAATTTATAATTAAAATACAAGTTTAGAAAACCATTCATAAATATATTAAAATTATAATTCAACAATATCCATTAATAGAACATGTTTAAGACTTAGATATAAAAATAGAATACAAACTACATGCCCCCTAATCACATGTGCCATACTCCACAAGCAACGCATGTGGAGCTTCTTTACTGATGTCGATAGCTGCACTGGTTCAATTCTTTTAACGTGAAATGATGAGTAAAAGAGTGAGCTTTGGGAAGCTTAGTAATACATAACTAGCAAGTAATGATGAAGAACATGCAAATAATAGGAAAACATAAAACTTTCCTTATCGATTCAGACGTCTACAGGTTTTTCAGGATGAGTTGTGGTTCCACTGATATTTCTTCGAGTAAAAGACATGAAAATTTTATTTCAGAGGAAATATTCAGAGGACCAAGTTTAAGAGATCGGAATATGATGTATAGTGTGTTCCAAAAAAATGGAGTAATGTATATAGGTCCTTTAAAAACGTTAATAGTTTAAAACATATTTTAAAACCATAGTAATACCCTCTAACCAATCACCTCTATGCAGTTTCCCCAGAACTGCATCCATAAGGACTTACCCTAAGCACACAGAAAAGGAGCCACCCTAAGGGAGTTCATTGGTGCCTATAAGCCTACCCAAGGGTCTCCTTAGGTCCGTAAGGAATTACCAGCTTGATCAGTCTAAACCTATATAAGGAATTACCAATTTGACTGAGTTGAACCTGCATACTCCAGCCTACCCATACAGTCCCCAGTAGAAATCATATTTAGCATTACCCTATAATATCAAAATCATGATCCAATAGTATATTGTAAAAATGATCACATAATTATTTAAATCACATGAATGCCCTCCACCTATACACCATATGTTGTCCCATGATTTACCTAAAGGAGTGCCTTAGGGCCTGAGAGCCTACCCAAGAAAGTTTATCGGGGCCTCGGAGCCTACCCAAGGGTCACCCTAGGTTTTAAGGAATTACCAACTCGATCGGTCTAAACCTATTTAAGGAATTACCAGTTTGATTGAGTTGAACCTCCATACTCCATCATACCCAGATAATGTCCCAATAAAATAGTTCAAGTAATAACCAGTATATCTCATGATCCATAAATCATGAATGATTATACTTTCAACTGAAAACAGGTAATCAGAGAACATATATCATGTAGCCATAGTTCATTTAAATGTAAATCAAAACATCAATAAATTTTAATTTTGGAAAATCATGCTTTAAAACAGATAAAACATTTACATGTCATATATGGAACATACTAGATGATCCAGTTATTCTTCAGAGGTACTTGGCAATGAAGAAGATATTCAAAATCTTTTGTATTAGAGTTACTTCAGATTTCAACTGTGACAGGAGTGATTACATTATTCAAACAAACATGGGTATTTTAGACATTTTGATTCTTGGAGAATTCTCAATAATTTAACTCAATAAGGATAGAGCGATGATTTGTGGTATTCAAGATTATATGTTGAATTATCAGGATTTCAAGTCCAATTGAACAACAGATCCCAACACTGCGATACTTTTTAATCGTTCGTACCATGATACTTCACTATTATTCACTTCTTAATAATGATTGCATTAGCTGAATTGATCAATATCAGGATCACCATTGATCAGTTCTTGAGGAGACAAATAAGTATTCTATTAGTATTTATTTCATTTCTATATTGTAATAGTATCCAAAATGTTCGACGACTTGGGTCGTGCCCCATAACCTTTAGGATAAGTACATCATTTAGGTTCATTGGTGTTCCTATAGTTTATCCAAGGACATTCACTTAATCCAAGTCATAAAGGTATTTAGGTTATCTCGGTATTCAAGGTTATATTAGTCATTTTGGGGTCTAGGCACATTAGTTATTTCAAAACTTGAGGATAATCCATCATTTAAATACTTCAGTGTCATGTCGCACTTCCAGTAATCTAGTCTTCAAATGATCATTTAAAAACAAAGAGATCATTGTATTCAGAATTCCAAATGTAGAAGTTTATTTTTGGGGTTTTTCAAATAGATCATGAATTTGATCAATGATTCCAAGGTTCTAGTGGATCAAAATATGAGTTCTCAGGTTGTCTTCATTATCATAGCCATCTATTGTCGTTTTTACACTTTAAGGGTATTATCTTCATTTTATTCAATTCTGTCAGTGGTAATACTAAGCCAAGTATTTATTCAAGAATTAGAATTTATAGGTCTTATGTTTTTTTTATATTAAAAAATTGATAATAAGATATTTTCCAAATAAATTAGGAATTAACAGGTGTGCCATTAATTTTATCAGGTTAAATTATAGATTCTTGTGGTAATTCCACTATCATGGTCAATACATACTATTTTTAAAACTTAAGGGTATTTTTATAATTTCTTATGCATATATATCCGACATTTAACCTTTAAAGAAAAAAAAATCAAAGTTTAGGGATATTGAATTCAGTTGATTTATTAATTTATCATTGAACATGAATTTATTTCTTATCTATCTTCTAATTTCTTACTTGAGTCATTCGAGTACTATATGGTTTACTACCTTCTTATCATAATCATACTTGGTTTACCTCAATCAACGATATCCATAAGATCAATCGAACTCATTCATGCATTTACCAACTATCAATGTGTACCATACGCTATACGAAAGATAGTAGAATATTACCTCGATTTTCATGCTCCATTGATCAAACATTTAAACTCTATTCGATCACTCTCGATCTTGAATCCAACGTCCAATAATATCTCGGATACATATAAACAAAAATTACATCAGAAACGGGGCTTAATTATGGAAAATAGATCGAATCGGAAGGTAAAATGCTAAAGAATAGTTTACTTGGGTTTAAATTTGGAAAAAAAACTTCGGATTCAAACTCCGGACGTCAAAAAAATATAAAATATTACTTTTCAAAAAAAAACTTTTTGGAACAAAGTCAACGATAAATAGTTAGACTGGTCAACGATTAATGGGTCAGGTCAAAGTTAACAGGTCAAGTTAAAGTTAATGGGTTGGGTCGGGAACACTCGGTTCGGGTAAAATAGACCTTGTTCAGACCAATTTGACTAAACTGATTTAATCTGACTATAACGGCTCTGGAATACTCCTGGATCGGTTAGAGAGCCCCACGCGCACTGCCGATATGTGGCGGTGCGTACAATGGCTACAAGGGTCAATTTGGCCAACCTATTACTCTACAAGCTTCAACAAAACATATTATTTCAAAATTACCCCAAAATCTAACCGAAATCACGATGGAAATGGATAAAAAGAGTGGTATGAACCTTTACCAATAATGATCGGAGAAAACACGATGATGGGATGCATCTTGGGTCAGGTTTTATGCAGAACAGGCCATGGAACACGTTGGTGACAGCGATGAGGCGAGACGATCGCCAGATCGGTCAGAAAATGCTTTTATCCAAAGACGAGGAGAGGGTTTTGACAGAGCATTAAAAACTCCTCGACGGCAGTCGGTGGGATATTACGACGAGTGACCAGCTAGGTTTACTTAACGGTGGCTTGACACTTTAGATGGTACCGACAGTGATACCCATCAATGGGCAGACGATGAGGGCGAGCCGACAAAAAATTTTGACTAGGGGAAAGGTTTTGGAAATGGTTTCATGAAATAGGGGCTTTATGGTTTTTGTTTTTCATTGACTAAAAAAATGGGATAATTCAGGGTTAAGTCCCTAAACTTTCCACAAGTTCCAAAATAAGCTATAAAATTTTAAAATTTTGTAATTTGATCCTCAACTCTCTTTTAATTCAATTTTGGGGTGTTACAATTCTCCACTCCTTAAAAAAAATTCGTCCTTGAAATTTACTCAAGTCATAGAAATGTAGAAACTGAGCTTTCATTCAATCTTCATTCTCTTAGGTATCCTTTACATGTATATGATTCCTCTACTAGACTTTAACCAGCTGAATAAGAGTTCTCGAAAAACTCTTCCTTATAACAATTCCAAAACTCGTAGAACCAAACATACCTTAATTACCAATCCTTAATCAGAATAACACTTGCTTACTTTCTATGCAATATGCAAACATAACTGTTTTCTTTTGTACAAACAACATCACCTCTAGATTTACACTTTTCCCAAGTATTCGAACATTTACTTTAATCTCATACAAGTCAAATCATTAAGGTATATGGCTCGGCACCTATTGGGTTTCAAACTCGTAAAATTGGAACAATAACGATTTAAAAAATTATTCAATTCAGTACATCAGCACAGAACATTAGGGGAAGAACACCTTATCACGGCTTGGACCAAAATCATGCTCTTCAATCCACTTGGGTAGTAGTTTTTAATATCAAAACATTACTTATAAAGTTTGGCTACAAGTTTATCATCATATAACATTTTGGGAGTAACAAAACTCAAATTCACGTCAGAAGTCATGTCAAAATTCTCGAACGAATAATCTCCCATGTTACTCGTGAGGTAACTTCCAAGATTGGGATGAATGATGACATTATTCCCTTTTTTACAATATTGAATCATAGCAAATAAGATACTTTGGTATACGTATTACAAAATCATTTCTTAACATCAGAGTTTCGGCTCAGAGAGTATGGTCATAATCTAAGGACATATACAGACCAGACATCTTATGACAGTCGTTCGGACGATCTACCCAGAAGACTCGACTCAACCCTAGCTTTGATACCACTAAATGTAACACCTTCGGACTGATGCGAGTGACACGATCCAATCCAAGGTGTTATATGAGGGTCACCGGAGCAACCCACAATAAAAATCTAGAAAAAATTAAAATGTATGTTAAAACCCGTAAAATCATAAAATAATTTATAATTAAAATACAACTTTAGAAAACTATTTATATATATATATATTAAAAGTAAAATTCAACAATAGAAAATAATAAAATAGGTATCAGACTTGGATATAAAAACATAATACAACCTACATGCCCCTTAATCACATGCACCTTACTCCGTAAGCAACACCGGTGGAACTCCTTTACTGATGTCGATAGCTGCACCAATTCGATTCTTTTAACCTAAAATGGTGAGTAAAATAGTGAGTTTTGCGAAGCTCATTAATAAAGAACTACCAAGTGATGCTGAAGGACATTAAGATAATAGGAAAACATAAAAACATCTTATCGATTCAGACGTTTACATGTTTTTGGGATGAGCTTGGTTCCACTAATATTTCTTCAAGTAAAAGAAATGAAGAGTTCAGTTCAGAGGAAACATTCAAAGTATCAAGTTCAGGAGATTGAAATAGGATGTGTAGTGTGTTCCAACAAAATAGAGTAAAGTATATAGATCCTTTAAAACATATTTTACAACCATAGTAATACTCTCCAACTGAGCATCTCTATGCATTTTCCCCAGAACTGCATCCATAAGGACTTACCCTAAGCACAAAGAAAAGGAGCCACCCTAAGGGAGTACCTTGGGGCCTACCCTAGGGTCTTCTTAGGTCCGTAAGTAATTACCAGCTCGATTGATCTAAACCTATATAAGGAATTATCAGTTTGACCAAGATGAACCTGCATACTCCAGCCAACCCATACAGTCCCCAATATAAATCATATTTAGCAGTACCCTATAATATCAAAATCATGATCAAATAGTATATTGTAAAACTGATCATGTAGTTATTTAAATCACGTGAATGCCCTTCACCCATACACCACATACAATCCCATAATTTACCCAAAGGAGTGTCTTGGGGCCTGAGAGCCTACCCAAGAAAGTTTCTCGAGGCCTCAGAGCCTACCCAAGGGTCACCTTAGGTTCGTATGGAATTACCAGTTCGATTGGTCTGAACCTATATAAGGAATTAACAGTTTGATCGAGTTGAACCTCCACACCCCACCCTACCCAGATAATGTCCCAATAAAATAATTCAAGTAGTAATCAGTAGATCCAATTATCCATAAATCAGTAATGATTATACTTTCCAGTGAAAATAGGTAATTAGAGAACACATATCATGTAGACATAGTTCATTTAAAAGTAAATCAAAACATTGGTAAATCCGTAATTTCATAAAATCAAGCTTTAAAATAGGTAAAATATTTACATGTCACATAAGGAACACACAACAGGATCCAATTATTCTTCGGAGGTACTTGGTAATCAAGAAGGTATTCAGAATCTTTTGCATCAAAGTTACTTAAGATTTCAAGTATGACAAGAGTGATTCCATTATTCAAACAAAAAGGGGTATTTCAGACATTTTGATTCTTAGAGAATTTTTAGTAATTTAACTCAATAAGGGTCGAGGAATGATTTGTGGTATTCAATATTATATATTGAATTATTAGGATTTCGAGTCCAGTTGAATTACATATCCCAACACCTTGATACCTATCAATCATTCGGACCGTGATACTTCATTATTATTCACTTCTTAATACTAACTGCACTAGCTGAACTGATCAATATCAGGATCATTATTGATAAGTTCTTAAGGAGACGAATAAGTATTCTGTTGGTATTTATTCTATTTATATATTGTAATAGTATCCAAAATGTCCGACGACTTGGGTCGTGCTTCATAACCTTAGGGGCGGTACATCATTTAGGTTCATCGGTGTTCCCATAGTCTATCCAAAGTTATTCACTCAATCCAAGTCATAAAGGTATTTAGGTCATCTCAGTATTTGAGGTTATTTTAGTCATTTTGGGGTCCAGGCACATTAGTTATTTCAAAACTTGATAATAATCCATCATTTAAATACTTCAGTGACATGTTGCACCTCTAGTAATCTAGTATTCAAATGATCATTCAAAAACATGGATATCGTTGTATTAAGAATTCCAAATGTAGAAATTTAATTTAGGAGTTTTTCAAATAGATCAGGAATTTAATAGGTAATTCTAAGGGTCAAGTGGATCAAAATATGAGTTCTCAGGTCATCTCCATTATCATTGCCATCAATAGTCCTCTTTACACTTTAAGGGTATTATCATCATTCCATTCAATTATGTTAGTGGCAATACTTCAGATAAGTTAGGCTTTAAGTGTTTATTCAATAATCATAATTTATAGGTCTTTTTTCTGAGGTTAAAAACTAATTATAAGATATTTTCTAAATAAATTAGGAATTAATATGTGCATCATTAATTTTATCGGGTCAAAAATATAGATTTTTGGGGTATTTCCACAATCATGGTCAATACATAGCATTTTCACAACTTAAGGGTATTTTTGAAATTTCTTATGCATGTATATCCGACATTTAACCTTTAATGAAAAAAATCAAAGTTTAAGGATCTTGAATTCAGTTGATTTACTGATTAATCATTGAACTTGAATTTATTTCTTATCTATCTTCTAATTTCTTACCTGAGTCATTCGAGTCTTATATGGTTTACTACAATCTTATCGTAATCATACTGGATTTACCTCAATCAACGGAATCCATAAGGTCAATCGAACTCATTCATGCTTTTACCAACTATCAATGTGTAGCATACAACATACGAAAAGCAGTAGAGTATTACCTCGATTTTTCTTCTCCACCAATCAAACATTTAAACTCCATTTTATCACTCTCGATCTTGAATCCAATGTCTAATAAAATCTCAGATACATATAAATAGTAATTACATCAGAAACTGGCTTAATTACGAAAAATAGATTAAATCGGAAGGTAAAATGCTGAAGAATAGTTTACTTAGGGCTAAATTTGGAAAACAGACTTCAGATTCAAACTCAGGACGTCAAAAAAACATAAAATATGATTTTTCAAAAAAATTTCCTTTTCGAGTTAAAGTCAATGGTCAACAGTTAATGGTTCAGGTCAAAGTTAATGGGTCGGGTTAAAGTTAACAGGTCGGGTTGACTCGATTCAGGTTAAACATACCTTGTTCAGACTAATTTGACTAGACCTATTCGATCTGACTAGACCGATTCTAAAATGCTCCTGGACCGGTTAGAGTGCCCCACGTGCACTCCCGGCGCATGACGGTTCGTGCGCTGGTAACAAGGCCAATTTGGCTGGCCTGTTACTCTACAAGCTGCATCAAAATATATTATTTCAAAATTACCCCAAAATCTAACCGAAATCATGATGGAAACAAATAAAAAGATTGGTCAGAACCATTACCAACAATGATCGGAGAAACACGATGGCAGAAAGCACCTTGGGTCAGTTTTTTGTGGAACATGCCAGTGAACACGTTGGTGATGGGGGTGAGGCGAGATGATCGCTATATCGGTCAGAAAATGTTTTTTATCCAAGAAGGAAGATAGGGTTGTGATAGAGACTTAAATTCTCCTCGACGGTAGTCGGTGGGATATTACAACGAGTGACCAGCTGGGTTTGCTTCGCAGTGGTTCGACGCTTCAGATGGTATCGGTGATGACACCCACTGGTGGGCAAACGATGAGGGCTAGCCGACAAAAAATTTAACAGCTTATCGGGTTGGAATTTGGCGAAATGGACTTTGGTTTCGGACTCAGGACGTCAAAAAACATAAAATATGACTTTTTCAAAAATTTTGACTTTTTGGGTGTAAGTCAACGGTCAACTATTAACGGGTAGATATGTCAATGGGTTAAGTCAAAGTCAACGGGTTAGGTTAAAGTGTAACACCCATAACTCGTATAATTATACCTATACAGATTATAGATGTCACCTGAATTTCTAAAAACATTTTCCAATTCAAAAGTGATTGAAAATTTATTTTCTTAAAATGGTACTGCTATTATAAAATATCATATCACATCAAATTATCACATACTATTTAAAACTTAATTAATATGGATTTATGTTATCCATATTGAAACAGATTAAAATAGTTTAGTTTAGTCATTAGAAACCAGTTGCAAAATAATTTAACAGAGCAACTAGGACATTAATAATTACATGCCACTAACAAAGTCAAAATTTCCTCATAGTATGTCTTACTGATATTGTAGTGTATTTCTGGATGCTCAGAGTGCCCTGTACTCTTTACTCTATCCTTGGCTTTTTAACTACGCGTGAAAATCTTCACACGCTAAGTATATACTTAGTGAGGCAATTAAAAACAATAAACAGTGCAATACAACTCATGTATGAATTTCAATGTCAAAATCAAAATAATATAACTGAATATAAAATTTCTTTCCAATATACTTGCCATTTATCCAATAAGCTCGTAAGCTTATTTGTATGTTTATCATTCATTAACAAATAAACCATAAATCATAAATAATAAATAATAGCTCAATATAAAACCGCGAGGACCCTGGGTATTCAAGTAATATTTGTGCTACACATAAGGTCGTACCCACCATATACACCGAAGTGCATTACACATAAGGTCGTGCCCACCATATACACCGAAGTGTATTACACATAAGGTCGTGCCCGCCATATACACTTAGTGTCCTTACACACTATAGTGTAATATAAACCTACAGCTGGTATACTCTACGGCATGCCAACTATTCCCTGTCCCTCAATGACTTACTTGGACATATAGTCTATTTTATTTGATCCATCAATGGAAAAATATATTATCATAGTTTAAAATTGGGCAATTCATACCCGAAAACATTCATGGTAAAATATCACATTATCTATGATCAATGCATTATAATTTCATACTGTGACATATCAATGTCATGTCGAAGTTATAAAAATGACATAATATCATGTTGATACAAACAAGGTAGACTTGCCGCAAGTCTTCCTGGTGACGTATAAAACATCTATGTACAATGTCATGCATGTATTGCACTCACCTTGACACTTTATATATCCAAAATATGTGCCTCATTATGATCCACAATAAACCCTTCTATACTTGACTTGCTTCTATCACAAATCAATCACGACCTGTATAAATCACAAATTCATAACGATACATATGTTAGTATTGTACTAACATAAACACATCCCATAACAACTCCATAATATACTTGAAACTCATTTTCTACCAAATATTTAACACTTAATAATTCCTTTTTAACATTGGCACAAATTTTTCCAATTTACCCAAAATGATCCTTCACCATTTTATCACTTAGATTCTTAATACCAAAAATTCCAGCGTTAAAATTATTACCATTCAAATGCTTTTACAAAGGCATAATTACATTTAAGTACCCCAACTATATTAATGTTGTACTTAAATCACCAATCTTTTCAAACTTTCAAAATAATCATATTTCACATCTAAACACTCATTTAAATTCAAAATATATTTTCTAGTATAGTACATAAACTATTAAACAATTATACAACCATTTAACACTTTTCCAAAATTATTGAATTGGTCCCCCAACTTTTCAAAAATTACAAAATGGTACCCAAAATTTTCTAAGTCTTGTAGAATACTTCCTACATCATTTCCAGACCTTATATAATTTTTCCATAATTTTTCTCACTGAAATACATCATAAACGAATTATTTATCCTTTAAAACTACGTTTTCATGATTTTGCTCGATTTTGATTCGATTCAAGCATGAAATCAAATTTCAATCAACCTTATAAAATCTCTACAATCAAATCCCTTATCAACTCTCATCAGATCACAAAGTTCTCCAACTTATAATTTGGCCAAATTTTATAGAATTATTTCTAGGAAGATTGAACATGTTATAACAATAAATTAAGCTTGAAAATGAATCTACAACCTCAAAAACATCAAGATTCATCATCAATATCATAAACCCTATTATGAACATAAACCCTTATATTTAGGATCTTTGAATTCCAGCAAGATTAGAAAGAAATATTAGTACCAATTGATGGCATTTTTCGCATAGATCACTTTCCTATTTCACGACATAACTCGAATTCCAAAAGAATTGGCTCAAAAATTGAAAACAAAATGTTTTCTTACCTTTGGGAGAAGCTCACGTCTTTGCTGGAGAAGATGGAGAAATTCATTTGATAATTCTTCATCTTTCTTTATCTAATATTGAATAAAAATTAATTAAATGTCAAATTACAACTTTACCCTTGAAATTAAAATATCCATACAAATTTACCCTTAAGGAACTTGATATTTACATTAATACCAAGCCACAACAACCTTATCATCTTTGAAAGTCAAAGATGAACAAAATATTTTCCCACTTTACCATTTTGCCCTTGTAATTTCCAAAACATACAATTCTGTCACTTTAATCCAATAGTCTAAATTAAACATGAATTAAACCATTAAATATTATTTTCCAACATTTTAAAAATGTGAAAATAATATATTTATTTCATTATTTTCGATAATAATTGTAACTTTTTAAAATTACCATTTTGGTCCCTAAACTTTTCAAAGTTTATATTTTAGTTACTAAACTTTCAAAATATTATTTCGCCACTCACTAAATCCATTTATAGAAAACCATTCTTTTTGGGAAAATTAACACTTAATTCCTTAAATTTTCCCAATTTTCTACTTTGACCGTCAAATTTTCAAAATTTGCATTTTTGTCATTATCTAATTTTTTGGGATATTACTATTCTCCCTTCATTAAGAAAATTCGTCCTCGAATTTTAAAACTTTCTATGAAAACCCTAACTCCCTTTTATAAGGATTGCCCTAATTTAGGGTTGTATAGACTCGTAAGACATGCCCACGCCCTAACTATAGATTTCTTCTGCGATAGCTTTGTATGAATAAGTCGTGCCCACGCCTTATACGAAAACCTCTTCTGGTCTTGCCAACTTCTTGAATTCCGATTTTTCCTCCTTACTTTGGAGATTCTGCAAAGATCATGCTAATCAATAGATTTTGAACCTGTTTAATCCAATTCTTCAACCTGATATAAAGAGGTGTGGAAACTACTTTCTCATATCCTCTTCTCTTTACCAAGTAGTGTCCTCGACCTTATGAATTTTCCAAAGTACTTTGACTAGAGGAATCGTCTTGTTACGTATTTCTTTGATTTTCGAGCTAAGATCCGAACTGGTTCTTCTTCATAAGTCAAATCTGGTCGGATCTCAATTTCCTCTGATACAATGACATGTGAAGGATCCAATGGATACTTTCTAAGCATCGACACATAAAAAAATGTGTACTTTGTCCAACTCTAGATCTCAATTACCTCCAGAGTTAATGCTAACTGATAAGCCATCAGTCTGACACGCTTTAAGATTTCATAAGGTCTAATGAATCTTGGACTTAGTTTCTCTTTGCGCACAAAACAAAAAATCTTTTTCCAAGGTGATACTTTAAGAAAAACTTTATCGCCTTCATGAAATTCAATCTCTTTTCGCTTCAAGTTTGCATAAGACTTCTGCTGATCAAATGCCATCTTGAGATTATCTTTACTTTATCTTCAACATCTTTTAATAAATCTAGGCCAACAAGATTTCGATTTTTTAACTCGAACTAATTTAATGGTGTTCGACATCTTCATACGGAGCCATCTTGATGCTCAATTGATAACTATTATTGTAGATAATTTCTTATAGAGACAAATAATTTTCTTTTCCCATGATTCCTTGAACTCAAACACACATGCTCTCAGCATATCTTTTAATATCTAGTACTTTTTGACATATCATCCGTTTGTGGATGAAAGATCGTACTGAAAATTTAATTAAGTACCCAAAGCTTTATGCAAAGAACTCCAAAATCTTAAAGTGAACCTTAGATCCCTGTCAGATATGATTGATACTAGCACTCCATGTAGTTGAACTATCTCCTTGATATATAACTCTGCATAATTATCCAAGGCGTAGTCCATTAACAAAATCCATAGTGACCCTTTACCACTTCCACTCTGGAATAGAAATCAGTTGCAACAATTCCGAAAGCACTTGATGCTCAACTTTTACTTGTTGACATGTCAAACATGTAGAAACAAACTCAATAATGTTTCTTTTCATATCCGACCACCAAAATGATTCTTTACACCCTGTTACATTTTGTTCCCACCTGGATGCATAGTCAGTGGACTATAATATGTCTTAGAAAGTATACCTTTCTTCAACTCATCATCATGAGGAATACAGATTCTTCCCCGACAAAATAGACACCCATCAGACTTGACTTCAAAGTCTTTAGTCTCACCATTTTCACAAGTGAAATATTTTTTAAGCATCTCTCATTTTTTCCCTTTTTCTCTTTTTTCTGTTTTTTTTATCTTTTTTTCAATTTTTTTCTTTTTTTAACTCTTATGCCTTCTGCCGAGACAACATGACCAAGAAAAACAACTTCTGACAGCCAAAACTCATACTTTGACAATTTGGCATATAACTTTTTATCCTTAAGTAACTCGAGCACAGTACGAAGACAAGCATGATGCTCTATCTTTGTCTTCAAGTATACCAGAAAGTCATCAATACAAACCACCTCAAATTAATCCAAGTAAAATTGATATGCTCGATTAATCAAATTCATGAATATTGCTGGAGCATTTTTCAAACCAAACGTCATTACTACGAACTCGTAGCGTCTATACCGTGTTCTGAAAACTATTTTTGGAACATCTTCCTTAAGCTAATCAAATAAGTCATCAATCCTCAGAAGGGGATATTTGTTCTTGATAGTTACTTTGTTTAACTATCAATAATCTATGCATAATTGCATAGATCCATTTTTTTCATAAACAACATCGGTTCACCCCAAGGTAAAATATTCGATCTAAAGAATCCTTGATTTAGAAGCTCTTGCAATTGGTTCTTTATTCTCTTAACTAAATCATAACCATTCAATACAAACCCATAGATACAGGATCAATGCCTTGATAAGCATAAATATTAAATTCCAACTCTCAATCTGGAGGTAACTCAAATAATAAATCTAAAAAGACATATGGAAATTCCCGAGTTATGGAAATATCTTATAATCTTACTTCAGATACTTGAGTATCTATCACCTTAGCTATAAAATCTATGCATCCTTTTTACATCATCTTAATCATAAGCATTGTTGATTGAGTAAGCGGTAAATATGAGTTCTGCTAAAACTTTACAGAAAGCTGAGTTACTAGTGAATCAAATGATTATGAGTTTGATTGAGAATAGATATAAAGTCCATAAAACTTGATAGGGTTACCTTACGAAGGTAAATTTATGAAATGGATTGTCTAACCATTCCATGCTACAATGAATTATTATTTAGATTGAGATGGATTCTCAAGAACTTGAAAAGTGTCGAGTTCGTAATGATAAGAAAAAGAGTAAATTTGTTTACTAGTGTGATTTTAACATTAACTACTATGAAGTTATTACTACAAATTGTCAATTTTTCTTATTGAATGATGTGAACATTTAGACTTTCATTTGAGATGGAAAATGTTTCAATTGTTCGAGAATAATTTCTATAGATCTGGATAAGTTATACAAATTTCCTTAAGAATGAAATAAGGAATTTCAAAGTAGAAATATTCAATTCTACTTAATATCAAGTGATATTATAGTGGAAAACCTATGGGTTATGATGCAAGTGTGAGTCGGACAGGTAGTACATGTTCAATAAAGATTCAGGAGTTTATGTTCCCGGTGAATATTATGGGATTATCATTAATGAGTTTTAGATCATTTTGATTATGAGTTGGCTGTCTCTATATTAAGGTTGGGTTAATGGTCGCAAGAAGCAATTAATTTAGAAAAATGCAAAGAAATTAATTTTTTTAATGATTGATGAAAAAGTGAAATCATCACTTGCTCGATTTTGATTTGATTCAAGCATGAAATCAACTTTAAATCAACCTTATAACATCTCTGCAATCAAATCCCTTATCAACTCTCATCAAAACACAAAGTTCTCCAACTTATAATTTGGCCGAATTTTATAGAATTATTTCTAGGAAGATTGAACATGTTATAACTATAAATCAAGCTTGAAAATGAATCTACAACCTCAAAAACATTAAGATTCATCATCAATTTCATGAACCCTATCATGAACATAAACCCTTAGATTTGGGATCTTTGAATTCCAGCAAGATTAGAAAGAAATATTAGTACAAATGATATCGTTTTTCGCGTAGATCACTTTCCTATTTCACGACATAACTCGAATTCCAAAAGAATTGGCTCAAAAATTGAAAACAAATTGTTTTCTTAACTTTGGGAGAAGCTCACGTCTTTGTTGGAGAATATGAAGAAATTCATCTAATAATTCTTCATCTTTCTTTATTTAATATTGAATAAAAAATTCATTAAATGTTAAATTACCATTTTACCCTTGAAATTAAAATATCCATATTAATTTACCCTTAAAGAACTTGATATTTACATTAATACCAAGCCACAACAACCTTATCACCTTTCAAAGTCAAAGTTGAAAAAAATATTTTCCCACTTTACCATTTTGCCCATGCAATTTCCAAAACTTACAATTCTGTCACTTTAATCCAATAGTCCAAATTAAACATGAATTAAACCATTAAATATTATTTTCCAACATTTTAAAAATGTGAAAATAATATATTTATTTCCTTATTTTCGAGAACAATTTTAACTTTTTAAAATTACTATTTTGGTCCCTAAACTTTTCAAAGTTTATACTTTGGTCACTAAACTTTCAAAATCTTATAATTTGGCCACTCACTAAATCCATTTATGGAATAACATTCTTTTTGGGAAAATTACCACTTAATTTCTTAATTTTTTCCAATTTTCTACTTTGACCATCAAATTTTCAAAATTTGTATTTTGGTTATTATCTAAATTTTTGGGGTATTACAAAAAAATGTAACAGCCATAACCCGTATAATTATACCTATACAGATTATAGATGTTACCTGAATTTCTAAAAACATTTTCAAAATTAAAGTGATTTATTTTTTTTTCTTAAAATGACAAATGATATTATAAAAATATCATATCATATTAAATTACCACATACTATTTAAAATATATATTAATATGGATTTTTGTTATCCATATTGAAACAGAGTAAAACAGTTTAATTTAACCATTACAAACCAGTTCCAAAATAATTTAACAGAGTAACTCGGACATTAATAATTACATGCCACTAACAAAGTCAAAATTTTATCATAGGATGTCTTACTGATATTGTAATGTTTTCCTGGATGCTCAGAGTGCCCTGTACTTTTTACTCTATTCTTGACTTTTTACCTATGCGTGAAAATCATCACACGCTAAGTATATACTTAGTGAGGCAATTAAAGACAATCAACAGTGCTTTAAACAATTTAATGCTTAACTTAAATATTTCTCACTTATTTATGCTTACCTGGAGGAACCTCATAATCATCACTAGATTTAGAAATCTCCTCTGGATCCTCATCCAATTCGGCTTCTCTTGTAAGCCGTTAAAACTTTCTAATCGATTCTTCCAATTCAGAAACTTCATTAAATGTTGGGGAATTTCTTCCACATAATGGAGGAAATTCCCTAACAACATCCACCATTCTAAGGTGTTTTACATAAGTCATGACATGTCCCTTTGGGTCAATTTCAATCTCGACCTTCTTTTCAACATTTTCAAATAGCTTACCTTTGTCTTTAGTTTCTGACATTTGAACATAATCAAAATCATCTTACATTAGTAAAGAGTAATTTTACTCCCAATAAGCATCATCATAGTATATATACAACTATCAGTAACTTTTGACATCCTAGTGGCATGTATACACTTTTTAACTCAAAACAAACTCAGTTTAGTCCTAGAATCGGCTAAACCTGTAGCTCTGATGTAAATAAATGTAACACCCATAACCCATATAATTATACCTATACATATTATAGATGTCACCTAAATTTCTAAAAACATTTTCCAATTCAAAAGTGATTGAAAATTTATTTTCTTAAAATGGTACTGGTATTATAAAAATATCATATCACATCAGACTATCACATACTATTTAAAACATATATTAATATGGATTTATGCTATCCATACGGAAACATAGTAAAATAGTTTAGTTTATTCATTACAAACCAGTTGCAAAATAATTTAACAGAGCAACTAGGACATTAATAATTACATGTCACTAACAAAGTCAAAATTTCATCATAGGATGTCTTACTGATATTGTAGTGTATTTCTGGATGCTCAGAGTGCCCTGTACTCTTTAGTCTATCCTTGGCTTTTTAACTATGCGTGAAATTCATCACACGCTAAGTATACACTTAGTGAGGCAATTAAAAACAATAAACATTGCAATACAACTCATGCATGAATTTCAATGTCAAAATCAAAATGCCATAAAATCATAATACCAGCATATCCAATAATTTACCATGATCAAAATAATATGACTGAATATAAATTTTCTTTCCAATATACTTGTCATTTATCCAATAAGCTCGTATGCTTATTTGTATGTTTATCATTCATTAACTAATAAACCATAAATCATAAACAATAAACAATAGCTCAATATAAAACCCTGAGGACCCTGGTATTCGAGTAATATTTGCATCGTAGTGTTTTACACATAAGGTCGTGCCCACCTTATACACTAAAGTGTATTACACATAAAGTCGTGCCCACCATATACACTTAGTGTCCTTACACACTATAGTGTAATATAATCCTGCAGCTGCTATACTTTATGGCATGCCAACTATACTCTGTCCCTCAATGACTTACTTGGGCATATAGTCTATTTTATTTGATCTATCCATGGCAAAGTATATTATCATAATTTAACATTGGGCCATTCATACCCGAAAACATTCATGGTAAAATATCTCATTATCCATGATCAATGCATTATACTGTGACATATTAATGTCATGTCGAAGTTATAAAAATAACATAATATCATGTTGATATAAACAAGGTAGACTTGTCACAAGTCTTTCTGTTAATGTATAAAACATCTATGTACAATGTCATGTATGTATTGCACTCACATTGACACTTTATATATCCAAAATATGTTCCTCACTATGATCCACAATAAACCCTTTTATCCTTGACTTGTTTCGATCACAAATCAATCACAATCTATACAAATCACAAATTCATAACGATACATATGTTAGTATTGTACTAACATAAACACATCCCATAACAACTCCATAATATACTTGAAACTCATTTTTTACCAAATATTTAACACTTAATAATTCTTTTTTAACATTGGTACCAAATTTTCCAATTTACACAAAATGTTTCTTCATCATTTTATCACTTAGATTCTTAATAACAAAAATTCTAGCATTAAAATTATTACCATTCAAATGCTTTTACAAGGGTATAATTACATTTAAGTACCCCAACTATGTTAATATTGTACTTAAATCACTAATCTTTTCAAACTTCCAAAATAGTCATATTTCACATCTAAACACTCATTTAAATTCCAAAATAATATTTTCCAGTATAGTACATCAACTATTAAACAATTATACAACCATTCACAACTTTTCCAAAATTACCAAATTGGTTCCCTAATTTTTAAAAAATTAGAAAATGGTCCCAAAATTTTATAAGGCTTGCAGAATACTTCCTACATCATTTCTAGACCTTATATAATTTTTCCATAATTTTTCTCACTGAAATACATCATAAACGAATTATTTATCCTTTAAAACTACGTTTTCATGATTTTGCTCGATTTTGATTCGATTCAAGCATGAAATCAACTTTAAATCAACCTTATAACATCTTTACAATCAAATCCCTTATCAACTCTCATCAGAACACAAAGTTCTCCAACTTATAATTTGACCGAATATTATAGAATTATTTCTAGGAAGATTGAACATGTTATAACCATAAATCAATCTTGAAAATGAATCTACAACCTCAAAAAATTTAAGATTCATCATCAATTTCATGAACCCTATCATGGACATAAACCCTTAGATTTGGGATCTTTGAATTCGAGCAAGATTAGAAAGAAATATTAGTACCAAATGATAGTATTTTCGCATAGATCACTTTCCAATTTCACGACATAACTCGAATTCCAAAAGAATTGGCTCAAAAATTGAAAACAAAATGTTTTCTTTCCTTTGGGAGAAGCTCACGTCTTTCTTGGAGAAGATGAAGAAATTCATCTTATAATTATTCATCTTTCTTTATTTATTATTGAATAAAAAAATCATTAAATGTCAAATTACCACTTTACCCTTGAAATTAAAATATACATACTAATTTACCCTTAAAGAACTTGATATTTACATTAATACTAAGACCACAACAACCTTATCATCTTTCAAATTCAAAGATGAACAAAATATTTTCCCACTTTACCATTTTGCCCTTGTAATTTCCAAAACTTACTATTTTGTTACTTTAATCCAATAGTCCAAATTAAACATGAATTAAACCATTAAATATTATTTAACAACATTTTAAAAAAGTGAAAATAATATATTTATTTCTGTATTTTTGAGACAAATTTTAACTTTTAAAATTACCATTTTGGTCCCTAAACTTTTTAAAGTTTATACCTTAGTCACCAAATTTTCAAAATCTTATAATTTGGTCACTCACTAAATCCATTTATGGAATAACATTCTTTTTGGGAAAATTACCACTTAATTCCTTAAAATTTTCCCAATTTTCTACTTTGACCATCAAATTTTCAAAATTTGCATTTTGGTTATTATCTGAATTTTTAGGGTATTACATAAAGTCAAAGGATCAGGTCAGGTTGACTCGGTTTGGGTCAAACACAGCTGATTTAGACCGGTTTGATTTGACCGATTGGAGAGCCCAAGCGTATTGCCAGAATATGGCGGCTCTTGCGATGGTGACAGGGGCCAATTTGGCCGTACGATTACTCCAGAAGCTGCATCAAAACATATTATTTCCAAATTACCCAAAAATCTAACTGAAATCACGATGGAAACATATAAAAAGAGTGGTCAAAACCCTTACCAACTACGACCAGAGAAAACACGTGGTGACACTAGTGAGGCGAGACGATCACCAGATCGGCCGAAAAACACATTTATCCTAGGAGGAGGAGGTGGTTTCAAAGAGCTTTAAACGCTCCTTGATAGTAGTTGGTGGGGTATTACAATGAGCGACTGACTGGGTTTACTTCATGACGACCCGATACTTCAGATGGTACTGGCGGTGACATCCACCGGTGGAAAAACGAAGAGGGCAAGCCGGCGAAAAATTTTGACTGGGGGAAAGATTCTGGAAATGGTTTCTCAAAATGGGGAGTTTCTAGTTTTTATTTTTCGCTGACTAGAAAAATGGGATAATTCAGGGTTAAACCCCTAAACTTCCCACAAGTTCAATAATCAAGTTGTAAACTTTTAAAACTTTGCAATTTGGTCCTTAGCTATCTTTTAATTAAATTTTAGATGTTACAAATGGTTCATTAACTCGAGATTTGGTCGAACGGTGGATGTCAAACTCAAATAGGGCATCAAAACACAATGTGTAACGTTCAATGGAACTAAGTGCATCAACATCAGATGTACAATAAGGGGCATTCTTGGATCAACATACGAGTCAATTACTCACCCTATCTTTCTTTGTTTTTGGATGCTTTTAAATTTCTAATTGAATAACACTACTCTTTTTTAATCTATGAGCAATGAAACAATTTTTTTGAAGTTCAATGACTATAATAAAATGTTCTTATAGTCATTGACAAGCGGTAAGATTGAACCCTTATAAACCATAACCCTAATCATGCTTCAGAGATTACACCCAAACGGTACACCCATCTTCTTATAGGATTGAACCTTCCCCTTACATGACAAAGAATACAAAGATAATGCATTCAGGTATGTATAAGAGTTGATAAAATGAAGTAACTCGTGTATGAAGTTGTGAAACTGATTAAATCACACTTCTATTGAGGACATTCAATGATGATCATAATTTTCACAAATGGAATAGTGAAGTAGATGGATTTAGTTCAGATTAGTTGCCTGGGAAGTGTCATCTAAAGATGAAATTTTCTGACCTTGAACAAAAATTAAAGCTAAGTACTCAGAAAGTTTTTAATAGGTGAGTGTATTAAATGGGATAATGCCTAAGGTGAGGATGTTGAGTGCAATAAAGGAGATAATGCTAAGGTAAGGATATTGATTGCAATAAAGGCGATAAATCCTAAGGTGAGGGTGATGAGTTCAATAGGGGCGATAATGCCCAAGGTTGTGATGAAATTAGCATTTTTAGTCTAATAAAGGCAGTAATGCCTAAAACTTATGTTGTGTTTAGGAGAAAGATGGACTAAGGGAGTTGAGAAATAGTTGTTATAGTCAACTTCACACAAGCATACATGAATATTTTTCAAATTAATAATTAAAAAATGCCTTTGCTAAAAAAGTCTATAAAGCTTGTAAAAATGGAAGATTTCATAAAACTAAAATGGAAGTGTTTTAAAAGGTCTAGCAATATGCTAGTTGCTTTGTTTTGTCCACATCCGATTAGAATGTTGAGCCGAGATAGAGGTGTTAGAGTATGCCCAAAGATAAATCATATGATGATTGTATTGACACGTTTTATTTACCGTATTTATCAAATAAAGGCTTTACCGTTATTTTCTTTTATTGTATTTATGTGCATCGAATTAGATAAAAGATGACAATGTTCGTATAATAATGTGATTATTATTAAAAGATCCCTAGTCAAGTATTATTATGGGTATGGACAGTAATAATACGCTTAAGACTAACATTGTATTGATTGATGACAAAGGGTTGTCATTGACATTGAGATATCAAAATTAATACATGAATATATTGTGAAAGAACAGTAAATTGGATTGACCCGCTATAAGCATAAGTCTTGGATTATTATGTGATGGTCACAAATTGCTCATAGTGATAACTATATCTATAATCCTTAGACTTGAGATCATTACAATTTCAACATATATCGTTGTATGTTTTGATAAAGTTAAATGTGCTCCATAATTGGTTGCAATATAAAGACTAATGTTGAACATATCAAGATATATGTAGCGAGGTGTGAATGATCGAGATAGGATTTGTTCTTCCTATATAATAGGAAATATATCACATGCTACTTGATTTAGTGAGATTAGAAATGCATGGCCATGCTCGAATAAGTTGATATGAGATATCACATATTATTCATTTATTATAGTCTACACTAGATATCAAGAAATAATAGATGGGCTACACAAGTGTGACTGTTCAAAGATTTGTGTTGTTCTGGATATAAAGGACAAAAGGATATAATACATTAAAAGAGTTAGTCACAGACATGTTATGTCGAATCATGACTTCCCTTAACTTAGGTAACAATGACATATTGCTAGATGTCACTCATTGTTTGTAATATTAGAATAGTTTTAATTACTACTACTAACATTACAGGAATATACAGGGTCGTACATGTAGACACTAAATTTTTTTCCCATTTTTATTTTTATTTTTATCTATTATTTTTATTATATTATATATATATATATATATATATATATATATATATATATTATTACTATTAAATATTTTATTACAAATCAGGCCCAAAATATAATATTATAGGCCCAATCAATTACAGCCCAGAGGTCCATTTACAAACAAAAACCGGAGGCCCAAATATGTAACCTTAAACTCGATTAGGGTTTCTAACCCAACACCCAGCCACCCCACATCATCTGCCGTTGGATCAGGCAGGATCCAACAGTCTAGAGCCCTCCAGAGGAAACCATAGGGTTATCATAACACTAGGATCACACGGCCGCCACCTCTGCTAGCACCATCCGCTGCTGACACCGCTGCTACTCCAACGCCTCTCCAGAAGCTCCCCAGCACTAGGCCAGTCGTCTACGTCGTAGCTATGGGGTGAGTCACCACCATAGTTCGGTGACTCATCGAAATCCACCCTTAGGACCGGTCCATGTAGAGCTTCGTGGTGGCTATAAAAGCCACCACTGAACCTACAAAAGAAGAACACGATAGTAAACAACGAGAGCAAGAACAACACCCAACAGCAAGGGACACCAACAACACAAAGCAATGAAAAATAACCAAAAAAAAGAGGAAGAGACTTACCATAGTCGTCGGAGCCTCCAAACCACCGTGGAACCACCACAAACCGAAGGTAAAACCCTAGATCTACGACGATTGGAAAAGTTTTACACTAAAACAACCTTAGATTCGGGTATAGAAAAATTGAGGCTTTGATTTGGGGTAATTTTTAATTTCCGACCACCGTTCACGGTGCCCAGCGACGGTGATCTTCACTGGAGCACGGTGGTCGGCGACTTCCAGAATTCCCTCTGGTTAGGGAAGCTAGAGAGAAGGGAGAGAAATTCTCTCCTTAGAGAGAGAGAATAAAGAAAATGAGAAGCTTTGGCCCTTAAGGGCCGGTTATAGGGCTTTTTATACCCTCATCAAAACAACGCTGTTTCGATGAGGGGTGTATTTGTAATTTTGCACATGGGTAAACTATACCCGTAGTCACTACAGTTTGTACTCTTTGTAATTTAGTCACTAAAAGTAATTTCTGATTATTTTAATTTGGTCTTCAAATTTTGTGTTATTATAATTTAGTCACTATATATATATGTTTAAATATTTAGGGTATATATTTATTTAGTCCTTATAATTTTATAAATTTTTATTTTAATCCTGAATTATTTAATTAAGGATAAATTATACTGTTAGCACTTAAATTTTATAATATTACGAATTATAGCCTTTAATTTCTATATTTTATATTTTAATCACTGACTTTTATATAATTTTTGATTTTGACCATAAGTTTTATTGCTTTTACATTTTAAATATTTTGAAATTTAATACTATAGCTTTTAATTTCTTTTATTTTGGTCATTATTTAATTGTAATTTTTTTTATTATTGTCATTTATTTTCAATACTTTAAATATAGTATTTTATATATTTATATTTTTTTATGTTTTATTCACTAATATTACATAAAATACATTTTGAATAATTTCATAATTTAATTAAATAAAAATATTTATTTATTTTTTAATATTAAGAAAGGGGTTGTCTTAAAGTAACTAGATATCCTTTTCTGATATTTTTAAATAAATCAAATATTATATTTAATCTAATTTTATTTACATTATTTTTTAGGAAAAATTATCATATTATTTAATATTTATTTATTTTTTTAATATTAAGAAAGGGGTTGTCTTAAAGTAACTAGATGTCATTTTCTGATATTTTTAAATAAATAAAATATTATATTTAATCTAATTTTATTTACATTATTTTTTAGGAACAATTATCATATTATTTAATATTTATTTATTTTTTAATATTAAAGAAAGAGGTTATCTTAAAGCAACAATATGTCATTTTCTGATATTTTTAAATAAATAAATATTTTATTTATAATTTCTAAAAATCATTTTATATATGTTTTTCTTTAAAAATTATGCGATTAAATCTAGAATAAGAGGATCATTAATTAAATTTATATTTGAATTCTTAAATTTTATTATCATAGACAATTTATAATCAACAGGTACCAATTTTGGGCATTGTGGGGGTGTTAATCCTTCCCCAAATGTAACTGACCACGAATCCCTTTTTATTATAAAAAAAGAACGAAGTTTTGGTTAAACGCAAACCAGTTTATCTTTGGACTGATGTTTTTTTAAAAACTCTTTTGAAAGATGATTTTTAAGTATTCGGTCCCGAAAGGTCGATGGCGACTCCCAAAACATTTTATAAAAATCATTTATTTATTTACTTTACTTTTCCACCAAGGAAACTTCGTGCCCGAGCGAAAACCGATTATGACAGTACCCAATGGTTAAAGAGAGAGAAATGTGTGTGTGTGTGACAAACAAAGAGAGAGAGAGTAATTTGAATTTCACAAGAATGTCGAATTTAATAATATATATAAAGTAATTATACTCATAATTGAATTTGGAATTTTTAAAAAAAGTCCTAATAGCTAGGGCGACACATATATAAGGGATACGTTGATATAGCAGTCGTTTTGTGTTTTTTGAAAAAATCCTGAAATTCGTAGAACCTTTTTAGAAAAGGTACTGATCTTAACAGCTATTCAACTGGGTGAACTAAGTAGAGATCGAGACGAATTTTCATGGAGGCTAGGATTGAAACTATTTCTGATTTCTATTAGTCGATGTTGTATTTGTTGATTTTCAAGGAACCCAATGTAAGTAATCACATCTCTTTCTCTTGGTTTAAGATTTAACGTACTTGGATCGCTGGTGAGATTGTCACGTTTTTGTTTCCGCTGCACCATAAGTACACTGACAGTCCCAACAGTGGCATTAGAGCCACTTGTATGAACCAAATTCAGGTTAAATTCTTTGTTGATGCAATATGTATGAGATGTATGTTTTAGTTTTATCGTTTTCTTTGAATATGTATGATATTATTGTTCGATTCAATATCCGCCATGATTAATATGTTAATCTGTTAAATTTATAATCAATGATTAAGAGTTAATCATATATTGGTTTGCTACAAGGGTTTATGTTATTGATATGTTAAATGTTAACATGTCGATCAGTGGGTATGCGATAAAAGATCACGTTCTACCTTAAGAGATTTGAATGTGTGGCTGTCAATGAAATGAAATGGTGCATTGACCGCTGAATTAATATTAAAGTCTACATTATTAGATAGAATAAAGGATGAGAAGTACATGTCAAGAATTGAACAAGTGAAAAAAAGGTGAAACCAAAGACTTTGAAGATAAGTCTGATGGATGTTTATTCTATCAAGGAAAAGTTTATATTCCAAATGATGAGGAAATTAAAGAAAGAGCTTCTCTTTGAATTGCATTATTATTTTTTAACTGTGCATCCAAGAGGAAACAAGAGGAAAATAAAGAAAGGCAAAACACCAAGTTCCCTCAAGATTATTGCAAATTATTACCATTCCCCAATGGAAATGAGAAAGAATTAAAATGGATTTTTTCACAAGACTACCTTTGACACCCAATAAAAAGGATTATATCTAGGTAATTTTGGATAGATTGACCATATCAACACACTATATTCAGGTTCAAACTGACTACTCTATGGACAAGTATGATGATTTATACATTAAAGAGATTGTTTGACTATATAAAGTGTCTGTAACAATAGTATCAGATAGAGATTCAAGGTTCACTTCGAGATTTTGGAAATCTTTGTATAAAGCCTTGGGTACTCGACTTAACTTTAATATCATTTTTCATCCTCAAACGGATGGACAATAAGAGCAAGCCATTCAGATTCTAGAAGATATACTAAGGACATGTGTAATTGAATTCAAAGGATCATGGGAAAAGTATTTGCCTTCAATAGAGTTTGTTTATCAAAATAGTTATCAAACAAGTATCAAGATGGTTCCTTATGAAGCCTTATATGGGAGAAAATGTTGAACTCCTTTAAACTGGTATGAACTTAAGAATCGATACATTTAACCCTAACTTGACTAAAGAACTAAAAGAAAAAGTGGAGATTTGATAAGATAATCTTATGATTGATGACGATCGACATAAATCTTATTCAGACTTGAAAAGAAAATATATTGAATATCGGGTCGGTGTTAAAGTATTTCTTCAATTATTACCGTGGAAAAATATTTGGTCCAATAGATTATTAGTGGGCTTTACCTCTGGAAATGAACAAGATCCATAATTTATTTCATGTATCGATGCTTCAAAGATATAGTTAAGATCTTTCACAGTTATTACATCAAAAGAAATTGAGATTAAATTGGATCTACTTAGGAAACAGAAGAAAACATGAGAAAACATTATCATTATCAGTTTGAATTAGGTACGTATTGAAAATCTGAGGAAGAATTTTCTTAAGGGAGAGAATTGTAATATCCCAAAATTTTTTCTAGTGACCAAAATGAAAATTTTTAAAGTTTTGCGGACAAAGTGTAAACTTGGAAAGATTTTAAGGATCAGGTTGTAATTATAAAAATTTATGTATTTTGACCTCGTAAATGAATATTTTAACCAGAGAATGATGTTTTCGTGTCTTTCAAATTTTTCGTATAGAGTTTGTATTAAAAGTTATAAAGTGATAAATTCTGAGAAAAATTCGAAGAATTGGATTGAATCATATTTTTGAGATATTTTGAAGGATGAAAACTAAGGTTAATATTTTCATTTAAATGCCTTAATATGAAAGGATTTAACATGGACCATTGGATTTAAGTTGATATGCCATGTTAAATATAAAATATTGGATGAAAGATGGTAATATTATAATTTTAGGAAAAGTTCAAAGGCAAAGTTGGAAGTTATGAATGATTTTTTTCATCTTTGACCTTATGATGAATAAAATGGACAAGTGGCATGGTAATTTACATGAGAATTCAAGAGTAAAATGGTCATTTGGCATAAAATGAATTAAATATGACAAATTGGTTAGATATTTTTGTTAGAATTTTCAAGACTTTCTCTTCATGTTCCTCTTGGTTTCTTGAGCTTCTCTAAGGTAAATGAGATATTTTATTTCTGATTTTTAACCTAATTCCTTTGGATTTTGGATGAAAGAATGAAATACAAAATTGTTCTACATGAACTTCTCTATCATTTGGTACCATTTGTTCATGTTTTTAATGCTTGAAAACCTAAGTTCTTGAATTGGATAGATGAATGGGAGACTAGGTTTTTCAAGTTCTAAGGTTGGATTATGATGTAGTTGATGTTATTGAAACATTTCCATACTAGAAAGTTGATTGAAACCCATTAGAAATGATGTTTAAAGCATTTAGCCATGTTAGGGTTTTTGTATAAAATCGAAGTTGAATTCAAATTTATATGAAATTATTTGTAAATGATTGGAAATGATGTTTAGAAGATGAATTCATGCTTGAATCAAGTTGAAAATCATGAACAAAGTGACCTTTGGTATTCGACCTGTATGAAGAAAATTGGAAAATTTTGAAGAAAATTGGAAAATTTTGTAGAAAAGTTATACAATGGTTAGAAATGATGAGTGAATGATTTTAGAAACTTTAGAATGTTGTTTAGACCAATTTGGAATTTGTAAAGGTTAGGGTACCAAATCGTATAATGTTAAAAATATGTGTTTAAAGTGGAAATTGATTAGAAGTTGATGTGTAATGTTTAAATGGAATGTTAGAATACTTGATCAAATAATTAGATGCTTGAATTTGATGTTAAATGGCAAGGGACCATTTTGAATAAATTGGAAATGTTATGATGAATTCTAAAAGAATTAACTTTAATGTTTAGATTATGGAATTTGAAATGATTAAATGAGCTATTGGTTGATATGAATATTAGGAGAATTGAAGTTGTATTTTAATGAGTTATGGTTAGCATTGATGTTATGAAATAGAATTAGTATCAAAAGAATTTTTAGGAATTTATTTCCTATTTTGCGCCTATGTTAGTAAGGTTCTAACATGTACTTTGAAATGAATATGTTTTGTAAATGATATTCATATAGATCGTGGTCGAAATTTAAATCAAAGTAAGATAAAAGCTAAGGAAAAGTGCAAAAGTGAGGTTTACATTGTTAAATAAAGTGTGGAAGCTAAGTATACCAGGTGAGTACATTCTTACCTTACTATTATATATGATATTAGGAATACTTGCGACGAGTCAACATCAAATGATTTGAAAAGAAAAATATTTTAAGTAGTATTTACTATATTTTCATATTATTATACTAAATGGTATTTGAATGATTTTGGGTATATGAACTTCCCAATGCACTGTTATACAATATTTTGATATATTCATATCTATGGATACTTTGATATATTAATTTGATAAAAGCCCATTGTATGTGCATTGAGAGTTATTGGTACAATTGGCATGTCATGAGGTTGAGTGTTTATTGATCGATTTTGTATAGGTATATTACATCATAGTGACAAGATACATTTTATGACACGTATATGATATGTTGCATGCACGTATATGATGATGGTACAATGTATTCATGATTATAGTTACAATGTTAATGTGTTTTAAAGTACTTGTACACCCATATGGCACTCATGGTGCAAATGATCCATAGAGCACTAACTGTGCAATTTATTTAACATCCAGTTAAACTGCATATAGTACATTCATATATGACTCAAATACCATGCATTCTCATTTATCATACATTGGGATTTGTTTTATATGTAATTGAAAAGTACATGTTGGTTGGTTAAATGGAAACTAATCTTTCATTGAGTCTTCTGATTTGGTTACATGTGATATATATATATATATGATACGTTATTTTACATGTTATTTGATAAGGCAGAGACTTTGATAGGTCTATTTTACATGTTTATAAGTTATTATATGTACTTAAAGAATTATGATTTATACGATATTTTATATATTTATATGCCATACTTTATTTTTGATAATGCCTCACTAAGTATATACTTAGTGTATGATGATTTTTCACGCGTAGGAAAAGGAGATCGACTGGAGTAAGGAGCCTAGCTTGACATCACTTATTGAAGACTGCCTACTAATATCAGTAATGACATCCTATTGTTATTTTTAAAGGATTTATAATTATTTATATGTAGAATTTAGTAAGTAACATATGATTACGAACATGAATTTTCATTTCATATTTTATAAATTTATATTTTATTAGCATAAAGATGAATTTTTATTTAGGTAGTTTTTTATAGTTTCACCTGTTATATGATATAATTGTGAATTGATTGATTGTTGCCTGAAATTTGATATGATTTGGATGCTAAATATTTTTTTATTTTGTGAAATTAAATATTTTTTAGTGATTAATACTAATGAATGATATTTGAGGAAACAAACTTATACTGGTTGTTGAAAAAGGTTGCTTTTAAAATTTTGATGTGACATCTCTGACTTGTATTCGAGGTCAGATACATGAAAAGATTATTACAACACAGAGCCACCGAAGTCGTTAACCATCTTTTTTTTTTAAAACATTTCTTAGAACAAAATCAATCATCCATAAATAAAAAAAAAACATAAACGTTTAGGTTTACAACTGGGGAGATCCCAAAATAGTGTCTCAAAAAGAACATCCAAGTTTACTACAAGAGTTACAACTCAATTACACATAAGGTCTATGAATTAGATGCCCACCTAAAATAATCAAGATGTACTATGATGTTTGACTAAATCTAGAATCCGACTCCAACGAGAAGCTCCTCCAAATGGCACCAAAGAACATGCGAATGGAAACGCATTATGAACATTGAGCTATGAGCTCAATGCCATACTGATAACTATACTGTACTATATGCATCCATTAATGCATATGTTATCAAGCATAATTTACATTAATATAGAAAAGTGCCTTATCATTGATATGGAAGTGCAATTTCACTAATACTAAAATGCCTTAGCACTATTGAGGATATATCTAAATATCTCAAAATCTTATTTATTAGATGATTATCGTACATTTAAGTAACTCGGGTGTCCTCTATATTTCCTGAGTATCAAACAAGGCATAAGTCTTATGTACCATTCCTTTATAACGTTTGTTTACTTCTCAAACAACATTTGAGTTCTAACTTTCAAGTTTATTAGAGTAATTGTGGAGATTCAAACCCTTTCCTTGGTCTTTAACTAAAAATTAGGCTTCTTACCCAATTTAGTACGAGGGTACCAGTACTGACCCCTTCAGAATCGATGATGAACCTCCAGTATTGATACCCACCCTTGGTATCGATACCAAATTAGGCTACTGGAATTTGAGAAAAACTATTAGTGTCAATACACTTACTTAGAGTATCAACACCTTAATACTAGGATATTGATACCATCCTAGGTATCGGTACCAAAATTAGGTTCAATGTTTTATTTT
Source organism: Hibiscus syriacus (assembly GCF_006381635.1). Taxonomy (NCBI): domain Eukaryota; kingdom Viridiplantae; phylum Streptophyta; class Magnoliopsida; order Malvales; family Malvaceae; genus Hibiscus; species Hibiscus syriacus. Next base: position 7,504,385 of record NW_024063194.1, read on the forward strand.
AATAACTAAATATTGATACCCTTACTTAGGGTATCGATATTGATACCCTTAGGGTGTGTTTGGTTCACGGAATGTTTTATTACCGGCGGGAATAGGATTACCGGTTGGAATAAGATTATTGGGAATGTTGCATTTTTGTGTTTGGTTCGTTTAGCAGGAATGTAAGAATACAGTGTTTGGTTAAAGGAATAAAAGATTATTGGAATGTATATTTTACCAAATTTTCCTTATTATATATTTTTTTATTTAACAAGTTGAATTATACTATAATTAATTTATATATTTTCTTTAAAAATTTTAAATTCATAAAATTTATACACTTTTTTTACAAAATTGAAAAGATAAATAGGTTTAATGAAAGGGTAAAATTTTATTTTAACCCCTAAACTTCATATAAAATTTTAATTATGAATTTTTTTTGTAAATCTAAAATAGTTTAAGGATAAATTTACAATTTAACCTTCGTAGAATTTATTTTTATTCAACCACAGAAGAAGGATATTTTTGAAAACAAATTTAAGGGAATTTTAGTCCAAAACATCGTGAATGTAACAATACGTAAGGGAAGGGGGAATCACATTCCCCGTAATAAGTCTCTAAAATACTACTATTGGGAATAAAGGATTACCAGAGGTTGGGAATGTTTGCAATCCTTAGGAGTATCGATACTAAAATTAGCTACTGAAATTTGAAATCTAAAAATGGTACCATTATCCCATCTTTAGGTATCGATACCCAACGAACATGTATCTATAATACCAACTAAAAACCCTTTGTTTTAGGTTATTTGAAGAATATTATCAGTATTGTTCATCTAGTATTGATATCCAAACCCATAAGTGCTTTGTTTTTCACGAATGAAACTATCCAAAACCATCCTAAAACCTCCCCAAGGTCCCTACACATTATTTAAATGTTATGTGGGTTCAAAGTATCATAAAAGGTCATTTCTTTATGTATGAGAAACATCAAATACTCACTTTCATGCCATCAACCCAAAAATCATAAACACATGCAAGCAAGCAAGTCATACTTAATGATCTACATGTGGTATACGTGAGTTAGAAGTGTGCTACCTCACTTATAGCTGCTAAGAAAATTTCCACAAGTTCACCTAAGCACAAGTTTTTCCTTGTTCTTACCCTTGGAGCTCTCTCTCACTTCTCTTACTAGACAAAACAAAGGAATGTATTATAATTTCATTTTAGAACTTAAGAGGAGTAGAAACACGATTCCTAACCCTTAAGAACAGATTGGAAACATTCTAGAGTCCTAAAATACAAAACCCTTCTACAACCCCCATCATGGCTACTATGGTCAAAAATTAAGTTTTGGGGTTTGAAAGAAAGCTTAAGACAAAGAGATTATAGTTCTTACCTCTATAAAACTGGACTATGAATATTAGGCCACAAAGTTCACACCTTTTGGATTCTTGAGGGAGATAAAACAAAGAAAAGAATAAGAAAATAAATGATAAGGAAAATGAGAAGGGGAGTTTCAACTTTAATCCCACGTTGACATCACCAAAACTTAATGATATTCAATCTTTCAAAAGTTTTGGGGGGTTAATTACTTCTTTGGTCCTTCCTCAATTGCCCCCGAATTAAAAATATTATTTTTATCATCTTTTGGGATTAACTCAAGCCCAACTCAAACCATACTTAACCCAATTGTTTCCCAACGGCCTACCATCACCCTAAGCCCAAATGGTTTACCCAAAACTACTAACTCGGTTTTTGGGTATTATAGTATTTAATTTGAAATGTATATATATGATAATTTTAAAAAAAATCATTCGAAAATGAAGATTTTTGTAAGCCTTGGTTTCAAATTTGATGAGCCAAAATTCTATTTTTATTTATGAAGATTGCCTTTTGTTTGTTCACTAATAGAGATCAATTGTGGGTCCGTGTTTTGTGGACTAAATATAGTCGGAGCGGTGGTATTCTAATTTTCATAGATCATCGTAAATGTTCATGCTTATTGAAAGGGCTAAATTTCGTATGGAGCGATGTTCGCTCAAGCATTATTTGGAACCTTGGTAATGGAAAGAACTTGGATTTTTTGCAGGACCCTTAGATCAATGGTATTGGTCCTTTGCCCGAGGTCATTGTGAAGGTTAGTTTCTATGATATTAGGCTAACTCTTATTCGATCTATGATTGATGAGAATGGTGAGTGGAAGTGGTCTGGTTTTACACACATTTTGCCTATATATATTGCCTTAAAATTGTAACAATAAAGCCACCTCTTCTCTCGCAAATTCAAGATACCTCTGGTTGGAGGTGGAATGATAATAGAGATTTTCAGTTAAATCTACGAATGCTTTTCGTGAACATCAAGGAGCAATGACAAAGCGGCAATGTATGAACAGTTATTCTGAAGGATAATGGATTACAACGGAATAAATTTTTTTTATGGCTTGTTACGCGTGGACGACTGTTAACTAACACACAGAGAGTCCGACGACATATTACATCAAATGTTATTTGTAGGGTATGTCGTAAGGAACCAGAAACTTTCGAACATCTATTTCAATCTTGCCTAAGCTAAGAATATTTGGATGTGCTTGATTACGCCTAACAAATTGGCAGATTTTCTCTCGATGGGATTTGATGACTGGATTCTCTTTATTATGAATAGGAAAGGGAGATTCTCGAATGACAAAGATGGATGGCATTTGATGTTTGGATCGATTATATGGTCTCTTTGGTTATATAGGAATTGCTTAATTTTTGACCCGAATTATGTTGGAATGGAATCAATCATGATAAACAACCAACGCCTAATGGAGGAAGCAAAGGTTGCATTATCTTCAACTGTGATTACTTACCCAAAGACTGTTGTATGAAATGTGTCAAGAGACTGAATCTTTGAGTTCTATAAATCTATCGGTATTTACTCGGTGCTGGAAGCGAAACTTTGGGAAGTGTTTGAGGGGTTGCAATATGTGTGAAACCTTGGCTACCAACGTATAGTGGTGGAGCTGGACAATTTAACTATTGTAGAGCTGTTGCGTAATCTTGTAAATTCTATTAGTTCTTGAACATCGTTGCAACACATTTGGTGGCTAGTTTCTCAAGATTTGTTGGTGAATTTTATTCATGCGACTCGAGAAGACAATCGAGTAGTAAATGCATTGACTAAATTAGGTCAAAACAATGCTTCTCTTGACATATGATTTTCGACTCTCCCTCATAACAACTTGTTTCATTTTCCTAGGAGGATATGCTCATTTGATTCTTGATATTTAGGTTCATATGCTTATGTAATCTCTTTATTATTAAAAAAAATGATAGGCTGAATTTTTCACTAAAGTGATCTAAAATAATATTTATGAGCATCATTTTGTAAACCCCTCAGACCGATGCAGGTGGCTCGATCCGATCCGGGGTGTCACATTAGGGCCACCGGAGCGACCCACCGTAGAAAATCTCATAAAATTAAAGTTTTTATTAAAACATGTAAAATCATAAAATCATTTATAAATACATAAGTAAAATTTTACAGTATTCAAAAGTAAAAAAAAATTCAGACTCAAATTTAAAACAAATTGCAACCTACATGCCCCCTAATCACATGCACCGTACTCCACAAGCAACGTCGGTGGAACTCCCTTACTGATGTTGAAAGCTTCAATGGTACTATTCTTTTAACCTGAAATGGTGAGTAACAGAGTGAGCTTTGGGAAGCTCAGTAATATAATACTACCAGTTGATGCTACAGGATAAGCAGATACATGGAAAGCCATAAAATTTCCTTATTTAAACAGACATATACAATATTTCAGGATAAGTTGGGATTCCACTTGTAGTTCATCGAGTAAAAGCCATGAGATCTCAGTTTATAGGAAACATTTGTAGTATCAAGTTTTCAGGAGATCAAATAGGATGTATAGTGTGTTCCAATCAAAATCAGTGAGAAGATATAAATCTTTTTAAAACATGAATTGTTTATAACATATTTTCAAAACCATAGTAGAACCCACCAACCAAACACCGTTATGCAGTTCCCCAGAACTGCATCCATAAGGGCTTACCCTAAGGACACAACAAAGGCATGCCTTGGGGCCTATAGGCCTACCCAAGGGTATCCTTAGGTCAATAAGGATTTACCAGCTAGATCAAGACTGTACCTCCATAGTCCAGAATCCTACTCATATAAAAATCCCGTAGAAATCAGTTTTAACCATAAACCGTAATATCTGAATCATGATCCAATAATATCTCATAATCATGATAATCAAATAAACCATATAACTGATCTCCACCTGTACACCATATATAGTTCCATGATTAACCCAAGTGAGTTCCTTGAGGCCTAAGAGCCTACCCAAGGGTCACCTTAGGTACATAAGGATTTACCAACTTGATCAGAGCTCTACCTCCATACTCCAGTCTACTAGATAATATCCTAATAAAACAGTTCGAGTAATACCAGTGAAAACATTAAATCATAGCTCATATACAATTACATTCCATGATTCCATAAATCAGGAATAATTCATATTTTTAGTGAAAGTCATAATCAGAGAACACATACCATGTTGCCATGGTTCATAAACCAGTAAAACAATAATTTTGTTAAAACTCATTTCAAAACATATAAAACTATCATGTAGAACATGTGAAACAGACTAGAGGATCCAAGTATTTTTCAGAAGCATTTAATAGTTATTAAGAAAACGTGAAAAAATTTATACTTTGACCGGATTCTAGGAACGAGGTCCTATTGAAAGGAATCGATTACTAATGGAACTAATCTGACATTTAAAGTTGATACTTTAGAATCCTACTATAATTCAGGTGCACCAGGAAGGTGTTTAAGAACCTTTATATAGAATAATTCTAGATTTAGATTTACGGAGAGTGATTCTATTACTCAACAATCAGGGGTATTCAGGATTAGGTATTGAATTAACAGGATTTTAGTCCAATTGAACCAAATAGGGTATTCAGAATCCTTTGCATCTGAGTTACTTGTGTTTTTAGATATGACCGGAGTAATTTGCGCTGATAAGGGAGAAACGAAGATTTAAAATATTTACAATCTGTGTAGATCTATCAGATTATCAAAATAACTAGAGCTGAATAATTCCCAGAACTAATGCATATCGATCGATCAATTTGTTACCCTTTCCGGGTATTTACTCTTTTATACCAACAATTCCTGTCCATAGATCACCTTCAGAATCATCGCTGAATATATCTTAAGGAGATGAACAAATATTCCAATAGTCTTTATTTCATTCCCACGTTGCGACCCTATCAGGAAAATGTCAACATACTTGATTTGTGATTCACAACCCATGAGGACAGTACATCATGTAAGTTCATCAGTGTTTCCAGACTTATCCAAGTCACTCACTTAGTCCTAAGTTATTGAGATTATTTAGGTCATTTAAAAGTCAAGTCTATCCCGATCACTTCAGAATTTTCCAGAAGTAAGGGTATTAGTTATTCCAAGGCTTAGAGGTATTTTAGGTCATTTAACATTTTAGGGACATTTTGGTCATTTTACACTTTAAGACATTTCTATAAATCCAATATAGATCAGAAATTTAAATAGATCATTCTAAGGTTCAAGTGAATCAAGACATGAGCTCTCATGTCGCCTCTATTATCAATAGACATCCTTTGCTTTTTTACTCTTTAAGGGTATTATCGTAATTTCATTCAATTCTGTCATTGGCATTACTTCTGATAACTTAAGCTTGAAAGAATTCTAGTTCCATTAAAGTTCAGAGTACTTTGCTCATTTGCTTACTAGAGGTTAATTTTACCACTAAAGAAAGTCTTGGTCCTTTTTCAGTACAAGGGTATTTTCATAATTTTACCCCTTAGGGCTATTTTAGGTAACATCTTATCCAAATATTCCCGTTATTTAGCTTGAAAAGAAATTAATCAAAATTTACAGATCTTGTAGTCAATTCATTCATTATTGAATCACCGAGCTTATTATTATTATTATTATTATTATTATTATTATTATTATTTCGTATTGATTTCTCATTTTCTTAAGCGAGCCATATAAGTCTTATCCATTTACTGATATCTGGTAGTATTCAAATCGATTTTAGGAACTAATCACTACATACTTGTGACCAATTATACTTATCCATACAGGAATCAATACTAACATGTTCCATAAAGCATGAAACAGGTAGTAATGTATTACCTCGGTTTCCATGCCATATCGATCGACCATTTAAAAATTCATTCGATCTTCCTCAAACTTGAATTCAACATCCAATAATTCCTCGGATACAAAGCAATCAAATTTACGTTAGAAACTGAACTCAATTGAGAAACCACATTGAATTTCGAAGGTAAATCATCGAAAAATAGCTTACCGAGTGCGAATTTGGAAAAACGAACTCTGGATTCAGACTTACGACGACGAAAAACATAAAATGGGACACTTTCGAAAAAGTTAACTCAACGGTCAAAGTCAATGATCAATTATCAAAGTCAACGATCAAAGTAAACGGGTCAAAGTCAATGAGTTGACTCGGATGAGTTGACTCATACCGAGTTGACTCGAACGGGTTGACTCTAACCGAGTTGACTTAGTGACTGGACCGAACCAGGTGGGTCGAGTCAGATCGGGTCAACCTGATTCTAGAATTTTGCTTGGAACCAAAATAAGCCCCACCCGCTGCTTGACATCGGCGACGGCCTCGGAGTTACCGGCCGAACACTCGTATAGTATCTGAACATCCAAACAACACTAATTAAATCCAATATCAGACCAAAAGCAAAATGAAAACTAATTACGAAGGTGATCGACGACTTACCTTCGGTGACCGAACGATGGAGCAATGGAAGACCAACGAACCTACCTGGGTTTTGATCGGAAACGCAAGGGGAATACACCAGTGTGGGCGGTACGTCAAACTGACACCTAGAATGACCGGTAAATTTGATAAACCCTAGGGGATCGGGGATGGATTTCTACAAAACATTGAGCCTCTTTCATAGTGAACGACGCGACCAACCGATTAGAGGTTGACGAGGCTAACACGCGACGACCAGGCGCGCCGATTGAGTCAGGCAGTGTCAAGCAGCGCCGGCCGGAGGAGGCTGGCCGGAAGTAATTGGGAAAATGGGTTAGAGGGCTTAATTTAGGGCTTGTTTCTTGGGAAGTTTTAGGTATCACCGAGAGAGGGGGTTATTTTTCACAACCCAAGAAAAATGGGATAATTAAAATGGGATAATTCGGGTTTAAGTCCCTGAATTTCTCAAAGTTCCATAAGAATGATTTAACATTTAAAAACAATTATGGTTTTATCCTTAAATTCTCTCTTGATACAACGTTAATTAGACACTTAAAATTAATAAGTTCTAGCCCTTAAATCGAGGTGTGACAATTCTCCCCTCCTTAAAAGAATTCCATCCTCAAAATTCATTAAAGTCACATAAATGCATAATTGAGGCTTCCCTCAGTTCTTCCATAACTTCCAATAGCTTTTACAGAAATACAGATCCTCTACTAATCCTTAACCAGCTAAATGTACATTCACATCAAATTTTCCCTTATTCCCAATAAAAGAATCAGAACAGAATTATCCTTGTGGAATCAATTCAACCTTGGTTACGAGGTTAGGTTCATAGAACAATAACATATCAAAATTTCATTTCTTGAGTCAGGGCATAATTTCTTGGATGAGTAATTCTCACATTACTCGAGATGCACTTTACAGAATTTGGAAAACATTATTGGTATTCATTTATACAAAGGTTGAGCTCTAACATATAAAAAACTTAGGTTAACTTCTTACAGAGAGAGACTTGACCTTGGAGTTTTGACTTAGAAAAGTACGGTTGTAGTCAAGGGGCATGTATTGACCAGTCATCTTTTGATATTTGACCGGCCGGTCTATCTAAAAATTTTTTTTACTCAACCTAGGCTTTGAGACCACTAAATGTAACCCCCCTCAAACTGATGCAGGTGACTCGATCCGATCCGGGATTTCATAATAGGGCCACCGAAGCGACCCACCGTATAAAATCTCAGAAAATTAAAGTTTTTATTAAAACATGTAAAATCATAAAATCATTTATAAATACATAAGTAAAATTTTACAGTATTCAAAAGTAAAACAAATTTCTGACTCATAAAACAAATTTCAACCTACATGCTCCCTAATCACATGCACCGTACTCTACAAGCAACGCCAGTGAAACTCCCTTACTGATGTTGAAAGCTTCAATGGTACGATTATTTTAACCTGAACTGGTGAGTAATAGAGTGAGCTTTGGGAAGCTCAATAATACAATACTACCAATTGATGCTACAAGACAAGCAGATACATGGAAAGCCATAAAATTTCCTTATTTAAACAGACATATACAAGTTTTCAGGATAAGCTGGGATTCCACTGGTAGTTCATCGAGTAAAAGCCATGAGATCTCACTTCATAGGAAACATTTGTAGTATCAATTTTTCAGGAGATCAAATAGGAAGTGTGACGCCAGACAGAATAGTGATTATCCTGTAGGCTAGCTCCGACAGACGATTCACAAGAGAAAATTCGCCCAAAAACCAGAGAAAAAAAAGTCTCTAGGGTTTAATAAAATATTATAAAATCAATAACCCCCAAAAGCAGTCCACAAGCCGGACTGTTATAGCTAAAAAAAATCGTCTTTATTCGAATTTTGCCAAAAATAGCAAAAATCGTATTTATTCGAATTTTGCCAAAAATAGCAAAATCCCGAAAATCACTCTAAATTGAAATTCGAAATAAAATAAGCAATCTCCCAAAAATCCGGTCTAAATCGGATTTAAATTGACTTCCTAATTAACAATCGAAATATTACCATAAATAGTAAAAAATAACTAAATCTAGTGATTCGGAGGGGAAAACGGCAGAATTTGAGGTTGAAAAAAAGGCCACATGGATGTGGAGAGCGTGCGCGTCGAAAAGAGCTTTCCGGATTGGGGTCTTATGCGCGATTCTGACACCTGTAGCCAAAGTTATGGCCAAAAGACTGAAACATACTCAAAACGACCCCAATAAGGAACATGTCACAATCAATTCCCGCCTTTGCGCTGATCTGCCAACTCATGGTATCTCAGCGCCATCAACGTGCAATCTGACAGCTCAGCATCATCTGTCTCAGATCCCCCTGCATCAGTCGCCCCGGGTTGGAAAGAACTCGTCCTCGAGTTCAGAGTAGTGTCATCAGGATCCACAAAACAATGACTCAGGTGCTTCACATTAAAGACATCAGAAGTCTTCAAGTGACTGGGAAGTCGCAACCTGTAAGCATTATCATTGATCTTCTGCACGACCTCACAAGGTCCAATCTTCCGATCCTTAAGCTTATTATACTCACCAACAGGAAAACGATCACGAGTTAATACAGCCCAAACAAAATCACCAACATCAAAAAGTACCTGACGACGATGATTGTCGACCCGAGTCTTGTACTTGGTATTGCTCTCATGAATGGTCTGTTTCACCTGCTCATGGATACCCCGAAGATACTTTGCCATCTCATCTGCTTTAGGACTGAAACGTCCTATACGTGGAATAGGGGCTAAGTCCAACACCCCGGATGGGTTCTGACCATAGACAATCTCAAATGGGCTTAAACCTGTGGTTCTGTTTTTTGATCTGTTGTAGGCAAATTCTGCCTGAGGCAATGCCAAATCCCACTGCTTCGGCTTCGTTCCTGCCAAACACCTTAAAAGGTTTCCCAAACTTCGGTTCACCACCTCAGTCTGGCCATCCGTCTGGGGGTGGTAGGCGCTACTGAAATTCAACTGCGTTCCCAGTTTCCCCCACAGGCTCTTCCAGAAATGACTGATGAACTTAGTATCACGATCTGAAGTGATGGATCGAGGAACACCATGTAAACGCACAATCTCCTTGAAATAGAGATGGGCAATCCGGTCAGCATCCATAGTCTTTCTGCAAGCTACAAAATGAGCCATCTTGGAAAACCTGTCAACCACAACAAAGATAGAATCAGAGGCCCTTTGGGTGCGGGGTAAGCCTAGTACAAAATCCATGCTGACATCGAGCCAAGGAGCTTCAGGAACAGGTAAGGGAGTGTACAATCCCGCATTGGTGAGAACTCCCTTAGATCGCTGGCACACATAACAACGGTCCACATAATGGGCCACATCACTAGTCAACTTGGGCCAATAAAATTCAGAAGAGATAAGGGCCAATGTCTTATCTCGGCCAAAGTGTCCCTCATTATGGAGTTCACTTATAATTTGCTGCCTCAATGAACAATCTGGAATGCACAATTGTAATCCACGAAACAGATACCCATTATGCAAAACAAAATCATGACGGTGACCCTCAGTTACCTCCTGAAATATCCTTCCAAAGGAAGGATCAGCTGCATACATATCTGTGAACGTCTCAAATCCTGCAACTTTAGTACTCATGGTGGTGAGAAGTAAGGTACGACGGCTCAGGGCATCTGCGACGCGGTTCAAACTCCCTGCTTGGTGCCTCAGCGTAAAAGTGAATTCTTGCAAGTATGCTACCCACTTGGCATGACGTCTACTCAGCTTGTGTTGGCCATTGATGTACTTCAAGGCCTCATGATCGGTAAACAGAATAAACTCCTTCTGTACTAGGTAGTGACGCCAATGCTTCAGGGACTGAACTATGGCATAGAACTCCAGATCATAAGTGGAATAATTTTTCTTTGATCCCGATAGCTTCTCACTGAAAAAAGCAACCGGACGACCTGCCTGACTCAGAACACCACCAATGCCAACGCCAGATGCATCACAATTTACCTCGAACACTTTGTCAAAATCTGGAAGTGCCAAAACTGGAGCCTCGGTCATCTTCTGCTTGACCAGTTGAAAACTGGCCTCTGCCTCCTCAGACCACTGGAAATCACGCCCCTTGAGGCACTCTGTGATAGGGGCGATCAGAGTACTGAAATTTCTAATGAATCGACGGTAAAAAGACGCCAAGCCATGGAAACTTCGGATGTCATGTAATGTTCTTGGTCTGGGCCACTCCAAGACTGCATCTATTTTTGACTGATCTGCATGAACACCATCAGTAGACACAACAAAACCAAGAAAAGTCACAGAAGTAGTGAAGAAAGAACACTTCTTTTGATTGACAAACAAGCACTCCGTTTTCAGCATCTCAAAAACAGCACGGAGGTGATCAAAGTGTGAAGTCCATGTCGGACTATAAATGAGGATATCATCGAAGTAAACTACAACAAATTTCCCCATAAAAGGCCGCAAGACCTGATGCATAAATCTCATGAATGTACTGGGCGCATTGGATAACCCAAAAGGCATGACCATCCACTCATACAACCCTTGTGGCGTTTTAAACGCCGTCTTCCACTCATCTCCAGGCCTTATTCTGATTTGGTGGTAGCCGCTCTTAAGGTCAATTTTTGAGAAGATCTTAGAACCAGATAGCTGATCCAACATATCATCTAGACGGGGAATTGGAAACCGGTACTTCACTGTAATTCTGTTGATCGCTCGGCTGTCAACACACATACGCCAAGAACCATCTTTCTTTGGCACTAACAGAGCAGGGACTGCACATGGGCTCATACTCTCTCGGATATAGCCCCTCTCCAACAACTCTTCCACCTGTCGCTGCAACTCTTCGGCCTCCTTGGGACTGAGGCGATATGCTGGTCGATTTGGCAAACTTGACCCAGGAACAAGGTCAATTTGATGCTGAATATCCCTCATAGGTGGTAGTCCAGGAGGAAGATCCTCTGGCATCAAGTTAGAGAATTCTGCTAGCAACCGCTGCACCTCTACTGGTAAATCTGTATCCACGTCTACTGCATTGTTCTCGCAAGGTAGCAAGGCATAGACCACGTCGCCATGCTCAATCTCATCTAAAAACCTGGACATAGAAAGCAGATTAGTATTATGGGTTACTGGGGTAGGAGTAAGTCCTTCCCGCCGGGGTGCCAACACAATCTTTTTTCCCTTGATGCTAAGGGAATATGTATTCTTCCGTCCATCATGAATGACACTGCGATCATACTGCCAAGGTCGACCCAACAATATATGACACGCATCCATAGACACAACATCACACCAGGCATTATCAAAATATTTTCTACCAATTGAAAAAGACACCAGGCATCGCCTATCAACTGTTACCTCACTGTCTTTATTTAGCCATGACAACTTGTATGGCTTAGGATGACGGTCCGTCTTCAACTGCAATTTCTGGACAACCTCCTCGGACACTACATTCTCACAACTGCCGCTGTCAATGATCATTTTGCAGACTTTATCTGCAACTGTGCAAGTCGTGTGGAAAATATTGGTTCTCAACCAATCGTCCCCTGAATCGCCCTTGGGGGTAAGTAGACTCTTGCGAACGACAGAGTCTCATGACCATCTCCATACAGCACATCATCAGTCTCATCATCGTCATACACGGGTTCGCCAATCTCCTCATTCTCGTCTTCCACGTTTTCCTCAATCAACAAATTTTTGCCCTTTTGACTAGCAGGCTTCCTGCAATCAGTCGCCCTATGCCCTTGTTCACCACAACGAAAACATCTAATAGTAGGGTTAGAATTACCCTGCGGTGGCTGTTGAGCAGGACGGGACTCTTGAGGGCGAACTGGTCGACTGTTGTGATCGCTCCTGATCACTGGTCTCCTGTTTTGCTGTTTTTCAACAGCAAGTGCACGCTGGTATGCTTCCGAAACACTCCACAATGAATGAAGGCTGAGGACATCTTGCAAGGGCTGGCGTAAACCCCCCAAATATCGCGCCACCATCTGCTCCTCCGTCTCAGATAAATCGTTCCGGGCGACCAATTGGTAAAACTCCTCCGTGTAATCATCGACTGATCGCGCGCCCTGCCTCAACGCATGAAGTCGCTGAAATAAGGTTTGCGTGTAGCCGAAGGGAAGGAAGTGGCCCTTCATCTTCTTTTTCATCTTCTCCCAATCAGTGATCTTGGCTTTGCCCTGTCTTTCTCGTGAACGTCGTAACTGTTCCCACCACGCAGATGCTCTGCCCTTGAGTTTGATGGCGATCAGTTTCACTTTCACACGATCGGGGACTTCCTTATATTCAAAAATACGCTCCACTTCATTAATCCAATCCACGAATCCCTCGGCCTGTAATGTACCAGAAAACTCAGGGAGATCGACCCGAAAACCGAGGTCTCCATGACGCTCCTCCCCGACCACGGTGCTCCCGGAATCCTGCGCCCCGGAATCCTGCGCGATTGTGATATGGGTTTTCGAAAGTGGAATTTGTATCGTGATCAGAGGCCTCACGATCCTCTAAATCCTGCGCCGCTAGGCGCTGGGTTAATTCTGCGACTTGCCTCTGCAAATCCGCAATCATCACATCCTGAACGCTGCGATCACGGCGTTGGGCTTCCTCATTCGGAACCTGCTCACGACGACCACGACCACGACCTCCAGCCATTGAAACTGGTGAAATTTCCCAAGAAGATGTTGAAGCTCTGATACCAACTGACGCCAGACAGAATAGTGATTATCCTGTAGGCTAGCTCCGACAGACGATTCACAAGAGAAAATTCGCCCAAAAACCAGAGAAAAAAAAAGTCTCTAGGGTTTAATAAAATATTATAAAATCAATAACCCCCAAAAGCAGTCCACAAGCCGGACTGTTATAGCTAAAAAAAAATCGTCTTTATTCGAATTTTGCCAAAAATAGCAAAAATCGTATTTATTCGAATTTTGCCAAAAATAGCAAAATCCCGAAAATCACTCTAAATTGAAATTCGAAATAAAATAAGCAATCTCCCAAAAATCCGGTCTAAATCGGATTTAAATTCACTTCCTAATTAACAATCGAAATATTACCATAAATAGTAAAAAATAACTAAATCTAGTGATTCGGAGGGGAAAACGGCAGAATTTGAGGTTGAAAAAAAGGCCACATGGATGTGGAGAGCGTGCGCGTCGAAAAGAGCTTTCCGGATTGGGGTCTTATGCGCGATTCTGACACCTGTAGCCAAAGTTATGGCCAAAAGACTGAAACATACTCAAAACGACCCCAATAAGGAACATGTCACAATCAATTCCTGCCTTTGCGCTGATCTGCCAACTCATGGTATCTCAGCGCCATCAACGTGCAATCTGACAGCTCAGCATCATCTGTCTCAGATCCCCCTGCATCAAAGTGTGTTCCAATCAAAACCAGTGAAAAGATATAAATCTTTTTAAAACATGAATTGTTTATAACATATTTTCAAAACCATAGTAGAACCGTCAAACCGAACAACGTTATGCGGTTCCCCAGAACTACATCCATAAGGGCTTACTTGTAATACCCCAAAAATTATGATAATAACCAAAATGCAAATTTTGAAAGTTTGATGGTCAAAGTAAAAAATTTGGAGAAGTTTAAGGAATTAAGTGGTAATTTTATCAAAAATAATTTTATTCATAAATGGATTTATTTAGTGACCAAATTATAAATTTGGTAAATTTTGGTGACCTAAGTATAAACTTTGAAAAGTTTAGGGACCAAAATGTAATTTTAAAAAGTTACAAATGGGTCACGAAAATAAGAAAATAAAAATATTATTTTCAAATTTTTAAAATTGTTGGAAAATAATATTTAATGGTTTAATTCCATGTTTAATTTGAATCGTTGGATTAAGGTGACTGAATTGTAATTTTTGGAAATTACAATGGCAAAACGGTAAAGTGAAAAATTATTTGTTCATCTTTAACTATTGAAAGATGATAAGGCTGATATTTCTCTGATTTGGAAGATGATAAGGATAAGTATCTAGGTTTTATGGTAATTATGAATTTTCATTAAGGGTATATTGGTATTTTCTCAATTTAATGAATTTAATACTCATTAAATGATTAATTAAAGGATGATAAGCATGATATCAATCTAAAATATCATGTCAAAGTGTTCATCTCTTCTTCATGGACATGAGATATCTTCCAAGTTAAGAAAATATTTTATTTTCAATTTTTGAGCTAATTCCTTTGGAATTGGAGTTATTCCGTTGCTGGATTTCAAAGATCCCAAATCTAAGGGTTTATGTTCATGATAGGGTTCATGGAATTAATGATGAATCTTGATGTTTTTTTAAGTTGTAGATTCATTTTCAAGCTTGATTTATGGTTATAACATGTTCAATCTTCCTATAAATAATTCTTTAAAATTCGGTCAAAAGAGGAAATTGTAGAACTTTGTGTTCTGATGAGAATTGATAAGGGATTTGATTGTAAAAATTTTATAAGGTTGATTGAAAGTTGATTTCATGCTTGAATCGAATCAAAATCGAGCAAAATCATGAAAACATAGTTTTCAAGAAAAAAAATTCGGTTAGGATGTATTTGAGTGAGAAAATTTATGGAAAATTATATAAGGTCTGGAAATGATGTAGAAAGTATTCTACAATCATTAGAAAAATTTGGGGATCATTTTGTAATTTTTGAAAAGTTGGGGGACCAATTCGATAACTTTAGAAAAGTTGTGAATGGTTGTATAATTGTTAAATAGTTTATGTACTACACTGGAAAATGTTGTTTTGGAATTAAAATGAGTGTTAGATGTGAATTATGACTATTTTGGAAGTTTGAAATGATTGGTGATTTAAGTACAACACTTGCATAGTTGGGGTACTTAAATGTAATTGTGCCTTTGTAATAGCATTTGAATGGTAATAATTTCAATGCTGGAATTTTTTATATGAAGAATCTAAGTGATAAAATGGTTAAGGACCATTTTGTGTAAATTGGAAAAGTTGGTTCCAATGTTAAAAGGAATTATTAAGTGTTAAGTATTTTGATAGAAAATGTGTTTCAAGTATATTATGGAGTTATTTTGGGATATGTTTATGTTAGTAAAATGCTAACATATGTATTATTATGAATTTGTGATTTATATAGATTGTGATTGAAGCAAGTCAAGTATAAAAAGGGTTTATTATGGAACATAGTGAGGCACATATTTTGAAAGATATAATGTGTCAAGGTGAGTGCAATACATGCATGACATTTTACATAGATGTTTTATACATCATGTATATAGATGTTTTATACATCATCAGGAAGACTTGCGATAAGTCAACCTTGTTTATATCAGCATGATATTATGTCATTTTTATAACTTCAATATGACATTGATATGTCATAGTATGAAATTATAATGCATTGATCATGAATAATGTGATATTTTACCTTGAATGTTATTTCAGGTATGAATTGCCCTATGTTAAATATTGATAATATACTTTGCCATGGATTGATCAAATAAAATATACTATATACCCAAATAAGTCATTGAGGGCAAGGTATAGTTGGCATGCCATAGAGTCCAGCAGTATGCTGTATATGGGATACACTAAAGGACACCTAATGTATATGGTGGGCACGACCTTGTGTCATATGTGACTGTACTTAAGTATACCTAGTGCAGATGGTGGACACGACCTTATGTGTCATATGGATTAGCACTACGGTACTTATATTTGACTCGTGCCAGGGTTCTCAGGGTGTTATATTGGGCTATTATCTATGGATTATGGTTTATTGGTTAATAAATGGTAACCATGCAAATAAGCTTACGAGCTTATGGGATAAATGGTAAGTATATTGGTAAAATAAGCTTACGAGCTTATGGGATAAGTGGTAAGTATATTGGTAAAATAATCTTACGAGCTTATGTGATAAATGGTAAGCATATTGGTAAAATAAGCTTCGAGCTTATGGGATAAATGGTAAGTATATTGGTAAAATAAGCTTACGAGCTTATGGGATAAATAGGAAATATATTGATAAGAAATTTTATATTATGTTGATCATGGTAAAAAAATTGGACATGCATGCAACATGATCTTATGGCATTTGTTTTTGACATTGAAATTCATGCATGAGTTGTATTGCATTGTTTATTATTTTTAATTGCCTCACTAAGTATATACATAGCGTGTGATGATTTTCACGTGTAAGTAAAAAAAAGCAAAGAATAGAGTAAAAAGTACAAGGCACTCCGAGCATCCAGGAATACACTACAATATCAGTAAGACATCCTATGATGGAATTTTGACTTAGATAGTGGCATGTAATTATTAATGTTATATTTGTAGAGTTGAACAAATTTGGAAACAAAATGGTAACTTTATAGTGATGAAAGGTTAATTTTTTATGAGTTTTATATATTTAGCTGCAGTTACTGTAGCAGTGCATCAATACACATTTTAAATTCGATGTGTTTTGTGCATCGGTACACTGTTCATACACTGTAGCAGTGCATCGGTACACTGTTCACTGTTCATGGTACTGTTCATTATTGTTTATAGTACTATTCATAAATAAAAATATTGTACCTTAAATTCATTATAACGAAACATGATTCATATGATATGATATTTTTATAATATCATTTACCATTTTAAGAAAATAAATTTTAAATCACTTTTGAATTAGAAATGGTTTTAGAAATTCGAGTGACATCTATAATCTGTATAGGTATAATTATACAGGTTATGGGTGTTAAATTACCCTAAGCACACAGTAAAGGGAGGCAACCTAAGTGAATGCCTTGGGGCTTATAGGCCTACCCAAGGGTATCCTTAGGTCCATAAGGATTTACCAGTTGGATCAGGGTTGTACCTCCATACTCCAAAATCCTATTCATATAAAAATCTTGTAGAAATTAGTTTTAACCGTAAATCGTAATATATGGATCATGATCCAGTAATATCTCATAACCGTGATAATGAAATAAACCATATAACTGATCTCCACCTGTACACCATATATAGTTTCATGATTAACCCAAGTGAGTTCCTTGGGGCTTGAGAGCCTACACAAGGGTCACATTAGGTCCGTAAGGATTTACCAGCTTGATCAGAGTTGTACCTCCATACTCCAGTGTACCCAGATAATATCCCAATAAAACAGTTCGAGTAATACCAGCGAAAACAGGAAACCATAGTTCATATACTAGTACATTCCATGATTCCAAAAATCAAGAATAATTCATATTTTTTAGTGAAAGCCGTAATCAGAGAACACATACCATATTGCCATGGTTCGTAAACCAGTAAAACAATAATTTCGTTAAAACTCATTTCAAAACATATAAAACCTTCATGTGGAACACACTAGAAGATCCAAGTATTTTTCAGAAGCATTGAATAGTTATTAAGAAAATGTGAAAATTTTATATTTTGATCAGATTCTAGGAACGAGGTCCTATTGAAAGGAATCGATTACTAATGGAACTAATCAGACATTTAAAGTTGACACTTTAGAATCCCGCTATAATTCAGGTGCATCAGGATGGTGTTCAAGAACCTTTATATAGAATAATTCTAGATTTAGATTTACGGAGAGTGATTCTATTACTCAACAATCAGGGGTATTCAGGATTAGGTATTGAATTAAAAGGACTTTAGTCCAATTGAACCAAATGGGGTATTCAAAATCCTTTGCATCTAGTTAATTGTGTTTTCAGATATGACCGGAGTAATTTGAGCTGATAAGGGAGAAAGAAGATTTAGAACATTTACAATCTGTGTCGATCTATCAGATTATCGAAATAACTTGAGCTGAACAATTCCCAGAACTAATGAATATCGATCGATCAATTCATTGCCCTTTCCGGGTATTCACTCTTTTATACCAACAATTCTTGTCCATATATCACCTTCAGAATCATCGTTGAATATATCTTAAGGAGACAAACATATATTCCAATAGTCTTTATTTCATTGCCACGTTGTAATACTATCAGGAAAATGTCAACATACTTGATTCGTGATTCACAATCCATAAGGACAGTACATCATGTAAGTTCATCAGTGTTTCCATACTTATCCAAGTCACTCACTTAGTCCTAAGTCATTGAGATTATTTAGGTCATTTAATAATCAAGTCTATCCTGGTCACTTCAGAGTTTTCCATAATTAAGGGTATTAGTTATTCCAGGGCTTAGAAGTATTTTAGGTCATTTAACACTTTAGGGGCATTTTGGTCTTTTTATACTTTAGGACATTTCAATAAATCCAATATAGATCCACAATTTAAATCGATCATTCTAAGGTTCATGTGAGTCAAGACATGAGCTCTCATATCGCCTCCATTATCAATAGCCATCCTTTGCTTTTTACTCTTTTAGGTTATTATCGTAATTTCATTCAATTCCGTCATTGGCATTACTTCAGATAACTTAAGCTTGAAAGTATTCCAGTTCCATTAAAGTTCAGAGTACTTTGCTCATTTGCTCACTAGAGGTTAATTTCACCACTAAGGAAAGTCTTGGTCCTTTTCAGTACAAAGGTTTTTTTCATTATTTTACCCCTTAGGGCTATTTTAGGTAACGTCTTATCCAAATATTCCCGATATTTAGCCTTAAAAGAAATTAATCGAAATTTAAAGATCTTGTAGTCAAATCATTCATTATTTAATCACCGAGCTTATTATTATTATTATTATTATTATTTCCTATTGATTTCTCATTTTCTTAAGCGAGCCATATAAGTCTTATCCATTTACCGACATTTGATAGTATTCATATCGATTTTAGGAACTAATCACTGCACACATGTGACCAATTATAGTTATCCATACAGGAATCAATACTAATATGTTTCATATAGCATGAAATAGATAGTAATGTATTACCTCAGTTTTCGTGTCATATCGATGGACCATTTAAAACTTCATTCGATCGTCCTCGAACTTGAATTAAACATCCAATAATTTCTCGGATACAAAGCAATCAAATTTATGTCAGAAAATGAACTCAATTGAGAAACCACATTGAATTCCGAAGGTAAATCATTGAAAAACAGCTTACAAACAGACTTCGGATTCAGACTCAGGACGTCGAAAAACATAACATGGGACCCTTTCGAAAAAGTTAACTTTTTGGTCAATGGTCAAAGTCAACAAGTAGACTCGTATGAGTTGACTCATACGAGTTAACTCGAACGGGTTGATTCAGACCGAGTTGACTTGGTGACTGACCGGACCAGGCGGGTCTGGCAGACGAGTCGGGTCAGGTCAACCAGATTCTATAATTTTCCTTGGACCCAAAACAAGCCACACGCGCGGGATGTAGTGCATGGAGGCATGTGACACCGACGGCGGCCTCGGAGTTACCGGCCGAACACTCCTATAGCATCCAAACAACACCAATTAAATCCAATATCAGGCCAAAATCGAAATTAAAACTAATTATGAAGGTGATCGACAACTTACCTTTGATGACTGAACGGTGGAGCGATGGAAGACCAATGAACCTACTTGGGTTTTGATCAGAAACGCAAGGGGAATACACCGGTGTGGGCAGTGCATCGAACCGACACCTAGAACGGCCGGTAAATTCAAAAAACTTGAGGGGATCGGGATGGATTTCGACGAAACATCGAGCCTCTCTTATGCTGAACGGAGCGACCAATTGTCGAGAGGTTGACGAGGCTAGCACGTGACGACCAGGCGCGCCGATTGAGCCGGGCAGTGTCAAGCACCGCCGATCGGAGGAGGCTGGCCGGAGCTATTTGGGAAAATGGGTTAGAGGATAGCCAATAAACCGTAGACAATAGCTCAATATAACACCCTGAGGACCCTGGGTATACGAGTAAAATACATGCACCGTAGTGCTAAACCTGCACTAAGCTTACGCCATAGTGCTAATCCGGACAATACCATAAGGTTGTGCCCACCACCTACACTAAGCTTACGCTATAGTGCTAATCCAGATATAAACCTGTACTTAGTGTCCTTACACACTATAGTGCTAATATAAACCTGCAGCTGCTATACACTATGGCATGCCAACTATACCCTATCCCTCAATGACTTACTTGGGCATATAGTCTATTTTATTCAATTCATCCATGGCAAAGTATATTATCAATATTTAACATTGGGCAGTTCATACCCGAAAACATTCATGGTAAAATATCACATTTTTCATAATCAATGCATTTTGATTTCATACCGTGACATTTCAATGTCATGTCAATTTATAAAAACATGGCATAATATAATGCTGATATAAACAAGGTCGACTTATCGCAAGTCTTCCTTATGATGTATAAAACATCCATGTATAATTTCATGCATGTATTGCACTCACCTTGACACTTTATGTCTTTCAAAATATATAAGCCTTACTATTGTGTCCACCATAAGCCCTTTTATATATTTGATTTGCTTCAATTACAAATCAATCACAATCTGTATAAATCATCAATTCATAATAATCCATATGTTAGTATTTTACTAACGTAAATACATTCCACCATATCTCCATACTATATTTGAAATTCATCATCTATCAAAATATTTAACTCTTAATAATTCCTTATAACATTGGAACCAACTTTTCCCATTTACTCAAAATGGTCTTCACCATTTTACCACTTAAATTCTTAATACCAATAATTCCAACATTGAAATTATTTCCATTCAAATGCTTTTACAAAAGCATAAATACATTTAAGTACCCCAACTATGCAATTGTTGTACTTAAATCACCAATCATTCAATCTTCCCAAAATAATCAATTTCACATCTAACACTCTTTTCAATTCTCAAACAACAATTCCAGCATAGTACATCAATTATACAACACTTATACAATAACCCATAAATTTTCCAGAATTCAGGCAACTCGTACTACCCATAAGGAATCATTATTCTGTATTGATATAGACACTGGAGTTCAATTCCGTTTCTTCCGTTAAAAACTAGACTCAAATACGAATCTATTCATATAAATAACTCCTTCTAATTCATTTTGTACAATTTATGGTGAATTTTCAAAGTTCACTAACAGAATCTGTTTTGTACAGAATTCTGCTGTCCGACTTTTCTGACCTTTCCTCAGTTAAACATTCATATATATTTGTATACAACTTGAAATTGATCCCCGTTTATTTTAAACAAAACTATATCCATATATGAACACAATATATAAAATTCACCTCTAAATTATTTTTATATATTATCTGGTGAATTTTCGAACCTACTGTAATTCCCAAAATCTACACTGGTTTTCTTTAACCTCATCCTTATGTTCTTCATCAATTCTTACAACCTCAAAATCATCAATAATCATCATCAAGTTAACAACCATAGTATAAACCCAAATTTCCAGATTTGGGGATATTTGAATCAAGCAAGATTATCATGCAATATTGATATCAAATGATAGCGTTTTTCGCAAATAACCATTTTCTATTTTCATCATACTCATAATCCTAAAGAAATTGCTTGAAAAATGAGTTGAAGATCTCTTACCTTTCAAGAAACCCACGCAGCTTTTGGAGGAGAAGATGAACACATTTGGTTGAAATGTCATCTTAATTTACATTTCATTCCACCTTAAATGAATATATTATTCATTTAATTGTGATAAGACCAAAACACCCTTAATGAATCTCCAAAATCACCATAAAACCAAGCCATCTGATATTACAAAGTCAAATATAATTTAATTTGACTTTGACAGACGAAAATGCCCTGAAATTTTCAAAACATGCGTTTTAGTCACTAAATTTCACAGGTTCGGTTTAATCTGAAAAATTGCACAATTCCAAACCAAATTTCTCTGATCCAAAATATTACAATAATATTTCCAACCATTTTATAACATCCTTCAAATTTTTGTAAAATTCCAATTCGATCAGAATTTACCGATTCCTTACCGGCTTTAACTCTTTATTTACTAAATTTCAAATCCAACAATATGATTTCCATAAAACTCTAATCTCAAGAGTAAACCATCATTTATGGAATAAAAATCTTTTTAGGAAATTTATCACTTAATTCCCTAAACGTTTCCCAAGTTTTATACTTTAACCATCAAACTTTCAAAATTTTCATTTTGGTCATTGTCTAAATTTTTGGGGTATTACAATTCTCCCATCCTTAAGAAAATTCGTCCTCGAATTTTAAAATTTTCTATGAAAACACTAACTCCTCTTTTCCCTTGAAAATTCATAACTCCCTTTTGGTCTTGTCAACTTCTTGAATTCCGATTTTTCCTCCTTAATTTGATAATTTTGAGAAGATCATGCTAATCATTATATTTTGAACTTGTTTAATCAAATTCTTCAATCTGATTTGAAAATATCTACACATTTTCATATCATCCTCTCTATCCCAAGTAACGTCCTCTACATTATGATTTTTCTGAATCACTTTAACTAGAGAAATCATCTTGTTACGTATTTCTTTGATTTCTCAAGTTAATATCCGAACTGGTTCTTCTTAATAAGTCAAATCCGTTTGTATCTTAATTTCCTATGATGAAATAATATATGAAATATATTGTATACTTTGTCATCGCTGGTTCCCAAATACCTCCAGAGTTAATGTTAACTGATAATCCATCAGTCCAACTCTTTTTAATACCTCATAAATTCCAATGAATCTTAGATTTACTTTTTCTTTGCATTTTAGGCGCAACATCTTTTTGCAAGGTGATATTTTAAGAAAAACTTTATCACCTTCATGAAAATTCAATCTTTTTTTTTAATTCAAGTCTATATAAGAATTTTGTCGATCCAATATCATCTTGAGATTATCTTTACTTTATCTTCAACTTAATTCAATAAATCTGAGCGAACAAGATTATGATCTTTTAACTCAAACCCATACATTGGTGTTCGGTATTTTCTCCCATATAAAGTTTCATACGGAGCCATCTTGTTATTCAATTGATAACTGTCATTGTAGAAAATTTCTACTAAAATTAAATACTTTTCTTTTCCCATGATTCCTTGGAATCAATCACACACGCACTCAGCATATCTTCAAATATATGAATAATACTTTCTGACTTACCATCCGTCTGTGGATGAAAGATCGCACTGAAATTCAATCAAGTACCCAAACTTTATGCAAATATTTTCAAAATCTTAAAGTGAACGTTGGATCTATGTCCGATATAATGGAAACTGACATTCCATGTAGTCGAATTATCTCCTTGATATACAACTTTGTATATTTATCCAATGCATAGTCCATCCACATCTGAATAAAATGTGCCGATTTAATTAACCGGACACTATCACCCAAATAGAATCCTTTTTATTTGATGTCAAAGGTTGTCCAATAACAAAATCCATAGTGACTCTTTACTATTTCCATTTTGGAATAGAAATCAATTGCAACAATTACGAAAGCACTTTATGCTAAGCTTTTATTTGTTGACATGTCAAATATGTAGCAACAAACTCAGTAATGTTTCTTTTCAAACCTGGCCACCAAAATGACTCTTTACATCCTGATATATTTTGTTCCCACTTGTATGCATAGTCAGTGAACAATAATATACATGAGAAAGAATATCTTTCTTCAATTCATCATTATGAGGGAAACAAATTCTTCATCGATAAAATAGACACCCATCAGAGTTGACTTCAAGGTCTTTAGTCTCATTTTTTTTTTCATCTTTCATTTTGTTTTCTCTATTATCCGACATAAAAACATCGGTTTTATTTTCAATTCATCCAATAATGCACCATTTTCTTTCGACAATAATCTCACATCCATAGCTCGCAAAGTTGTAAAAGTTTTCCGACTAAGTACATTTGCTACAACATTTGTCTTACCTGAATGATAATCAATGATCAAATCATATTCCTTTAAAAATTATATCCAGATTCATTGTCTCAAATCGAGCTCTTTTTGAGTCAACCAATATTTCAAACTCTTATGATCAATGTAGATGTGGCATCTCTCACCATACAAATAATGACGCCAAATCTTTAGAGCAAAAACAACCGATGCTAACTCAAGATCATGAGTAGGATAATTGCTCTCATGTGCCTTTAATTATTAAGAAGCATAGGTTATCACCGTACCTTCTTGCATAAGTACACAACCTAAACCATTATGAGATGCATCACTATACACCACATACTCTTTGTCCGATTCCGTTTGTACCAGCACTGGTGCTTCCGATAAAATATTCTTTAAAGCTTTTAAACTCTCTTGACATTTCTTAGTCCAAGCAAATGAAAAACCTTTCTCCAAAGCTTGATCAAAGGAGAAGAAACCATCGAAAGGTTTTTCATAAACCTTCGATAAAAACAAACAAATCCCAAAAACTTCGGACCTTTGAACCTTCTTTGGAGGTTTCCTTTTAAGCTGATAAAACAAGTCATCAATCATCAAAATAGGATATTTATTCCTAATAGTTACTTTGTTTAACTATCAATATTTTTTTTTTCAATAATCTATGCATAATTGCATATATCCATTTTTCTTTTATAACCAATATCGGTTTACCCAAGGTATAAAATATTCAGTCTAATGCATCCTCCATTTATCAGCTCTTGCATTTGTTTATTTATTCTTTTAGCTCAATCGCAATCATTCTATATGAACCCCTAGATACAAGATTAATGTCTTGATAACCATCAATATTGAATTCTACCTCTCAATCTGGAGGTAACCCATAATAATAAATCTAAAAAGACTTATGGAAATTCCCAAGTTATGGAAATAGCATATAATCTTACTTCAGATACTTGAGTATCTATCACCTTAGCTAGAAAAGCTATGCATCCTTTTTACATCATCTTAATCGTAACCATTGTTGATATCACATTAGTGATGATTTCACTTTTTCATCAATCATTAAAATTTTTAATTTCTCTGCATTTTTTTTCACTTCTTGCGACCATTAACCCAACCTTATTACAGAGACCACCAACTTATGATCAAAATGGTCTAAAACTCGTTAATGATAATCCTATCAAATTCATCAATAACATAAGCTTCTGAATCTTTATCAGACATTTACTATTTGTTCTTCTAACCCTTGTGTCATGACCGTGACCGTGACCGTGACCATGACCATGACCATGACATATGGGTCTTCCGTTATAATATCACTCGATACTAAGTAGAATTGAATATTTCTACTTTAGAATTCCTTATTTCATTCTTAAGGAAATATTTATAACTTTTCCAAATCCATAGAAATTATTCTTGAATAATTAAAACCTTTTCCATCTCCAAGGAAAGTCTTAATGTTCACATCGTTCAATAAGAAAACTTGATAAATTTGTAGCAATAACTTCATAGCAGTTAATGCTAAAATCAAACTAGTAAACAAATTTACTCCTTCTCTTATCATTACGAACTTGACACTTTTAAAGTTCTTGAGAATCCATCTCAATCTAAACAATAATTCATTGAAGCATGGAAAGTTGGACAATCCATTTTCGCATATTTACCTTCACAAGGTAACTCTATCAAGTTTTATAGACTTGATATTTATTCTCAATCCAACTCATAACCATTTGATTCCTTAATAATTCAACTTTCTTTAAACTTTTAGCGGAAATCATATTTACCGCTTACTCAATTTCTCTTACTCAAATCATCAATGATTTAAATAATTTAATGCTTAGCTTAAATATTTCTCACTTATTTAAGCTTACTTGAATAAACCTCAGAATCATCACAGATTCAAAAATCTCCTTTGGATCTTCATCCGATTTGACTTTTCTTGTAAGCCATTCAAACTTTTAAATCAATTCTTCCACAAAATGGAGAAAAATCCTATATAACATCCACCCTTCTAAGGTGTTTTATATAAGTCATATATGTTCCCTTTTTGTCGATTTCAATCTCGACATTCTTTTCAACATTTTCAACTTTCTAACCTTTGTCTTTAATTCCAAGATCTGAACATAGTCAGAATTATCATACATTATTAAAAGTAACTTTACTCCCAATAAACATCATCATAGTATATATACAATTATCAGTAACTTTTGACATCCTAGTGGCATGTATACACTTTTTAACTCAAAACAACCTCGGTTTAGTCCTAGAATCGACTAAACATGTATCTCTGATGCCAATAAATGTAACACTCGTATTTTCTAAAACCATTTCAAAATTCAAAAGCGATTTAAAATTTATTTTCTTAAAATAGTAAATGATATTATAAAAATATCATATCATATAAAATTACGTTTCATTATAATAATTTAATTCAAAATATTTTTAATTATGAATAGTGAATAGTACCGAATAATGAACAGTGAACAGTGGGGGAATCGATTTCCTGTAGCAGGGGAATCGGTACCCCTTTAACAATCTGGAAATTTTGCTTAAAAACTGTGGTTACTGTTCATGCTACAGTAACTTTCAAAAATTTACATATAAATTCATAAAAATTAACCTTTCATCACTATAAAAATTTCCAAAATTAATTCAACAAATAAATTGAACATTTTCAAATTACATGCCACTATCTAAAATCAAATTTCACAATAGGATGTCTTACTGATATTGAAATATACCTCTCGATGCTTGATGTCGCTCTGAACTCTTTATTCTTATTCTTTGCTTTTTACCTACGCGTGAAAATCATCACACGCTAAGTATAAACTTAGTGAGGCAATTAAAACAATATATAGTGCAATACAATTCATGCATGAATTTAGATTTCAAATCCAATGCCATAAAACCATGCTAATAGCATCTTCAATATTTTACCATGATTAATATAATATAAATTTCTTACCTTTTATCCCATAAGCTCATATGCTTATTTTTACCAAAATACTTACCATTTAAATTCCATAAGCTCGTAAGCTTATTTTTTTTTCAATATACTTGCCATTATTCCGTAAGCTCATAAGCTTATTTGCATGGTTACCATTTATTAACCAATAAAACATAATCCATAGCCAATAAACCGTAGACAATAGCCCAATATAACACCCTGAGGACCCTGGGTATACGAGTAAAATACCTGCACCGTAGTTCTAAACCTGCACTAAGCTTACGCCATAGTGCTAATCCAGACAATACACATAAGGTCATGCCCACCACCTACACTAAGCTTACGCTATAGTGCTAATCCGGATATAAACCTGCACTTAGTGTCCTTACACACTATAGTGCTAATATAAACCTGCAGCTGCTATACTCTATGGCATGCCAACTATACCCTGTCCCTCAATGACTTACTTGGGCATATAGTCTATTTTATTCAATTCATCCATGGCAAAGTATATTATCAATATTTAACATTGGGCAGTTCATACCCGAAAACATTCATGGTAAAATATCACATTTTTCATAATCAATGCATTTTGATTTCATACCGTGACATTTCAATGTCATGTCAATTTATAAAAACATGGCATAATATCATGCTGATATAAACAAAGTCGACTTATCGCAAGTCTTCCTTATGATGTATAAAACATCCATGTATAATTTCATGCATGTATTGCACTCACTTTGACACTTTATGTCTTTCAAAATATATAAGCCTCACTATTGTCCACCATAAGCCCTTTTATATTTGATTTGCTTCAATTACAAATCAATCACAATCTGTATAAATCATCAATTCATAATAATCCATATGTTAGTATTTTACTAACGTAAATACATTCCACCATATCTCCATACTATATTTGAAATTCATCATCTATCAAAATATTTAACTCTTAATAATTCCTTATAACATTGGAACCAACTTTTCCCATTTACTCAAAATGGTCTTCACCATTTTACCACTTAAATTCTTAATACCAATAATTCCAACATTGAAATTATTTCCATTCAAATGCTTTTACAAAAGCATAAATACATTTAAGTACCCCAACTATGCAATTGTTGTACTTAAATCACCAATCATTCAATCTTCCCAAAATAATCAATTTCACATCTAACACTCTTTTCAATTCTCAAACAACAATTCCAGCATAGTACATCAATTATACAACACTTATACAATAACCCATCAATTTTCCAGAATTCAGACAACTCGTACTACCCATAAAGAATCATTATTATGTATTGATATAGACACTGGAATTCAATTCCGTTTCTTCCGTTAAAAACTAGACTCGAATACGAATCTATCCATATAAATAACTCCTTCTAATTCACTCTGTAAAATTTATGGTGAATTTTCAAAGTTCACCAACAGAATCTGTTTTGTACAGAATTCTGCTGTTCGACTTTTCTGACCTTTCCACAGTTAAACATTCATATATATTTGTATACAACTTGAAATTGATCCTCGTTTGTTTTTAACAAAACTAGATCCTCCAAATTATTTTTATATATTTTCTGGTGAATTTTCGAACCTACTGTAATTCCCAAAATCTACACTGTTTTTCTTTAACCTCATCCTTATATTCTTCATCAATTCTTACAACCTCAAAATCATCAATAATCATCATCAAGTTAACAACCACAGTATAAACCCAAATTTCCAGATTTGGGGATATTTGAATCAAGCAAGATTATCATGCAATATTGATATCAAATGATAGCGTTTTTCGCAAATAACCATTTTCTATTTTCATCATACTCATAATCCTAAAGAAATTGCTTGAAAAATGAGTTGAAGATCTCTTACCTTTCAAGAAACCCACGCAGCTTTTGGAGGAGAAGATGAACACATTTGGTTGAAATGTCATCTTAATTTACATTTCATTCCACCTTAAATGAATATATTATTCTTTTAATTGTGATAAGACCAAAACACCCTTAATGAATCTCCAAAATACCATAAAACCAAGCCATCTGATATTACAAAGTCAAATATAATTTAATTTGACTTTGACCTACGAAAATGCCCTGAAATTTTCAAAACTTGCGTTTTAGTCACTAAATTTCACAGGTTCTGTTTAATCTGAAAAATTGCACAATTCCAAACCAAATTTCTCTGATCCAAAATATTACAATAATATTTCCAACCATTTTATAACATCCTTCAAATTTTTGTAAAATTCTGATTCGATCAGAATTTACCGATTCCTTACCGGCTTTAACTCTTTCTTTACTAAATTCCAAATCCAACAATATGATTTCCATAAAACTCCAATCTCAAGAGTAAACCATCATTTATGGAATAAAAATCTTTTTAGGAAATTTATCACTTAATTCCATAAACTTTTCCCAAGTTTTATACTTTGACCATCAAACTTTCAAAATTTTCATTTTGGTCATTGTCTAAATTTTTGGGGTATTGCATACCATACATATATATATGTACGTATATATATATATATATATATTACCTTACCATATTAAAATATACAATTTATATATATATATATATATATATATATATATTCTTTAAACATATATAAAAACATTAAGCCAACTATTCTTTTTTTTTATAATTTGTTATTAAATACCTTGAGTTCTGGACTCATATTGAGTTTTGGGATTGGTGTTGGCATACATATCTATTGTTTTATTTTGCAGCTTTGCTTATCCCGATTTTGAATATGAAATTGTCTAAATGTCCTCGTTCTTCCCGAGTCCATCCTTTTCTCCGAGTACCTCCTCCTAAAATTCACCTCTCAATCATATTCTTAACCCAAACCAAGACCCAAATAAACTAACTATTTGTAAATGTTGTTTTTATTAAAGGTTCGTATACTAACCTTTATAAGTGTTATACGACAACCTTCGAGAACTTTCCTCTTAGAAGTGTGTGTATGCCTTCTCTTTCCGCCATGATCGATCTCAATTTCAAATACCTTCTGATTCTCAAATCGTGGAAGTTTGACAAAACGTTTTTAATCAAATTTGTTTTCTATCAATAACTAGTTCACTTTTTCTATTCTAATGTTATGTGTGTTCATGATCCAGTCTAAAGTGAAACTGTTGGTATTCGCT